>NC_134713.1:7300413-7956663 GCF_049634645.1 Pelodiscus sinensis | reverse complement strand
TTTTAAGTTTTACAGTGCTTTATTATTTTTGTACTTTTGACACCCAAAAATTTCATCGCCCACCTAGCTATAATTAAGTTGTTTAAATAAATGTGTTGCAATAGTAGAAAAAAAATGTGTGTCTGAAAACTGTAGGTACTGGGGGTATTTATAATTTTTTTTTTTTTAAAAGGGGTACTTATAACTTTTTTTAAAGGGGTACTTTATAAAAATGGTTGAGAAACACTGCTCTACGGCAACTAACTCCACACCCCTCCCCCTGCTCCAAAACCTGGTCTGCAACATTGAGAAGGAAAAGAATATTGGGGTAAGCTGTGTTCAGGTCTCATGCCTGATTCTTTTCCCTGTGACACTGACTGCTGTAAATTTAGGAGTCACTCCACTGAAACCATCATAGTTAGACTAGAACAAAACTGGAGCAACTGAAATCAAAATCAAACTGCAGTGTGTCCCCCTTGCAAAACCCTGTCTTTTAGGTCCTCCTGGGGCTTCAATATCATATACACTCCCTAAGGGCACATTCAAAATATCTTTATTAATTATTATTATTATTATTATTATTTCTTGCCTTATGCAGCTAGAAAGGTAGTAGCAGAGAGAAGGGACCTTACCTGCATCTCGGTCAGCATTTTATACTGTTTGGCTGTGTCTAGACTGGCAAGTTTTTCCACAAAATCAGATGATTTTGCGGAAAAACTTGCCAGCTGTCTACACTGGCCGCTTGAATTTCCAGAAAAGCACTGACGATCTCCTGTAAAATCATCAGTGCTTTTCCGGAAATACTATGCTGTTCCCGTTCGGGCAAAAGTCTTTTTCCGAAAAACTTTTGCGCAAAAGGGCCAGTGTAGACAGCATAGTACTGTTTTCTGCAAAAAAGCCCCGATCGCGAAAATGGCGATCGGGGCTTTTTTGTGGAAAACCACGTCTAGATTGGCCACGGAAGCTTTTCCGCAAAAAGTGCTTTTGCGGAAAAGCATCCTGCCAATCTAGACGCGATTTTTCCGAAAATGCTTTTAATGGAAAGCTTTTCTGTTAAAAGCATTTCCAGAAAATCATGCCAGTGTAGGTGTAGCCTTTGTGTTTTTCTGTGGCCTAGCCAGCTGGTGAGCTAATTACCTCATTAGCTCGTCAGATGCCCTAAAAATGCAAATGACCCCAGTAAACTTCCAAACTCAGACTGCCCAGATACTTCCTATTCCAATTACACCCAGCTCTCCTGCACGTTTGACATGACAAGTGTGCTGGCTCCCAGAAGGCCAGTGAGGGGATAGAATGAATTGCCGGACAAGGAACAGTCAGATGTGGAGGGACATTTATGGATAGGGGCCAACAGCATCTTTCTTAATAAAGAAGAACATAAGACTGGCCACACTGGATCAGACCAAAGGTCCATCCAGTGTCCTATCTGCCGACAGTGGCCAATGCCAGGTGCCCCAAAAGGAATGAACAGAACAGAAGCTCAACATAGGGGAGGGAGAGCTCAATGGCTTGAGCATTGGCCTGCTAAATCCAGGGTTGTGAGTTCAATCCTTGTGGAGGCCATTTAGGGATTTGGGGCAAAAGTTTGTCAGGGATGGTACTTGGTCCTGCTGTGAAGGCAGAGGACTGGACTTGATGACCTGCAAGGTCCCTGCCAGTTCTAGGAGATAGGCAATCTTTATTTATTTATCCATCATTTGCAACCTGGGGATAGATTGTGTTTGTGGGGGGATATAGAACTTTTTTTATTTCCTACGTAAGTAAAACATGATTTTGATCACCTGAGGCTGCCAGTGTTGCAAATGCTGTGATTACATCTGTCCTCAGCAATTTCTTGAAAATAGGATGCTTCCTTCAATTGCTGGGAGAGTGACATGTAAAGATCCTGAAACAAGTGCAAAGTGTTATCCTCTATCAGCTGCCAACTTCATCTGGAGAAATGGGCTGTGCCCAAAAAAACTCATAATATACCATCTACATTTTTCAGAAGCTTCAGGGGGTAGCCAAGTAGCTCTTTGTCTGTGCAGATTCTTGCATTAGTACCCTTCCTATCTAATTGCTATCCTATGATCCTTATCTGCTTCTTTTAACTATCCAGTCTTTAGGTGCTTATAGACTACCAGCTCTGCCTACTTGTTTTTCCCTTTGATATTTTCATACCCTCTGCTCCTTGTTTCCCACCCCTTTCTTTTTTTTCCTTCCCCCTTTTCCCTTCTCCCCTATTTATTTTGGGTCTGCACATCCTAAACTCAAAACTCCGGTTATCTGAAGAAGTGGGCTGTGCCCATGAAAGCTCATGATACCATCCACATGTTTTGTTAGTCTTTAAAGTGCTGCCAGACTATTTGTTCCTTTTCAAGTTTATCGTCTACATTTTTGTGAGTCTCTAAGACGCTGCGGGACTAGTCATTGTTTTTAAAGTTTTTTTCAGTTACAGACTAACATGGCTACCCCTCTGAAACTTTTAAACATGTGGCTAGTTATGCCTGTAATAAATTCAATCATGTTACACTGGGATGTGGATCATAGACATGTGTGAGCCCACGTTCATGGTGTCTTTTCTGTACGTACTGTCCCACCTTCAGACATGGCATTACCAGGGTGACAACAAATACATATATAACCCAGAGACTCAGACCATTCAGAGCTCTCTGTGGCCTGGGACAGGAAGTGCAAGGGCAGTGCAGAGAGATGTTTGGGTGGCTTAAGCAGCAGCAGGAAAGATACAAGGCAGCTTTAATTCCACCTTTTGCCTCCTGGGGCAGGCTGTCAGGAATCAGGACCTCAGGCAAAGCCCGTCTCCATGCTACCTCAGCCTAATTATAGGAGGACAGCCTGATTGGCTGTCCCTGCTGGCTCATGGGAAGAGCCAGCTGATCCTAGCTTACGCCCAGCAGCAGGAGCAGGTCAGTGGCTGCTCAAAGCACTTGCCTATGGCTGTGTGTTTCTGCATCTTCCCAGCCACCCTCCTACCTTTTCCCACTCCTGCCTTGAACAGAGCCTTGCCTCATTCCAAATCACCCAGTTCTGATCCTTGGCTGCAACTCTTGCTCCTGCCATGAGGCCAACTACCCACACCCCAGTTATGTCAGGTAGGCAGTCAGTCACTGGCTCGGGAGTTGGAATTTCCTGCATCGTTGCCAGATTGGCCCAGTGCCTGGCCAAACAGCTCACTCGTGCATCTAGCAGGTGAACTGGCAGCATTGCCTCTCCGTGTGTGAGAGGGTGTCATGGGCAGCTATGAATAAGGCACTTCTGGGAGCCAGCATCCTGGCTTCTAAGAAAGTGCCAGGGGACCGGGGGTAGCTAGAGTAGGAAGGAGACCGGCATATGGGTAGGACATTTTAATGGGGATTGTTTGCACCTGTGGGGCATCTGATGTGCTAATGAGATAATTACTGCTCACAGAAGACAGCAAGCAATAGAAAATGCCGACCAAAGAACCAGTAAGGTTCCTTCTTTCTGCGGTTACCTTGTGCTGTGCCAGGAACATAAGGCAGGAAATAATAAGACACTAGAAGGTGCCTCAGGGAGGGTATGAGTTTATGCCAGTTTTTTTTTTTTTTTTTGCAATGGGCACTGTGACAGACAGCAGGCTAAGCCAGAGCTCTGCCACTGTAGCCTGGCTGAAAAGGCTGATTGCAGACAGCTGAACAAACCCAGGCCTGAGGGGCTAATAGAAGCAGCTGTGGGCCTCATTAGCCAGAGGGCTATAAAAGGCAGAGGACTGGGGCTAGGAAGGAGAAGGAACAAGGGGTCAGGGTGTGGCTGAGCGTGAGCTCAGGCAGCTAGGAAAAGGGAAGTTGAACTCTAAAGACTGTAAATAGAAGGTGGTGGGAAAGTGACAATAAAGGCATAAGTGATTGCACTGAAGGTCTCTGACTAATTTGTGGACCAGAAGGTGTCCCAAGGCAAGAAGCCAGAGCAAAGACCTTGCCGTAGCATATACCTGCCACTTGATTCTGAGTCTAATTTACACCAGTTTTATGCTAGTGTTGTTATGATGGCTTCAGTGGAGTGACTCCTGTTTTACAGCAGTGAGTGTAATAGGGGAAATGAAGTCAGGTCAGAGTCCTGCATGCAGCTTGAGAAGAAAAAAGAAGTTACTCTACTATGGAAGATGAAGAGTAGAAGAGGGTCTTGGTGGCATGAGTGTAGAGTCAGACTGATTGAAGCCAGCTCTTGGAGACCACAAACTGAATGGATTTGTAACAATTCTCAAAAAGAGATTTTCCCACAGGAGCTCATGGAAACCCTCACAGATGTGTGGACCATGGTCCACAAACACCCTAGATTTGTATATAGCATGTGATAGGAATATTTTAGGGTATTATATTTTTAGTTTCAACCAATAAACTAAAGGTTTTCTGACACAAACGAGTGATAGAAACAACCCCCTTGCTTCCTAGCCACACTTCTGCAAGATTAAAAGAAGCCAACTTTTGTTTAATTAAAAAGGGAGGGTAACTAATCTTATATAGGATAATGCAAGGGCTCCCTTCTGAATTTTTCCGGTTTACAATGTTCTTTGCATTACCCAGATAAACAGCACTTCAGTATTCCATTGAAGCAGTATCTAATAATTTTAAAAGTAAATGGCTGTCTGCCAGATGCCTGGAGAGTTAGTCACAGTGCCTACTGTTCATGGGAAAGGGAATCTGATTGGTTTACATTTCCCCATAGAGCAAGGATAATATGTTTGATTTCAAATCAAAAGGCACAGGAGGAGTCCCCTGTCGCTCTCCAGGGGGCAAAGAGGTTCCTGGATTACTTTACCATAAGGAATTTATTTTCCCTACTGCCATGTTCTGTTAGGCTATGTTTACACTGGTGGGTTCTTATGCCAGAAATATGCAAATGAGGCTAAGCGTGGAATATTGCCAAGCCTCATTTGCCTTCGTGTTGTAAGGAGAATAGTCATATGTATCTAGCTAGATACATATAAGTGCTTACAAAAAGACTATACCTCAGAAGAGCATGATTCACCTACTAGAGGCTATGTCTACACTGGTGGGTGGTTGTGCCAGAAGTATGCAAATAAAGCTAAGCGTGGAATATTGCCAAGCCTCATTTGCATACCTAATGAGCCACCATTTTTGCAGAAGAGGCTCTTGCGCTAGAAGGAGCTGCCTACACTGCTCTTTCTTGTGCAAGAAAAACCCTCTTGCACAATGCCGTTATTCCTGAAAATAATCAGCGTAGCGGCATTGCGCAAGAGGGTTTTTCTTGCGCATGAAGGGACAGTGTAGACAGCTCCTTCTAGCGCAAGATCCTCTTCTGCAAAAATGGTGGCTCATTAGGTATGCAAATGAGGTTTGGCCACACTAATTGTCCATACGAAGACTGATGTTTAAACATTAAAAAGCCCACGTAACAGTTTTGAAATTGATATTGTCGAAATGAACATAATTATTGCCCTTGGGCTTCCAAAAGGGGAAATTCCAGGCTAAGAGTCAGTACTGAGTTGCTTCAGGGACTCCTCAGCCCTGAAATGGCTTGACATTCCCTATATTTAGTGGCTATGAAGAATTAATGAACTCTAGACATTATTTTAATCCATATGACTCTGTTCTGTAATCGCTTAATAATAATGATTGTTACCTACACAGCTGCATAAAAAGACAAGGAGGATTCCAAAGAATAACAATTGGGAGGCAAAACATATTTTACAAGCAAGCACCCTGTAATGAATTCTAATGTTTAATTTTTCAGTGTCTTAAATTAGATCTCCTGCTGTAATCTCTTTTTTTAAAAGCCGAAATATAGAATGCAGAATTATTGCACATTCACATATTTTATTAGACAAAATAAAATGGGAAACAATTAAGAAATTACATAATGCAAAAAGGAAGGTGGCTAGATATTTTACGAACTGGAGCAGCTAGCAGGGGAGTTTTGTGAGGCAGTTTTCCAGATATAGGAGGGGCGTGACCCTTGGGGTAAGTCGTCCATAGGGCATGTTTGTAATGTGATTGCTGCTTGACTGAAAGATACTGTGTGGTCTGTGTGTGTGGAGGACTGTGTGTTGTGGCTAGTAACAGGCTAACCAAAGCTGAAAGCTTGTTAATGAGACTTTGATTCCTAATCTCTTTAGCACCCATCAACTCTTAACCATGGGGCAGGGCTATTAAGGAAAGCCAGGGCTTTAAAAAGGCTACTCCTAAGCAGTTAAAAGAGTTAGGCTATGTCTACACTGGCAGCTTCTTGCACAAGAACAGCCGTGACCAGGACAACGTCTGCAGTGTTAAGCCTCGCCCTGGCCTTGTCCGAAGTATGGATCTTTAACACACCACCCTAGATCTGACTCAAGCTTGGGCATGCACGTATGCTCACACGCAGGCCAGACCAGAAAGTGTGGGGGGAAGTCAGGAGTGCTTGCCCAATTATGCATAACTTGTATCGGACAGCGAGACCAGGCCAAAAAGACCAGAAACAACCTGGTACTAGGACATCCCATTTTTTGATGAGAAAAATTCAAGAGTCAGCCAGAAAAACTATTAATTAAGCACTTTTGCAATATTTTGGTATAGGAAAATGTATCCTAGATATTGGCATAATAGGTATCTTACTTAAACTGTAGTTGATTGGTAGATATTACTAGAATGACCAAGTCTCCCTTTGCTATACATTGGGTTAAGTAAGAACCATCAGTGGGAGGGAATAAGCAGATTGATCCACAGGTCCTGCTTTCGATGGAACAGGAAGGAATGGACCCCTTCACCCTGGCAAGCCCAGTGCCTGGCATTCCGATGCGTGAGAAACAAGGGAATCATGACTTCCTGGCTGGTACTGTAGGTAGCATATGGGTGAAGTGTAAGTGAACTAGGCTTAATTATTGTATTACAATAGTCTTCTATTACTTGCTGTGTGCTGTATTAATTGCTTTAGATTTTAAACCTGAAATATTTTAAATTGTATAGTGATTGTAAGGCTTGTAAAACTTAAATAACTATGTTAACTGTTTAAAGCTTGCAATAAATAGGAGAATGGTTAAGTCTCTCTGGAGTGTTCTCGTTTCCCTTGGATCTAAAAACCGAACCACACAACAATGTCCTAAGAGGCTTTGCTCAAACGCCTGTGGCCTAATATGTTTTACACAATCTGGGGTGGAACAAGAGGTGTTGCCCCATGGATTTTGCAGAGACAGGGCTGGAAGCTTTCCAACATCCAAATTGTGGTCCATATCTTTCTGAGATGCGAGAGTCACTTTCTGATTGGTCCACACAACCACGTAACCAAGAAGAAACCAAGCCTTCAGCAACTGTATAAAACAGGCAGGTGGGTCAAACCATCAGTATGAAGCTCAGATAACTGGATGAGAGAGACAGACCAGTAGGAGTGACTCCACTTGGCTACTGAGAGCATCTCCTCTAGGTAATAACTATAATCACTACTTTTTACTCACCCTATTAACCCTTTTATTTAAAGTCAGAACTAGGGAAATGGCGTTGAGATCCAGAAGGAGATGAAGACAACTGTGTCAACCTTGTGAGTGACTGACCTACCTCAATTAACTTTGTAGATATCTAAAGAGACCACTCAGGGTCATGCAGACCCGGAGAACAGCCCCGCCTGCCAGTTTTAATGGATAGGTGTCACAGTTCCATGCATTTTGTTTACCCTAATGAAAACTTGGTTATTTAACTGAAGTTAAAATGATCTGTAAGATCATTCCAATTACTCAAGTTCACTTTATCCAGAAATCCTAATTAGCTGTATGCCTTGCCTGTCTCCCTTGCAGTTGTATGTTAATAGGGTTTCCAGGTGTCTGGTTTTGAACCAGAGAGTCCGCTATTTGAGCTTTCTGTTAGGGAAACAAATTGAGAAAATATAAATGCCTGGTATTGTCTAAATAAGATGTCATGGAGATTGTGATGTAATGTCAAGTGTGTCTGGCATTTTTGTTGAAACCATTTGGCAACCCAATACAAGGTTAATCACCTCAAAAGTGACTAGACTTAGGGCTGTTGGATCCGTGATTTGGGTGGAGTTTGGGATCAGGACATTGAGAAAAGAGGGAGAGGAAGAATGAGGGAGAAGGTGGGAAGGAGAGAAAAGTTGGGGAGAGAGAGATAAACAGGGAAGAAAGAACAAACACAATCATCTAACCACCTTCATTCTCCTCTCTAGAATTTCTTAATTGCTTTATATGAAGAGGAAGGGAATGGCAGAGTAGCCACAGAAGACTGGCGCTACCTTCCTGCTTCTAGAGACTCATAGACTCATAGACTTTAAGGTCAGAAGGGACCATTATGATCATCTAGTCTGACCCCCTGCACAGTGCAGGCCACAGAATCTCACCCAGCCCCTCCTAGAATAATCCTCTCACCTATATCTCAGATATTGAAGCCTTCAAATACTTTGAAGACTCCAAGATGCAGAGAATCCTCCAGCTGTGATTTGTACACCATGCTACAGAGGAAGGCGAAAAACCTCCAGGGCCTCTGCCAATCTACCCTGGAGGAAAATTCCTTCCTGACCCCAAATATGGCGATCAGCTAAACCCTGAGCATGTGGGCAAGACTCACCAGCCAGAGACCCAGAAAGTTCTCTATAGTAACTCCTATCATCCCTCCATTGACCTATTTCCCACTGATAATGAACGGTCAATTAGTTACCAAGATCATGTTATCTCATCAAACCAGGACATAGTGGCACTCAAAGCCACAAGGACAAGTACACATAGTTAAGGGTAGGGATCGCTCACTAATCCAGGGCTAGCAGTTATGGTATAGCAGCACCAGGAATGCTTCTTTCTCCTGTGTCTCCTCCCTCCCCCGAGTCTTTCCTTCTTCTTTTCTCTCCTCTGCCCTCTTCTCTGCCTCCCTTTGGAATCTCTTCATGAAACACATCACTTCAGCACACAGGGAAGCAGTTTGGCCGCACCCTGTCTGACTCCCTCTTGCTTCCAGCACTAAATTCTCTAACAGTTCTGCTTGTCCAAATTCCTGGTTACCTGAAAAGTTTTGAATGTCATAGAATCCTAGAACACTAGAACTGGAGGGGACCATGAGAGGTCATCGAGTCCAGTCCCCTGTCTTCACGGCAGGACCCAGTACTGTCTAGACCAGTGGTCCCCAACTTTTTGGGGCTGCTGGGTGCCTGGGGGTGGGGCCGCGCATGTACTGTGCGCCTGGGGCCCGGGGCGCAAGAATGGCTTGGGTCGGCCCTGGTCACTCGGCGGGTGCACATAAATGTCCCAGAGAGTGTCATGGCGCCTGCGGGCACGGCATTCGGGACCATTGGTCTAGAGTCTAGACCCGTGGTCCCCAACCCGGTGCCCGCGGGCGCCATGGAGCCCGCCGGGCTCTTTACATGCGCCCGCGGAGCAATCTGGGCTGGCAGGTGCCAGCCCCGGGCGCATGGACGGTCCCGGCCCCGGGAGCACCGCGCGTGCCCTTGCCGGCTCTGGCGCCGCGCGTGCCCCGGCCCCGCAGCGCTTACGGGGGGGGGGGGGCCGCTGGGCACGCGGCGCTTACGGGGGGGGGCCGCCGGGCGTGCGGCGCTTGCCAGGGGGCGCCTTCCCCGGGCGCGCGGCTATGGAGGGGGCCCCGCCCCCGGGCATGCGGCTGGGGGGGCCCCGCCCCCGGGCGGGCAAGTGTCCCAGCCCCCAGGCGCCCGGAGGGCGAACAGCCACGCCCCCTGGCGCCCGCCAACCTGAAAAGGTTGGGGACCACTGGTCTAGACCATCCCTGATAGATGTCCCCCAAGGTGGTCTGTGCTGTCACAGAAATTGAATCGTAGTTGTTTGGAAAAGTGTTTCTCAATCTTTTTGATACCAGGGCTTGCTTTTATCCCTAAGCTGTGCCAGGGAAATTTCAAGGATCGGTGCTGGTCCCTGAAGAAACATCTGTTTAAAAATTCCGGTTGCTCGCTACATCATTAGGAATGTTGAAGTATTCGGAACAGGAAATTTCTCCTCAATAGAAGATAGCAGAGAACCATCCTGTTTCAGAGTTTTAGCCTAGAAATCATACAGAATTTGTGTTTCAGAGAAACCGACAGCTTCTTTCACAAATGGAGGAAGGCACTTTTAATTGGCTGGTTCACTAAAGATTGATCACACAATTGGACTATTTAGTTAATCTTGAATATTTAAATAAAGTAATCTAAGACCATAGGATACTGGTAATATTCCAAATAAATTCATAGTTTAAATATCTACATTATGGGTATATAATGGGGTTTGGTTTTTAATATCTGATAAAGAATTGGATTTTATTCTTAGTGCTTAAGTAATTTGACTGATTTTCTAAATTGTAACTTTCGAGCTGTTTGTAGAACTGCCACAATTCCTCCCTTTCATTCCATGGAGGAAACATTTGATTAGAAATGGATAAGAAGCTTCACTAAATGATTCCTAGTCCCATACTAGTAGCAAATCACTGTGCCTGCATAGTACAAATTGAGAATAAAGTCACCTTATGTAACATGATTGTGATAAGGCCATGCATGAATTGATGGGGTGTATCATTTCCTGGTAAACTGTAACATCACATCATGAATTAATTCATTGTTATAAATAATATAAGCACAAATATCCAGCCATCTTTCTTTTTCTTTTTGTAACTTTTTTGTTATTGCTTTCAATCCTATTCTGGCTAATAAATTAGATTTCTCATGGTAATTTCTTTTTTTCCTTAGCCAAGCTACAGATGAGAATTACAGCACAATTATATATTTTAAGTCACTGGAAAATGAAAATTAGTTACAAAATATAAGTTTGTACTATCTATTTTGCCTCACAGAAGGGTATGTCTCTGAAATCCTTCTCATGTTTCTATGCAGCTCTATTGATAACAATAATTATTAAAACATTATGGAACACAAATATTCTTTGGATTAAAATAATATTTCTAGATCTCATCATATCTCGCTATGTGCTTTAAAAATTGGACCTCACTATGTCCCCTTTGCCTTGCTGTTCTTTTCAGACCAGTGGCACTGAGTTCCCCAGCTGAACTTCAGTCATGAAGATCCTTTACCTGTTCTTTGCTGTTGTCTTTCTGGTGCTTCAGGGCCCAGCAGGTAAGATGTAAAAAGGGATACTATAGAGGGGCATTTGGGACCCTCCAGTTAGATTGCCTTACATTCCTATTTTTACTGACTTTTATCCTTAGGAGCTCTAGCACTTCCGCAGTTTGCAAACTTTACATCCAAATTGCCAGAGGAACTGTCTGGAAGTCAGGGATGCATGTTTGCTGCCCCAAGAAAAATCCTCAAGAGACCAGTGCCTATAGCAGGGAGCCAGCCGACCATGACTTAAAACATAACTGCTGCTGCTGGCGATGGTTAATAATTCTGTGTCTTTCATAACCTGTGTTAGAAAGTCAGGCCCTGTGTCTGTAGCCAGACACGAACCCCATCTTGTTCCCCCCCACCCCCCCGAGAGCAAGAGAAAGGCAGTCAGCCTTTGATGCCCTGGGAACGCAGGTGTGCTGCCTGTCCCTGACTCTACCATAAACAGAAACCAGACAGTAAATGGGCTAGCTGATGACCCGGGGCCTCCCGTCGCCCTGATGGCTAGTACCAGTAATTGACACGCCTGCACTGTCCCAGGAGAGGAATCTTCGCCCATCACATACCAGAGGTGCCCATTGTCTGCATTTTCCCAGGTGTAAATTATGCTTTGCACCCTTCGTGGGAAACTTTGGCATTCAAAGCCATTTTTCCTAATTGGCCACTTGAGCCCAGGAAGAAGCCTACATGACCCAAGGGGTATAAAAGAGGTTCAGCAGCCCACCCCATTTGAGCTCCAATCATCTATACCTGCTGGCAGGTATTGATTGTCTCCTGAAGTCTTTGGGACGCCCAACCTCGCCCTACTTCTTCCCGAGGGATTGAGAGAAAGACGCTGGCCACGCCAAGTCTGGAACGCAGGGGTGAGAATATACCTGCTATGTGTCTATTTTGCATGCGTTTAATAAGAGCTCAGAGAACCAAAAGGGTTTCATGGTACCTGTAAGTGACTTCTTAGTGTAATTTCTGTCCTGTCCTTTGTAGTGTCTGTGTTATCTGTAACACAGCAGTAGCATTTATCAACTAAGTTTACCCTGTAACAATAAAATAGTAACTGTTTAAGCTTTAACCTGACTCCTTCAGTTGCTGTAACAGAACCAAGCACAATTTAAAAGAACTTCAGCCGGTCATAAGGGACTCACTGCCCTGACCGTCGGCTGACAGTGTCCCACTGAGAGGTTTCACAGCTGGTAACACAACTTGGGTCTCTTAAATGGCAGCTCCTCATTTATGTCTTAACCCTGCTGCATCTCAGGACCGGTCACTATTACATGCTTAGTGTTGTCCTAGAAATGATAGTATCTGAGGGCAGAGTATAACAGTATTGATATTTAAGTTGCCTTGCTTGCGACAGTTAAAAATGTTCTAACCTAAATATTCTATAAGCTTTGTCTGGGCACATTAGGACTTCATGTTTGAAATAGAAAGCCCTTCAGGTTTGAACCAAAGCCTGTCAGGCCCAGCTAAAGAGTTTGGGGGGCCCAAGGTGGTTGGCTGTGAGTGAGTGGCCAAGCAGGCGGGTGCTGGGCAGTGCAGGGCCCTGAAGGTGTGGGGCCAAAGGCAACGGCCTTGCTCACCGTGCCCTAAGGCAAGCCTGCCAATTGGTCATGAAGATAGCATTCCCCAGGGAATCTTCAGGAAAAAAAAATCTACCCAGCATCTCCCAGACAGACAGGAATTCAAACCAGAAGGGACTTTTTCAAGCGTCCGTGTTTCAGAAAGTCGTAGCGATCCAACTCAGAGCTGAGCCAATGCAACCTGATGATCCTTTCTGGCACCTCGCTATCAAGGGGAGTCAAACAGAAGCTGGAGGCGTAGGCAGATACTTGCTTTGTAGAGCATCAAGGCATTGGCAGCAAAGGGCACCATGCTCAGAGCTATGGTTCTTAATGCTGCAACCAGAGAGCCACATTTAATTAACGTATTTATCATAGAATCATAGAGCTGGAAGAGACCTCAGGAGGTCATCAAGTCCAGCCCCCTGCTCTAGGCAGGACCAATCCCAACTAAATCAACCCAGCCAGGGCTTTGTAAAGCCGAGACTTAAAAACATCTAGGGATGGAGATTCCACCACCTCCCTAGGGAACCCATTCCAGTGCTTCACCACCCTCCAAGTGAAATAATTTTTCCTAATATCCAACCTAGAGCTCTTCCACCGTAACTTGAGACCATTGCTCAAGTTTAATTAACTCCTTTCAGTCTCTTCATAGAGGCTGAATGTGCCCAGAACAGTAGCTGCTTAAATAACACTAAAGCTGTCATACAATTTCGTACTTCAAGTTATTTGGGATGACTTGGCCAGAGAGGTATAGGAATGGGAAATGCTTGTCATTGTCAAAGTCTTTGGCCTGCTCTTCATTCTGATCTTTAGACTATTTGATTCTGTGCAGCAGTCTCCCAGGCTCAGAGGATCAGGAGCTGTACTTTCCCGGGGGGTGTCTGTTACCGTAGAAGATGCCCTACTGGTACTTGGATGGGGGAGAATTGTCTTGGAGGGGGTGTGTGTTGTTACAGGTAAGTTCAGCATTCCACAAGGCAGACACTGCAGTGTGGACAGAAATGCCTGTTCCTCTCCTTCTTACTATTGCACAAGGCTCTTGGAGGCTCAATGCCCATTAGCCCAGCCTAGAGGCAGGGGGAAAATGAGCCTTAAATCCTTTTCTACTGCCCCTTAAACCTGACATCTTCCAGCAGCATCTCGAGCCCCTCCCCAGCTCCAGCGCTGGCAACCGGGACAGCACCGCGCTATTATGGCACTGGTGTGCTGCTCAGGTTTTGGGCAATCCCCACCAATCTCTTTATGGAGCTTTTATTGCCACTGTATCCTGCCAAAGATTTGTCTCTGGCCAGAGGCTGGGGCTCAAACATTCCAATGTCTGCATTGCTTTTATATATTAAGGTCGGGAAATCAAGCAGGAAAAACAAATGTCTGGAGGAGAGAAGGCAGGGACTGTGTGAAATCTATCCATCTGCAGGAGAAGTGAAAGTAACAGAAGATTTACCCCGCATTGACTGGGGCCCTAACTCAATTAAGTTTTGTTTCCCCCAGTTTAAACCATTGCTCTGGGGTGGTGCTGGGAATGAGGGGTTCCATCTGCAGGCTATCCCAGCGAGAGAGGGCAACCCCAGCCCTCTCTCAACCCTACCACCGTGAGGCCAGGTGAGAAGCACCTCTCCATGGCTGCAGAAGCTGCAGCAGGCATAGCCAGGAGAGGTGTGCATGTCCCCCGGCTGGGGCAGGTCCAGGTTCACTTGCATCCTGTACCCCCAGCCAGAGTGAGGAATGCAACAAACTCAGCACTTTCCTCTCGCTCCCTGATGAAGAGGAGCATCCAGCAATGCCCCCGTATGAATTGCAAGGAGGAGCTTCAGCACCTGGGGGTGGGAGACAGACAGGGTGCCTCCAGCACTGTAATTTTTTAGCGACTGGCTTAGATTCATATGACTATCCCCATTCAAACTAACAGAATGTTGCAGTAGGGAAAAAAGAATTCCTTGTGCTGCAGTTTATGGAACCCTTTCTTTTGCCATGAAGTGACTTGGGAAGTCCTCCTCTGTCTTTTGATTTGAACTAGGGTGTGTTGTGTGTTTTATGAGAAACTTAAAAAAAATCTCATTCAATTTTCTATGTACAGACGATACCCTGACTGATTATCCAGCCACTTGCTTCTAAAATCATCTGACTCTGCTTCAATGGAATCCTAAAGTGCTGTTCATTTGGACTGGGAAGAACTTTGTGAGCTAGAGAAATTCAAGAAGGCAGCCCTTGTATCCCTCATAGAGGATTTCTCCCTTTCCTTTTAATAAAAGCAAGCTGGCTCGAGATAATATCGCTGATGTGTGTGTGCATTGGTGGGAGACAATTGGGCTGTTTCTAGCGTTCTTCTCCGTTAGAACTCTGTCATGAAACTGGTGTAAAGTGAGATCCGAACCAAACACATGATTGTCCATAATAAGTACAAGCCGCAGGCTTTAAGTGAGAACACGCAGAGCAAAGTAGATTACAAACTCAAAAGTAACAGGCAATGCTTAGCTAATTCTACACTAAAATCCTCTGCACAAACTTCTTATAAACTCACCCAAACACTGTTCCTGTTCCAGCTTCATCTTCAAAAACAGGGAAATTTCCATTTCCGGTAGGGGTCTCCAGTTTACCCTCCTTGGGTGTGTGCATGCAGCCAGCCCAAATACAAAAGATTCCTACGTTCCTATTCTTTTTAAAGCGTTCCCTTATTGCATGGGGAGTCACCTGGCCACTCCCCACCAAGCACTGTTAAGACTGACGGACAAAAGGCTATTTGCATAGGATTGCCCAGATACTTAGGCCTTCCTTGATGTCTTTCCAGTTACACATTTAAAAAACATTAAGTATTCCCTACTCCATGGCTGTGCCTAGACTGGCCAGTTTTTCCGGAAAATCAGCCACTTTTCTGGAAAAACTTGCCAACTGTCTACACTGGCCACTTGAATTTCCACAAAGCACTGACTTCCTACTGTAAGAAATCAGTGCTTCTTGCGGAAATACTATGCTGCTCCCGTTCGGGCAAAAGTTCCTTTTGCGCAAAGCTTTTGCGCAAAAGGGCCAGTGTAGACAGCTCAGATTTGTTTTCTGCAAAAAAGCCCCGATCGCAAAAATGTCAATCAGGGCTTTTTTGCAGAAAAGCGCGTCTAGATTGGCACAGACGCTTTTCCGCAAAAAGTGCTTTTGCGGAAAAGCGTCCATGCCAATCTAGATGCTCTGTTCCGAAAATGCTTTTAACGGAAAACTTTTCCGTTAAAAGCATTTCCGGAAAATCATGCCAATCTAGAGGCAGCCCCATATGTCTAATTTTACACATAAGAGTGATACATACACCAAAATAAGATAAGCGGATCCAGTGGATCATGACAAGAAGATTGATGGGTTACATGAAGTCATTTGCTCAAAGCACCTTTGAGTTAGGGATACTTATGTCCAGAACTCCATTTCATAAAGTATGCAGGGTATGTATCTGTCACATTGTGCTTGTTGTACTATGACTATAATCCAACAGTGGCGAGGAGTCCTGTGGCACCTTATAGACTAACTGAAGTGTAGGAGCATAAGCTTTCGTGGGCAAAGACCCACTTTGTCAGATGCATGTGGGTCTTTGCCCACGAAAGCTTATGCTCCTACACTTCAGTTAGTCTATAAGGTGCCACAGGACTCCTTGCTGCTTTTGCAGATTCAGACTAACATGGCTACCCCTCTGATACTATAATCCAACAGGCAGTGCTGTGAGCCAGTAGAATTTCTATTTCAAGACAGAAGGTTAGAGTATTTTTCTCATGTTACTGTCATAGACTCATAGACTTTAAGGTCAGAATTATGATCATCTAGTCTGACCCCCTGCACAGTGCAAGCCACAGAATCTCACTCACCCATGTCATCTTGTAGTTGAGATCCAGAAGCTCCATTTTAAGATACTTTGGAATTATTTTTCCTTACTTCAACATACGGGTTTTAACATTTTAAGGGTTGAGTCAAATGTTTCTAAACAAGAGCACCATCTGCTGCCCTGGCTTATCAGGCAAGTAGCAGAAAGACAAGATGAGTAGGAGATTATCTTGTGGTGGATCAACGTCTGTAGGTGAGAAAGACATGCCTTCAAGCTACACAGTGCTTTTCTTCCAGTCTGGGAAATGTGCTCAGAGCTCCACAGCTAAAGGGAAGGTGGAACTGGTTGTTTAGAATAAGTAGTTAGCACATGTTCTAAGGGATTGTAACAGAATGGCACTTTCCTCCCATGAGTGCTCTATCTGGCCAAGTGTGTGTGCCTGCACGGTCTCTTTAACAGCCTTTTTGGGTACTCAGCCCTTTGATTGAGGGACATTTCTGTGTGTAAAACAAACCATACGCCTAGCGGAGGCCTATCCTGGTGCTCTCTGCTGGTGTCTCCAAGTCTATTTCTCAGTTTGTTTTCCCACTCGGGAGCAAATGATGCCTCCAGGGAGACAGCTTCCTTGCTCTTATCTCAGGGTTTTCCACATAAGCTTGTAAGGTCCATCAGTCTGAAGCTCCCTTACGGAGCTGGTTGCTCCTCAGTCTCTTTCCTCAATCCAAGAGAGTGGTGCCTCTTCCCCCACCTGGAGGCAACTTCTATAGCCAGCCTCCCAGTCTGCGCTCCTTGAGCCCTGCTTGGCACTGACTGCTGCTCTGTTTTGCAGCTCCCTTTGTAGGCCTCCCTGGCCTCTGATTGGCTGATTCCTCTGCTGCCACTCTTGCCTGCTTGGAGGACCTCTTTATAGTTTTTCTGGGGTACAGTGAGGTTGGACCATCCCATCAAAGGGATCATTCAAAGTAGTGACCAGTTAATATCTCTGCAGTCATAGGGCAAAAGGAGGAGGTTAGGTGGTTACAGACCATTGTAGTAAGCTATAAATCTGGTGTCTTCGTTTAATCCAGGATGTTTAGTGTTGAGGAAAGTCAAGAATTTAAGGTCCCAGGTTCATCTTTGAAAATATTGTGCAGGTTTCCTTTGCAGTCTGGGATTGATAGGATTTATAGAGATAGAGAGATTGCTTTATGGAACTTGTTCATCTATAAGTGAGAGGGTATTTTTCTCTTTTACCTGTGTGAGTTCATTCAAGAGGATAGTGAATGGTTTCACTCACATAACTTTTATCATATGGGCTGATATTGCACATGTACCACATGTTGTGATGGGCATGTGTACAATCCAATAGAGCTTGAAAGGTGTGTTGTGAGGGGTGTCAATCACTGTAGCAGTGGACATGTCTGCAGATTTGCATCCATTGTCCTGTCAGGGTGTGGTGCCTCTGAGTTGGGGTGTTCAGGTCTGTGGGAAGCTTTCTCCCAATGATGAGATTGAAAAGGTTGTTGGGTGTTTGAAGGTCAGATATGGATTTTCAGAAAGGATTTCTTTCAGGATGGGATCCTGAACGAGTACAGCTTATAGTTGTTTGATGATAATCTACAGGGATTCCAGTGTGCAGTGGAGTGGTTGCTGGTGATGAGGAGTGTGCAGCCAGATGTTTTGTAATTAATATTAATTTACCCGTTCCATAAATTAGGTTCCTTGTGATTCTTTGGATGTCTGTTCCTTAACCAAAATACAATCTGGAGGATTATTGTATGATTCTGATTTTTTGTTAGCCACCATACAACAAAGTGATGCAATTGTTCAATTCATCACAAATAATATTGATAGCAATACTTTCTAATTATCATTAGGGGTCACCAAATGAAATTAATAGGCAGCAGGTTTAAAACAAACAAAAACGTTTTTCTTCACCCAGCACACAGTCAACCTGTGGAACTCCTTGCCAGAGGATATGGTGAAGGCTAGAACTTTAATAGGATTAAAAAAGAGCTAGATAGATTAATGGAGGTTAGGTCCATCAATGGCTATTAGCTGGGATGAGTAGGAATGGTGTCCCTAGCCTCTGTTTCTCTGGAAGTGGGTGACAGGGGAGGGATCACATGAGGATTACCTGTTGTGTTCCCTCTCTCTGTGGCATCTGGTATTGGCCACTGAGAGCAGGCAGGATACTGGGCTAGATGGACCTTTGGTCTGACCCAGTATAGCCATTCTTATATTCTTAGTTATTGGAGTATAAGAAAAAAACAGCTGTACCCTCTGTACTCGTACTTGTTCATGCTCAGCATGTCATTTGATAATTAGAAAGATGGTTACATTTGTCTTTGGAAATGGCTGTCCAAAAGATGACCAGGATGTCATAAAGGCCTTATAAGATTTCAGTGGAATTCAGTTTAGAGATTTTCATTTTTCATTGTTTTCAGAACATGAGAACTGAAGGTATCGCCTCCTTTATCCAGTGGTGAAGCACTGGAATGGGTTACCTAGGAGGGTAGTGGAATCTCTGTTCCCCTAGAGGTTTTAAAGTCCCAGCTTGACAAAGTCCTGGCTGGGATGATTTAGCTGGGATTGGTCCTGCTTTGGGCAGGGGGTTGGACTTGATGACCTCCTGAGGTCTCTTCTAACCCTGTGATTCTACGATTCCATGAAAAATGCCCCCATATACCTTTGTTAATGATTAGTTACAGGGACACACATGCAGATTTATATTTAAATTGTCTAAAATGCTTATAGCACTCCTTTTCACGAGATCACCTTTGCAATGAAGCATCCTCAGGTTGTTGTGCTCTGTTGCCAAATGAACAAGATAAATGTTAATGTGATAAAGTTTCTAAAAGAAAAGGTTATAGTGCCAGATCAAGTAAAAGCTGATCGACTGTATGTCTATTATGAACATC
The DNA here is from genome assembly GCF_049634645.1 of Pelodiscus sinensis. Taxonomy (NCBI): domain Eukaryota; kingdom Metazoa; phylum Chordata; order Testudines; family Trionychidae; genus Pelodiscus; species Pelodiscus sinensis. Next base: position 7,937,407 of record NC_134713.1, on the reverse strand, counting down.
TAGACATAAAATAAATGATAGAGAAGTAACAGTTAAAAGCTGAAGTTGCTTCAAAACTTAGTAAGAATTTGTGGTTTGCTTCACTAGCAACTGTTGCCGTTACTCAATCTAACTCCTCGGTGAACCACAGATGCTGCATGGGATACTGGATATGTTTTAAGAACATAGGCTGAAATGATTCCAAATGTTATGGGCTATGCCTGGATGTAAGTGACGTTATTATTAATACATCGAATGTTTGTACAGTCATCATTGCCTTTCTCAAATATATATGAAGACCTAAAAAACACAAGGCCTGATTAACTTTGACATTAGTATTAGCAACAATGAATAGCATTAGTCATTACTATTTGAAAGCATATGAGGCAACCCTATTGTATTACAAATAAAACGTAAAGGTTAAATAGGTACAGAGCGTTAGTTTGTTTAGATATTGATTTGTGGCCAGCAAAAGAGACAAATGACTTTATGTTGCAGCATTGTAATCTATCAAAAACAGAATCACCAGGGATTGGAAAAGGACATTACACAAAGAATCTCTTCTGCCTTCAGAATAGATATTTCTGCTGGCCTCTCTCAATGGCCACTTGGGGAAGGACACAGAGTTGTGTCAAGTTAGCCAAGGACATCAGTCACTGCAGGGTGGCCTATGGGAAGTGTCCTGCATTAGTAAGTTTCTGAGTAGAGCAGGTGTCCGTTATATTTCCCAAGATATTTTGCATAAGATTCAGTGGCCTAATTTGTCTTATACAATCTGGGATGGCACAAGATGTTTTGCACAAAGACCATGGATTTCGCAGAGACAGAGTTGCAAGAATTCCAGCCTCCAGACTGTGGTAGGACAGTTCAAAACTTTCCGAGAAGAAAGGGTCAGTTCCTGATTGGCTCACAGGAGCTTTGCCAAGAAGAAACCAAGCTTTCAGTAACTATAAAGGAGGCAGTTTCAGTCAAAATATACATATGAAGCTCATATGTATGGATGAGTGAGACTGCGGTGGGACCACCTGGCTACTGAGAGCTCCTCCTATCTGGTAACTACTAAAGTCTTCCCCATTGTGCTCACCCTATTAACTCTTCCTTTGATGTTCTATCTAGGGATGTGGTCATGAGATCCAGAAAGAGAAGCAGCATACAACTGCCATAATGTGCTGAGTGAATGAACCACCCAAAGGGACTTTCTAGCATTCTTGAGAGATTACTCAGGGCCAGTGTGTCGCAGAGCTGGAGAATGTGCTTTCACACCAGTTTGCATGGATAAGTGGCACATTTATATGCATTTTGTTTACCCCAATGGAAAACTTGGTCATTATAAAGATACATGAGTTAAAACCATCTACAGGATACTTCCAGTTATCCAGAGTCCCTTTCTCTAGAAATCCTAATGATCTGCATACACAATGTTATTTAATTACTCATTGATCAACTAGTGCTGGGACTCTGAGAACTGTGATTGGGAGGATTTCTGGAGTTAGGGATGAGGACAGCGAGAAAAAGGGGAGAAAGTAGGGGCAGAGGGAAAGGGTGAAGTGTGGTAAGAGAGCAAACAGGTACAAAGAAAACAAGGGTTAAAATGAAGACTGAAAGGGGAAGGGTTCAGGGAAAGAACAGACAAGCTCTTCAGAAGAGGAGTTAAGGGAAAGAGAGCAGGGAAGAAGGGAGGGGGAATGAAGAGCAGCAGATGAGAGGAGAGAAAATAGAAGGAAAGAAGGAGGAGACATGCAGGGTGAGGTTAAGTAGCCACCTGATCTCGGAGCCACCTTGGTGCTTCTTAAAGGCATCCCAACACTCACAGCTCTGCACTCTAAAAGCACCAGTACAAATAGTGAAGGGTAAGGCTGGCTCACTAATCCTGGGCCACCCATGGTGAAAAATGCTCAAGCAGCACCAAGAGGGTTTCTGTCTCCTGCGGCCTCTCCCCCTCTCCTTCCCTGTTTCCTCTGTCCTTCCTTCTCCTTTCCCCTCCCATTCCCTCTGGTTTTTAGCACTAAATCCTCCAGACCTTCTTCTGTTTGTCCAAATGTCTAGTGAGCTGAAAGTCAGGATGTTGCCCAAGCCAGTCAGACAAATAGGAGTGTGCTGTAATAGGATAGTTTTTTTTTATTTGCATTTCATCAAGACTCTGAATCTTTGTTGTCTAGAAATAAGGTTACAACAGGGCATGTCTCCTCCATGGAAATTAGCTGACAGACACCCTGAGTGTTTTACAGCTTAGCCAGGAAATACTGCAGAGTGTATCACTGAGAAAAACTGAGAGAGAGAGTTGATTGGCTGGTAAGCAACTGATTGTTCTTGCTATCTTGAATATTCAGTTAACCTTGATTATTCCATTCATGTAGCTTAAGAGCAAAGATTACTGGTAAAATTCCATAGATATTTGAATAGATGGAATCATTTGCATAAAGTGAAAACTAATTGCATTTGGCATTGGAATTCTTAGTACTCAATGTAACTTGTCTGATGTACTTAGTTGTAACTCTAAAGCTGTTTGTTAAAACTGTTATAAGTACTCCCTTAATTCCACTTGGGGATGAATTTGATTAGAAATGGATAAGAATCTTCACATAATTCATAATTCCATGGTGGTACCAAAGTCACCGGCCCAATGTATTACAGAACTAGGATAAAGCTTGGTTGTGTATCACAACTGTGATAAGTCCTGGAATAAACTGATGTGATTTGTTATTTCTTGGTTGACTGTAACATCACATCATGAATTTGTCAGGGACTCTAGCCCAGACGGCTCGGTTTGTTGTCTGACCGCAAAGAGACAGGCAACACCAGCAAAGTCCAATCACAAGCTCTTTATTGAAGAGTGCACACAGCAATAGAGAGCGGCCCGTCTCCAAAGAGAACCAGCCGCGATTTTAGTAACAGGTAGGCTTACAAAGACAGTTCCGTCGCGTCATAAGCTCTTCACCCAAGCAACTCACCCCCCTTTCTAAAACTTTTAGTATCTATGCATATTTTGGGCAACCATTTATTGTGGCCAGAAACGCTTCATAATGCATCAGCAACTTTCTTATCAATCACAAAAGGCAGGTACCAGGAACGAGGAGACAAGGGAGTTGGGCACAAACAAAGGGCAAAAAATAGGGAGGTAAGATTAGCAAAGGGGAACAGAAACAGGGAGTTACTTACCAGTTCCCAAAACAAGCTGTTCTACTTACAGTAGGTACAAATATGTAATTTATCACTTATCTTACTTTTATAACATAAGCCAGCGTGGTGGGTGCGCCTCTGTTTGAACCACATTCCTGGTTCTGGTCAAGAATACTCAGAGGCCTATGAAATTAGCCTTTGTTAACTTTCCTTAGCATAATGTTGACCAGCCCCTGTTTTTCTGGGCCCAACAAATTCATCATTACAAATTTTGTAAACATGAATATCCAACCCCCTTCCTTTTACTTTTTGTAATTTCTTATTACAAAATGGCTATTAAAATAAATTAATGGGCAATAATTCTCCAATAATTTTTATTTTGGCTAAGGAAAAAGAGATTAGCATTAGAAACCTATTTTAAGGCACTCCATTAAAAGTAAAATTAATTACAAAGTATTTAAAATATATTTTGCATCACACAATCACATTTTTCTGAAATACTCACTGGAGCTTCACAGCTGTATAAATAACACTCACTATGAGAATACAGAACGCACATTAGAAATGACATTTGGATGAAAAAATATTTCTGCACATTTGTGGATTAATACATGAGTCCATGTGGCCCGTGCCCAGGGCCCTGCCAATCAGGAGCACTGGAACCTGTGTAAAAGTTGGAGGGTCCACTAGAACTACGTCTCTGACTCCTGTTCCTTCTCTTTTCTGGGAGTCCTACCTGCCTCCCCTGGCTGGAAGCTGATGCTAAATAGTAATAAGAGCTGCTCAGTGAGCCTGAGTCACTGTGGGTAGCTTGGAACCCTCCACCTGCCCTTAATGGGCGGGGGTCAGAATTCCTGAGAACAGCCCCTGATGCATGTCCCAGCCTTCTGGATCATGCCAGACAGGGCACACAGGGGGTCCTGGGCACCCCACAGTGCCTGGGTTTTCTGGATGGCTCTTAACTCACTGCTTTCTTCTGTCCTCCACCTTGCCAAGGTGTCAGGGCCTCGGAGGAGGAGGAGTAACAAGGGTCAGGACCCATGGCAAGGGCCATGCAGGGGCCCCAAATGTTCTTTGTGCCTAGCGCCCCAATAAATCTTAATGTGGTTGTTTCTATAGCTCCACCTATCCCCAGTGTAAATATAGGGACTTCCTGCCTTCACTTTGTCGTACTGCCTCTTTTCTCCAGAGACACAGAGTTCCCAATAGACCTTCAACCATGAAGATCCTTTGCCTGATCCTTGCTGTTTTCCTTCTGGTGCTCCAGGGTGCACCAGGTAAGAAGTAAATGAAAATGAGGGAGTATATAGAGGGATCTATGGAGTCTCTACTAACATTGTGTAACTCTGTCTGTTAAAACCACGTTTCTGACTTTTGCTTAGGAGCTCTAATACCTCTGGAGTTTGTGGACAATATGTAAAATTCTGCAGTGGAATTCTGTGAAAGTCAGGGCTGTCCCAGGAAAATGCATGAAGATTTGACTGAATTATGATTTGCGAAAAAAGTCAATAATCGTGTTTTCCTCAGATCTGTCGGAGTCTTGCTGTTTAGCTAACCCCACCTTCTCTAAAAAAACAAGGAGGGGTCATGCGGCACCTTAGAGACTGACAGATTTATTAGGGCATAAGCTTTTGTAGGTAAAACCCACTTCATCAGATGAATTGGAGTGGAAGCTAGAGGTGTGTGTGTGTGTGTGTGTATGTGTGTGTGTGTGTGTGTATATATATATATATATATATATATATACACAAGGAAAGAAGGAAGTTACTTATCAAATGTAGGACCAGTGTTAATGAGGGCAATTCAGTGACTAATGAAGTGTGTTTTATCTACGAAATCTCATGGCTTAATAAACCTGTTCCACGAGGAGTAACGGTAGTTCGGAATAGGAAGCCTAATCCGAACTACCTAGTTCGTGCCGCGTGTAGCTGCGGGCACGGAGTCTGAACTAGCGGACATTTAAAAATGGCGGCGCCCGGCAACATGCAAATGAAGCCCGGGAAATTCAAATCCCGGGCTTCATTTGCAACTCCGGTTGCCTACATTAACCACCCTAGTTCGAACTAGGGTGGTAGTGTAGACATACTCTTAGTCACTAAGGTGCCACAGGACTCCTCTTTGTTTTTGCAGATACAAAACTAACACACTTGCACTTCTGAGACTTGTCCCACATTCTCTGTGGCCTGCATGTACTGTTTCATGTCCAGGCAATCACAGAACTGAACATGGTATATAAACAAAATGAAGTATGCCAACCTTGTTCAGTCTACCCACTGGTAGAGGGCAAAGTACACAGAATGGGGAGTCAAAATATAACTTCTGCAGGTGCCTAGAGTTTATAATTCGGTGCCTTTCACAAGCTTTATTATTAAGCTAGGCCTCATGTCCACTGATATATTTACTTGTTTCCATAATATAAGAACTAGGGGTCACCAAATGAAATTAATAGGTATCAGGTTTAAAAAAAACAAAAAGTTTTTCTTCACACAGTGCACAGTCAATCTGTGGAACTCCTTGCCAGAGGATGTTGTGAAGACTAGGACTTTAACAGGGTTCAAAAAAGAGCTAGATAAATTCATGGAGGTTAGGTCTATCAATGGCTATTAGCCAGGATGGGTAGGAATGGTGTCCCTTTAGCCTCTGTTTGTCTGGAAATGTATGACAGGAGAGGGATCATGTGATGATTACCCGTTGTGTTCCCTCCCTCTGCGGCATCTGATATTGGCCACTGTTGGCAGACAGGATAATACTGGGCTAGATGGACCTTTAGTTTGACCCAGTATGGACGTTCTTATAGTTTTATGTTCAGTCTCTTCTTGGGGCAGTTACTAAGTATTCATAGAACTACAGCTATTTAAATAGCTCTGAGCTGTGATAAATTTTTGGACTTGCACTTTTGGGCTGGCATGGTCATGTATAGGTAAATGAGAAATGACTGTCCTCTTGGAATCAAAGTGCATGATTCACCCTTCTCTGCAGAGTGATGACCGACTCTTTTCTCTTTATACAGAATTTTCCCAGGCTAAGAATCCCTTTCTGCAATGTAGATTCCATGGGGGTGAATGTTACTATAAGAGATGTCTCTTCAGTTCTAAGTTCATGGGAATGTGTGGGAAACAGTATATGTGCTGTCAAAGGTAAGTTCAGCATTCCCCAAGGCAGGCATAGCAGTGTGAAGAGAAATACCTGTTTTTCTCCATCTTGCATCTAGCTGTTGTTCAAATCAAAGAAGTATTCAAGTCACTTTTGTACTGCTCACATTCTGGGCCACCTAGGGGCTGGCGTGGCATTTATGAGAACTACACCAACGGCTTCTTTTACATACATTAAGTCTTAGCCAGGCTGCCTATGGGCTATAACAGCCTTAGCAGCTTCATCTATGGGGAGACATTGGGCCTCAAACACAGAATTGTCTACATTGATTTTATATTTTAGAATAGAGAATTCTAACAGGAAAACCAGAAATCTGTAGGAGGGAAGGGAGACATGAAGGCAACTATTAGAAACAGAAAAATATCTATAACAAATGGAATACAGAGGAAAGAGATAGCAGTCAATCTAACTTGGAAGAAATGTGGTGCAGCAATATGAAAAAGGAAACCTAAAGACAACAGGGAAGCATCCTTGGCTCACAAGTATTAGGACAAGAAATCATTGTATCAAAATATCAGGAAGAAAATAAATACTTACAATGGTATAGATTTATTCCTAAGTGGTGAAAACAACGTGAATTATGGGGCAGAAAAGGAAGAAGTGTTCCCTAAATATTTCTGTTCTGTATTTGGAAAGCTGCAGATTGATGTTTTGACATTGCTTGAGTATGGTGACTTCTATCTAGTCCATTAGTAATTAAGATGCTAACACCTGTTAGGGATAAACATTTTTAAATCAGGAGACCTAGATAATGTCTATCACAGAATCCTCAAAGATCAGTAAGGGGATCCTTTGCTCCATTGATCACTTTTGATACATTTTTGAATGTTGGAGAAATTCCAGAAGATGGAAAGAATGTTAATATTATTCCAATAGCCAAAAACATAGGCAAGGTGACCCAGGAAATTAAAGGCCAGTGATCCTGATATCAATCCCCAGCAAAATAATGGAAAAAGGTGACTCAATCAATGAAGAATTAAAGATTAGGAATATAATCAACACCAGTGAACAGGAATTTTAGCATATTAGGCCTTGCAAAATAAACCCTATTTATATTTGTAGACAGTTTTCAAGGTTAGTTGATAAATATAACTTCGTTGATGCTCTCAGAAGTATACATTGTTCATCCAGCAAGCGACGTAAAGGCACCGAAGTGCTCACGAATCCTTCCATCCTTAAAGCAGCCCGGTGCAGACTCTTAGCTTTCGATTGTGAAAACTAAGGACGGTAGTTTTAAAAATCTCAAATGATGTCAAATTCAACACTGTTCAGATGGGGTTTTAATGATTTAAACCTCCAGGGTCTTATGGAAAGTTAACTTGACCACAAGGCATTTCTCCAGGGGTTTCTACTCCTGCTCTGCCTGTTTCCGACGGTACCTAAACTAAACAGGACTCCTGGTCGGGTCATGACTGGTCCCAGAGAAGCAGTAGGGAGGGTGAGAAATTTTCCCACCTACTAGGGCAGAGATGAGTTGAGGCCAGGCCACATGAAGCTGGGAGCTCCTTTAACCTGAAGAGCAAGAGCCAAGTAGCTGCTCTACAACCATTCTAGTGACTCGCTGAGCATGCTCAGAAATCCATACGGTCACCAGGCCTGGTTCCTAGTATGAATTTCCACCAGAAGAGTTATCATTGATAAAAGTGGAATTTCCCTTCATTTTCTAAGGGTAAATTACATATCCCCTAACAATTATCTGTCATTTTAGATCTCGCTGTGCCCAACATGTGTATGATAGAACTGTATATGGACAAGAGTCCTTTTTCTGTCCAGTGTAATTTTTATACGTAACCTGTTTACATTTATACGACTATCCCCATTTACATTCCATAACAGAATATTGCAGTAGGGAAAATGAATTCCCTGTGTTGGAGTTACCAGGAACCACTTCAACCCCCACAGAGTGAGTGGGCAATTCCTCTAGTGCCTTTCAATTTGAAATCAAGCATCCTATTATCCCTGTTCTATGAAAAAACATCAACACATCAGATTCTCTTTCCCTTGGGTACAGGTGATTTACTGACTGATTCCCTAGGCAGGATCGCTGGGAATCTGGAAGACAGATTCTAAAATCATCAGATCTTGCTTCAAAGGAAGGCTAAAATTTTGTTTGCTTGGACTGGAAAGAACTTTGTGAGTTGGAGAAATTTCAGGAGGAGCCTTTGAATCACCCCGAGAAGATCTGTGACTCTCCATTCAATAAAAGCAAATTGGTTTCAGACAATATGGTTGAAGTGTTTGTGTGTCAGTGGGAGAGAAGGTGGCAGTTTTGATCCTTTGTTTCCCTTAGACATCCACCTTATTTATTTTTAAAATGAAAAATAAAATAAGATAGCTGAGAAACCTTCTTATCACACGTTATTCCGTCACCTGTGTATTTATAGATGATGGTCCACACATCTCTGTAAGTTTCAATAAACTTCTGTGGCTAGATCTTTACATTTTACAACTAGTATAAATCCTTTCAATTAATGCTGGCCCAGGAGCTGGCTTGAGACACAGCTTGACTGCACAGTGTGTAACACCCACAGTGGTGCTGCAAGTCATCTAGCCCCTCCCTCTTTCAGAAACTCATTATCCACACTGTGGAGACCAGAGGAAACCAGGCCAATCTGCATTAAGGTATCAGACCTGGTTCTCCTTCCTGTTACACAGACTGCTGTAAATCACTAGTAGCTCCACCGAAAACATCTGAGTTCCAGTGGCATGAAAGAGGCATATCTGAGATCAGAATTAAGCCTATTTTTGCCCACAAAAAGGTGAGAGCAAGTTTATATAAGGAAAACTTTTTGGCTCTTTCAATAGGACACGCGCCTGCTGAAATTAATTTCTCATCCTGTCCTGATGGTTCCCTGAAACAACATTTTGCCATAGCATCATGTATCAGAAAATCCAGGGTAATCTATGTTTGAAATTTTATCCTAGCCTTCATTAGGCAAATGCTGCCACCTTTCTATGGCTGTCTTCATTGTACTGTCACTGAAGTCCATGGGGCTGCTTCATCAGCTTGCATACCATATAAACAAGATAAGCGAAGTATTGTTAATCTTATTGGATACCTGAGGAGCAGAGAGCTTGAGGGACTAAGGGGTTAGGTTCATAAAGGTATTTATGAATTCTGAAGGTTCACCTGAAGCCTGGCTGCATTATTCGGTGTCTAAACACCTTTACAAATCTGTGCCATGGGATGTGCCCATGGTCACACACACAGAGTCTGTGGCAGAGATGGTACCTAAGCTCTGATTTTTTCAGTCCCCTGTAGTGACTGTTCTTTACATCAACCTTCCTGAGTTTATAACACCGGAAAACACAGCGATCCTGGGAATTACAATCTGAGATTTAAATAGTCCTCTGGCACATAGTGTTGTTGAAGCAAAACAAGCTTCTCTGTGGTTAGGCAGCTAACAAAAGATTTATTGATCAATAAGGCACAGAGTGAGCCAAACGTGGTCCCAGCAGAGCCGGGCCCACTAAGGCTGGCTAATACAATCAATCCTAGTATCTTTATACCCTTAACCAAACAGTCTGACATCAGGGCATCCAATTACAGAAATCATCAATTAAACTTGGAAAAACAAAGTCTTATCAGCAAGATGGTGGGCAGATACTAGGGAGTGCATCTCCTATCTCAACCAGCCCAATTATCACATTCCAATAGCCTATTCTGTAGGGCTCTCTCATGGGATGACAGAAAGTTCACTGTGGTCTACGTATCAAAGCGAGAAGCTGAAATGGTTTCTGTTATACAAGATGGCTTCTAGCTAAATATGAAATGGTTTCCACAGTGTCCTAAAATAGAAGTGTCTCGTTGGAGGGGGTAATGGAACCGTGGGCAGGAGCAGGACATGGGTTTGGCGAGACCACTCCTTGCCAGACACACTTGACGGCTTTGTGTGATAAAATCAAGCTGATCTGGCCCCTTAGTTGGAGGATAGAGTGGGAAACTGAAGGGAAAGCAGAGAGAATTATAGAAGAGGGAGACCAGCTACTGGAGAGAGCCAATTTCTTGGGGATTGGGCTGTGCCAGTGTCTTCCTAAGATCCCAGAAACAGGAAGGGTTGTGGGACAGGGCCCTGGTTTGTTTATTGAGAGAAATGTGCCTTTCACTGAACATCATTAATGCTGGACATTGGGGCTGTGCTCTGCCTGTCCTCCTGCAGCCTTTATGTCTCTGTTGAGGAGGGCATGGGCGCCCAGAGTGAAGGGCGTACACAGATTGAATGGATAGCAGGGTGTTGGGAGTAGGTCATGCAGTAAGTCAAATCTTGGGCAATATAGTGCAATGAGTGTGTGCGAGGAAAGATAGCTTGCAGTGAGAGTAGGTGTGAAATGCTAATAGAGACATCCGGTATCAATGCCCTCAGTGGGTGTGAGCAGAGCAAACAAGCAATGTGCCTCAAATTATATATTGTAAAATGGTTTTTTGTTGCCTTCTATGTCTCTAGCCAGTTTAATGTCATTTTCTACCTTTTCCTTCCTAATTTTGTCCCTGAATACTGGTGTTATTTATTTATGTTCATGCTTTGTAATTTGACCTAGTTTCCTTAGTAAGCTTATTAAGTTTGCAGATGATTCCAAGCTGGGAGGGGTTGCAAGTGCTTTGGAGGATAGGGTCATAATTCTAAATGATCTGGACAAACTAGAGAAATTGTCTGAGGTAAATAGGGTGAAGTTTAATAAGGACAAATGCAAAGTCCTCCACTTAGGAAGGAACGATCCCTTTCACACATACAGAATGGGAAGTGACTGTCTAGGAAGGAGCACTGCAGAATGGGATGTGGGGGTGATAGTGGACCACAAGCTAAATATGAGTCAACAGTGTGACACTGTTGCAAAAAAAGCAACATGATTGTAGGATGCATTAACAGGCGTGTTGTGAGCAAGGCATGAGAAGTCATTCTTCCACTCTGTTCTGCACTAATTTGGCCTCAGTTGGAGTATTGTGTCTAATTCTGTGCACCACATTTCAGGAAAGATATAGAAAAATTTAAGAAGGTCTGGAGAAGAGCAACAAGCTGAATAAAGGTCTAGAAAACTTAACCTGTGATGGAAGACTGAAAGAAGTGGGCTTATTTAGTTTAGAAAAGAGAAGAGTCAGAGGGGACATGATAGCAGTTTTGAAGTGTCTAAAAGGTTGTTACAAGGAGGAGGAAGAAAAATTGTTCTCCTTGGCCTCTGATGACAGGACAAGAAGCAATGGGCTTAAATTGCAGCAAAGGAGGTTTAGTTTGGACATTAGGAAAAACTTCCTAAGTATCAAGGTGGTTAAACACTGAAATAAATTGCCTAGGGAGGTTGTGGAATCTCCATCACTGGAGACATTTAAGAGCAGGTTGGATAGACATCTATCAGGGATGGTCTCGATTGTGTTTGGTCCTGCTGTGAGGGCAGGGGATTGGATTTGATGACCTCTCGAGGTCCCTTCCAGTTCTAAGTGTTCTATGATTCTATGATTCCTCCTGATGTCCTGCCCCAGGGGAAGTCACCAGGGCTGGAGCTGTGGCTAGGGTGGAAGCAACTGTACAGCCACCATGTAGTCCACCCTGGCCATGTACCTGAACAGTGTGTGTATAATATATATATGCAAATCAGAGTCTACTGGCTCACGTGAGCAGCTGGGAGTTGGCAGGTATGTGGTTGTGAGGTGATATAATCTGTCAGGATTCAAGAAAGCTCTTTAAACCAACAGGCTGTGACTAGACTGGCCAGTTTTTCCAGAAAATCAGCCGCTTTTCCGGAAAAACTTGCCAGCTGTCTACACTGGCTGCTTGAATTTCCGCAAAAGCACTGACGATCTCATGTAAGATTGTCAGTGTTTTTGCAGAAATACTATGCTGCTCCCATTCGGGCAAAAGTCCTTTTGCGTAAAACTTTTGCGCAAAAGGGTCAGTGTAGACAGCTCAGATTTGTTTTCCGCAAAAAAGCCCCGATCGCGAAAATGGTGATCGGGGCTTTTTTGAGGAAAAGCGCGTCTAGATTGGCACGGACACTTTTCCACAAAAAATGCTTTTGCAGAAAAGCGTCTGTGCCAATCTAGATGCTCTTTTCCAAAAATGCTTTTAACAGAACTCTTTTCCGTTAAAAGCATTTCCGGAAAATAATGCCAGTCTAGACGAGGCCACATAGATTAGCTCTTACATTGTCAGGAATAATTACTTTTTAATGTTTTGATGGTTTCCCAACTGTAAAAACACAGAGAATTTCTCCTGCCCTATCCCCCCTCCATTTATCTAATGGGAAATAATGAAAAAAGTAAGCAAAAGGAAAGGAAAACTCTCTGAAATGTTAAAATGGAAAATTAACTTTTTCAGTTTCCAAAATCCAAAACACAATAAAATGTGAACACACTGAAAGTTTATTTTGAAACACAGCTGATTCATTTAGAAACAACACATAGTCCTGTGGCACCTTAGAGAGGAACAAAAATATATAGGATAATGAGCTTTCCTGGGTAAGAGACACTTCATCAGATGGTGGGGGCTGGGCTTGACTCTACGGTGGGAGGAGTTGCGGAAGAGGCGGGTCTTCAGGTTTGCCTTCCCCAGGTGGGACTTCACCCATTGACCATGCTTAGTGTTTTTAACTGGAGGTAATTTGTGCTTCAACAAAATTATTCACTACCTACAGATTGGACCCAAAAGCTAACCAGATACATTGTCATTTCTCCACATGCCTTCTCACCCCCGGTGCATGTCATTTCCAGCAACAAGGCCAAACACATAGACATGACAGATTCAATCAAAGAGACAGTGTTGCTAATGCACTAAAACAAGCATCTGCTACAACTAAGCAGCTTTAGTAAGTGGACCATGTGTCCTGGCTTTAGCATGTGGGTTGTGAAGGGCACAGAGTTGCTAACACTATTCAGCAGAAGAAGTTTGACTTTATTTCATGATGAGCTGGTTCCCAACTTTGTCCCCAAAATAATTTTCCATGGAGAAAGGCTAGAGAGGAAGGGTTCATTTTGCTGGTGTCCCGTCCAAACATTCAGACCTCTCCACTACGTGGAAGCAAAAACATACTTGTTGCACACAGAATGGCTTTGTCTTCTCTGAGTGCTCCTTTAGCATCTCGATCATCCAAAGGCTTGTTTAGCTGCCTTCCTGCTTCTGATGTACTTAAAAAACATTTTGGAATTACTTTCTGAGTTTTTGGCTACCTTTTCTTCAAACTCTTTTTTGGCTTTTCTTATATTTTTACACTTAATTTGACAAACCTTGCAAACTAAGATGATTGGATCATTTTAATTTGGATGCTAAAGAATCTCGTGAACAGGATAAAATCCACAAGGGAGCCATTGTGTTAACTAGTAATACCTCGTTGTTCTTCTTCTCATAAAAGTATCTGTTTGTGATGGTGTATTGCTATTTCTTTTCTATAAAATCCCTTGTTTCTATTTTCAAAGTACAGGCAGTCCCCGGGTTACGTACAAGATAGGGATTGTAGGTTTGTTCTTAAGTTGAATTTGTATGCAAGTCGGAACTGGTACATATTGTAGGGGAAACTCTAGCTAAACATTTCTCCAGAGCTCAGTTTTATTCTCCCACACATCACTTCCCTCAGTCCTTTATTCTCAAGCTGAGGTGTCTGCTGAGAAAAGCCGCTCCACGTCTCCCTGGTCTGCTGGGGGGGGGGGGGCGCTAGCTTCGTATCTCCCTGGTCTGTTGGGGGGAAGCAGCTAGTGCGGGGTTGCCTCACCCCTTTTGTAAGTAGGGATCCGATGTAAATCAGATCCATGTAACCCGGGGACTGCCTGTAAATGATAAATAGCATAAGAGATTACTGTCATATGATGTTAAATCCCGCTGAGGACATACACATGTACATGTTTCAGTCAGCTGACACTTTGCTGTGAGAGGTTGGCTTCAATGTGTAGGAGGAACACTTCACTACTCTGTGACATGTTAACTCTCTCTACTCCTCTTGCTTCTCAACTCTCCCTACCATGAGTTGCTCTTCTCTCCTATCTGAGCTTCCAGACATGGCCACTTACAACCAGCCCTCATGCACCCTGAATCTCCAAAACACATTTTGACATCTCCCATGTTACAATCTGGACTACTGGATAGCAGGGTTCCCTGAATTTTCTAGCCAAGGAGCTCTTCCATGGAGGGGGAGAAACAACGGAAATCACAGCTGCTTTGCCACTTCTATGCAGCCTCCAAATATTGTTATCTCCCTCTTTTCTCCACAACCCAGCTCTTTCTGTTTGTGCCTGTCCCCTGCCCTACTCCCAGTTCTCCCTCACAACTTTTACTATGACCTTTGAAGGACCTAGCCTTCGAGGAACTTGTCTTTACTGGAAATAAGTCATGGTGTTAGACAAGATATTAAAATATGAACAGCAAAGGTAATGCGGCCTAGTGGCTAGAACACCAGCCCGAGACAGAGGTGTGTGTGTGTATGTGTGTCTGGCCTTTTGGGTAATACATCTGAGGCATCTTTGTATTTTTAATAATGAGCTTTTAAAACCTTTTACATTGCAAGTCAAGAGATGTCCCCTCAGCTTTCAGCATTAAAAAATGGTCTCTTGAGAGGTTTAATGCAACAGCTTCCAGTCAGATGCACATTTATGACCAAGTTGCTCCCAATCCCCACTGAACATGCTTACAATTTACGTGTGCCTCATCTCTGCACAAGCCTTTGTTTTAATCATTTGGATTTTCCTGGTCAGGGCCTGCCTGTATTCTCCTCTGTATTCTTCTTGTGGTCACAGTCATCACCAGCTAACCCTGTTCCCCTAATCCCATAATCTGTTTCAAACACCGTTTGGGTCAATGCAGGGCCGGATTAAGACCTTTAGAGGACCTAAACACTGAAAAGATTATGGTGCCCCGCAAATGTAATTCAAAATAAAAACAATACTATATTGTAAAATCTCATTTTTTTTTTTGGTTCCCCTGTTTTGCTGGTGCCCTAAGCACGTGCTTAGTCTGCCTATTGGGTAATCCAGCCCTGAGTCAAAGCTACTGTTATTTCTTTAGCTGCCACAATATTGCCCATATAACATCTTTTCATGACCTTCTTGACTGTTCGTGTTGTCCAGGGATTTCAAAGTGCTGCCATCTTTAATCAACTGCCACGCTAAGTAGCTCATCCTCTTTCAAACAATGACTATGTGCTACTCTTAGCCAGTAGTTTAGGGCTAATGTTTCAGAAGTCTATTTATCTCCTCTAAATATGGAGGAACTTCCATTTAAAGGCATAAGAGGATGGTCACTGTCACGCCTATAGTTTTGTATTACATTTGTGCCTTATACTTTCCAGCAAGTTAAGGGAATGTGGACTGGATAAATGGACAGTAAGATGGATAGAAAGCTGGCTAGAAGGCTGGGCCCAGTGAGTAGTGATGAATAGTTCGATGTCAGGATGGTGGTCGGTTTCTAGCGGAGTGGCCCAAGGTTCGGTTCTAGGACTGGTTTTGTTCAATATCTTTATTAATGACCTGGATGAGGGGATGGATTGCACCCTCCGCAAGTTTATGGATGACACTAAGCTAGGGGGAGAGGTAGATACGCTTGAGGGCAGAGAAAGGGTCCAGAGTGACATAGACAAATTGGAGGATTGGGCCACAAGAAATCTGATGAGGTTCAACAAGGACAAGTGCAGAGTCCTGCACTTGGGACGGAAGAATCCCAAGCATTGTTACAGGCTGGGGACCAACCAGCTAAGTAGTAGTTCTTCAGAAAAGGACCTGGGAGTTACAGTGGATGAGAAGGGATTTGATAGCAGCCTTCAACTTCCTGAAGGGAGCTTCCAAAGAGGATGGAGAGAGGCTGTTCTCAGTAGTGACAGATGGCAGAACAAGGAGCAATGGTCTCAAGTTGTGGTGGGAGAGGTCCAGGTTGGATATTAGGAAAAACTATTTCACTAAGGGTACGTCTAGACTACCGCGTTTTGTCGACAGAAGTTTTGTTGACAGATACTGTCGACAAAACTTCCGTCGACAAAGAGCATCCAGATACATTGAGTTCTGTCGACAAAACAAGCTGCTTTGTCGACAGAACCCCGTAATCTGGACGCAACCCTACAGGCAATAAAATGAGGTATACCAGCGTCGACAAAACTGCTGAGTTCTGTCGACGTTATGTCGACAGAACTCAGCGGCAGTGTAGACTCTGGTATAGTTTTGTCGATAAAAGTCCACTTTTGTCGACAAAACTCGGTAGTCTAGACACACCCTAGGAGAGTGGTGAAACATTAGAATGGGTTACCTAGGGAAGTAGTGGAGCCTCCATCCCTAGAGGTGTTTAAGTCTCGGCTTGACAAAGCCCTGGCTGGGTTGATTTAGTTGGGATTGGTCCTGCCTAGAGCAGGGGGCTGGACTTGTTGACCTTCTGAGGTCTCTTTCAGCTCTATGGTTCTATGATTCTATGAGTTGGTTGTCTTTCAAAAGCAAAACCCAAATGAAAATGTGTCGTGATAAAAAAGGATTTTTTTACTTCATGAGCTACATCTATAAGCAACAAAATAAACAACGGTAATCATATTTTAAAACGTTCTCTTATATAGCAATATACCTGCTAAAAACAAAGGCCCAGATTAGTTAACAGTGTCAAATAAAAGACTTGAACAAATGCACATTTTAAACTCACAACAAGAAAGACAAGTTTGGACATGCTGAAACATGTTTGGGACACATGTGGATAGACCTGTGGTTTTTTCCTATTTTTCAAGTTGCACCACCTTTGGTCATTACCTGGTAAATTATTTGTATAATTTTTTAGGTTTTATCTTTCAATGAAATTTTAAAATAGCACAAAAATGATTTTCTGGTAAAAATACTGTTTCCTTCTTATGTTAAGGTTTAATATAGAAGCATGCTAAAATAGTTTTATTTTATTTAGCTTACTCCTGTATGCAAGTAACTCATTACACAGATCCTGTCATTTTTTAAATTTTTATTGTAAATGAAGGGGTTATTACATTCACACTTGTTACAAATCTGAAAGTGAAAGGACTCTGTGGCACTAAATCAATTTCCAGTAATACTTGAATACAATGGAATAAGGGAACTTAATACAAGTTTCACAAATATTTTTTCTATGATTTTTAAAGGTAATTTAACTGCTACTAAAAATCCCTAAATCCACATTTATATTCTAAAACAGTCCTTGGTTAAAATTTGAAAAATAAAACTTTCTTGCATAAACCATTCCCCCACTTTTTAAGTTAGTGTGTGTATGTGGGTGGGTGCACATGGGTGCATTCATGCACACAGTTTTCAGGAAGTTAGGTATTTTGTTATTAAGTTAATCTGTGAGTATGTTTTGTATAATTTACAGAAATTACAGGCAAAAATTAAATTTCACTCTTCACACACAACATGTCCTGTGAAAATAATAAGAAAACCCTTTCTTTCCAAAGTTGCTGGAAAATGTGTCCAAATACAAAACCGGAGGGCAAAAAAAAAGGTCATGGAAATCAATCAAATACATGACAATGAATTCTGTCAAGCTGTGTACGACTTATATTGTTCTGTTGAACAATCTCAAGATTAAATTACAAGTTACTTTACATGTTCACTAGATGAACTCAAGCAATGTACGGTTCATTCTACAAGCTTTTGAGGATGCCACCAAAAGAATTTTTGGGTAGCTGGTGGAAGATTGAAAGTCTTTTACAGCAGTGGTTTATAGACAAATAACTGGGCTCATCCCTCCATACCAGCCATTGATTCTTACTTTGAAAAGAATAACAAGCAGGATATAAAAAAGGATGAATTATTGGCAGACTGAAGCAGCTGGTGCTGCTGATTGAAAACATTTCCAACTGTGTGAAGGAGAACTGTGCCTTTTTAAAATGGCTTGCCAAATCACCCGCACAATAATGGTAAATTATACTGTGTTTAGCCTCTGATAATTTAGTAGTGGGCATCTCAAAAATAATGCTCCACACCTTAAAAGGAAAAAAAATCTCTTTGACACAGATTAAAGGGGGTGTGTTGAAAAAGAAATGCAAATTCGTAAAAAACTCTTCAGAAAGAAGAGTCTCTCTTAAAAGAAAGAATCATGCGGTCAAGCAGTTAAGTTTTTTATTCCTATAAAAGTGGGGATTTTGACTAATTAAAAAAAGGGAGTATGCAGATAAAAACATATCTCGTGTCTATCCATCAGCTGCAACAATTAGGTGGTTCCCTGCCTCTTGAGAAAAATATCAGAACCATTACAACTTGCTTACTGGATGCGGAAGTGAAGGCTGTTTTCCTTCCAAAGGACCAAGTTAACTGAATATGAAAAGCTAAACTTTTTGGTGCTGTACAGTACTTCAAAAAAACCTAACTTCAGAGATACCTAATGTATATGGGTATGTCTACACTGTCACCCTAGTTCGAACTAGGGTGGCTAATTTAGGCATTCGAACTTGCAAATGAAGCCTGGGATTTAAATATCCCGGGCTTCATTTGCATGTTCCTGGGTGCCACCATTTTTATATGCCCGTAGTTCGAACTACCTGCCCGTGGCTACACGTGGCACGGACTAGGTAGTTTGAATTAAAGCTAATAATTCTATCTAACGTTAAACCTCCTTGCAGGAGGAATAACGGTAGTTCAAATTAGGAGCTTTAATTCGAACTACCTAGTCCATGCCATGTGTAGCTACGGGTAGGTAGTTTGAACTTCGGGGCATTTAAAAATGGCGGCACCTGGGAACATGCAAATGAAGCTCGGGATATTTAAATCCCGGGCTTCATTTGCAAGTTCAAATGCCTACATTAGCTACCCTCATTTGAACTAGGGTGGCAGTGTAGACATACCCTATGAGACAGAGCAATGCAGTTACAAAGAAAATACGTGTGTTTCTCATTGGCCAGCATAAAAAATATTTCTTCATCAAAAGATACAGCAGGTTGGTTGTAAATGATTCTAATATGTTCAACTTCGGCAGTACTGTCCCTCATCTACAATCCATGCCTAACAAATACAAGTATGAATGCTGGAAAGTGTTTATGAGTGCCATAATAAGAACTGAAAATAACATCTTCCATCACGGCCACGGCGGCCAACAAAAATCTTTTGGAACACCTTGAGACTTTGATCACAGATATTGAGTTTGGTCCAGAAACAGTGGCATCCCCCCTTTTTTGCCTCTTAAAAAGAAAATTGGCTAAAACATACAAATGGCTGAATGTCTAATGTTTTTCATGCTTTCATAGAATCATAGGATTGGAAGAGACCTCTGGAGGTCATTGAATCCAACCCCTGGCTAAAAGCAGGACCAATCCCAACTAAATCAACTCAGTGAGGGCTTTGTCAAGCCGGGACTTAAAAACCTCTAGGGATGGAGATTCCACCACCTCCCTCGGGAACCCATCCCAGTGCTTCACCATCCTCCCAGTGAAAGAATTTTTCCTAGTGTCCAAGTTAGACCCCCCCACACTGCAACTTGAGACCATTGCTCCTCGTTCTGCCATCTGTTACCACTGAGAACAGCCTGTCTCCATCCTCTTTGGAACCTCCATTCAGGAGGGTGAAGGCTGCTATCAAATCCCCTCCCCCCCACTCTTCTCTTCTGTAGAATAAGCAAGTCCAAATCCCTCAGTCTTCACGGCTGAGGACGTTGGGGAGATTCCTGAATCTGCACCGTCCTTTGTGGGTGGTGAATCTGAGGAACTGTCCCGGATTGAAGTGTCATTAGAGGAGGTTTTGGAACAAATAGAAAAACTTAATGTTAACAAATCTCCGGGACCGGATGGCATTCATCCAAGGGTTCTAAAAGAACTCAAATGGGAAATTGCTGAGCTATTATCTGTGGTGTGTAACCTATCCTTTAAATCGGCTTCCGTTCCTAATGACTGGAAGGTAGCCAACATGACACCAATATTTAAAAAGGGCTCTAGAGGCGATCCTGGCAATTACAGACTGGTAAATCTAACTTCAGTACCGGGCAAATTAGTCGAAACAATAGTAAAGAATAAAATTGTGAAGCATGTAGAAGAACATAATTTGTTGGACAAAAGTCAACATGGTTTCTGTAAAGGGAAATCCTGTCTTACTAATCTATTAGAGTTCTTTGAAGGGGTTAACAAGCATGCGGATAAGGGGGATCCAGTAGATATAGTATACTTGGATTTTCAGAAAGCCTTTGACAAGGTCCCTCACCAAAGGCTCTTGTGTAAATTACATGGCCATGGGATAAGACGAAAGGCCCTTTCTTGGATTGAGAACTGGTTAAAAGACAGGAAACAAAGGGTAGGAATAAATGGTAAATTTTCAGATTGGAGAGGGGTAACTAGTGGTGTACCCCAAGGGTCAGTCCTGGGACCAATCCTTTTCAACTTATTCATAAATGATCTGGAGAAAGGGGTAAGCAGTGAGGTAGTAAAGATGGCAGATGATACAAAACTGTTTAGGATAGTCAAGACAGAAGCAGACTATGAGGGACTCCAAGATCTCACCAAACTCAGTGATTGGGCAGCAAAATGGCAAATGAAATTTAATGTGGATAAGTGTAAAGTAATGCACATTGGGAAAAATAACTCCAACCATATGTACAGTATGATGGGGGCTAATTTTGCTACGACAAATCAGGAAAGGGATCTTGGAGTTATCGTGGACAGTTCTCTGAAAACTTCCACGCAGTGTGCAGCGGCGGTCAAAAAGGCAAATAGGATGCTAGGAATTATTAGGAAAGGGATAGAAAATAAGACCCAGAATATCTTACTGCCCCTGTATAAAACTATGGTACGCCCACATCTTGAATACTGTGTACAGATGTGGTCTCCTCACCTCAAAGAAGATATTTTGGCCTTGGAAAGGGTTCAGAAAAGGGCAACTAAAATGATTAGGGGTTTGGAATGGGTCCCATATGAGGAGAGGTTAAAGAGACTGGGACTTTTCAGTTTAGAAAAAAGAAGACTGAGGGGGGATATGATAGAGGACTATAAAATCATGAGTGGTGTGGAGAGGGCCGATAAAGAAAAGTTATTTATTAGTTCCCTAAATAGAAGAACTAGAGGTCACCAAGTGAAATTAATGGGTAGCAGGTTTAAAACGAATAAAAGAAAGTTCTTCTTCACACAGCATGTAGTCAACCTGTGGAACTCCTTGCCAGAGGAGGCTGTGAAGGCTAGGACTATAATAGAGTTTAAAGAGAAGCTAGATAATTTCATGGAGGTTAGGTCCATAAAAGGCTGTTAGCCAGGGGATAAAATGGTGTCCTTGGCCTCTGTTTGTCAGAGGCTGGAGAGAGATGGCAGGAGACAAATCACTTGATCATTGTCTTCGGTCCACCCTCTCTGGGGCACCTGGTGCTGGCCACTGTCGGTAGACAGGATACTGGGCTAGAAGGACCTTTGGTCTGACCCAGTACGGCTGTTCTTATGTTCTTATGTTCTCAACCTCTCCTCATAAGTCATGTGCTCCCTAATCATTTTTGTTGTCCTCTGTTGGACTTTCTCCAATGCATCCATATCCTTTCTGTAATGCGGGCTCTCGAATTAGAAGCAATATTCCAGATGTGACCTCACCACATGGTAATGGTAAATGGTAATATTTTGTTTTATAGAAAACATTTTATATAAAACATTTCTATAATTAAAAAAAATCAATGTGTACTTACTCCAAATTGCCATTGCAAAAACACCCTCCTCCACCGATCAGACGTTAGTTGCGTTTAAATCCCGCTCCTGGGAGTGCTTTACTAAGAAACATGGTAATATATTTATTGCCTTGTCTGGTTGTCCTAGGACAAGACAATGAATTCTGCTGGTAGGGAGGCTACAGAGCAGTAGGGAAAATGTACGTGCACACAGCCATGAGGGAAAGGAAATTCTAAGCACTGTATGCTCAGTCTGTGACTGATCCCAGCTCTGATAACCACACAAACCAATGGGATCTGTATCGGAGAATATAGATCTGGACTTGGTGAAACCATCTGGCACCCTACCTGTACTTGACCTTATGGGATAGGATTGTTCATGTGCAAATGTTGATCCTCAGGCCCAGCTATGTTGCAGAAGCAGGCAACTAACAGAAGCTGTTTGGAAATGTTGCTGGGATACTGTGTCATGCATTGGTTATTTTGGCTTCTGTATTACATTGCAAATTCAAGTGTGTACTATGGCTGCTAAGCAAGGAAATGCATTTTCTACAGAAAGGCATCAGCTGTCTTTGTGAAAGTTCCCAGGGCAGGAATAAAGAAGCATTTGTGAGCCTCAGAAGATGTGCTTCATTTTTGAAATTGTATTTTCTTCTGCTGTATGCAACATTTAATTTGGTAGATTCAAGGGTTAAAGTCAGTTGTATGATGCAGCACTTGGCTCCATTAGAAAACTGCCTGCCTGCCTTCCAGGGATGCTGGATAGCTCATTGACGGTGAGTAAGACTTTGGCCCATGCTGTAAGTGTAACGCCAAGAACTGAAGCTGGGATCTCTGGAGCTTAGTGCATGAGCCTCTCCAGCTGGAACTACAAGCCAGCTGGCTCTCTGCTAAACCTGTAGAGCAAACTCATTCTCTCTCTGTAAGTGGCCTAAGTGCAATTACATGGGAGAGCGAACCACACCTAGTAGGTGTGTGAGTTGCACAAGGAAGGTGCTAATGTGTGTTAATATTATTAGTTGAGTCTAATTGAACTAATCACTGTTCCATTATAATCTTGGTTTGACCAGCAGTGCCAGTGAGTAGATGTTTGTGCAGCTGATTCTGCAGTGCCAGCTGATTCTGCAGTGCCAGCTGTTCATGCAGCTGATTCTAACAACAACAACAAAAGTAGTTATTTTAAGTGTGAAAGAAAGCAAATGGAGAAAAAATATCTAGAGGACCCATCTTTATCTGTGTAAATTATAGAAAACAACTAGAGAAAGAAGGAGTCTTTTTTTGTTAGTAAGCAGAACACAGAGCTGTGCAAAAGGGGGAAAGTACAAGCAACACCTGCAAGAGGCACTAAGGGTGTGTCTAGACTACAGGGCTCCATCGACGGAGCCATGTAGATGAGTTTACTAGACATAGGAAAATGAAGCGGCGATTTAAATAATCGCCGCTTCATTTACATAAAAATGGCTGCCGCGCTGTGCTGATCAGTTGTTTGGCGGCACAGTGGGGCAGTCTGGATGCACCACGGTTGACAAGGGAAGTTGTTGACCGCTCCAGTATACCTCGTGAAATGAGTCTGAAAATGAGAACCATAGCCTTTCCTAACAATATTTCCACAGGCTTTTCTCTTCTCTATGGAATGTCTTGCTAACTGCTCGAATAGCTGTGCAAATATTTGCAACTCGGCCTCCCACGCATCATTAATTGTTTCTCGCTAGTTCTCACAAATATTGTGCAGAATACAAGTGGTGGTTATTTTTCTATTGTGTGACAGCTGAGTTTGTTTTGTGTTCCTCATTTATCTTTGCAGTCTGTTCAAAGGAAGGCCATTAAAACAAAAACAGAGGGTCTTCCTTCCTTACTAGAGTGCTGGGAGTGAAAACAGGGGAGCGCCCATATTCAGAAGCCTGCTATTTACTGTATAAATGAGGTAGGCAGCCAGTTTGCCTGTTAGATACATGTGACTATCTTCATGAAAACTCTGTAGCAGAATGTTGCAATGGGGAAAATGAATCCTCAGCTCTGGAGTTAGAGGAAGATCTGTACTCACCATTCAGGGTACATCTAGACTACAGGGTTTTGTAGACAGAAGTTTTGTCGAAAAATACTGTCGACAAAGCTTCTGTTGACAAAGAGTGTCTAGACTACATCCAGTTCTGTCGACAAAGCAAGCCGCTTTGTCGACATAACAGTGTGGACACAAAGGACAGTTTAGATGCAATAATGTCTTCTATCGACAGAACTCTGTCAACAAAAGGCGTTATTCCTTGTAGAATGATGTTTACATACGTCGACAAAACTGCTGAGTTCTGTTGACGTTATGTCGACATAACTCAAAGGCAGTGTGGACACAGGTATAGTTTTGTCAACAAAAGTCCACTTTTGTCGACAAAAACCTGTAGTCTAGACACACCCTCAGTGTCTGGGCAATTCCTACTGTGTCTTTCTTTTAAAATCAAATGTTACTTTATTGCACTGTTCTCATGCAAATCAATAAATCCAAAAGGTTCTTTCCATGGTGCAGGCTTAGGCAGGAACTCTAGGAATCTAGGAGGCATTCCTGGCTTGTAAAATCATTGGCCCTTGCTTCAGTGGAAGTCAGAAGTGCTGTTAATTTTGGCTGCAAAGTACCTCATCAGCTGGAGAAATCCCAGAAGGAAGCTCTTGCCTCACCTGTAAAAGATCCGTTATTTTCCTTTTAATAAAAGCCGGTGGCTATGAGATCATAAAGCTGGAACATGCATGTGGTTCGTGGGCTTGGGAGCAACATCAACAAATTCTCTTCTGTGCCAGCTGGTGAAGTCAACTAATATGTTCACGTTTTTCTTTCATTATCTTGTTTATGTTGGCTCAAGTCCCTATCAGATTGTCATAGTCATTGGTAAATTATTATCCTGGTCCGAGGTGCTTTATAACCAAGCCCTGTTTTCAATTATTGTTATTATGGTCATGATTACAGGCCTCAACATCAATGAGAATATAAGAACATAATAGCGGACATATTGAGTCAGACCAACGGTCCATCTAGCCCAGTATCCGGTCTGCCGACAGTGGCCAGCACCAGATGCTCCAGAGGGAGGGATCACAACAGGTAATCCTTCTGCGATCCCTCTCCTGTCACATATCCAGACAAAGGATGAGGTAATGTACATAGTAAAGGGTAGTCCCTGCCTCTAAAGAGTTTACATCTGAAATAGGACAGACCAAAAAAAAGTGCTATTAACCCAATTGTACAAGTGAATAGCCAAGGCTCACAGAGAAGAGGTGACTTGCCAGAGGGCACACATGGAGTCTGTGGCAGAACTGGGAACAAAGCCATATTTCTCAGTCCTCTCTAGCGACTGAAGCTTGAAACCATCTTTCTTGGTTAAGCGTCACAGAAAAGGCAAATGCAGTGATCCTGGCCATTACTACCTGAGAAGTCCGTTCTACCCCAGGAGATCAAATTGTAAAAGGGTGAAAAAAATCTAGAGAGAGGATGTTGCACCTCAGGCAGGAGCAGCACCTGGTTTGTAAAGAACAGCCCTGGCCAGATGCATCTGACTGCTTTGTGAGGCACAATCATAACCTTTGCGGTGGAGCAGCGAGTGCTAGACATGAGAATTTCTCCAGATCTGAAAGGAGCCAAACTCTGCTCACCTCACTCCCTCATCTTGTGCTCTGTTCCTGAAGGGACACATGGCCTTCCCCTCCCCCAGGAAATGGTGAAGGCCTGTTATATGGTACGTTCCATGCTGGAAATTCATTGACTGGCAATGGCCGAGAGATCAGAGTAGAACCAGGCCTGCAGGAATTGAGAACCCCCCAGGCACATGTGCATGGCCTAGACATGAGAAAAAACAGACAGTGGGAAAAAAAATTCCCACATGAGGAAGATCCAGCAGTGACTGAGTGCTGAGAGCTGGAGTGCCTCAAATACAAAGTGTGGGAAGACAGGGCCTGCCTCAGTCCCCAAGAGTAGGCACCTGGGTCTGCCTTGTGGAGGCTCTTTTCCCTCCTCCCTGATGTCATGGAGCTCAATAAGAGGTCACTGAGTTTCAGCCCCTATATTCTTTTTTTTTAACTTCACCCTGATACTTCTCAGCACACCCCATCCTTGTAGTAGGTGAAAGAATCTCTCTCTCAGCTTGATGTTAACTTCTTTTAAATGTCTATAGACTGTTCACAGTGCCCCACCCTGCTTTAGTGACGGAGTTGCTAGGCAATACATGTACAAGCTCTATTTTAAATTCCACTTCAGCTCCTCTTGCTCCCTCATCATTGTTCATTCACTTCTGACCTTTATCCTCTTTGTCAATATCTCTGTGGTAAGGCAGTGTTCAGACCTGAATTCAATATTCTAGAGGACAGGACAAAGGCATAATTCTGCTACGAATGCTGGCCCAACACTATAAAGGCCTTTTCTGCTGCCATATCACATTGCATACTCTGGTCGGTGTGACAGCTGCCTACCAATGGATGACCACAAAGCAGGACACAGGGTGGGGACTGTGACACACAGAAGAGCTGCAATAATTTTTTTTCCTGATCTATCGTCTTTGTTTGTTAATTATAGGGTTCACATTCATTCTAGGATGCAACACAAGACTTAATTACGCCAGCAGGTATTTTGCTTATCTGCCTGCCAGAGATGTGGTGAGGTTAATTCGTGTGTGGGCAGAGTTTGAATCTTCCTGGTGAGACTTCTGTAATGAGGTCCAAACATTTCATTATTAACTATTAACAAATAGGGAGGAACTAGTTGAGAACTTGAAAGTGGAAGACAGTATAGGGGACAGTGATCATGAAATAATAGAGTTCATGATCTTAAGGAAAGGTAAAAGGGAGACCAGCACAATTGAGGTAATGGATTTCAGGAAGGCAGATTTTGATAAGCTCAGAGAACTTGTAGGTAAGGTCCCATGGGAAGCAAGACTGAAGGGAAAAACAACTGAGGAGAGTTGGAAGTATTTCAAAGGGACGTTGTTAAGGGCCCAAAAGCAAACAATTCCGCTGTGTAGGAAAGATAGAAAATATGGCAAAAGACCAGCTTGGCTTAACAAGGAGATCTTGCATGATCTCAAAATAAAAAAGGAGTCATATAAAAAATGGAAACTAGGACAACTAACAAAGGATGAATATAGGCAAGCAACACGGGAATGCAGGGGCAAGATTAGAAAGGCAAAAGCACAAAATGAGATCAAACTAGCTACAGGCAAAAAGGGAAACAAGAAGACCTTTTATAAATACATTAAAAGCAAGAGGAAGACCAAGGACAGAGTAGGCCCACTGCTTAGTGAGGAGGGAGAAGCAGTAACAGGAAACTTGGAAATGGCAGAGATGCTCAATGACTTCTTTGTTTCGGTCTTCACCGAGAAGTCTGGAGGTGTGCCTAAAGTAGTGAATACAAGCAGAGAGAGGGTAAGTTTAGAAGATAGGATACACAAAGAACAAGTTAAAAATCACTTAAGAAAGTTAGATGTCAGCACATCACCAGGTCCTGATGAAATGCATCCCAGGATACTCAAGGAGCTGATAGAGGAGGTATCTGAGCCTTTAGCTATGATCTTTGAAAAATCATGGAAGACAGGGGAGATTTCAGAAGACTGGAAAAGGGCAAATATTGTGCCCATCTATAAAAAGGGGAATAAGAACAACCCAGGAAACTACAGACCAGTCAGTTTAACGTCTGTCCCAGGGAAGATAATGGAGCAGGTAATTAAGGAAATCATATGCAAACACTTGGAAGGTAATAAAGTGATAGGGAATAGCCAGCATGGGTTTGTGAAGAACAAGTCATGCCAAACTAATCTGATAGCTTTCTTTGATAGGATAACGAGCCTTGTGGATAAGGGAGAAGCGGTGGATGTCATATACCTAGACTTTAGTAAGGCATTTGATACGGTCTCGCATGATATTCTTATTGATAAACTAGGCAAATATAACTTAGATAGGGCCACGATAAGGTGGGTGCATAATTGGCTGGATAACCGTAGTCAGAAAGTTGGAAAGAAATCCTGCTGGAAAGGGATAACAAGTGGAGTTCCTCAAGGGTCTGTTTTGGGACCCGTACTGTTCAATATCTTCATCAATGATGTAGATATTGGGATAGAGAGTACGCTTATTAAGTTTGCAGATGATACCAAACTGGGTGGGGTTGCAACTTCTTTGGAGGATAGGGACATAATTCAAAATGACCTTAGCAAGTTAGAGAAATGGTCAGAGGTAAACAGGATGAGGTTTAATAAAGAGAAATGCAAAGTGCTCCACTTAGGAAGGAACAATCAGTTCCATACATACAAGATGGGAAGCGACTGTCTAGGAAGGAGCATGGCGGAAAGGGATCTAGGGGTCATAGTGGACCACATATTGAATATGAGTCAACAGTGTGATGCTGTTGCAAAAAAGCAAATATGATTCTAGGTTCAGAGGGGTAGCCGTGTTAGTCTGAATCTGCAAAAGCGACGAAGAGTCCTGTGGCACCTTATAGACTAACTGAAGTGTAGGAGCATAAGCTTTCGTGGGCAAAGACCCACTTCGTCAGATGCATGTCATCCCATGCATCTGACGAAGTGGGTCTTTGCCCACGAAAGCTTATGCTCCTACACTTCAGTTAGTCTATAAGGTGCCACAGGACTCTTCGTCGCTTTTGCATGATTCTAGGTTGTATCAACAGGTGTGTTGTAAGCAAAACTCGTGACGTCATTCTGCCGCTCTACTCTGCACTAGTTAGGCCTCAGCTGGAGTACTGTGTCCAGTTCTGGGCGCCACATTTCAAGAAAGATGTGGAGAAATTGGAAAGGGTACAGAGAAGAGCGACAAGAATGATTCAAGGTTTAGAGAACATGACCTATGAAGCCAGGCTTCACAAACTGGGCTTGTTTAGTTTGGAAAAAAGAAGATTAAAGGGGGACATGATAGCAGTTTTCAAATATCTAAAAGGGTATCACAAGGAGGAAGGAGAAAAATTGTTCCTCTTGGTTTCTGAGGACAGGACAAGGAGTAATGGGCTTAAAGTGCAGCAGGGGAGGTTTAGATTGGACATTAGGAAAAAATTCCTAACTGTCAGGGTGGTCAAATATTGGAATAAATTGCCAAGGGAGGTGGTGGAATCTCCCTCTCTGGAGATATTTAAGAACAGGTTAGATAGACATCTGTCAGGGATGGTGTAGATGGAGCTTGGTCCTTCTTTGAGGGCGGGGGGGCTGGACTCGATGACCTCTTGAGGTCTCTTCCAGTCCTATTATTCTATGATTCTATGATTCTATGATTATTATATAATTATACTATTCCTTATTAGGTAAGACTGTCCCATATAACACTGGAGGTACTGTGTGTCTGTCACTTAAATCCATCTACTTCAGTCTTACGTTCAGACAGCAAATTGGACTGAAAATCCACTACAGTAAGATAGATCTCATGACTTTTAATATTGATTTGCCATCACCAGTATGTATAAAAGATTATGTTCGCACCAGTGTAGAAAACATTCTGGCCAGCACCAACAGTGATGATAGCGGAACAAGCTAGGACATCCAGAAAAGAATTAGTAAAGCCAGGAACATTTTGAGGAGCTTAAATAAAATCTGGAAATCATCAAAATTGATCCTGCTTTGGGTAAAGGCTGAACTCGATGACCTCCTGAGGATTCTGCTATTCTATAAGAACACAATACCGAAAGCAAACTTCAAAGAGATTTTAACTCCAGACTTCAAAAAGAAGCCTCAGAACTGTCATTCATGCTTAAATTTGGCACTTTATGTATGGGCCTTAACAAAGATGCTAATTATCTCACCCATTACAAAGATAGATTCCCCAATTATCACCCCAATATCATTACCTCACAGACACTAACCTTCCCCCTCCCCCTCCCCCCATTCTAAATCTGATTTGTCAATTTTATAGGTGTTCACTTTTTTTGATTGTATCCCTTTGGTATATATGGTTGTGCCAATTTTCTTCCACAAATTGATCTGAGGAAGTGGGTCTGGACCATGAAAGCTCATCACCTAATAAACCATCTTGTTAGTCTTTAAAGTGCTGTATAGTCCTGTCTTTTGTTTCATCTAGACCAGACTAACACAGCTGCATCTCTATCACTATTCAAGATTTATCAAAGCTGCCTATTTCTAACACTGCTCTATATTGCAGCATTCAGGAGAATGACAAAGTATAACAGTTGCAAACACTTTTCATTCCATACTCAATGTGTCTCAGAAAAATCCTCTGTATCTTTTGACCCAGAGGAATCTCAAACCAAGACCTAATTCACACAGTACAGCCAAGAAGATTTGAGCACCATCATTACCAGGAATGGTAGGTAGCATAAGGATCAGAAAAGTTCCCACTAGACACAGTTAGTCAGATTTTTTCCCCTTCAATGTGCACCAGGTTAATTTTATAGCATTCTAAAATTTGTAATCAAAATGTCATGAGGTATCAAGTTCAGTGCATTACAGAACTCTAAGTATATTCCTTCAACATTATTATCTTCATCAAGCCAATGTATTACCTCATCACGAATATATATATCAAGTTAGACAAGAGCTATTATCCATAAATCCAGCGGATTAGTTTTAATTATATTATTCTCCTACAGTTGTTTGGTAACTTAAGTTTCTTATTAGACGCTCCGTTATCTTGCCCATGATCAATTTTAGACTAATAGTCCTATAATTAATTGGGTCATCCAACTTCAGAAATGTTGGCACTTACATTACCTTTCTTCACATCTCTTGGAAGAGAGTACCTTTGCAACATTTTTTATAACTCTTGCCTGGACATTATCTGGAAGCTGCTGCTTTAAAAATGCCAAGCGTTAATAACTCTCGGCTACGTCTACACTGGCATGGTTTTCTGGAAATGCTTTTAATGGAAACGTTTTCCGTTAAAAGCATTTTCGGAAAAGTGGGTCTAGATTGGCAAGACGCTTTTCCGCAAAAGCACTTTTTGCGGAAAAGCGTCTGTGGCCAATCTAGACGCGCTTTTGCGCAAAAAGCCCCAATTGCCATTTTCGCCATCGGGACTTTGTCTACACTGGCCCTTTTGTGCAAAAGTTTTTCGGAAAAAGACTTTTGCCCGAATGGGAGCAGCATAGTATTTCCGCAAAAGCACTGACAATCTTACATGAGATCGTCAGTGCTTTTGCGGAAATTCAAGCGGCCAGTGTAGACAGCTGGCAAGTTTTTCCGGAAAAGCAGCTGCTTTTCCGGAAAAAGTGGCCAGTCTAGACACAGTCCTTGTGTATTTTCTTCCTGAGATACCACTGAACTGGAAAGAGCATTACAGTGTGATAGGACTGCATTGTATTTGTCTCCAGATCAACTCTGCCTTTTCTGCATTATTACTGATAATTCTTCCATTTCCATCAAGCAATGGATCAGTACCATTGCGAAGATTCTTCTCTGATCCTAATGTAGTTTAAAAACTCCTTCTCCTCCTCCTCTAGGTGGGGTCCAGGTTCAGTCCAAAGCCTTTAATTTTCATGCAGACCTTGCCCGGGACAGTTTGTACTCAGAGGTTTTTGGTCCTCCGGACGCAAACTGTGATGTGCGCACTTATCAGCTCCCTTAAGCAATCACACAGAGGAAGGTTCCCTTCTTTCTCATGACTCACAAATATCACAATCTGTGTTAAGATACAGGCAGTGCTCCTCTAGCTTGACTAACAGCTTGTACAGCTCCTGATCTGTATAAGCAGTAGGAAATCAGCCACAAAAATGCTGACATCTGCAAAGGTTGTGTAAGGCTCTTTTACATATCTGCAACATACACAAGCCATTTCATCACTGATAAATTCACAGGAAGTATGGCTGAAATACACACTTAAAATGTTTGTGAAGATCTCTTACTAGACCAGTGTTAGGATATCCATATGGAGATTAGAACCAGTTTAGCTGGTTCATAGTAAATGTAAACTCTGCGTAAAAGAGGGCCTTCCTTCATATAGACATTGTCCAAGTACTGGTTTGGTTTTTCCATGTCCATGCACTGGGGGGGGGGAACCCTGCCACCTCTTATTTCTGATGAAGGTGTAATTTAATGTGCTCAGAGAACAGCTAGTCCACTCTGTCACTACAATGCCAGTCTTCATAACTTGTGACCAGCCTGGGCCTCATCTTCACAGCCAGATTCAACTCCACAGAGTGGCCGTAGCCTATGACATCCCTCTGCTCCTCAGTGTGGGTACAAGGAAGCTGCTGTTTGGATTCAAAACACGCCAGGTACAGAGGGAACATGAGTTTGCCATTTCCCCTGACTGGCCACACTGGGAAACCAAGTTCCCTGGAAGGATATTTTTTACTTTGGCAAATCCATAATAGCTTGAGCTTGGGCCAAATTTGCCATAAAAGATTTTGGGGTTCCACGGGGTATTCCTTGTTCTTGTTTACACACAGGCACAGACTGATACATTCAGAGCTGTGGATTTTCTCGCCAGCCTTAGGTTCTGATATAGATAGATAGTGTTAGTCTCTCTCCCGGAAAACCTATCTCTGTGCGTCAGAGGTTGAGGCAGGTGGGTATTGGCTAGCACATCTGCAAGCTCCCAGTCATGGCTCTCCATTTATGCTCACATAGGGTTCTGATTATTTTCCTGGGCCTTTTCAGAAAGTCTGCTCTGAAATGAATCTGCTAGTACAGCTGACCAAAGGTTGTCCCAACCTAGGGGTTCTGCACCTTTTCAAACCCATGGACATACCCATGAGAAAAAGAGCTGTTAAATTCAATGACTGCACAGCCATCCAGAAAGTATGGGCCCTCTTGAAACCCCCCACCACTGGAAGCATGCCAGATATGTATATTTTCTTTATGGGATCTATACACAAGACATTAGATGGCTGGAGCAGATTATCCCGTTTTCTGCCTGAGTGGGGAAGCTCTGTGAGTAAAGGCTTTAAAAATTGACACCTGTACACAGCCATGCAGAGTGAAGCCAGTGCGGATCTATTTGCTCTTTTTCCATAATGAAACCATTAATCTGCTCTCTAAGGCTACGGCTAGGCGGCAGAGAAAAGTGGTGAAAAGATACGCAAATTGTGAACCTCCAGTATCCTGGAAAAGCTCTACAGTGTAGACATACCCTCATACTTTCCATTACCATCACATATGTAGCTGGGGAGAGACTACAAGCTTGACTCAGAATTTTACATCCTGCTGAAAATAATATGTCCGTTTTTTGGTAGGTCATTTCATTCAGTCAGTCTACAGACTCTATTTCCTTCCCAGACCCCATCTAGTGAAAACCCTAGTTTTAAACATTTTAGGGAATAAATGACAGAGTCGATGGTTATATTACAGTGAAACCTTTGTTATCCAGCACTCTGTTAACCAGAAAACTTTGTTGACCGGCATTGCCCCCAGACACAATACTGTCACGTCTTCAGGTGCACAGGCCTGGCTTGTTTGGCTTAACAATTTTTTTATTTAAGAAGTACTAATCATCTTTAACTCAAAATAGAAACATGAGACCTACTGCCTCACACTACAAAATTACCAATATTAAAAACTTGAGTTTTACTATTATTGTCCATTGGTTTTTCCTAGGTTGATGGGACCCTCAGATAACCAGAATTTTTAGATAACCAGAATGCCCTAATCCCCGAGCATGCTGGATAACACAGGTTTTCTTGTACTATTTTGGGGAAATGGGCTCAGCAGACAATTAAAAAACATTGAAGCTATTATTTAAAAAAATGTACTTGAGAACGCTTGCAGGGTGACTGACTGATGGTGGCAGAGTAGTTTGGAATAGAGGTTTGGAACTGCACAGAGATATGAGAGTGGGATACTGCACCCCATTGTTATGATTATCACATAATTTTCATACATCTTATACAAAATATGTTGTGAGATGTCAATGCAAAAGTGTTGCTGAATATGGTTATCCTGTGCCTGTATGTATCAGTTTAGTGTTTGGAGTCATGAAATATTGACTAGATATCTGTATTTCACGTGTGTTTGGGCCTAAGATAATACCCACAATGCAATTTGCATACAGTCTGCTAGCATACTCTGAGTGGCCTATTCAAGTTGAATGATCCATCCACAAAGACAAATAGCCACGAGGAAAGCTTGTCTTCACCCAATGAACTGTCCTGGAGATGGTTCTGTCAGCCTGTTTTCTGTATGTAGATTATAGCACGTAAGGGCATGTGACTAAATGACATGATACTGAACTCCATTTTGGTACCTGTATTTTCCCATTTTGGTACCTGGAAACTTGGCTTGGAACAAAGGTTTCCTGCCATGTGGAATGAGCTATAAAAGGGGGGAGGGATATCACCAAGGGAACTCACCTCCCACAACACAACAGATCATCTGGAAACACCCAAATGGAGAAAAGGTTGGTCTGAGGCAGGAAAGGAGGCCTGCCTGTGTATAGAAGCTGGTTATACTATTTGACAGGAGAGACAGCACTTAATTCAAATCCTAGCTTGTATGCTAGGCGTAGATTGTGTTTTTGTTCATTTCTTAGGTAACTAATTTAGAGCTCTTTTCATCATGTGACCTATAATCACTCAAAGACTATCTTTCTGCAGTTAATACAACTATTTTATATTTTATGTGAAATTGTATTGTTTGAAGTATAAAGAGAAATTGCTTCGGAAACAGGGCACTTATGCATTATCCCCTTCATATTGAGGGAGGATGTCCTGGGTCATAAATTCATTCTGGTCAGGGTTTTGACCCAGGCAGGATGGTACAGCTCTGGAGGCCGAGGCTATGGTGCTGGAAGTAATTTGGCTGGAACTTCTATATTGTTGGTTTATGCAGTGGATGGACAGACTATTTATGAACACAGCTGAGTCACCCCAACTTGGGGATATTTGTGTGATGGCAAATTTGAAAGATTTTGCAGCTTGTCACAGTGAAACAGTGTGAGTGTGTCTAGACTACATCCAGTTCTGTCAACAAAACAAGCTGCTTTGTCGACATAAGAGTGTAGGACAGGGTAGATGCAAAGGACAGTGTAGATGCAATAATGCCTTCTGTCAACAGAACTCTGTTGACAAAAGGCGTTATTCCTTGTAGAATGAGGTTTACCGCCGTCGACAAAACTGCCGAGTTCTGCAGTATGTCAACAGAACTGGGTGGTAGTGTAGACGCAGGTATAGTTTTGTGGACAAAAGTCCACTTTTGTTGACAAAACCCTGTAGTCTAGACACACCCTGTGAGAGGAAATCAGACTGGTAAGGCAGAGGGCTCAGGAGTTCTCCAGTTCCAGATTTCAGCCTGGGGAGGGAACACAGAAAAGGAGTACATCAGAAGAGGGGTAAGTGCCAATAGAAAGTTGGGGGAAGACAAGCTATGGATTCAGATACAGGTGAGGCGAGGAGAAGGTGGGAAGAGAGGAAAAATTGGAGGGGTGACCAGATGTCATGATTTTATAGGGACAGTCACAGTATTTTTCACAGTTCCTGTCTTGTCACCAAAGAGTAGAAGAGAACAGTCGAGGACTTTTTGGTTTGTTTTTTTGGTGGGAGGGATTTCTGCCTTGTATTTTCCCCTCTAGCCTCTCTACACAACTCTAAGTCTTGCACCCTGCCTTCTGTGATTCATTAAATCTGCAGGTCCCTGCTTCTTCTAGGCCATCTGGGCCCCTTACCTTGTGTCTCCATGTGAGCTGGGCTGAGGGGTGCTGTGGCGGGGGGAACTGCAGGTAATGTAAATATAAAAATCTGAAATCCAGACAAGGGAGAGTTAAGATACAGATGACCCGGGGGAAGGGGGGGGAGGCTAAGCTGTGGGAGGGGGGCAGGGCTCTGCTGTGGACCAGGTGTGTATTGGGTGGCCATGGCTGTGAAAGCCTGGCTGAAGCAGAGGCAGGAGTCCCAGCAGAAGGTGGATAGTGGGAATGAGGGGCCCTGTTCAGTGTAAACCTTGGGCTATGGTGAGTAAGATTCTGCCTGTCCTAGGTGAGCCCAACAGCATATATTAAATGGACAGGTACATGGATCTGCACTCCCTACAAATAGCTGAATGGAATGGGAAGGGGAGGGGAGAGTGATGTGCCAAGGGATTATATGTTCTGAGAACAATGAGGCAAGTGGTGGAGATGGAGACAGACACACCAATCTCTTCTCACATGCTTTACAGTTCCTGGGACAGCCATGGAATAACCATGTCATAGTTTTGGGA
This sequence comes from Pelodiscus sinensis, assembly GCF_049634645.1. Taxonomy (NCBI): domain Eukaryota; kingdom Metazoa; phylum Chordata; order Testudines; family Trionychidae; genus Pelodiscus; species Pelodiscus sinensis. The sequence goes on along the minus strand of NC_134713.1, from coordinate 7,901,505 downwards.
CATGGAACATGGATGAGATTTCTGTCATGGGGCCTTCTAGCAACTCCACACGGCAAACATTTCAAAGTGTGGCCGTCATCCCCATTGCTCTGTATTGAGATACACAGGAGCAAGAGGAAAGAGATTGTAATGGAAAAGAAATATGAAAACACCCTTCCCTGTGTGTTAACGAAAACACTCACACACCTATTTGCCATACACCAACACAACCAGTTGCTTTTATTGAAAGAAGAGTAAAAAGTCTTAAAATATGATACAAAGTTCCTTTGTGGATTTTCTCCAAAGGTTTTAGAAGCAAGCTGATGTCTCCCAGATTTCCAGAGATGCTGCATTGACAGTCTTTGCTTGGACCCTGTGTGTATAACCAAAGAAAGAATAATATAATATTACATTAGAAATCAAAGGCAAATCAGGAAGATATTCCTGGTTAGTTCCAGAGCAGGGGATCCATTGTTCCTACGAAATGTTTTAGCCACAGAGTTTTAATAACAATGGTTATATACATGCAAGTATTCATGGAGGGTAAATAAATGGCTGCAGAAATCTGGGGACTGAAGTGGACTAAGACCATTATAGACCAATCAGACTACTGTAAATGCTTGGGAGATGGTAAAACAAATTATTAAACAATCAGTTTGTAAGCACTTAGAGGATATTAGCTATTGGAGATTTCTCTGGCATGAACGAAATAGTAACAGAGGGAAAACAAAGCTCTTGGAGCTAAAAAGGCTTCCTCATGGGCTTATTGGACATTTGTTCTCCTCAGCTGTTTTTATTTACAATATATTTCAGTGATGCATACATTCCCAGGCTGCTGGAGACAATTATGATCATCTATTCTAGTGGGACCTCCGCCATAACACAGGCCAAAGTTTTTCCATAAAATAACTTAGAACAGATCTTTTCAGAAAAAACATCCAGTCTCAATTTAAAAATTGTCCGTGAAGAAGCCTCCCAAACCCCTGGATAGAATCATAAAATCATAGAATCATAGGACTGGAAGGGACCTCGAGAGGTCATCGAGTCCAGCCCCCCGCCCTCAAGGTAGGAACAAGCTCCGTCTACACCATCCCTGACAGATGTCTATCTAACCTGTTCTTAAATATCTCCAGAGAGGGAGATTCCACCACCTCCCTTGGCAATTTATTCCAATATTTGACCACCCTGACAGTTAGGATCATCCCTATTACAAATTTACATCTGATTTCCAGTCCAGATTTTCTAGCTTCAACTTGTAGCCATTTCCAGTCTGAATTTTCAAACTCCATTCTGCAGCCTCCTAGTAATTGCTCTGTTCCAATATCTAGTCCTCTTCATTATTTAACCAGCTCCTCAATAATTATTTACTACAAAATTCATTGGTGATTATTTCATATTTTCTTTCAGTTCCAGGAGAAAAATGCTAAATAGTGAAGGGTCACAAACAGATCACTGCAGAACTCCAAACCAATGCTGGTCTGTTGCTTCCAGAACAAGTCTAGATAGTCCCCCTAAAAGGGAACATTTCCATAAATGGACAAGGATGGAAAAAGGCGGAGTTATTATGTAAATAGCTGGTGAGCTGTTCTTTATTACCAGTATTACAGTGTACTAAGAAAATGCTATGCTTGAATTCGTCCTGAGCTAATTATTGAAAACAGGATCTACATTAAATTAATGGAGATTGCCTATCTCCTTGAACTGGAAGGAACCTTGACAGGTCATAGAGTCCAGTCCCCTGCCTTCATAGCAGAACTAACTACCTTCCCTGACAAATTTTTGCCCTAAATCCCTAAATGGCCTCTGCAAAGATTGAACTCACAACTCTGGGTTTAGCAGGCTAATGCCCAAACCACTGAGCTATCTCTCCCTCCCTAATCTCATTCCCTCAGAGAATAGGGAAATGACCACAATATACAATGTAACATTTAAAAGTATAAGCCTTGATTAAATACCAATATGAAATTATTTTGATTGGTCTGAGACACATGCAATAATTTAATATTGGGATATATTAATGTCAGGAATCATTAACAATGGGATTTAAGAATTATTAAAAAAGGGATAGAGAATAAGAGACTATATTATAGCCTCTGTATAAATCCATGGTACGCCTACATCCTGAATACTGTGTGCAGATGTGGCCATGTCATCTCAAAAAAGATATTTTAGCATTGGAAAAAGTTCAGAAAAGGGCAGCAAAAATGATTAGGGATTTGGAATGAGTCCCATATGAAGAGAGATTAAAAAGACTTGGACATTTCAGCTTAGAAAAGAGGAGACTAAAGGAGGATATGAGAGAGGTCTATAAAATCATGACTGATGCGGAAAAAGTGAATGACGAAAAGTTATTTACTTGTCCCCATGACATAAGGACTAGGGGGTCACGAAATAAAATTAATAGGTAGAGGGTTTAAAGCAAACAAAAGAAAGTATTTTTTTACAAAATGCAGAATCAGCCTGTGGAACTCCTTGCCAGACAATGTTGTGAAGACCAGGACTTTAATAGGGTTCAACAAAGAACTAGATTAATTAATGGAGAATAGGTCCATCAATGGCTATTAGCTAGGATGCATAGGAATCAGGTCCCGCTAGCTTCTGTTTGTCAGAAGCTGGTAATGGGAGAAAAGGGATATATCACGTGATGATTACCGGCTCTGTTCATTCTCTCTGGGGCATCTGGCATTGGCCACTGTTGGCAGACAGGATACTAGGCTAGATGGAGCTTTGGTGTGATCCAGTAGAGTTGTTTTAAGTTATGTTCTAATGTGGCAGAATTACTTTCCCCCAACACACACAGGCTGTGTCTACACTGCACTCCTTTTCCGGAAAAGGGATGCAGATTAGACCAGTCGGAATTGCAAATCCGCGGGGGATATTTAAATCCCCCGCGGCATTTGCATTTACATGGCTGCCGCTTTTTTCTGGCTTGGGGATAAGCCGGAGAAAAGCGCCAGTCTAGACGTGATTCTCCAGAAAATAAAGCCTTTTCCGGAGGATCTCTTATTCCTACTTGAAAGTAGGAATAAGAGATCCTCCAGAAAAGGGCTTATTTTCCAGAGAATCATGTCTAGACTGGCGCTTTTCTCCGGCTTATCCCCAAGCTGGAAAAAAGTGGCAGCCATGTAAATGCAAATGCCGTGGGGGATTTAAATATCCCCTGCGGATTTGCAATTCCGACTGGTCAAATCTGCATCCCTTTTCCAGAAAAGGGGTGCAGTGTAGACACAGCCACATAGTTTAGGTTGCTAAAATCTTGTACTTTTGTGATCAAAGCATTAACGATCTAAATTTGCTGCCTGCCGGCAGAATGCACCCGTTATGCCCATAGAGTTCCCTGCAAATTGGTGCAGAGAAAACATATGCCCCAAGCTTTCATCTGGAGACTTCCCTTGTTTTCTTTTCTGTTGTTGTCTCTATAGTAAAATGACATGTAGACACAGAGGAGTGTGGCCACTGCCCCGTCTGCATTATGCTGCTCTTGGGAGAAATGGTGGCTTTGAAAGGGACTCAGGAAGAGTTCTATCAGGCTGTGTCTACATTGGCACCCTTTTCCGGAAAAGGGATGCTAATGAGACAAGTCGGAATTGCAAATGCCGCGGGGGATTTAAATATCCCCCGTGGCATTTGCATGAACATGGCTGCCGCTTTTTTCCGGCTCGGGGCTTTGCCGGAGAAAAGCACCAGTCTAGACGGGATCTTTTGGAAAATAAAGCCTTTTCCAGAAGATCCCTTATTCCTCTTAAAATCAGGAATAAGGGATCTTCCAGAAAAGGCTTTATTTTCCGCAAGATCCCGTCTAGACTGGCGCTTTTCTCCGGCAAAGCCCCAAGCCCGAAAAAAGCGGCGGCCATGTTCATGCAAATGCCACGGGGGATATTTTAATCCCCCGCGGCATTTGCAATTCCGACTTGTCTCATTAGCATCCCTTTTCCGGAAAAGGGTGCCAATGTAGACACAGCCTCAATGTATGAACAACACTTGTGTGAGAGAATTGTCTATTTTCCACCCTCTTTGCAAGTGCTGCTGTAAGGGCTGCACTGGAGAAAACGTTGGGTGTTATCAGGCTTCAGAGGGGGCAACTGATATCGACTGAAGAGTCTAGATTCCCCAACATGGGGACTGGCCCTAGACAGGTTGGGCAAGGCAGCTGTAAGTAAGAGAAGTCAATAAAGTTGTTATAAGGAGTCAATCCAGTACTCAATTAGTCCATGTCAAGGTAACACAGAAGCCTCTTTTGCCCCACTTTGTCCTCAGTCATCCTGTGGATGTGGAGCTTCTAGGAGACTTAAACAACGACTGGCACAGGGAAAATAGGGGAACAAATATTGTTATTCTCACAGCACAACCTGTGTGGAATCTTGAACTTACTCATCTGCAGCAAACGCCCCACCTACAGCAGCGTCCCAAGTATTTTTTATTACGAGGACATCGTGTAAAGTAACAGTCTCCTTTTGCTTTCCAACATCTCAAGACAGCCCCGGGACGACAACCTCCTGAATAAAGAAAGAGTCTTAATTTTCATTCACACAGCAGGGTAAAGAAGAGCTGTTCGTGCAGACCGGCAGCGATTTCACAATCACTGAGGCCCAGCCAAATCAACTACATTTACTTCCTGAATATTTTATTGGATGTTTCATAATACTTAAATGTCTGTCATTCTGTGCACAATTAATGGCAAAGTTTATCAGTGATGATTTCATGTTCCCTGTCAGGTCATTGATGGAACTGTTGAATACAGTCTGTGAGGGACGCCACTAGATTGAAGTCTGGGGATATTTTCACAGCTCATAGTTCAGCCAAATCTGAATGGACTTTCATAAGAACATCACAGGCACCTTTCTGATCCCAGGACTGTTTCACAAATACATTTTGGCTGTGTCTACACTGGGCCACTTATTCCAGAAAATCAGCCGCTTTTCCGGAATAAGCTGCAAGCTGTCTACACTTGCCCTTGAATTTCCGGAAAAGCAACGATGCTCTACTGCACAAAATCAACCGCTATTCCGGAAAAGCTACGCTGCTCCCGCTCGGGCATAAGTCTTTATTCCGGAACACTGTTCCGGAAAAGGGCCAGTGTAGACAGCCCAGTAGTCTTTTCCGGAAAAAAGCCCCGATCGCGAAAATGACACTTTTCTTTTCCAGAAAAGCGCGTCTACATTGGCCACAGATGCTTTTCCGGAAAAAGGGCTTTTCCGGAAAAGCAGCCTGCCAATGTAGACGCTCTTTTTCCTGAAATACTTATAACAAAAACTATTCTGTTTTAAGCATTTCCGGAAATTCATGCCAGTGTAGACACAGCCTTTGAGTTTCCGCTGCCAGACATGTAAGCAGTACTACTCTTTAGAAAAAGATTTAGGGAAAAAAATGACAGCTTTTTAGCTAATTTTAGTTCATGCTCCCAAATATCCTTCTACAGGCTCCCACATTTCATTAAAATCTTACCTTGTGCACCAACTTGCATCATGAGGAAGAGGACAGCAAAAAGAAGGTAAAGGATCTTCATAGCTGAAGTTTGGTTGGGAACTCAACGTCACTGTAGAGAAGAGATGTCGAGGAAGCCAGAAGAAGGAGACACTCTCTATTTATAGGGTGCTGATGATTGGAATACGGCCTGGTCTGACGAAATGTTGTTTTGATGCAAGTGATATTTGTAAAGGATGCTGCAATTTGTTAATCTCAATTATTATTATTTGCGCGGCACCATAAACATACCTGGAGAGTTTCAGGGAAATGCAATTGACAAGCCCCTGCCTTGAGAAACTTCCAACATGAACATTCATATCCGGAAACCATCTACCGCCCACTTGATAATCCTTCTAATAACATAAGAGGAGGGCTGTAGAGGAGGGAGCATTTTCAGAAAACAACTCTATGAGGGAAATATTTGGTAGTAGGGGTGTACATTTGTGTATTTGCTTTGTACAGTTTTTAATCAATATTTGATGAATATGTAGGGAATTTTCTAAATTTCATCCATCAAGATCCATGACAGACAGATTTAAATACTTTAAAAAAATTAGAAACAAAGTTACTTACCTTGAAAATACTTGGTAACAGGGATGGTCAGTTTGTTCTTGTAGCCCTAACCATTAACTGCTTTATTTCTGTTTTGCGATGTTTTCTGCAAAGTGAAACTGAATCATTTTCTGTAAAAGTAAAGTGATGACTTTTATATCTAGTGATTGGGGAAAGTGTCCTGCCCCTTGGGACCATGAGAGCTGGCATATTGGCCTGGATGGCCAGTTCTGAGACATTTCCTGTCCTGCTTAGGAGCTACAAACAGGAGGGGTTTACATAAATGCATGAATAATCTTGCAGTTTTCAGTTTACCACACTTTTCCCCCAGCTGGGTGCCCTGCAATGGCTGACTGCAACCCAGGGATCTGCCCTTAATTGGCACCTGCTTATCACACTGATTACCACACCTGGATTTGGCAGAGTCAGGAGAATTTGGGTGCTGCAGACGTAGCTGGGTGAATTGCTCCAGATAAAACATGAAACACACACCTGCACACAGAAATAGTAATAAAGGCCTCCTCTTCCCCCTTCTGCTGCCAGTCAACCCCACCTTGACCTCTTTTCCCATTCAACTGGAAGCTGCAGGTAAACAGGGTTGAAATTTAGGGAAGATTCAGTTTCAGATACCCAGTGGCACTTTCCCACCCAGTATCTAATCTCCAACCCCCTAGGGGAGCTCTTTATGGATTGTCAGAAGCAGAGCAGAAGATGGCACCTTCAAGGAGCCAGATTTCTTTGTACGTTGCTAAACATGCTTTTTAAAATGGGGGTTCGATTAAAAATGATTTGTTTTTATTTTAAGGTATATATAAAGGGGGAGTCTGGCTGGGGTAAAACTGTTCTTAGGCTGTAAGCTTCCGGCGCTGAAGCATTTAAATCCACCAGCCCACAAGGGTTGTTAGTAATGTCCTCCAAAACCGGCAAAAAGAACTGTATGTTACCAGGGTACATTTGCTGAGCCAAAATGAAGATTTTCAGTTTATCCTGGCGCTAATGAAAAGAACCACATATACGTTTAGCGTTTTTTCCCCTGACAAAACACATTTTGCATAATCTCGCTCTATATTTCAGAGGTGTCTGTCTGTGAGTCTGTTTGTTCAAGAACTCCTCCTACACAGCGGGAGTAAGGACCACCAACATTGTTATGCAACTTCCTCTTCTCCTAACTTAACATAAAGTCAGGGTTTAGTTGTGACAGGAAAATGGGATTTGCCTGAAATTCAATTGCCTTCTATAACATGGAAAGGGAGGGGGGCCAATCAGAGGGATGCAATACCGCATCATTACCTCTGGGGGCAGCGAGGGCAAGTGCAGCTATACTGCAAAGTGACCATTGGGGGCAGCACTAGGAAGAGTGTGGCCAGCTGGGGATGGGGCTTGCCATCTTGTCTGCCACCAACCCAGGTAATTGTCTCCCCTTCCCCCCAAATTCCTAACTCCTTGCCCTTAACCCCAAGGGCCTGGGGGAAAGCCCCTCTGCTCTCACTGCTTTGCCATTCCCCCAAGCACTGCCAGGGCTGGGCAGCATAGCCCCAGTTCCCCCTTCCACAGCAGGACCCATAAGAGCTCCCCCCCAGAACTGCCGGGCTGTCCAGCATAGCCATGTTGGCAAGTCTGTGGATTCTGCTGCCCTGACTCCTCAGTATAGGCCCAAGGAGCACTAGTGGGAGGTCTCTACAACCCCTTTCCCCCACGCTTTGGGCTGGTCCTCACCTTGTCCTGGGGGAGCGCCAGTGAGAGGCCTGTTCAACACCCCTCACAACCTTGAGTTGGACCTGGGCAATGACTGGCTAAGCCTTCAAGTTGTACATACTACTAAGATTCCTATGGTGTATGTATTTTGTAAGGCGTTTCTCGATTTCACAGACTCCATTAAGTCATCTATACCAATGCTTCTCAATCTTTTTTTATAAAGTACCTCCTTAAAAAAATTAAGTACCCCCAATACATACAATTTTCAGACACACATTTTTTTTCTACCATTACAACACATTTGTTTAAATAACTTAATTGTAGCCGGGCAGGAAATTACATTTTTCTGTGTAAAAAGTACAAAAATAATGAAGTGCTGTAAAACGTAAAGCAAAAATTCAGTTTTCTTCTAATTTCAATTGTGTTTATGTAGCCCCCCCCCCCCAACTTCTCTCGAGTATCTCTAAGGATACTCGTACCACTGGTTGAGAAACAATGATCTATACTAACCATATCCATTTTTTTACTAGGAAATAACTGCTCTTCATTAAAAGAGGAAACCTCCCAAAAATGTAACCCATGGACATGTTTGCAACAACCCTTTGTAGTATAGTTGCCAAAAGCTACAGCACACGATGTTTTCAGGCACTCACGATAAAAGATTATTGCTATTTTCTAACAATTGCTTTATAATTTTTTTTTTCAGAATTCAAATGACCTCAAAGCAGACAGAGAAAGGGGTGGACAAATCAAATGTGGCTTTGCATAGTAATCAGTGCCCTTGTGGCAAGGTTTTAAAATCACCTTTACTTATACATTACTTTCTGGGGGTTTTTTCAGAGTTCTTGTTTCTGTCAAGTAGGGGGGTTTGTACCCTCATAATTCTTTGCTGCTTTATCACAAGCTCGTCTCGGTCTTCTCTCATGGCATAATCCCGGATGAGATCTTTTAAGCTTTAAAAGTTAATTTGCTTGCTGAGTGAGCATGATCCCTTTTGCTTTCTTAGGCTGTGTCTAGACTGCAGGCTTCTTTCGAAAGAGCCTCTTTCGAAAGCATCTTTCGAAAGAGCCTCTTTCGAAAGATCGCGTCTAGACAGCAGGCGGATCTTTCGATAGAGGAAATCCGCTTTTTCGAAAGAGAGCACCCAGCGAGTCTGGATGCTCTCTTTCGAAGACGGCCTCTTTACATTGTAGAACGCCTTCTTTCGAAAGAGGAACTTTCGAAAGAAGGCGTTCTTCCTCGTGAAACGAGGTTTACCGCCATCGAAAGAAAAGCCGCGTTCTTTCGAAATAATTTCGAAAGAACGCGGCTTGAGTCTGGATGCAGGGGAAGTTCTTTCGAAAAAAGGGTACTTTTTTCGAAAGAACCCCTGAGTGTGGACACGGCCTTACTGCTGGACAGTTTGTACCTGTGTGTTTCCGGCCTACCAGACACAAACTCCACAATGTGATCATCTGGCAGTATTTTTCAGGTTAGATTTCCCTAAATAAACCTTTACGACAGTTTTCACTCCCCTTTTTTTACTTACAAAAAACAGGGAATCCATATCATAGTAAAGACACCTATGGATTGTGATAATGATTTCAGCTATTTTAATTTCTCTTGACTTTAACTAAGATAGCATTTTTGCCAATTTAACTTAATATTCAAATAGTGGTAAAAAACTTTTTTTTGTACAAGACAATTTAAAGCTTCTCCATATTACAGTAAAACCTGTGTTATCCAGCATACTCGAGGATTAGGGCATTCTGGTTATCTAAAAATTCCGGTTATCTGAGGGTCCCATCAACCTAGGAAAAAACAATGGACAATAATAGTAAAACTCAGGTTTTTAATATTGGTAGTTCTGTAGTGTGAGGCAGTAGGCCTCACATTTCTATTTTCAGTTATAGATGATTATAGTTACTTCTTAAATAAAAAATTGTTAAGCCAATCATGGTAAACTAAGCCAGGCCAGTGTGCCTGAAGATATGACAGTTTTGTGGCTGGGGGCAATGCCGGTTAACAAAGTTTTCTGGTTAACAGAGTGCCGGATAACAAAAGTTTCACTGTATTTGAAAAGGTGGCAGTCTATTTCTTGCTAACCACAAAATTTGTATGATTTCCAAGCTAACTCAGAAACACTCAGGGTTTCTCTAAAGGGTTTGTATGGCTACCTATACTAAGTAATACTATGTGAATATTAGGTGAATTAGTATAATGAGTGTAACCTCATACAGAAGTACTGTAATTGCTCAACAAAACTACAATTAAACTCATTAGTGGAAAGAAAGTTCACATCATATATTTTTGTTCATTGCAGGACATGAACTTTGGAGAGATACCAACTGTTGCAATATTCTCCTAGACTATAGCTCCATAGCAGCATTATTTCAGAATAACTGATGTTATTTTGGGAAAACAAAATGTGCATCTACACAGCAAGCCGTTATTTCAAAATAATGTCGAGATGGAGGACTTCTTACTCTGATTCCTGTAACCCTCATTTCAGGAGGAATAAGGAATGTCAAAGGAAGAGTGTTCTTCCTTTGACTTCCTGCTGTGTAGACAGCGCCAAAAGTCGAAATGAGCTACGTCAACTTCAGCTCTGCAATTGCCGTAGCTGAATTTGCTTGGGATGGCACATTTCCAGGAACAGCATTCCGGCCATACTTGTGTGTACTTGTGTGTACTGTGCTGCCACCGTTCTGCACTCCATCCATGGTCACCTGCCAGCAGCAGCCCCTTCCACATGCCCCCTCATGTGGGGGGGCCCCAGCACTCAGCCGGGAACCCCATAGCCCTGCCCCTCCATGGGTGGTGCTGCCCGAGTCTCTTTCCCGTGGGGCTGGGATCTGCGTGTACCCTGCTGTGTGCACTGATTGACCAGCCAGCACCACATCACAGACCCTGAAGGGCCCTGCGCAGGGAATAGGAAGGGGAGGGGCGTGGGGCCCTGCTGGGATCGCGGTGCACGGGCGTCCATCTGGAGGGGGCGATCAGGGAGCCCCAGCCCCTCTGCCCCTCTCCACCCGGTCACTGTGCTTGGCCGCGCAGGACAGCAGTGTCTCCTCAGCTCCCAAAGGGGTAACTGAGGCAGCAGGGAAGTGACTTGCCACAGGCTAGCTGGTGGCAAGGCTGGGGACAGGACTCAGGCTCCAGACTGGCACTCTGGGTCATTTGAGGCCGGTCCTGGTCTCAGGCCGAGCTCTTATCCTCGTGCCGGGCTGTGTCGGGCAAGATCCTGCGGCCCAGGCTAAGCATGCCGAGCAGAACACCCCCTCCCCCTACACCAGGGGGCCTAAGCCACGGTCGGAGCCGCCCCTGCTCCGGATCCAGATCTGGGACGCTGCCAACAAACAAAAGGGGGGGGGGGAGTGCAGCCAAAAATTGTTTTTCTTGGGGCAGGAAAAACCTAGAACCGGCCCTGATGCCCATCTATGTTCCTAGATGCCTACATTTCTAGGTAGCTGTTTTAAATATTACTAGGAGGCTGGGCCCCTTCTTGCTAGGCTCACCAACTCCCCTCTCTCTGGGGGTAGGCAACCCTGGCCCTCCCCTTCTCCCCAGCTGCTGGAGAGGGCCAGGCCAACATGTTGCAGCCCTGTGCAACCCCAGCTCTCCCCTCCATGTACCAGTGGGTTGGGCCCGGTCAAAGCCACGGTATGGCAGGCCTGGCTAGAGGCTGCCTGTCTCCCCTCCTGAATATGAGAGGGGGTAGGCCGCATGGCTCCCGGCTCCCGCAGCTCTCATGGGGCAGGGGGGCAAGGCCACATAGCTGAGGGCACAGGGAGGGGCTGCAGGACACAGAGTGACACATGACATCACTTGGGGCATGTCTAAACCCCATCCCTCTTTCGAAAGAGGGATGTAAATTAGACAGATCGAAATGGCAAATCAAGCCAGGATTTGAATTTCCCACACTTCATTTGCCTAATGGCGACTGTGTGTTCTTTCGAAAATGGATGTTTCAAAAGTGAAACTTTTGTCAAGACACAGTTCTTTTGGAAAAAAACTTTTTTGAAAGATCATATACTCTTTTTATATATAGAGAGAGAAAATATATTTTGGCTTGAGTCTACTTTATCCAGCAATTTAGATCTTAACTGGATATAAGTATCTTGTCTATGTCATTATTTAACTGTCCTGCATCATCAATTTTGTTCACAGATTTCATCAGTGACGATTTTAGCTTTTTCTTCAGTTTCTGGAGAAAAATGTTAAACAATGGGTGGGCCACAAACTGATCACCACACAACTCCACACAAATGTTTGTCTGTTGCTTCCAGCACAAGCCTCGGTTTTCCCCTGAAGAGGAGAAATGTCCAGAAACAAACCAGGATGCAAGAAGGTGAAGTGTGATGCAAACAGCTTGTCAGTTGTCCTTTATTATGAATGCAACCTAGAAAACTTTACAGTTGAATTTGTCCTGAGCTAATCCTCACAGAGTGGGGGAAGTGACACATATATATCATTCAACTTTTAAAGACACAAGCTGTGTTCTGAAGCCAACATGTGGTTATTCTAGTTGGCCTCTGATATACATAATCATTTAATATTGTAACATCAGCTCGGGGTGGGATCCTATCACTGGGGTACATGAGAAGAGGGATAAGTGGGAATAGGAGGTGGGGAAAAGTGTGCCTTCTATTTTGTCCTTCTGTGGACATCTAGAAGAGTCCAGCCTTTCTGCATCTTTTGAGGTCTTTCAGCCTGCCTGCCGTGTGTTGTTGGATCTGCAGGTCCCTGCTTCTCCTAGGCTGTCTGAGCCCCTTACCCTGTGTCTCCATGTGAACTGGGCTATTGGGGTGCTGTGGAGGGGGGAACTGCAGGTAATGTAAATGTAAAAATCTGAAATCCAGAAAAGGGAGAGTTAAGATACAGATGACCGAGAGGCCGGGGGCATTTTAGACCTGGGGTGCATTGGGTGGCCATGGCGGTGGAAGCCTGGATCAAGCAGATACAGGAGTTCTACCAGGAGATGGATAGTGGGAATGAGGGGCTCGGCTAAGTGAATCTTGAGCTATGGTGTGTAAGGTTCTGCCTGTGCTAGGTGAGTCTTGTACGAATGCTTAAGGACCTGGATCTTCTGCTGATCTCGAGTGGCCCTAGGAGAGGGGAGCAGTGTCCAGCCCGGCTGTCTGCTCACCTCAGAGCTAGGGCATGCTTCTCACCAGCACTTAGCAGCAAGGTCCTGACTAGGACTTCGTAGGGGCCGGGGCAGCCATCTTGCTGGAAAGGGACCAAACGGATGGGAGCCCAACTCCAACCTGCTGTCACAGGGGGTTAAACCAGCTGAAGAGCAACGATCATAAAAAAAGTATTTTATAACTTCAAAGACATCGTTGAATCTGATGGACCCGGAGCCGCGGTCCCTTTCCCAGAGCTCTGACAAGCTGAGGGCAAAGAGCTCCACAAGATGGCTGCCTCCTGTCTTAGGCTTTGCCCTTTTAAAAAAATGTTCAGCGGCCACGGAGGAGCTTTGCTGGTGGATTCTTATACCATGGAGCTGTGCAAAATAATTCCTGCTTCCCATGGGGTGACATCCTGTGCCTCACACTGACTCCTCCAGGGTTTACGGTCCTCATTCTGAGTTTCACATCACGCATATAGGGCAGAATCTACCGTGTGCTGAGGGCCAGCTGTAGGCCTATATGTCTTCAAAATAGCTTAAGTGAGGCATAAGTGGTACCTAGATTTTCCCAGGGTCCTTTGCACCCACAGCAGAGGGTGTGTTCACACCACTGCTCTAACTCTTACCTCAGCCTTTGAGGCTTGAAGAACCCCTTGAAGGTAAAGCGCGCTCTGTGGCACTGAAAAGAGAGGCTAACGGGTCATGCTTCAACACTGGTAATTCTGAGCCATAATGGTTGTCCCTAGGGCTATGTCTAGACTGCAAGCCTCTTTTGAAAAAGAGTGTCTAGACTGCAAGCAGTACTTTTGAAAAAGCAAGCCGCTTTTTCGAAAGAAAGCAGCGAGTGAGTCTGGATGCTCTCTTTCTAAAAAGCCCTGTTGGCATTCAAGAATGCCTTTTTTTGAAAGAGCACTTTCGAAAAAAGGCGTTCTTCCTCGTGAAATGAGGTTTACCGCCGTCAAAAGAAAAGCCGCGTTCTTTCGATTTAATTTTGAAAGAACGTGGCTGCAGCCTAGACGCAGGTGAAGTTTTTTAGAAAAAAGGCTACGTTTTTCGAAAAAACCCCTGAGTCTGGACACAGCCTAGAGGAAATGCAGTGCTGCTCGGTTTAATCTGTCCATTTTATACAAGGGAACAAAAGTGGCTGAATCTTTCTGGTTTTTTTTCTGCCTGTGCTAGGTGAGCCCAGCAGCATATATTAAATGGATCTGCACTCCCTACAAATAGTGATTGGAATGGGGAGGAGAGACTGATGAGTCAAGGGGCGATATGTGAGAATGACGTGGCAAGTGGTGGAGATGGAGAGAGACACACCAGTCTCCTCTCTCACGCTACTGGGACAGCCATGTAATAACCACATCAAAGTCTTGGGAGATGGAACATGTGCTCTTTTGCAATTCTGCATTGCAAACATTTTAAAGTGCAGCCATCCTCCCCATTGCTCTGTTGCAAAATACACAGGAGCAGGAAGAAAGGGAATTTCATTGAAAGGAAATATGAAAACAGCCCCACCCCAAGCGTGCTAGTGAAAATATTTGCAGGTGTTTGGCACCATCCCAATCAGTTGCGTTTATTGAAAAAACAAGAAGGCTTAATAGAGGATACAAAGCTCCCTTGTGAATTTTCACCAAGGGTTTTACAACCAAGGTGTTTTCTCCTAGATTCCCGTAGATGCTGCATTGATAATTGCTGCTGCCATCACTCACTTGGACCCTCTGTTTATATCTAAAGAAAAAGATATATATTTATAATATATATTATTATTTTATATTATTTTATTATTATATTAATAATATGATATTGCATTAGAAATCAAAAGACAGAAGTAGGAATTTTCCCATCATACAAAAACAAATACAGATATTCTTGATTATTTCCAGAGCAGGGGATTCATTGTCCCTATGACATGTTCTGGCCACATAGTTTTATAAAAACTGTGGTATACATGCAAGAATTCATGGAGGATAAATGAATGGTTGCAGAGAACTGGGGAAGGTTAAACATAGTATTTGTCTTTGTAAAGGGGACCTAAGAGGACCCGGAGAATTATAGACCAGTCAGACTAATTTCAATACTTGGAAGGTATAAAAACAAATTATTAATCAGTTTGTAAGCACCAAGAGGATATTAGCTCTCATGGATTTCTCTGGAATAAATCATAATAAACTAACCCATTTTCTGTCTTTGACAGAAATATTGGTGGATATAGTAGACTGGAGGGAAGAAGTATACAGTACAAAATATATCTCAATGGTAATGAGGCTTTTGAAATGACATTTAATTAACTAGGGAAATATTGTCAAGCTGAAACAAAACCTCTCCCATTTGGGGTGAATGAAATAGTAACAAAGGAAACAACAAAATTCTTTGAGCTATGAAGGCTTCTTCAAGGACCGATTGGACATTTAGATTACCATTGACTATTTCCATTACAAATTAACATCTGATTTCCAGTCCAAAATTTCTAGCTTCATCTTGCAGTCATTGTATTATGTTATCCTTCTGTCTCCTAGATAGAATAGGCCATTGTCAGTCTCCCCTATGGGTAAAGTCCTCATAGACAATCAAGTTACCCTTTTAACTTTCTCTTCTTAAGCTAACTGCATTGAGCACAGTTACTCAGTAAAAAGAATGTTTTCTAATGGTTCCGTCATTCTCTTGGCTTTTTTATGAACCCTTCCAAAGTTGTCCCCTCCTTCAGTTCGGGGCACCAAAAGTGCACACAAAGTTCCAGCAGTGGTTGTACCAGCCACCAATACCAAGATCCCCCTGTTTACATATCCAGTGATTGCATGGGGAGCGCATGAACAGCTGATTACCCACAATTGCACCAAATCTTTTGAAGAGTCATTGCTCCCCAGGATATAATCCCCCCTGCCATGTTCCTAAAGGTCCACAATTCAATGTCACTGTATTAAATATATAAACATATTTTTAGCTTGTGCCCATTTAACTGAGGGATCCAGTTGTCTCTGTATCAATGCCTACTGCTCTTCATTACAGGCACTCCCTGGGTTACGTACAAGATAGGGACTGTAGGTTTGTTCTTAAGTTGAATCTGTATGTACGTCGGAACTGGCGTTCAGATTCAGCCGCTGCTGAAACTGATCAGTTTCAACAGCAGCTGAATCTGGACGCCAGTTCCGACGTACATACAGATTCAACTTAAGAACCCCAGGCATCCCCAAGTCAGCTGCTGCTGAAACTGATCAGCGGCTGATTCCAGGAAGCCCGGGGCAGAGCAACTCTGCCTCGGGCTTCCTGTAGTCAGCGCTGGTCAGTTTCAGCAGCGACTGACTTGGGGATGCCTGGGGCAGAGCAGCTTGGGTGCTGCTGGGTTGGTCCAGTAGCGCCGCTCCTCGGCGCTACTGGACCAACCCAGCAGCACCCAAGCTGCTCTGCCCCAGGCGTCCTGATTCAGCCGCTGCTGAAACTGACCAGAAGTGGCTGAATCAGGACGCCTGGGGCAGAGCAGCTGGGGTGCTGCCGGGTTGGTCCAGTAGTGCCCAGAGCGGCGCTACGGGATCAACCGGCAGCGCCCCAGCTGCTGTACCACAGGCGTCCGGAGCAAAGCCGCGGAGCACGGGGGCAGAGGGACAGCCCAGACACGCCGTGGCTGTCCTGCTGCCCTCGGGCTCCGCGGCTTTGCTCTGCTTTGCTCCCCGTCCCCCTGGTCTGCAGACCAGGGGGACGGGGGGAAAAGCCGCGGAACCTGCGGGCAGCGGACAGCCCAGACACGTCTGGGCTGTCCGCTGCCCACGTGCTCCACCGCTTTGCTTCCTCTCCCTGGTCTGCTGGAGACCAGGGAGATGGCCCCGTTCGTAACTGCGGATCTGACATAAGTCGGATCCGCGTAACTCGGGGACTGCCTGTATTTAGCCAGCAGCTCTATGTTCATTTTGTCTATAAAATTCATCAGTGATGAGTTTGTTTTCTTTCAGTTTCTGGAGAAAAATGTAAAATAGTGCAGGGCCACCACCAGATCCCTGCAGAACTCCAAACCAATGTTGGTCTGTGCTTTACAGAAGTAGCCTAGATAGTCTCCCTAAAAAGGGAACATTTCCATAAATGGGCAAGGATGTAAGATAGCAGAGTTATTTTGTAAATGACTTGCCAGCTGCTTTTTATGATCAATACTGCTAAGAGAATGCTATGCTTGAATTTGTCCTTAGCTAATTCTTGACAATAGGATCCGTCCACCAGATAGTGGTAAAATGACACGTCTAAACAATTAAACATTTCAAAGGATTCAACACCAAGTTGTGATTATTTCGGTCGATCTGTGACACATGCAATCATTTGATATTGAAACATGGCAGCCCTTCCCCTTCCCCAATTTAGGTAGCTGAACACTTTACTTTTGTGATTTAAGCATTAAAGTTCTAAAATTGCTGCCTATCTGCAGAGTGAAG
This sequence comes from Pelodiscus sinensis, assembly GCF_049634645.1. Lineage (NCBI taxonomy): Eukaryota > Metazoa > Chordata > Testudines > Trionychidae > Pelodiscus > Pelodiscus sinensis. Next base: position 7,884,288 of record NC_134713.1, on the reverse strand, counting down.
CCCTGTTGCCTATAGAGTTCACTGCAGACCGGAACAAAGAAGACATATTTCCCAAGCATCCATCTGGAGACTTTACTTTTATACATCCCTGTTGTTTCCTCTATAGTAAAATGAAACCATGGCATAGACATGAAGGAGTCTGGCCACAGCCCGTGCCCTTTTGTTTTTGCTCTCATGAGCAATGGTGGCTTTGAAAGTGACTTGGGAAAAGTTTCATGAATATCTGAACAATACTTGTCTGAGATAATTGTCTCTTTATTACCCTCTTTGCAAGCACAATCCTAAGAGAGGCACTATCCTAATGTTGGGTGTTATCATGCCTCAGAGGAAGGAATTGTTATTGATTGAAGAGTCTGGATTCTTCAGCTTGGGGACTGGCCCTCGACAGCCTGGGCAGGGCTGCTGTAAATAAGAGGCGTCAATAAGGTTGTACACACAAGGGCCAATCCAGTTCCCAGTTGGTCCAGAATCAGGGCAATGCAGAAGCCTCCTTTGTCTCACTTCCTCCCCAACTCCTGTCCCTGGCCATCTTGAGGGTGTGAAGCCTCCCAAATACATAAACAACAACTGGCACATAAAAAGGAGAAGAACAAATATTTCTGTTCTCACAGTGGTGTCTCCCATGTGGGATTGGGAACTTACTCATTTACAGCAAACGTGCCTTGAGCAACACCGTGCAATCTGACGTCTAAAATACGGGCACTGCTGAGGGTAGCACCATCCACCTTTTAGTCTGCATAGTATGATACTTTTAGGAGTGCAACGTCCTGCATAAAGAAAGAACCTTCATTTTCATTCACACAACAGGGTAAAGGAGAATTGTGAGTGCATGGTGAGAAGAGAAATCAGCCAAATCAAATAAAGTTACTTTTTGTGCAAAGATTTGTTGGATGTTTCATAATACTTCAATTCCGTAATTCTGTGCACAGTCAAATGAAAACTTTATTGGTGATTATTTCTTTTCTCTGCCAGGTCACTTATGACAATGTTGCATATAGTAGGGTTGAAAAGCAGTCCCTGATTGGCTAAAGTGAAGGCTGGGGATAATTTCACTGCTCTTAGTTCAACCAAATCATAGGACCATTACAGGAACTTTCCTCATCCCAGCACTGTTTATCAGTTTTGTTTTGAGTTTCAGCTGCCAGATATGAAAGCATTAAAGCTCTTCAGAAAAACATTTCGGACGAAAACGTTTTAAACAATCTTAGTAGATGCTCCAAAATATCCTTCTACAATCTCTCCATATTTCATTCAAATCTTACCTTCCACACCAGCCTGCATCAAGAGGAAGAGGGCAGCAAAAAGAAGGTAAAGGATCTTCATAGTTGAAGTTTGGTTGGGGACTCAACGTCACTGTAGAGAAGAGATGCCGAGACACACAGAATCAGGAGATTCTCTCTATTTATAAGGCGTTGACAATTGGAATAAGGATTGGTCTGTTGAAATGTTGTTTTGCTGCAAGGCACATTCGTAAAGGATGCTGCAATCTGTTAATTGCGAGTATAATTATTTGTGAGGTACCATAAACATTCCAGGAGAATTTCAAGGAAACTTAATTCAAAAGTCTCTGCCTTGAGGAAGCTCCAACATGAATATATAGAATCATAGAATTATAGGACTGGAAGGGACCTCGAGAGGTCATCGAGTCCAGCCCCCCGCCCTCAAGGCAGGACCAAGCTCTGTCTACACCATCCCTGACAGATGTATATCTAATCTGTTCTTAAATATCTCCAGAGAGAGAGATTCCACCACCTACCTTGGCAATTTATTCCAATATTTGACCACCCTAACAGTTAGGAATTTTTTCTAATGTCCAATCTAAACCTCCCTTGCTGCACTTTAAGACCATTACTCCTTGTCCTGACCTCAGAAACCAAGAGGAACACATTTTCTCCTTCATCCTTGAGACACCCTTTTAGATATTTGAAAACCGCTATCATGTCCCCCCTTAATCTTCTTTTTTCCAAACTAAACAAGCCCAGTTCATGAAGCCTGGCTTCATAGGTCATGTTCTCTAGACCTTTAATCATTCTTGTCACTCTTCTCTGTACCCTTTCCAATTTCTCCACATCTTTCTTGAAATGTGGCACCCAGAACTGGACACAGTATTCCAGCTGAGGCCTAACTAGTGCAGAGTAGAGCGGCAGAATGATTTCACGAGTTTTGCTTACAACACACCTGTTGATACAACCTAGAACCATATTTGCTTTTTTTGCAACAGCATCACACTCTTGACTCATATTCAACTTGTGGTCCACTATGACCCCTAGATCCCTTTCCGCCATGCTCCTTCCTAGACAGTCGCTTCCCATCTTGTATGTATGGAACTGATTGTTCCTTCCTAAGTGGAGCACTTTGCATTTCTTTTTATTAAACTTCATCCTGTTTACCACTGACCATTTCTCTAACTTGCTAAGGTCATTTTGAATTATGTCCCTATCCTCCAAAGAAGTTGCAAGCCCACCCAGTTTGGTATCATCTGCAAACTTAATAAGCGTACTCTCTATCCCAATATCTACATCATTGATGAAGATATTGAACAGTACGGGTCCCAAAACAGACCCTTGCGGAACTCCACTTGTTATCCCTTTCCAGCAGGATTTAGCATCGTTAACAACAACTCTCTGACTATGGTTATCCAGTCAATTATGCACCTACCTTATCGTGGCCCTATCTAAGTTATATTTGACTAGTTTATCAATAAGAATATCATGCGAGACCGTATCAAATGCCTTACTAAAGTCTAGGTATATGACATCCACCGCTTCTCCCTTATCCACAAGGCTCGTTATCCTATCAAAGAAAGCTATCAGATTAGTTTGGCATGACTTGTTCTTCACAAACCCATGCTGGCTATTCCCTATCACTTTATTACCTTCCAAGTGTTTGCATGTGATTTCCTTAATTACCTGCTCCATTATCTTCCCTGGGACAGACATTAAACTGACCGGTCTGTAGTTTTCTGGGTTGTTCTTATTCCCCTTTTTATAGATGGGCACAATATTTGCCCTTTTCCAGTCTTCTGGAATCTCCCCTGTCTTCCATGTTTTTTTCAAAGATCATAGCTAAAGGCTCAGATACCTCCTCTATCAGCTCTATAGATCTGGCAAACATCAACTGCCTATTGGATAATCCTTCTGATGACTTTAGAAGAGGGCTCTAGTGGTGAGAGTTCTTGTAGAACACAACTCTACAGGGGAAACTTTTGTGCATTTGTGTATTTGCTTTGTACAGTTTTTTATCAACATTTGATGAATATGCAGTACATTTTCTGAATGTCATGCATCAAAACCAATGACAGAGATGTTTCCTGGTCTGCGTAGGGGCTACATAAATTTTACACAAGTGCAGCAATAGTGTTGCAAGAAGTTGATAAGATAAAACTCTTTTATTTCTGGATATGCAGAATGATAGCACACAAACATAGAAGCAGATGGAAAAAAGGAAGCTACATTGTAAATCAGAGAGGTATCAACTCGCCTGCAAGCAGGGCCTGGATAAGATTCTGAACATTGAACATTTTAGCTTAGAGTTTTAACACAGTTTTCAACTCTACGCACTTTCCCCACAGTTGGCAAAGCTCCAGCTGGGTCCTCTCCAATTGTTGACTATAACCAAGGGATGTACCTTAATTGGCATGTGCCTATTGCACTGATGACCACACCTGGGTTTGGGAGAGGCAGAAGAATGTGGCCAATTGCTCCAGAGAAATCCTGAAACACCCTTCTGCACACAATGTAACAATAAAGGCTTCCTCTTCTCCTTCTGCTGCCAATCAACCCCAACTTGACCTCTTTCCCCATTCAGCTGGAAGCTGCAGTAAAACAGGGTTGAAATTTGGGAAAGAATGGGTTTAAGATACCCAGTGGCACTTTCTTACCCGGTATTTAATTTCCATCCCTCATGAGAGCTTGTTAGAGGTTTGCTACCAGTTCTCAGCCATACATTTTGTGTACACAGAACTTGCTTTTGCAGCCTCATGATGCAAATATGAGAACACCTTGGTGGGAGATAATAAAAATGAATAAACCCTCTGTAGCCTTACTCCTTTGAAAATATTTTTTCCCTTGGGAAAGATGGGAATCAGGAGATAATGAATTCAGAATTAATTTCTCCTAAATAGCATTAATGGTTCGGTGTCCTTTGCTCCACATATTAGAAAGGTATTTCCAGAAGCAGTGTCTTTATGGTGATAAAATACAGGACTATGTAGCACTTTAAAGACTAACAAGATGGTTTATTAGATGATGAGCTTTTGTGGGCCAGACCCACTTCCTCAGATCAAATAGTGGAAGAAAATTGTCACAACCATATATACCAAAGGATACAATTTAAAAAAAATGAACTGTATCCTTTGGTATATATGGTTGTGACAATTTTCTTCCACTATTTGATCTGAGGAAGTGGGTCTGGCCCACGAAAGCTCATCATCTAATAAACCATCTTGTTAGTCTTTAAAGTGCTACATAGTCCTGTTTTTTGTTTCAGCGACACCAGACTAACACGGCTAAATTTCTATCACTTTATGGTGATATGGATTCTCAGAAGAATCCCTAGTGAGGGTTGACTTTGTTGAGGACTCTTAAAGGAGCCAGAATTTTCTCTGTGTTGCTAAACCAGGTTGTCAGAGGGACTCTCTTTTCAAAATGGGGGTTTGATAAAAATGACTTTTTTTTAAGGTAAACACACAGGACTAGTCTGACTTTGGAAACACCCGTTCTTAGCCTGTAGGCTTCGGGTACTGAGGTATTAAAATTCACCGGCTTGTACCCATAGAGATTCTCAGTAGTGGCATCATAAATCTCTTAAAAGAAATGGATTCTGCCAGGGACATTTGCTGAGCCAAAATGGTGATTTGCACTTTTTCTAAATAGCAACAGCTGGGACCACTATATTTAGCATGCAGCTTCCTCTTATTCTAACTTAAAAGAATGTCAGGATTTTGTTGTGTGAGGAAAATGGGATTTGTCTGCAATTATATGGTTCTGTGGAGCACCAAGTGGGAAACACTGAACTAGGCCACGCAGTATGGGAAGGAGGTGGACAGCCCTTGGTTGGGAAAGAACAGGTTTGGAACTATTTAGAAAAACTAAACATACACAAATCCATGGGTCCGGACTTAATGCATCCAAGGGTACTGTGGGAGTTGGCAAATGTCATTGTGGATCCTTTGGCCATTTTCTTTGAAAACTAGTGGAGATCGGGAGAGATTCTGGATGACTGGAAAAAGGCAAATGTTGTGTCCATCTTTAAAAAAGGGAAGAAGGATGATCCAGGGAACTACAGACCAGTCAGCCTTACCTCAGTCCCTGGAAAAATCATGGAGGGGATACTCAAGGAATCCATTTTGAAGCACTTGGAAGAGGGGAAAATGATCAGGAATAATCAACATGTATTCTATGATGAGGTAACTGGCTCTGTGGATATGGGAAAGTCAGTGGATGTGATATATCTTGACTTTAGCAAAGCTTTTGATACGGTCTCCCACAATACTCTTGCCAGCAAGCTAAGGGAGTATGGATTGGATAAATGGACTGTAAGATGGTGTGACGGGGAAGAAGCTCCCCGCACTGCCAGCCCCTCCCCCGGAGAGGCGCCGAGCGGCGCGGCGGAGCTGAGCCCAGGGGAAAGCTCCCGGGGAGAGGAGCAGGGGTGCGCGGTGGGCGGCGGGACCCAGGAGGAGGTGGATGGGAGACGCAAGGGGGAGCGGCACGCCCCTGGCGTGCTGACTCAAAAGGGGGAGGGGCCGGAAGGGAAGGGGGCTGCCGGCATTCCCTTTCACTCGGCAGGCAACCAGGGGAGCGGAGCCAGGGGAGCCGGAGGAGCCAGCGGGACGGAGGAGGGGGTCCGGACCCGCGCAGCCCTTGCCCAGGGCGACGAGACTCCCCAGCCGGGGGCACGGAGGATCGAGGCCGCAGACGGACGGCCCCACCTCCTGCACCCAAGGAGGACCGAAGGTCGGGCCCGATGGAGGGCCAACCCCCACGGCTGGTTCGTGAGCGGGGCGGAGAGCGGGGGGCCCGCCAGAGCCCGCGGGCTGAGCGAAAGCCCGGGCGCGGCGGCCACAAACCCGGGGGCCAGGACAGAAGGCTCAGGACTCGGGGGCCGAGACTGTGGGTGGGGGATATAGGCGAGAGAGGGGACCGGCAGCGGCGACGCTGACCGGGGGGCCCGACTTTGCCACACTGGTGGAGAACATGGGTACCCTCATAATAGGGTGACCCCCCCCAAAAAAAGGGGGGGGAGAGAAGACCCTTTGGGGCTGAAGGGTGAGGGGTAGAGGCCACAGTAAGAGGATAGCATGGTGGTGGGGGAATTGCTGAAATGGTTGGTGGACAACCAGCAGCAGCAGCAGACGCAGCAGACGCAGCTGATAAAACAGCTCACGGACCAGCAGCAACTGGTTCGAGAGGTCTTGGAGCAGCAGAAGCAGGCGGGGGCCGGGGCACCCCCAGGGGGGGCCAGTGGGGCAGCCCTAGCCCTGCCCCTAAGGCTGGTAAAGATGACGGCCGAGGACGACCCAGAGGCCTTCCTGGTGACGTTTGAAAGGGTGGCCACAGCCGCCCGTTGGCCAGAGGAACAGTGGGCAACTCTCTTGGCACCCTACCTCATGGGCCCATCCCAGGGGGCATATAGGGGCTTAGCCGCATGAGACGCCCTACACTACCATAAAGTAAAGGAAGCCATCCTCGACCAAGCGGGGGTCACCCTGGAGACGCACAGACAGAAATTCCGGGCCGAGAGGTACCGGACAGGGGAGCGGCCCCAGGCGGTGGTCCAACGCTTAAAAGAGGCCGCCACTCGCTGGCTGGACCCCGAGCGGTGGACCGCAACCCAGGTGGTCGCTATGATCGTGTTAGATCAGTTTTTACAGATCCTCCCCCCCGAAGGACGGATGTGGGTACGGCGCCACCAGCCCACCACCCTCGGAGAAGCGGTCACGGTCATGGAGAACTACCTGGCAGCCGAGGGGGAGGAAGACCAGAGGCAGGGAGCCAAAACCCAGAATCGGGGCCCCGCACCCTCGGGGCGAGCGCGCCCCACTAAAGGGCGGGGGGCAGGGGGCGGCCTGCCCATCCCATGGGCCCGCTGGGAGAGCGGAGGTGGACCCGCGACAGCGGAGGGCCCGGAGTCGACGGCACCAGGAGGGACCTCACCCAGCCCGACGGAGCCAGGGAAGCACGGCGCCTGCTTTGAGTGTGGCCAAGAGGGGCATTTCCGGAGAGAATGACCCTTCTTGGATTGCTCATTTGGCCGGGCCTCAACGGTCGAGCGGCGGCCCCCATGCGCAGGACCCCCCCGAATTACCCTGCCGGTAAGCCTGGACGGGCGGGCAACCTGGGCCTTAGTGGACTCTGGCTGCAACCAGACCCTGATACGTGAGGAAGTGGCACCCAGGGGAACAGAAGGGGGGCCCCCCGTTACGGTACGGTGCATCCACGGGGAGGTGCAGCGATACCCGACCTGGTGGGTGCAGATCGGAGAGGGGACAAGCCAGACGCGTTGCCGAGTGGCGGTGGCCCCGCGCCTGGCCTACCCCGTCATCCTCGGGCATGATTGGCCGGGCTTCCGGCAAGCTATCCAGTGGTGGGGGAGGACCACAGACCGGGTGGCCTCCCCCAGGGCCCAGGAGATCGGAGACCCGGGTGGGCCAACGGAGGCCCAGGCCGGCGACACCACGCCGCCCGAAGTACACGGCGGCAGGGTCGGTGAAGGAGAGGACTTCCTGTGGGAGCAGAGGGAGGACCGCTCGCTGGCCCATGCGTGGGAGCAGGCCCAGATGGAGACACCCCCGGGACATCTGCCCACTCAGAACCCGCGGTTCGAGGTAAGAGCGGACCGGCTATACCGCGTGACCATGCGGCCGGGGGAAGGGGGCGAAAACTGGCAGCTGTTAGTGCTGGCATGGTTCCGGTGGCAAGTCCTCGAGCTGGCACACGCGAACCCCTGGGCGGGCCACTTGGGGGTAGAAAAGACGTCCCAGAGGGTCATGCAGCGCTTCTATTGGCCCGGGATTCACCGGGAGGTCAAGGACTTCTGTGCGTCCTGCCCCGAGTGCCAGCGGGCCGGGGGCGGGGGGTGCCGAGAGCCCCCCTAGTACCGCTGCCCGTGGTAGACACCCCTTTTGAGCGGGTGGCGTTGGACCTGGTGGGCCCTCTGGCCCGGTCCAAGAAGGGCAACCAGTATGTCCTTGTCCTCATTGACTATGCAACCCGCTACCCCGAAGCCGTGCCGCTAAGGAACACTAAGGTCCCAGGGCTAGCGGCAGAGCTAGTTAAGATCTTTGCCCGCGTGGGCATACCCCGGGAGATCCTGACCGACCAGGGGACAAACGTATCGGGGCGGGTCATGACGGAGCTATGTAAACTGCTACGAATGAAAAAGCTGTGGACCTCCGTCTACCACCCCCAGACCGATGGGCTGGTGGAGCGTTTTAATAGAACGTTAAAAACAATGCTGCGAAAATTTGTGCGGATGGATCCCCGGGATTGGGATCGCTTCCTGCCCACCCTCCTGTTCGCCATACGGGAGGTACCGCAGGCCTCAACCGGCTTCTCGCCCTTTGAGCTGCTCTACGGCAGGCAGCCAAGGGGTATCCTCGACCTCCTGAAGGAGGGATGGGAGGAGCAAGACTCCCGCACAAAAGGGACAGTCCAGTACATCCTGGAATTGCACAAGAAACTATAGGTATCCGGCGAGCTCGCCCGGAGCAACCTGCTAATGGCCCAGGCATGCCAGGCCCGGTGGTACAACCAGGGGGCCCGCGAGCGGACGTTCGCACCGGGCGACCGAGTGCTGCTCCTCCTGCCCGCGATGGATTCGAAGCTGTTGGCGACCTGGCAGGACTCCTACGAGGTGCGGCGGCAGGTGGGACCCATAGACTACGAAATCCAGCTGACGGGTAAGCATAAAAAGACCCAGATTTACCATGTGAACCTTCTCAAGAAGTGGAACGCGCGAGAGAGCCTACTGGCGACCACGCGCCCTACGGAGCCGGAGTTGGGGTCCTGCGGAATAGACCTCAGCCAACCCGAGGGGGAGCCGCGCCTGGGGCTCCGGTTGACCGACCCACAGAAAGAAGAAATGCGAACCCTACTCCGGTCCTTCGCAGCTGTGCTATCGACGCAACCCGGGCGCACCGAGGTGGCGCACCACCACATCCAGACCACACCGGGGCGGAGGGTGCGGGAACCGCTGCGGCCGCTTCCCCAGAAGTTATGGGGGACAGTGAAAGAGGAGGTGAGGAGAATGTTACAGATGGGCGTAATCCAAAAATCAAAGAGTAAGTGGCGGAGTCCGATTGTCTTGGTACCCAAGCGAGACGGGACGCTGCGCTTCTGCATAGACTTCCGCAAGGTTAATGCTATCTCCAAGTTCGATGCATACCCTATGCCACGGACGGAGGAGCTGCTGGAGAGACTGGGGAAAGCCCGGTACCTGACGACCCTTGACCTCACCAGGGAATACTGGCAGATCCCCCTCACGCCGGCGTCCCAGGAGAAGACTGCGTTTGCGACACCTTTCGGACTCTACCACTTTCTGACCATGTCCTTCGGATTGAACTGGGCCTCCGCCACGTTCCAGCGGATGATGGACCAGCTCCTGGAGGAGCACCGGGCGTATGCAGCAGCATATATTGACGATGTGGTCGTGTACAGCACGTCCTGGCCGGACCACCTAGGGCACGTCCGTGCAAACCTGGAGACGCTAGGAAAAGCCCGCCTGACCGCGAACCCCGGCAAGTGCGCGTTTGCACAGGACGAGGTGGCCTACCTGGGGTATATTGTGGGGAACGGGCAATTAAAGCCCCAAATGGACAAAGTCGAGGCCGTACGAGACCACCCAGCCCCCACGACAAAAAAGCAAGTCCGGCAATTCTTGGGCCTGGCGGGCTATTATAGGAGGTTTATACCGTGCTTCGCTACAATAGCTGCCCCTTTAACGGACCTGACAAAGGGCGGGGCCGCCCAGAAAGTATGGTGGACCCCACAATGCGAGGAGGCGTTCCAGCAACTGAAGAGGGCTCTTACCTGGGCCCCGGTGCTGGCACAACCGGACTTCACAAAACCCTTCCTGGTGCAAACCGACGCCTCTGACGTGGGGCTAGGGGCGGTCCTGGCCCAGCAGCAGGGCAAAACCGAGAGACCGATACTTTACCTGAGCCGCAAACTGCTGCCGCGAGAACAGATGTACTCCACCATCGAACGGGAAGCACTGGCAGTACGCTGGGCGGTAGAAGCACTCCGTTACTACCTGTTAGGGGGCGCGTTCCAGTTGGTAACCGACCACGCACCCTTGCAATGGATGCATAACATGCGGGAGGCAAACCCGCGTATAATGAGGTGGTACCTGTTCTTACAACAGTACAAGTTTTCGGTGGCGCACAAGGCGGGGCGGGAGCACGCCAACGCAGACTTCTTATCGCGCTGTGGGAGAGTGGGGACGCGGAAGGAAAGGACTGAGGGACAGGAAGGGGAGGTGTGTGACGGGGAAGAAGCTCCCTGCACTGCCAGCCCCTCCCCCAGAGAGGCGCCGAGCGGCGCGGCGGAGCTGAGCCCAGGGGAAAGTTCCCGAGGAGAGGAGTGGGGGCGCGCGGCCGCAGGTGTGCCAGCTCAAAAGGGGGAGGGGCCGGAAGGGAAGGGGGCTGCCGGCATTCCCTTTCACTCGGCAGGCAACAAAGGGAGCGGAGCCAGGGGAGCCGGAGGAGCCAGCGGGACGGAGGAGGGGGTCCGGACCCGCGCAGCCCTTGCCCAGGGCGACAAGACTCCCCAGCTGGGGGCACGGAGGATCGAGGCCGCAGACGGACGGCCCCACCTCCTGCACCCAAGGAGGACCGAAGGTCGGGCCCGATGGAGGGCCAACCCCCACGGCTGGTTCGTGAGCGGGGCGGAGAGCGGGGGGCCCGCCAGAGCCCGCGGGCTGAGCGAAAGCCCGGGCGCGGCGGCCACAAACCCGGGGGCCAGGACAGAAGGCTCAGGACTCGGGGGCCGAGACTTTGGGTGGGGGATATAGGCGAGAGAGGGGACCGGCAGCGGCGACGCTGACCGGGGGGGCCCGACTTCGCCACAGATGGATAGAAAGCTGGCTAGACTGTCTAGCCCAATGGGTAATGATCAACGGCTCAATGTCAGGTTGGCGGTCTGTTTCTAGCGAAGTGCCCCAAGGATCAGATCTTGGACTGGTTTTATTCAGCATCTTTATTAATGACCTGGCTGAGGGGAAGGATTGCACCCTCAGCAAGTTTGCAGATGACACTGAGCTAGTGGGGGAGGTAGATACGCTGGAGGGCAGGGATAGGGTCCAGAGTGACCTGGATAGATTAGAGGATTGGGCCAAAAGAAATCTGATGCGGTTCTACAAGGACAAGTGTAGAGTCCTGCACTTGGGACGGAAAAATCTCAAGCATTGTTACAGAGTCAGGGTATGTCTACACTACAAAGTTAGTTCGAACTAACGGACGTTAGTAGGCACTACACTAGCGCTCCGCTAGTTCAAACTTAATTCGAAATAACGGAGCGCTTAGTTCGAACTAGGTAAACCTCATTTTATGAGGATTAAGCCTAGTTCGAACTAGCTAGTTCGAATTAAGGGCTGTGTAGACCCTTAATTCGAACTAGTGAGAGGCTAATCCTTCCCAGGTGTCCCTGGTGGCCACTCTGGCCAACACCAGGGAAACTCTATTGCCCCCCTCCCTTAAAGGGCTACGGGCTGGCTACACAGTTTGTGCCAATTGCAAGGCTGCCAGCACCCGTGCCAGCAGACCCTGCACCTGCCACACCATGAGCCAGCCACCCGAGGACACCCAGCCCTCCACTGCTCCCCAGGACCAGCCTGGCGGCTCCCAGGAGCCTGCCCGGGGACGCAAGAGGCGGGCGCCCGCTTGATCAAGTGCGGAGATCGTGGACCTCATCGAGGTTTGGGGGGAAGCCTCCAATGTCCATGATCTCCGCACTAGCCACAGGAACGCGGCCGTCTACAGCTGCATGGCTGACAGCCTGGCCGCCAGGGGCCACCAGCGCAGCCGGGAGCAGGTCCGCTGCAAAATTAAGGACTTGAGTCAGTCCTACTCCCGGGTCTGCCTGACAGGGGCCGACCCGGAGCCCTGCCCCCACTTCCACGCCCTGGACCGCCTCCTGGGGGCTCATGCCGTCCCTGCCCCCCGGGACGTGATTGACCCCGGAGCAGAGGGACCGCTCCAGGAGACGAAGGAGGAGGAGGAGGGCTCTGAGAGCCAGGAGCCTGCCGGCAGCCTGCCCATGACCCGGGACCCCCAAGGCACCCCACAGAGCCGCTCGCCTGTGTCGTCCGAGGCCGGGGAGGCGTCCACCTGTGAGTACCATCGTGCTCCCCTTATGTGTACGGGGCGCTGGGGCGAGAGGGAGCCCCGGGACCGTGCGCCTGGGCCTTGCCCACCACGGATCAGCAGCTGGGGATCTTGCAGGGGCCCTGGCCTTGCAGAGGGGAGCTGGGTTTCACACACCTGGGCCCCTGGGGTAATTGACCGCTGGTCTTGTTGCACCACAGCTGCAGCATCTGGGCCTGCAGGGCGCACCACACCGCCTGCAGCAGCTGCCCGTGCCCGGGCAAGCAGGAGAGCCAGGAATGAGGAGGAGTACCATAGGCGGCACCTCCGGTTCCTGGATCACCAGCTCCGCACCCAGGACCACTGGGTCCAGGAGGACCTGAGGCTGCGCCGGAGGAGTTTGGAGGCCCTGGAGGAGCAGGGCCGTGCCCTGCGAGGCCACCTCCAGAGCCTGCTCGACCGCTTCCCATTTCCTCCTGCTCCTACTCCCCCTGCTCCTCCTGCTCCCCCTGCTCCCCCTCCTGCTCCCGCTCCTGCTTCCTCCACACACACCCCTGCCCCCCCCTCCACAACCATTTCCCACTGACGCCCCCGGACCCGCAGTGTGGCGAGACGGGAGAGGCAGCCGGACTCCCACCCCTGAGCTTTCCTTTCCCTTCCTCCCTTCCCTCCCCTTCCAGCTCCCTCATCCCAGGTTTCCCCCTCCCCTCTCCCACCCTCATTCCTCCCTTCCCCCACCCCAGTTATGTGAAATAAACATACGTTTTTGTTTGAAAAACAGGTGTCTATTTTACAGTAGGTAGGGAGGGGAAAGGGGAAGGGGGGTAGGGTGGAAGAAGGCCCCAGGCAAGGGAGAGGTCAGTCCTCCTCCTCCACCTGGAAGTTCTCCCGCAGGGCTTCCCGGATCCGGACGGCCCCCCGCTGGGCTTCCCGGATGGCGGCGGTGCAGGGCTGACCGTAGTGTCCAGCCATGCGGTCAGCCTCAGCCATCCAGGCTGGCAGGAAAGCCTCCCCCTTTCACTCACACAAATTATGGAGCACACAACATGCTGCCACCACGGGAGGGATGTTGTGCTTGGCCAGGTCCAGACGGGTGAGGAGGCATCGAAAGTGGGCTTTCAGTCACCCGAAGGCCCCCTTCACCGCGATGCGGGCCCTGGTCAGCCTGGCATTGAAGGCCTGGCGGGAGGGATTGAGGTGCCCCGTGTAGGGCTTCATCAGCCACGGCTGCAGTGGGTAGGCGGCATCCCCCACCAGGCACACGGGCATTTCCACGTCCCCGACCCTGATGTGGAGGTCGGGGAAGAAGGTCCCGGCCTGCAGCCGCTGGCACACAGAGGAGTTGCGGTACACCCGGACATCGTGTGCTTTGCCGGACCAGCCCACATTAATGTCCGTGAACTGGCCCCGGTGGTCACACACGGCCTGCAGGAGGATGGAGAAGTACCCCTTGCGGTTGACGTACCGGGACGCCTGGTGTTCCGGGGCACGGATGGGGATGTGCGTCCCGTCGATGGCTCCCCCGCAGTTGGGGAAGCCGAGGGCACCGAACCCCCGGATGACGGCGTCCGGGTCGGCGAGGTGGACCACCCTGCGGAGCAGCACCCTGTTGATGGCCTTGACCACCTGCGGAGAGAGACACAGCAAAGCGCCAATCAGTGGGGCGCCCGGGTGGCTGGGAGCATTCGTGCCCTGGCAGTGCCCCGTGCCCCACTCCAGGAAGCAACCCCCCTGGCGGCGTGTAGTACGGCTGGGACAGACCGACCCCTCCGGCGCGGGGCGCTTTCACCTCCTCCCGCCCCCCCTTTGTCCCTGGGGCGGCCCATCCCCTCCTTGCAGCCCCCCACCCACCCGGCTCAGTGGCCGACGAGTGCCATACCTGCATGAGCACCACTCCGACGGTGGATCTCCCCACGCCGATCTGGTTCCCAACGGTTCGGTAGCTGTCCGGCGTGGAGAGCTTCCAGAGGGCGATGGCCACCCGCTTCTGGAGGGGGACGGCGGGTCTCATGCGAGTGTCCCTTCTGCACAGGGCAGGGGCGAGCCACTCGCAGAGCTCCAGGAAGGTGTCCCTCCTCATCCTGAAGTTCTGGGTCCACTGTCGGTCCTCCCAGCGCTCCAGGACGATGCGGTTCCACCAGTCGGTGCTGGTGTCCAGGGCGGCCAGGCGGAGAGGCAGGGGGCTGACGTGCACCAGGAGGTGCCAGGCAGCCTCGAACCATTGGTGGCAGGCTTGCAGCAGCAAGTCAAGAAAGTGCACCAGAAGGTGCAGGGCGAGCTGTGGCTCCATGTTGCCACCTGCGGCGGCCCCCTTGAAGGGAAGCACCGACACAGACGGGCACAGAGACCAACGCTTTGCTGTCCCTCGGCGAGGTTGGCAAGCAAGTAGGAAAAGCTGAGAACCGGCTGTCCGGGGGGGTCCCTTTAAGCTCGAGCCTCAGATATCCTCAGACAGCAGCCACACAAAGCAACTACTGACCTGATGCCCTGCCAGAACCAGTTTCAGCTGCTCTTAAATGCCCCCCTGCGTCCAATCAGTGTGGACGCACTAGTTCGAATTAGCAAAATGCTAATTCGAACTAGTTTTTAGTTCTAGATGCGCTAGTTCGAATTAGCTTAGTTCGAATTAACTAATTCGAACTAAGTTAGTTCGAATTAACTAATTCGAACTAAGTTAGTTCGAATTAGCGCTGTAGTGTAGACATACCCTCATTGCTTTCCAGGATCAAGTCCTGCCTCAAGGCCCCTCTTTGTTCCTAGATGTTTACATTTCTAATAAGCTATTTTAAATACTAAAACATATTTTTCCTTGAGTCCACTTTATCAAGTAGTCCAGATAATTTTACATCATTGTCTTGTCCACTACATCATTAACCAGGCCTTCATTGTTTATTTTGTCCACAAACTTCCTCGGTGATTATTTTGTCTTTTGTTTCAGTTCCTGGAGAAAAATACTAAACAGTGTATCTTTTTTTACCGCAAACTGATCACCACGGTACGCCAAACAAACCTTTGTCTGTTGTTTCCAGAACAAGGCTCAGTTTCCCCCTTAAAGAGGAGACATATCC
The DNA here is from genome assembly GCF_049634645.1 of Pelodiscus sinensis. NCBI lineage: Eukaryota > Metazoa > Chordata > Testudines > Trionychidae > Pelodiscus > Pelodiscus sinensis. The sequence continues at coordinate 7,868,916 of NC_134713.1, read as the reverse complement.
AGAAATAAACTAGGATGCAAGAAGTGGGAGTATTATATAAAACAGTTTGTCAGCCGTCCTGTAGTATAAACGCTGCATAGAAAATGTTATGGTTGCATTTGTGCTGAGCTAATCACTGAAGATGGGATGGTCAGAGAGTGGAGAAGTGACACTCATTAAGCTTTTAAAAATACAAGCCATGTTAAGAAGCCAACATTCTAGCTGGTCTCTGATCTATGCAATCATTTAATAGTGGCATGTGCAGCCGGGGCCGGAACCCATCACAGGGACACATGAGAAGAGGGATAAGTGGGAAGATGAATTGGGGGGGGAAGACAACCTGTTGATTCATACACAGGGCAGGGGAGGAGGAGAAGGCAAGATAGGAGGGAGAATAGGAGGAGTAATCAGGCTGACTAGATTTCCTTATTTTGTAGGGACAGTCACAGTATTTTTCACTCTTTCTGTCTGGTCACCAAAGGGTAAAAGAGAACAGTCGGGAGGATTGTTTTTTTTTGTTTTAAGCGATGGGAAAATTTTCTCTTCCTGTGGACACACAGAAGAAACCAACTGTTCTGCATGTGTCTAGGTCTTTTAGACGGCCTGCTGTGTGTTGTTGGATCTGCCGGGCCCTTCCTCGGCTAGGCTGTCTGATCCCTTCCCCTGTGTCTGCATGTGAGTTGGGCTATTGGAGTGCTGTGAAGGGGGGAACTGAAGATAAAGCAAATATAAAATCCGAAATCCAGACAAGGGAGAGTTACAATACAGATGACCCAACGGGTGGGGGCTAAGCTGTGGAAGGGGGGCAGGATTCTGCTGTCGACCAGGGGTGCATTGTGTGGTCATGACTCTGGAAATCTGACTCAGGCAGGAGTCACAGCAGAAGGTGGATAGTGGGAACGAGGGGCCCAGCGTAGTGTGATGCTTGGGCTATGGTAGCAAGTAAGGTTGTGCTATGCCGGCCTAGCATCTTATGGCAAATGGGCAGGTACATGGATCTTCGAGTAGGTGGATGGAATAGGAAGGGCCAGGAGGACTAATGTGCCAAGGGAGCGGCTATATGTTGTGAGAATGATGTGGGAAGTGGTGGAGATGGAGACAGACACACCCATCTCCTCACAGAGGTTTACAGTTCCTTGGACAGCCAAGTAATAACCACACCAAAGTGTTGCGCACGGAGCACTGGCCCTTTTAGAAATTCCACATTGCAAACATTTCAGAGCGCGACCATCCTCCTCTTTTCCCTGTATCAAAATGCACAGGAGCAGGAAGAAAGGGATTTTAATGGGAAGGAAATATGAAAACAGCCCCTCCCCAAGTGTGCTCATGAAAACATTTGCATGGTTTTTTGCACCATCACAATTCATTGTTTTTATAGAAAGAACATGAAGTCTTAATAGAGAATACAAAGTTCCCTTTGTTAATTTTCTCCAAGGTTTTTAGCACCAGATGCTGCTGCCATCACTCACTTGGACCCTCTGTTTATATCTAAAGAAAAAGAATAATAAGATATTGCATTAGAAATCAAAGAGCAGAGCAGGAATTTTCCGATCATTGAAAAGAGAGTACAAATATTCCCGACTAGCCCCAGAGCAGGAGGTTCATTGTCCCTATGATATGTTCTGGCCACATAGTTTTAATAAAAATGGTGGTATACATGAAAGAATTCATGGAGGATACACAAATGGTCACAGAGAACTGGGGAAGGATAAAACTCGTGCTTGTCTTTGTAAAGGGGTCCTGAGAGGACCTGGTGAATTATAGACCAGTCAGAATAACCTCAATATTTGGAAGGTATTTAAAAAAGCATCAATCAGTTTGTAAGCACCTAGAGGATATTAGCCCCCAGGGATTTCTCTGGAATAAATCGTAACAAACTAACCCATTTTCTGTCTTTGACAGAAATATTGGTGGATATAGTAGACCTGACGGAAGAAATATTCATAATATATCTCAATTTTAGTAAGGTTTTAGAAATGATTCCACATTACATTCTCATAAATTAACTAGGGAAATATTGTCAAATTATATTACCACAAGCTGGAGGTAAAACTGAAGGTAAAACCTTACTCCAACAGCAATCCTCAATGGTTCACATTCAGACTGGGAGGGTGTATACAGTGCGGCCCTATAGTGGTAAGTACTGTGTTCTGTCTGACTTCATATGTTCATGAATAGGCTGGATAATATAAGAAGAGCATGTTTCTAAGCCTTGCAGATGAGCCCAGGCCGGGAGGGGTTGCATATTCCCCAAGCTGCTTCTGGAGACTTTACTTTTATTCATCCCTATTGTTTTCTTGATTGTAAAATGAAATAAGTACATAGACACAAATCAATCTGGCAGCAGCCACTGCCCATTTTATGCTGCTTGCATGAGAAACAGTGGCTTTGAAAGGGACCCAGGAAGAGTTTCATGAATGTCTGAATAACACTTGTCTGAGATAATTGCCTCTTTGCTTCCCTCCTTGTAAGCTCTGTCCTAAGGGGGCACTGGAGATAATGTTGTGTGTTATCAGACCACAGAGGAGAGAATTGTTATTGATCAAAGAGTCTGGATTTTCCAACTTGGGGACTGGTTCTTGAGAGCTTTGGCAATGCAGCTGTCAATAAGGTTGTTCCAATAAACACAAGGGCCAATCTAGTTCCCAGTTAGTGCAGAATCAGGGCAATGCAGAAGCCTCCTTTGTCCCACTTCCTCCCCAACACCCGTCCCCAGCCATCCTGTGGGTGTGAAGCCTCCCAGAGACTTAAACAACAGCTTACATATAGAAAGGAGAGGAACAAATATTTCTGTTCTCACAGCGGTGTCACCCATGGGATCGGGAACTTACTCATCTACAGCAAACGTGCGTCCAGCAACAGCGTCCAATACGACGTCGAAAAATGGGGCACGCCCAGGGGTAGCACCATCCTCCTCTTAGCCTGCATCGTAGGCTACTCCCAGGAGAACAGCGTCCTGCATAATGAAAGAGTCTTGATTTTCATTCACACAACAGTGTAAAGGAGAACTGTGAGTGCAGGGTGAGAGGTCAAATCAGCCAAATCAACCAAATTTACTTTCTGTACAACATTTTGTTGGATGTTTCATAATACTTAAATTCTGTAATTCGGTGCACAGTCAATTGCAAACTTTATCAGTGATGATTTCTTTTCTCTCCCAGGTCACTGACAAAAATGCGGAAGACAGTAGGGCCAAGAAGTTTTTTTGGGGGGACTCCGCTAGGCTGAATGCTGGGGACATTTTCACAGCTCATAGTTCAGCCACATCAGAATAGACTTTCATAGAAACATCACAGGCACCTTCCTCATCCCAGGAATCTTTCATAGTTTTATTTGAGTATCTGCTGCCAGACATGTGAGCATTAGAGCTGTTTAGAAAAAGATTTGGGAAGAAAATCTTTTAAGGAATCTTAGTAGATGCTAAAAAATATGCTTCTATAGACTCCTCAAATTTCATTCAAAGCTTACCTTCCACACCAGCCTGCATCATGAGGAAGAGGACAGCAAAAAGAAGGTAAAGGATCTTCATAGCTGAAGTTTCGTTGGGAACTCAGCGTCAATGTAGAGAAGAGATGCTGAGACAGACAGAAGAAGGAGGTTCTCTCTATTTATAGGGTGCTGACAATTGGAATAAGGATTGGTCTGTTGAAATGTTGTTTTGATGCAAATGATATGCATAAAAGATGCTGCAATCTGTTAATTGCAAGTATTATTAATTGCGCGGCACCATAAACATTCCAAGAAAATTACAGGGAACTGTAATTGACAACTCCCTGCTTTCAGGAAGTTCTAAGATGAATATTCATATCTGGAAAATATCTACTGCCTAGTGGATAATCGACCCAATGACTTTAAAGGAGGCTCTAGGGGCGAGAGTAGTTGCAGAACACAACCAGGGAAATGATTGTTAGAAAGTGTGCGCATTTGTGTATTTGCTTTGTACAGTTTTTTATCACTATTTAATGAATATATAGGGAATTTTCTGAATTTTATGCGTCAAAACCCATGACAGAGACTTTTCCTGTTATGTTTGGGTGTTACACACATAGAAGTTTTACATAAAGACAGCAAGAGTCTTGCAGGAAGTTTATAAAATACCTTTATTTCTTGGCATGCAGAATGATAGCACATATATCTAAAAGCAGAGAGAGAGAAAGGAAGCTCTACTTTATATCCGAGAGATACCAACATGTCTCCCTTCAGTGCCCCCTTGCCTGCAAGCAGGACCAGGACAAAATCCTGAATATTAAACATTTTAGCTTAAAAATTTAACACAGTTTTCAACTCTCCACACTTTCCCTACAGGTGGAGATGCTCCAGCTGGGTCCCTTCCTACCGCTGACTAGAACCCAGGAATCTGCATTAATTGGCACCTACCTATTGCACTAATGACCCCACCTGGTTTTGGGAGAGGCAGGAGAATGTGGGTGCTGCAGATGTGGATGGGTGAATTGCTTCAGAGAAATCATGAAAAAAACTCCTCATGCAATAACAATAAATGTTTCCTCTTTTCCTTTAAATGCTAACAGTCTCCACCTTGTCCTTTTTTCCCATTCAGCTGGAAGCTGCAATAAAACAGGGTTGAAATTGAGGGAAGATTCAGTTTCAGGTTCTTAGTGGCACTTTCCCGCCCAGTATCTAAACTCCATCCCTCAGGAGAGCTTGCTAGAGGGATGCTACCAATCTTCAGCCATATATTTGGTCTACATGGAGCTTGCTTTTGCTGCCTTGTTATGCACACATGTGCACAACTGGGTAGGACACACACAAACAATGAATACTCCCTCTCCAACCTTATTCCTTTGAAAATATTGGGAAAGATGGGGAGTTAATGAATTATTAAAAGTACACCTAAACAGTTTTAGTGGTTCTGTGTTCTTCATACTCCATGTTAGAAAGCCATTCACAGGAGAGGTGTCTTTGTGGAAACATGGATTCTCAGAAAATGGGCAGACCGTGGCCTTCCTTTGCTGAGGTTTTAGAGGCATCTGGCTGTGAGTCTGTTGGCTGAAGAACTTTTCCTAAATGGTAAGAGCTAGGACCACTAACTTTGGCATGCAGCTTCCTCTTCTCATAACTTTCAGGAAGGTCAGGATTTGGTTGTGAGTAGAAAATGGGATTTGCCTGCACTTCTGTGGTTTTCCCGAGCATGGAAAGGGAGGGGGTTTATTGGAGGGATGCAATACTGCACAAAGACCACTGTGGACAGCTGCCTCACGAAGGGGAGTGACCAGCTGGGGATGGAGCTTGCTCACTTGCAGGCCATCAGCGCAGTTAAGTGTCCCAGTTCACCCAAATGCTTCCACCTTGTCCTAGTAGTGGGGGGCATAAAGGGAGGATCCTCACTGCCCCTGGCAATGTGGCCTCCTTGAGCATTGCCAGTGTAGGGCATTGCGGCCCCAGCTCTGGCTCCTGCAGGACACAGAGGCACTGCCCCCCAGAGTGACTGCGCCTTGAGGCTCTTCTTTTATTTCCCAGAGAAAAATGTAAAACAGTGTAGAGCCGCAAACTGATCATCACCAACTCCAAAAAAAGTTTGTCTGTTGTTTCCAGATCAAGGCATGGTTTCCCCCTTAAAGAAGAGACATGTTCATAAACTAGGAAGCAAGAAGGTGGAGGGTTACGTAAACAGCTTGTCAGCCATCTTTTAGTATGAATGCTGCCTAGAAAAGGTAATGGTTGAATTTGACTTGAGTTAATGATTGAAGATAGAATCTTCAGAGAGTGAGGGAGTGACACTCATAAATCGTAAAGCTTTAAAATATACAAGTCGTGTTCAAAAGCCAACATTGTAGCTGGTGTTTGATAAATGCAAACGTTTAATCTTGGAATGTGCAGCCCAGGGCAGGAACCCATCACAGGAGTCTATGAGGAGAGGGATAAGTGGGAATAGGAGGTGGGGGGAAGTCGAGCTGTGGATTCAGACACAGGGCAAAGGAGGAGAAAAAGGAGGAATGGGAGGGATAATAGGAGTAACCAGACTGACAAGGTTTCCTGATTTTATAGGAACAGTCGCAATATTTTCACACATTCTGTCTGTTCACAAAAGGGTAGAAGAGAACAGTTGAGAAGGGTTGGGGTTTTTTTGAGTTGTGGGAAATTTTTGCCTTGTTTATTCTCCTCCCGTAGCCATTGTGGAGGCAGGAAAAGGGAATAAGGGAATTTGTGTGCAGCCATCTTGGTCTTGTTAACAAGAGAGCAAGAGTCAGGCTAAGTCTGTGGCCTAGCAACGCGAGATCTATAATTAGACACTGCCTTCGCCTCTCGCCTCCATACGGAGATAAGGATAGAATGCTGACTCTGGCAGGGACCTTGAGATAAGGAGCATCTGGGTGGAACTAAATAACTGTTAACCATTGGTGTTTGTAACAGGAAGGAGACTAATTGTTATTGTTATTATATTTATAGACAGTATATAAACTGCTTCATAATTGCTTGTATTGGAAGATCTGCCTCGGAGGGGGGCTCCCCCCTGTCTGAACCAGTTTTTCCCTTGCTGCAGCTCGTAATAAAACTGCCTCTGGCTACTTGTTGCTTACAAACGCAGAGTGAGGACAATGTTTTCTTCCACAATTTGGTGCCGTGACTCAGATGGCAACGCCCGATTGAAGACAGCGACAGCGGCTACAGACAATCCCCCTTCATCCCAGGGTACCAAATGAGAGGTAAGAGATCTTTTGAAATCTCTACTGGGGTGTGGAGGAGGACTGCCTGTGGGGTCGTCTGCCTTGCTGGGCTCACGCCATCCGAACTTCTTTAATCTGCAACAAGGTCAGGTGCAAAGTGATTCTGGGGAGGTTGTTTTATTACCCCTGAGTAGGCCTAAGTTTATGCAGTGCTGGGAATTGCTGTGGTTCTGGTGGTGCTGCCCCGGGTACGGGAAGAAAATTGTATTGCATCTGGACATAACGCACCTAGGTTTATGCAGTGCTGGGAACTGCTGTGGTTCTGAGGAGAAATGTGTTGTTTGCCGCCCCAAATATGGACGAGGTCCATAAAGAGAGATGCATCTCAAAGTGGGAAAATTTCTGTGTGAAAAGCATGCTGAGTGTGAATGTAATGAGTGGAATGTGAATGCCGCTGCCCAGGTCTCTGAGAAATAAGCTGATTCCAGCCGCACCAGGGCTCTCCCACAAGGGAGTTCTGAATGCAAAGGGGGTCAGCCAAACCTTGAGACCAAGTGGATATGTGAGGGAGTGACGACTACCCTTATTTCATGAGCTGCTGATAAGACCTGACACTCTAGACCCAGCAGACCCCTTCTTTGGAGTGTGTAGATTTAGTTTACCAACTGTCCCTCATAAGTAAGCCAGTAACATTGTACATATGATTCTTTTCAGGAAAAGAAAAGCTCTTTGCTTGCTGGAACAGTAACTGGCCAACCAACACCTTGTGCTAAGGAAAAGCATTATAGCTTCACACATTAAGCCTGATCTGTGGTACAAGAGGGAAACTGAGGCATGCCACTGTTGGGGAGGGCTAGCAACTCTGAGGTAATTCAAAGGAGTGGAAGGTCAAGAGTACCGATGAAGCGCCCTTGTTCTCGGAGAGTTGCAGCTCACTCGCCCATGGAAGTGGTAAGGAACTAGCTGTAACCGGTTCCCCTAGCAGATCTTAGTCAGTATTTTAAGTTATAATGGGCCACCCCGACGGGGGTAGAAATGTTTTCTTGTCTTTCAGATCATCAAAAAGCGCTGGTGCCAGCTGAAGAAAAACAACAAACAACAACAACAACAAAAAAAACCCATGGTTTTGTGTCATGACAAAATAAGTTTGTGTTCTGTCCAAGTTTGTCTTATGTGTCTTAATTGTAATACGTATTGCAAATATTGTTGTGTGTAGGATATTGTTTTAATGAAAGGGTAATTTGAATAAAGCTTTTATTTAAATTTAGATTAAATTTCAAATATCTAAAAGGGTGTCACAAGGAGGAAGGAGAAAATTTGTTCCTCTTGGTTTCTGAGGACAGGACAAGGAGTAATGGGCTTAAAGTGCAGCAGGGGAGGTTTAGATTGGACATTAGGAAAAAATTCCTAACTGTCAGGGTGGTCAAATATTGGAATAAATTGCCATGGGAGGTGGTGGAATCTCCCTCTCTGGAGATATCTAAGAACAGGTTAGATAGACATCTGTCAGGGATGGTGTGGATGGAGCTTGGTCCTGCCTTGAGGGCGGGGGGCTGGACTCGATGACCTCTTGAGGTCCCTTCCAGTCCTATTATTCTATGATTCTATGAAAGCAGAAGCATGAATTTAAACAAAACAAAAATTAATAATTGGGCCCAATCAGTTGGCAACTCTAAACTTAGTCAATTGGAAGGAAGCAAGGAGTACCTCACGTGAACAGAAGGACTGGGAGTGGGGTACCAGCCCTCTTCCCCACCGGATTGGTTTTGCACTGCAAATTTGCACACCAACCATAAAAGTGGTTTGGCCAGAGATAAGAAATCTATAAAAAACAACACGGGCAAGTGGGACATCAGCATATGTAAATAAAGATGCCCACAATAATGAGGAAACTAGTAACCTCACCATTGCAATAACAGCTACTTGCCCTGCTACTCATTGGTGCCTGATGCCTTAAAAGGCCTCAAGAATTATGGAATTGCATGGGTTATCAATTAAACATCTGTGAACCATGCTTGGTCCTATAAGAGAAACAGTGACTCTAGTCAACGTAACCTCCTTCAAGTCACATACATAGAACAAATACACACTAATAGCAATGGGGAATACATGGCCTTGGGCCGCCCCTCATTCACACAGAATTATTTTGTTTATTGTAACAACATGAACACTACGAGGACAAAGAATACACAGTCCTCTGAGTTAAAGTTTGTATGGAGTATTGTGGGAAAGAAGCTAAACACTAACATCAGGCCACTGAAGTTGGACCTACTGACTCCCACTGGGGCTTACCACTTCAAGCCCAAACAAAGGTAACCCCTGAGGCATGGCTGTCATTTGTTAAACAATGGCCATTGCTAACTTGGCTTCATTTGGATATCATCAACCAGGACCTTAAAGACAAAATAGAGCCTCTCAATTGTGCATCATACCCTGAACAGACCCCTGTCCCAGAACAAGGACAACTGTCACTGGTCCTTACCTTGGTGATGTTCCACACTGGTATAGACCAGCTGTGTGCTAGACTGGCTAATTGAATTGGCAAGTGCCTGATTAGGCAACGACGGGGCTTAGCAGATAACATCGCAGATTGGTTTGGGCCTGGAAACTCTGTCAGCAACACTTATGTCATAGCCCAGAAATTGTCTAGAATCCAGGCTGGTAGATGCAGTAATATCCAGTGCCCGTAAAGGCCTAGACACCAGCCAAGCTAATCAAGTGATCCTAAACAGTTTGAAGGATCTGTCCAGCTCTGTGTCCACTTCACTAGACCTAACCAGATATTTGGACCAGAGACTAATTGGATTGTTATTTAATGGAACTAAATTAAAGAAATTAGAAGGCCAGTATTGAAGAATATGATAGCTTTGACCACCCAGCCCTTATGGTGGTGAGTCCCCATCTCCCCCGTGCCTACCTATGGGAGTGGGGAAGTAGAGAATCCATGAGGACCGAAAGACCCATCTGGACAGGGCATAGTATACCATTTGTTTTTGGCCCCTCTGGGGATTCCTCACTCAGATCAGATCATAATGGTAACCTCCCTGCCTGTACCAAAGCAGGAGCATATAGATAGAGTAGAGAGCATTGCCTATTCTGAAGGTGTGGAGCCTGCCTATACCCAGGGATTGTTGCACCCACTTTGATAAGGAAATTTTATGTATCTGCCCATTTAACATCCTGACGAATCTGCCTAGGTTTGATGTGGTTGTCTCAGAGAAACAAATGAACATCGAGCTGGTCCAAATGAACGGTACCTACTGCTGTTTGACTACCCAGACAGATCACTCCATCCTGCCCCTCTACATATCTGTCTGTGTGCATAACAGCCCCTTGCCGAATGATCCTGACCATGGACGGAATGCGGCTCTATCACACTTCGGCAGTAATGGGTGTTGGGATTTTGTGGTTCCTAGAGAGTCAGGTGTTGGGCAGAATCAAGGGTCTTCGATAATTCAATTCAATTCAATTCAATTCAATTCAATTCAATTCAATTCAAAAGACTTTATTCAATGTGCACAAAGGGAGAGCTCCTGGTACTAAAATCAGCCAGAGCCCCTCGAGCAAGGAGCCCCTCCCCTTGCTGTTTTATAGCACATGGCAGTTACATAACAGGTTACATAACACAAACTTCTAAACCAATCAGATTCAACCTTTCCATATATGGCTTTGTTTGTCACATGCTTGTACTTCCCCACTCCACATGTTGAGTTCACCCCCCTCCCCTTGGCCTTTTCTAGACTGTTTCTAGGGTGGTGAGCCACAGCATGCTTCTTTATGCATATCTGCTTTCCAAACCACATTTTGTTTAAAATGAACACATGCATACCCTTCAGCTCCCCCATTTGGTTTTGGGGCTAAGAACAATTCTTAGACCCCACTAACACCACTTCCTTGTACAGGCAGTCCCCGACTTACGCGGATCCGACTTATGTCGGTTCCGCACTTACGAACGGGACTTTTCTCGCCCCGGAGCTCACGGGCGGTGGTTTGCCACCCGTGTCCTCCGGGGTGAGAAAAGCTTCTCCCGGTCTCCCTGTCTCCCAGGCGGCTTTGCTCTGGTGTCCCTGGTCTGCTGGGGGGGTCCAGCGGCCTTGCTGGACCCCCCCCAGCAGACCAGGGGGACAGGAGCAAAGCCGCTGAGCACGCCCGCAGGGGGACAGCCCAAGTGCGCCTGGGCTGTCCCGCTGCGGGCGTGCTCAGCAGCTTTGCTCCCCGTCTCCCTGCCGACCAGGGAGATGGGGAGCAAAGCCTTGGAGCACGCCCGCAGGGGGACAGCCCAAGCGCACCCGGGCTGTCCCGCTGCGGGCGTGCTCCAAGGCTTTGCTATCCGTCTCCCTGGTCTGCAGGGAGACGGGGAGCAAAGCCTTGGAGCACGCCCCCAGCGGGACAGCCCAGGCATGCTTGGGCTGTCCCACTGCGGGCATGCTCCAAGGTTTTGCTCCTGTCCCCCTGGTCTGCCGGGGCGGGGGGTGCAGCTAGTGCCCTCCCCCAGCAGACCAGGCTTTTCTTGCCTACCCCTGGAGTAGAGCAGCTGGGGGCTGCCAGGTTGGTCCCACAGCGCCGCTCCTGACCAACCCGGCAGCACCCCAGCTGCTCTGCCCCAGGCGTCCTGATTCAGCCGCTGCTGGTCAGTTTCAGCAGCGGCTGAATCAGGACGCCTGGGGCAGAGCAGCTGGGGTGCTGCTGGGTTGCTCCAGTAGCGCCGAGGAGCCGCGCTACTGGAGCAACCCAGCAGCACCCCAGCTGCTCTGCCCCAGGCGTCCCCAAGTCAGCCGCTGCTGAAACTGACCAGTGGCTGACTACAGGAAGTCCGAGGCAGAGTTGCTCTGCCCCAGGCTTCCTGGAATCTGTCGCTGATCAGTTTCAGCAGCAGCTGACTTGGGGACACCTTGGTTTCTTAAGGTGAATCTGTATGTAAGTCAGAACTGGCATCCAGATTCAGCCGCGGTTGAAACTGATCAGTTTCAGCAGCGGCTGACGCCAGTTCCGACTTACATACAGATTCAACTTAAGAACAAACCTACAGTCCCTATCTTGTACGTAACCCGGGGACTGCCTGTATTTATTAGGAGCTATAATTGACCTTATTAACACTTAATTAACTGCAGTTTTGGTAACAGAATTAAACAATACATTCAACCTTTAATACATAATGATATCAACACTAAAATTAATAATAAGTCCCCATATCCATTGCAAAAACACAACTGAAATCCATCCCCAGGGAATCTCTGTTCCCACAATAGCAAATGCTTCTATCCACTGAATCACTGTAATTGCCTTACCACTTCTTTCATAATATCTTCCACAACTGGAAGAACGAGATGTTCAAGCCAGGCTTACCTTCCAGCTACACAGGTGTCTATGACATGAGAATGGGAGTGGGTGGAAGGGCTGAGCCTCCAATCCAGGAGACCAACCCACAGGAATTAAGACCTCTCCAGAGATGGAATGATCATTCCAAAATGCCTGTTATCAATAGAGACCACTCCCCTGCCATCGTCCAAGGTGAAGACATTCAGTCTTTGAGAACTGCGGCTCTCACCCAACAGGGCACCTGTGACATGAGCAAGTCTCCTATCAGGGCTGCAACTTTCATGTTGAACACCATGCCAGTATGATAACACCATTCCAGACCAATGCTTGCTCATACGTTTTAGTAGTTTTTAATAGATGGCTGAGTACAACAGTGAGGACCTAACCAACTATGTTGCTGAGTTAAGGTGATATCTAACTTGATTAGACATGAGCCCTATTCTCACCACAATAAACTGTCATCCCTGATACTAACAAATTTTCACCCCAGTCCCTATTATGAGATTTGATAGCTTGAGTAGTGGCATTTACAACTGATCCAGTGGCTCCATCCCAGGTGAGTACATCAATAAAACCCTGAAAGCCATGGCAGCATTATTAAGATGAGACCTCTAAAAGAACTTTCAAGTCTCAGAAACCACTCAAAACAATTAGTAGATCACAAATAATTCCTACATTGATTTTAAACGGGGAATATCAAATGAAAACACTTAACAATATTGAGAATGGCCCTCAAGGAGTCCATAGGGTAAACAGAGATTATTGTGCCCTATGTTGAGTGTCACCCTTGTATACTTTTACTCGTGACAGGTGCACCCAAACTGGAATTCCAGTGACCCAGGCCACTGAAGGAGTTACCAGGAGAATCATGTGAGGTCCAGTCCAGGCTGGTTCAAAGGTTTGTTTTCTATAGGCTTTCACCAGTACCTTATCACTGGGCTGCACCTCACATGTGTCCTCTTCGCTGGCCTTTGGGTCTGGTCCAGTTCGGGGGTCCTGTGAGAGACACTGAGATAACAATTTGCAATATTCAGCAAGCTTGTCACCCATGACATACAACTCCCCCGCTCCAATGCACAGATTTCCTGGCATTCTCATTGCCCACCCTGTCAGCATTTCAAAAGGAGATAAGGAATGTGGATTAGTAGGACTGGATCTCGTAGACATGAGAACCACTGGTAAATTGGTGACCCAGTCTTTCCCTGTAGCAGAAAACATCTGTTTGGTTAGTTTGTTTTTAATGGTTCGGTTAGCTCTTTCTACTAATCCCGAACTCTGGGATGGTAGGGACAGTGGAATTTCTGTTTGATCCCCAGTGCCACGCATACCGTTTTCATCACCTTCCCTGTAAAGTGGGTACCTTGGTCACTATCAATGAAGCATGGAAATCCCCATCGGGGAATTATTTCGGTCATCAATATTTTAGCTACATCAGACGCAGTGGCCTTGGCCACTGAGAAAGCTTCTACCCACTTAGTAAAGTGATCCACGATCACCAGAACATATTCTTTCCCTCTGCACCTTGGCAGGGGTCCAATGAAATCTATTTGTAACTGTGTGAAGGGCTGTGTTGGTCTTGGCTGATGTCGCATTCTCACTTTCACTGTGGGAGCAGAATTACATTGAGCACATGTTACACACCTCCTCACATAATCATGCACATTTGCATTAAGCTTAGGATGCCAACAGGCGTCCGACATCCGGTGGATCACCCTCCGTGCTCCATTATGTCCCAACATGTGATATGTGAATCACATGTGAATCTCTTTACCTTCCACTGTTGCTCGTTTAGCTAGTTCGTCTGCCCTTCGGTTCTCCTTACTATGAGGGTCTGTCCCTTTTGTGTGGGCCCTCACTTTTATCACTGGTAAAAACCTAATTTGGTAGGTTTCTGCATGGCTGCATGAAGTTTCTCCACTATTCCCCCATTTTGTATTGGGGATCCTGTATTCGTCAGGAATCCACGATTTACCCACAAGATAATATAATCATGTACAACCCCAAACGCATATCTAGAATCAGTAAATATGTTTACAGCATGACCTTTCGCAGCTTCACATGCTGCAACTAATGCCTGCAGTTCTGCCACTTGTTCAGATGCCCCAGGCAAACTGCCGTGTGCCACCAGCTGTCCATCTTGAGTACAAAGGGCCCATCCTGTGAGTGGCTTGCTATCCACGTATAGGCAAGGGGCACCAGGTATTTCAGTTTCTTTTACCAATGGAAGGTCCATGGTCTCTTCCTCAAGGCAACAATGATTTGGGTGTCCCTCATCTGGGGTAAGCATGAGGGTGGCAGGGTTTAAAAATGATGCTCTTTGCAGATGTACCAAAGGCATTAGCAAGCTCGTTTCCCATCGAGTCCATCTTGCCACATGGACTGCTGAAGATTTCTTCCCTGGTAAAATAGCAAGGACAGCGTGAGGTACAACAATATTTACATCCTGTGCACCAATAAGTGGTGTGGCCTGATTTAGAGCCATAGAAGCTTCTTCCACTGCCTGAAGGCATGGTGGCATTGCTTAAGCGACAGCATCCAGTTTAGAAGAGTAGTATGCTACTTGGCGCTGTTTGTCCCCATATTTTTGTGTTAACACTGCTGCCATATGTCCCTCACTGACATGCGTGTACAATGTAAAAGACATTAATGGATTAGGAAGTCCCAACCCTGGGGCAGTACTTAGCCTTTGTTTCAATGTGGTAAATGCCTGTTCACAGTCAAGTGTCCATTCAAGTGCCTCATGTGGTCCACTAGCACCCTTCAGGAGATTATTAAGAGGCTGGACAATCCTTGAATAATTGGGAATTTGAGTTCGGTAGAAATTGAATAGCCCCAACACTTTCCTAACTCCCCTGACCGTAGTTGGTCATGGGCATGCATTAATAGCCTCAGTGTGGTCAACAGTTAAACACCTGTACCCTTTGGATATTAGGTACCCAAGATAGGATACTTCCTCCTTTGCAATCTGAGCCTTTCTAGCATTACATTTTACCCCACTGTCTGCCAAGTGCTGCAGGATCACTTCTAAGTCTTTCATGTGCGTTTGGCGATCTGGTGAGGAGATAAGAAGATCATCAACATACTGTACAACACAAGAAGCCATGTCTGGCAGCTTTGCCAGCACATCAGCTAATGCTCTATGAAACAAAGTAGGTGAGGGTATGTCTACACTACCCCGCTAGTTTGAACTAGCGGGGTAATGTAGGCATACCGCACTTGCAAATGAAGCCCGGGATTTGAATTTCCCGGGCTTCCTTTGCATAAGCGGGGCGCCGCCATTTTTAAAACCCCGCTGATTCGAACCCCGTGCAGCGCGGCTACACGGGGCACGAACTAGGTAGTTTGAACTAGGTTTCCTAGTTCAAACTACCGTTACTCCTCATGGAATGAGGAAACCTAGTTCGAACTACCTAGTTCGTGCCCCGTGCAGCCGCGCTGCACGGGGTTCGAACCAGCGGGGTTTTAAAAATGGCAGCGCCCCGCTTATACAAATGAAGCCCGGGAAATTCAAATCCCAGGCTTCATTTGCAAGTGCGGTATGCCTACATTACCCTCCTAGTTCTAACTAGGGCCGTGTCCAGACTCAGGGTTTTTTTCGGGAAAAGTAGCCTTTTCCCGAAAAAACTTCACCTGCGTCCAGACTCAAGCCGCGTTCTTTCGAAATTATTTCGAAAGAACGCGGCTTTTCTTTCGATGGCGGTAAACCTCAATTTACGAGGAAGAACGCCTTCTTTCGAAAGTTCCTCTTTCGAAAGAAGGCGTTCTTCAATGTAAAGAGGTCGTCTTCGAAAGAGAACATCCAGACTCGCTGGGTGCTCTCTTTCGAAAAAGCGGATTTCTCTTTCGAAAGATCTGCCTGCAGTCTAGACGCGATCTTTCAAAAGAGGCTCTTTTGAAAGATGCTTTCGAAAGAGCCTCTTTCGAAAGAAGCCTGCAGTCTAGACATAGCCTAGGAGGGTAGTGTAGACATACCCTGAGTTATGAAAACCCTGGCTTAGGCGAGTAAAAGTATATTGCTTCCCTTTGACAGTAAATGCAAACCAAAATTGACTGTCAGGGTGCACAGGACATTTTGCTTTTACCATGGTGAAAACATCAAAAGCATGCAGGCATCCCACGACCATCCACTCCTGCACCTTTTCCCAGAAGGGTAGGTTTGGGTTATTAAAGCTGCAAATATGGAAATTCTTTTAACATGCTCCGCAAGTCAGATGGACTCATAGGAGTGTGCTCTAGGAAACTCACAGTAGCGGGGTCCCCTTCCCCTTGATTAGGATTAGGGACAGTGTGCACTCTCACTGGAGCCATAAAACCAGACTGATATCCCCACATACCACATGTAGGGTCCAAAGGTGCTGAGGGACAAGATCTCTTTTCCTGCCAGGCTGTTTCTTTATCGTTTTTTGCTTCTGTTTGCAGTTTTTCTACCTCTGCTTCTAATTCTCCAACCCTTCCTTTTAGCATATCACACTTTCTAACCAGCTGTTCATAATCAACAATTAAACACATACCAGCCATTTTGTCCTTCTCTTTACTGTCTTTTAACCCCATACACCAACAGGCAACATAATATGGATGTTTAGTTGGGTAATCAGCATGTGTTGGCTATCCTTGTTTCAATGCCTTCTCTTACTGAAACAAAATACAGAACTGTGTAGCACTTTAAAGACTAACAAGATGGTTTATTAGATGATGAGCTTTCATGGGCCAGACCCACTTCCTCAGATCAAATAGTGGAAGAAAATAGTCACAACCATATATACCAAAGGATAAAATTAAAAAAAAATTGAACACATATGAAATGGACAAATCACATTTCAGAACAGAAGGGAGATGGGGGGGGAGTGTCTGTGAGCTAATGGCATTAGAGGTGATAATTGGGGAAGCTATCTTTGTAATGGGTAAGATAGTTGGCGCCTTTGTTGAGACCGACACATAGAGTGTCGAATTTTAGCATGAATGACAGTTCAGAGGATTCCCTTTCAAGTGCAGATTTAAAATGCTTTTGAAGTAGGATGCAGGTAGCTAAGTCGTTGAGACAGTGTCCTTTCTGGTTGAAATGGCAAGAAACTGGTTTTTCTTTGTGGTCCTGTCTACTATCTGTTTTGTGTGCATTGATTCTTTGGCGAAGCGTCTGAGACGTTTGTCCAATGTACATAGCAGACGGACACTTTGGGCACATGATAGCATAAATTATATTTCTGGATGCGCAGGAATATGTGTTCTTGATCTTATAACTCACTTGGTTAGGTCCAATAATGGTATCATCAGAGTGAATATGTGGACAAAGCTGGCAACGGGGTTTGTTGCAAGGGAAGGTGCCAGGGTTGGTATTAGTGTGGTATGTCCTGTGGTGGTTGGTAAGAATCATCTTGAGGTTAGGTGGTTGTCTATAGGAGACTATGGGTCTGTCTCCCAGAGCCTCTTGGAGTTTAGTATCCTGTTCCAGTATAGGCTGTAGTTTATTGATAATGTGTTGGACAGGTTTAAGTTGGGGGCTGTAGGTGATGACAAGTGGTGTTCTATTGTTGGTTTTCTTGGGTCTGTCTTGAAGTAGTTGGTTTCTAGGTACAGGCAGTCCTCGACTTACGCAGATCCGACTTATGTCGGATCCGCACTTACGAACGGGGCTTTTCTCGCCCCGGAGCTCGCGGGCGGCGGGACCGCCCAGAGCGAAGTGGTCCCGCCACCGCATTCTCCGGGGCGAGAAAAGCTGCTCCGGGTCCCCCTGGTGTGCTGGGGGGGGACTCCTGTCTCCCTGATGTGTCCCCCCCCCCAGCACAGCAGGGAGACCCGAGCAAAGTTGCACAGGCGGCGGACCCCGCTGCCCGTGCGGCTTTGCTCCTTTGCCCTGGAGCAAAGCCGCACAGGCGGTGGGGTCCCCTGCCTCTGCGGTTTTGCTCCTGTCTCCCTGCTGTGCTGGGGGGGGGGACACATCAGGGAGACAGGAGCAAAGCCGCAGAGGCGGGGGACCCCACCACCTGTGCGGCTTTGCTCCGGGTCTCCCTGCTCTGCTGGCGGGGGGCACAGCTAGTGCGACCCCCCCCCCCCAGCAGACCAGGCTTTTGTTGTGGACGCCTGGGGTAGAGCAGCTGGGGTGCTGCCGGGTTGGTCCTGGGGGGACCTACTTGGCAGCACCCCAGTTGTTCTGTCCCAGACTCCAGATTCAGCCGCTGTTGAAACTGATCAGTGGCTGATTCCAGGAAGCTGGGGGCAGAGCAACTCTGCCTCGGGCTTCCTGTAGTCAGCCCCTGGTCAGTTTCAGCAGCAACGGCTGAATCTGGAGCCAGTACCGAGTTATGTACAAATTCAGCTTAAGAACAAACCTATAGTCCCTATCTTGTACGTAACCCGGGGACTGCCTGTATTCGTCTGGCTCTTTCAATTTGCTTTTTTATTTCTCCGGATGGGTAGTTGAGATTTATAAATGCTTGGTAGAGATCCTGAAGTTTCTGGTCTCTGTCAGTGGGATTAGACCAGATGCGGTTGTATCGAAGGGCTTGGCTATAGATGATGGATCGTATGGTGTGTGCTGGATGGGAACTGGAAGCATGTAGGTAACTGTATGAGTCAGTGGATTTTCTGTAGAGACTCATACAGTTACCTACATGCTTCCAGTTCATACAGTTACTCATACACTGCCTTTGCTTCTCGCCTCCATACGGAGATAAGGATAAAATGCTGACTCTGGCAGGGACTTTGAGATAAGGAGCTTCTGGGTGGAACTAAAAACTGTTAGCCATTGGTGTTTGTAATGGGAAGGAGACTGATTGTTATTGTAATTGTATTTATAGACAGTATATAAACTGCTTCATAATTGCTTGTATTCGAAGATCTGCCTTGGAAGGGGGGGGGGGGCTCCCCCCTGTCCAAACCAGTTTTTCCCTTGCTGCAGCTCGTAATAAAACTGCCTCTGGCTACTTGTTACTTACAAACGCAGAGTGAGGACAATGTTTTCTTCCACAACATCTAGAAGAGTCCAACCTTTCTGGAAGTCTCTAGGGGTGCATCTATACTGCAGCGTTTTTCTGGGAAAACAGCCATTTTTACGGAAAAAACAATACTTGCAACCACACTGCCATTGAGTTCTTTTGACATCTAGTCGACAGAACAGAGGGTTTTTTCCAACAATGGTAAACCTCTTTCTATGAGGAAGAAGCCCTTTTCCGGAAAAGGCATGTGTGGACGCAGAACAGGGGGTTCTTTCGAAAGAAGAGGCCTCCAGGAAATAACACAGGTGCCCTGGAGGTCACTCCATCTACACTAATAATAACTTATGTAGTCCCCTTACTAAAGGGGCCTCTGTTTTATTCTGGAAAGACCCTGTGTGCTACAATCCAGACTACAATTCCCATGAGCCCTTGGAAAAAAACAGGAAGGAAGGACTCTAGTGTGAGAGAGGACTGCTCTCTCCGGGTGTGTCTAGACTACAGAGTCTAGGGCGCCAGTTGCTGTCAGCTAGTCTAGGGCCGCCCTTGCCAGCGTGGTAAGTATAGATGTGGTCTATGTGTTGACGGTGTGTCTAGACTACAGGGTTTTGTCGACAAAAGTGGCCTTTTGTCGACAAAACTATACCTGCGTCCACACTACCACTGAGTTCTGTCGACGTTTCAGCAGTTTTGTCGACGCTAGTAAACCTCATTTTATGAGGCATAACACCTTCTGTCAAGAGAGTTTCTGTCGACAGAAGGCGTTATTGCATGTAAACTGTCCTTTGCGTCTACACTACCATGTTGACAAAGCAGGCTTCAAACTAGTAACAGAAAGTTCTTCTTCACAAAGCAAAGAGTCAACCTGTGGAACTCCTTGCTGCAGGAGGCTGTGAAGGCTAGAACTAGAACAGAGTTTAAAGAGAAGTTAGATCAAGTCTTGGAGGTTGGGTTCATGGAGTGGTATTAGACAGAGGGTAGAAATGGTGTCCCTGCCCAAAGTTTGTGGAAGGCTGGAGAGCGATGGCACGAGACAAATGGCTTGGTCACTGTCTTTGGTCCATCCCCTCCAGGGTACCTAGGGTTGGCTGCTGTCAGCAGACAGGCTACTGGACTAGATGGACCTTAGGTCTGACCCAGTATGGCCATTCTATGTTCAGGGCTCAGGGTCGGGGGTCTCAGTGGACCACCCTGATTTTCATGCAAACCTGTTCCTGGGTGGCCAGGCTGGCAGCTCTCTGCCCTAGATGGCCACTTTCCTGTGCCTAGCGTGGAGTTCATGGACGAGGTCCACGATGTCTGCACGAGACTAGGCGGGTGCCTGCCTCTTGCGGTCCTGGCCAGGCTCCCGAGAGCCGCCAGCCTGGTCCCGGGAAGAGGCGGAGGGCTAGGGGGCATCGGGTGGCTGGCTCGAGCCGTGCCAGGTGCAGGGTCTGCTGGCTGGGTGCTGGCAGGCTTGCACCTGGCACGGGCACTGTAGCCAGCCCATGCCCCTTTAAGGGCTCCGGGGCCGGGAGGGGGACATACGAGTTTCCCTGGTGGTGCCCAGAGTGGCCACCAGGGAAAGCTGGAGCGGGCTAGCCTCCCACTAGTTCGAATTAAGGGGCTACACAGCCCTTAATTCGAACTAGTTAGTTCGAACTAGGCTTAGACCTCGTGGAATGAGGATTACCTAGTTCGAACTAAGCGCTCCGCTAGTTCGAATTAAGTTCGAACTAGCGGAGCACTAGTGTAGCGCCTATCAAAGTTAATTCGAACTAACATCTGTTAGTTCGAATTAACTTTGTAGTGTAGACATACCCTAACTGAAGCTTATATAGCTAGACAACAGTGACCCCACCCCAGAGTGTGCACACCCCTGGACTCACAGTCCCAGACACTTGCTTGCGCTGGCGCGCTGATGTTGCAGCTGTAGTGAAGATTTGGTCCAGGCTAGACAGCAGCTCTGTCCCAGGCAGCACTTTCCCAACAAGGCCCCAAAACTTACTGCCTCATGCTGTGCCTATAGGAAGCAGCCTGCTAACTCCCAGTTCTAACAGGCATCTAGTAGCTGCATCCAAGAGCCCCTGCACTGGGTCAATGTCCTTGACAGCAGCCTGGCTCCCCCTTTGGTTGCACACTCCAAGGCAGAGTCCAAGACTGCTAGGCCTCATTCCTCAAGCACATGGAGGGTACATCTAGACTACAGTCTTCTAGTTCATGCCGCCTGTAGCTGCGGGCACGGAGTCCGCACTAGCGGACATTTAAAAATGGTGGCACCCGGCAACATGCAAATGAAGCCCGGGAAATTCAAATCCCGGGCTTCATTTGCAAGTTCGTATGACTACATTAACCACCCTAGTTCGAACTAGGGTGGTAGTGTAGACATACCCCTCAATGGCCTGCTGTGTCTTATTGTACCGGCTGGGCCCTTTTTCTCCTAGGCTGTCTTCACCCCTTCCCCTGTGTTTCCATGTGAGCTGGGCTTTGGGGTGGGCTAGTGGGGAGAACTGAAGGTAATGTAAATACAAAAATCTGAAATCCAGACAAGGGAGAAGTAAGATACAGATGAGCCAGTGGGTGGGGGCTAAGCTGTGAGAGGGGGTCAGGGTTCTGTTGTGGACATAGGGTGCATTGGGTGGCCATGGCTGTGGAAGCCTGGCTCATGCAGAGGCAGGAGTTCCAGCAGGAGGTGGATCGTGGTGGAGATGAGACAGACACACCAATCTCCTCTCAGACATTCCTGGGACAGCCAAGTAATAACCATGTCAAAGTCTTGGGAGATGGAACACAGGCCCTTTCACATTGGAAACTTTTCAGAGCATGGCCTTCCTCCCCATTGCTCTGATTCAAAATACACAGGAGCAAGAAGAAAGGGATTTTCATGGAAAGGAAATACGAAAACAGCCCCGCCCCATGTGTGCTAATGACAATATTCACATCACAACCAGTTGCGTTTATTGAAAGAACAAGAAGGCTTAATAGAGGATACAAAGCTCCCTTGTGAATTTTCTCCAAAGTTTTTAGAACCAAAGTGTTGTCTCCCAGATTCCCAGAGATGCTCCTTTGACAATCTCTGCTGCCACCATTCCCTCGGGCCCTCTGTTTATATCTTTATAAGAAAAAGAATAGTATGATAATGAATTAGAGATCAAAGAGCATGACAGGAATTTTCCCATAATTGAAAAGTGAATCCAGATATTCCTGGTTAGCTCCTGAGCAGGGTACTCGTTGTCCCTATGACATGTTCTGGCCACATAGTTTTAATAGAGATGCATGTATACATGCAAGAATTCACGGAGCATAAATGAATGGTTGCAGAGAACTGGGGAAGGATCATCATAGTACTTGTTGCTCTAATGGCGACCTGAGAGGACCCAGAGAATAGTAGACCAGTCAGACTAACCGCAATACTTGCAAGGTTCTAAAACAAATAATTAATCCATTTTTAAGCACGTAGAGCAGTGTTTCTCAACCAGTGGTACGAGTACCCTAAGGGATACTCTAGAAAAATCTGGGGGGTACATGAACACAATTGAAATTTGAAGAAAACTGAATTTTTGTTTAAAGTTTTACAATGCTTTATTATATTTGTACTTTTTACACCCAGAAATGTAATTGCCTGCCTGGCTACAATTAAGTTGTTTAAACAAATCTGTTGCAATGATAGAAAACATTTTTGTGTTCCTTAAAAACCGTAGGTACTGGGAGTACTTATAATTTTTTTAAAAGGGTACTTTATAAAAAAAGGTTGGGAATCATTGATCTAGAAGATATTAGTCATCAGGCACTTCTCTAGAATTAATCAAACCAAAGTTACCCATTTTCCTTCTTTGACAGAAATATTGGTGGAAATAGTAGATGGGAGGGAAGAAATATACATAATATATCTCAGTTGTAGTAAGGCACTAATTATGAAAATGTTGTGTAGGTTATATTAACAGAAACTGGAGGAAAACTGGGTGAAAGACCTTACTCTACCAGCAGTCATCAATGGTTCACATTCAGACTGGGAGGGTATATATAGTGGGGCCTGATAGTGGTCAGTGCTATGTTCAGTATGACTTCATATGTTCATAAATAGGCTGGATGATATACAGGCAGTCCCCGGGTTACGTACAAGATAGGGACTGTAGGTTTGTTCTTAAGTTGAATCTGTATGTAAGTCGGAACTGGCGTCCAGATTCAGCCGCTGCTGAAACTGACCGCCAGTTCTGACTTACATACAGAATCAACTTAAGAACCCCAAGCGTCCCCAAGTCAGCTGCTGCTGAAACTGATCAGCAGCTGATTCCAGGAAGCCTGGGGCAGAGCAACTCTGCCTCGGGTTTCCTGTAGTCAGCGCTGGTCAGTTTCAGCAGCGGCTAAATCAGGTCGCCTGGGGCAGAGCAGCTGGGGTGCTGCTGGGTTGCTCCAGTAGTGCCGCTCCTCGGCACTACTGGACCAACCCAGCAGCACCCCATCTGCTCTGCCCCAGGCGTCCTGATTCAGCCGCTGCTGAAACTGACCAGCAACGGCTGAATCAGGACCAGAGCAGCTGGGGTGCTGCTGGGTTGGACCAGTAGCACCCAGAGCGGCGCTGCGGGACTAACCAGCAGCACCCCAGCTGCTCTGCCACAGGCATCCGGAGAAAAGCCTAGTCTGCTGGGGGGGGGGGGGCGTACTAGCTGCGCCCCCCCTACCCCAGCAGACCAGGAAGACACGGGCGGCGGACCGAGACGCACCGTGGTCCCGCCGCCTGGGTCCTCCGCGGCTTTGCTCCCCATCTCCCTGGTCTGCTGGAGACCAGCAGACCAGGGAGACGGGGAGAAAAGCCTCTGAGGATGCCGGCAGCGGGACAGCTGCGGGGTGTCTGGGCTGTCCCGCTGCCGGCTTCCCCCGCGGCTTTGCAAAGCCTCGGGGAAGCCAGCAGTGGAGCAGCTCAGGCACGCCTGGGCTGCCTCGCTGCCCGAGCCCCCCCGCCGCTTTGCAAAGCCTCGGGGAAGCCGGCGGCGGAGCAGCCCAGGCGCACCTGGGGTGCCCCGCTGCCCGAGCCCCCCCACCGCTTTGCAAAGCCTCGGGGAAGCCGGCGGCGGAGCAGCCCAGGCGTGCCTGGGCTGCCTCGCTGCTCGAGCCCCCCCGCAGCTTTGCTCTGAGTCTTCGTGGTCTGCAGACCAGGGAGACGCAGAGAAAGCCCCAGAGTACATGGGCGGCAGGACTGCGAGGTCCCACAGTCCGTGTACTCTGGGGCAGCCCCGTTCGTAATTGCGGATCCGACGTAAGTCGGATCCGCGTAAGTCGGGGACTGCCTGTATTAAGAGCATGTTTATAAGTCTAGCAGATGAGCCCAAGCATATTCCCCAAGCTGCATCTGGAAACTTTCCTTTTATTCATCCCTGTTGTTTTCTCCATAGACACAGTGGAGTCTGGCCAGAACCGCTGCCCATTGTATGCTGCTCACATGAGAAACGGTGGCTTTGAAAGGCTGTGTCTAGACTACAGGGTTTTGTCAACAAAAGTGGACTTTTGTTGACAATACTATACGTGTGTCTACACTGCTGCTGAGTTCTGTCGATATAATGTCGACATAACTCGGCAGTTTTGTCGACATATGTAAACCTCATTCTGTGAGGAATAACACCTTTTGTCAACAGAGTTCTGTTGACAGAAGGTATTATTGCATCTACACTGTCCTTTGCGTCTACACTCTCATGTCAACAAGGCAGGCTTGCTTTGTCAAAAGAACTGGATGTTGTCTAGATACTCTTTGTCGACAGAAGCTTTGTCGAGAGTATCTGTCGACAAAACTTCTATCAATAAAATCCTAGACATACCCAAACTTCTGTCAATGTAGTCTAGACATACCCAAAGGGACCCGGGAAGAGTTTTATGAATATCTGAAAAATATTTATTTGAGATAATTGCCTCTTTGCTTCCCTCCTTGTAAGGACTGTCCTAACGTGGCACTGGAGATAATGTTGGGTGTTATCAAGCCTCAGAGGAGGGAATTGTTATTAGTTGAAGAGTCTGGATTCTCCAACTTGGGATTGGCCATTGAGAGTCTGGGCTGTCAGCTATAATAAGGAGGCTCCATGAAGTTGTTCCAATATAAAGAAGGGCCTGTCTAGTTCACACTTAGTCCAGAATCAGGGAAATGCAGAAACCTCCTTTTTCTCCCTCCCTCCTCCACATCTGTCCCAGACCATCTTGTGGGTGTGAAGCCTCTCAGAGACTTAAACAACAGCTGGCATATAGAAAGGAGAGGAACAAAGATTGCTGTTCTCACCATGGTGGTTCCCATGTGGAATTAGGAATGGATTGATCTACAGCAAACATGCCCCCCGCAGCAAGGTCCGATATAACGTGTATGATGGGGGCAACTTCCGTGGTAGCACCTTCCTCTTCTGTGCCAGCATCGGTGACTCATACCAGTACAGTGTCCTGTATAATGAAAGAGTCTTAATTTTCATTCACACAACAGTGCGAAGGAGAACCAAACCAAACGCATTTACTTCCTGTACAACATTTTCTTTCATGTTTCATAGTACTTAAATTCTGAAAATCTGTGCACAGTCAATTGCAAACTTTAGCAGTGATGATTTCTTTTCTCTGCCAGGTCATTGATGAAAATGTTGAGTGCAATAGGGCCAAGAAGCAGTCCCGGATGGACTCTACCAGACTGAATATGGGGGTTATTTTCACAGCTCATAGTTCAGCCACATCTGAATGGAGTTTCATATGAACATCACAGGCACCTTCCTCATTCCAGCTCTGTTTATCACTTATATTTTGAGTATCTGCTGTCAGATATGTAAGCATTAAAGCTCTTTAGAAAAACATTTGGGAAGAAAACATTTTATGCTATCTGAGTAGATGGTCGCAAATATGCATCTAGAGAATCCCCACATTTCATTCAAATCTTACCTTCCACACCAGCCTGCATCATGAGGAAGAGGACAGCAAAAAGAAGGTAAAGGATCTTCATAGCTGAAGTTTGGTTGGGAAGCGTCAATGTAGAGAAGAGATTCTGAGACAGACAGAAGAAGGAGGTTTTCTCTATTTATAGGGTGCTGACAATTGGAATAAGGATTGGTCTGTCGAAATGTTGTTTTGATGCAAATGATATGCATAAAAGATGCTGCAATCTGTTAATTGCAAGTATTATTAATTGCGCGTCACCATAAACATTCCAAGAAAATTACAGGGAAATGTAATAGACAAGTCCCTGCTTTCAGGAAGTTCCAAGATGAATATTCATATCTGGAAAATATCTACTGCCTAGTGGATAATCGACCCAATGACTTTAAAGGAGGCTCTAGGGGAGAGAGTAGTTGCAGAAGACAACCAGAGAAATGATTGTTAGAAAGTGTGCGCATTTGTATATTTGCTTTGTACAGTTTTTTATCACTATTTAATGAATATATAGGGAATTTTCAGAATTTCATGTGTCAAAACCCATGACAGAGACTTTTCCTGTTATGTTTGGGTGTTACACACATAGAAGTTTTACATAAAGACAGCAAGAGTCTTGCAGGAAGTTTATAAAATACCTTTATTTCTTGGCATGCAGAATGATAGCACATAAATCTAAAAGCAGAGAGAGAGAAAGGAAGCTCTACTTCAAATCTGAGAGATACCAACATGTTTCTCTTCAGAGCCCCCTTGCCTGCAACTAGGGCCAGGACAAAATCCTGAACATTAGACATTGCAGTTTACAATTTTAGCTGTTTTTACAGTTCTCAACTCTCCACAATTTCTCCACAGATGGCCTTCTCCAGCTGGATCCCCTCCAACTACAGACTGCAACCCAGGGATCTTTCTTAATAGGCACCTGCCTATTGCAGTGATAACCACACCTGGTTTTGGGAGAGGCAGGAGAACGTGGGTGCTGCAGATGTGGATGGGTGAATTTCTCTAGAGAAATCATGGAACAACCAACGGAACACAAGAGTAATGAAGGCCTTCACTTCTCCTTCTGCTGCCAATAAGCCCCATCTTGACTTCTTTTCCCATTCAGCTGGAAGCTTCAGTAAAACAAAGTTGACATTTAGGGAAGAGTCAATTTGAGACTTTGGCACTTTCCCACCAAGTATCTACTCTTCATCCTTCAGGAGAGCTTGCATAGGGATGCCACCAATCTTTAGCCATACATTCTGTCTACTTTTGCTTTTGCTGTCTCATTATGCATGTATGTGAACACCTGGGTAGTAGACACACAAACCATGAATACTTCCTCTCCAGCCTTACTCCTTTGGAAATATTGGAAAAGATGATAATCAGCAGATAATCAATTAAAATTACTCTTAAACAGTGTTAGTGGTTCTGTGTACTTCACACCCCATGTTAGAAAGCCATTTACAGGAGCAGTGTACTTGTGGTGATATGAATTCTCAGAAGCTGGGAAGATGATGGCCTTCCTTTGCTGAAGTTTGACCTTGTTGAAGGCTCTTAAAGGAGCCAGATTTCTCTCTACTTTGCCAAACCTGCTTGTCAAAGAAACTCTCTTTCAAAATGGGGATTTGATGAAGATGACTTTTTTATTTTTAAGGTTAGTACACCGGGCTAGGGTGGCTGGGAAAGACCACTTCTTAGCCTGTGGGCATTGGGCTTTGAAGCATTAAAATCCACCGTCTGGTTCTTGTTAGTGGCCTGACAAACCTCTGGTAAAACTGTGTTTTACCAGGGTACATTTGCTGAGCCAAAGTGGTGGTTTCCTCTTCATCACAGAGCTAATAAAAAGAACCATATATTTAGTTCAGCTTTTTCCCCCCTGACAAAACACATATGGCGTAATATATATTCATGTAATCTACTTGCCCATGGTGAGTAAATTAGAAGCCGGCACAGCTGTGCAGCATGGTTAGCTCATGCACAGCGTGGTCTGCGCATGAGCAACGTGCGAAACCTCGCAGCTGGTGAGTGTCTGATTGAGTCTTTTGGTTGAAGAACTTTTCCTAAATGATAAGAGTTAGAACCACTACGTTTGGCACGGAGCTTCCTCTTCTCATAACTTTCAGGAAGGTCAGGATTTGGTGATGAGTGGAAAATGGGATTTGCCTGCACTTCTGTGGTTCTCCATAGCATGGAAAGGGGAAGAGAGGGGTTATTGGAGGCATTAAGTACTGCAGAGTGACCAGTAGGATCAGCTGCACCAGGAAGGGGAGTGGCCAGCTGGGGATGGGGCTTTCCAATGTACAGGTCACTAGCCCAGTTAAGTGTCCCAGTTCACCCAAATGCTTCCCCTTTGCCCTCGGAGCCAGGTGGCAGGAGGGGGAATTCTCACTGCCTCTGCCAATGTGGCCCCGTTGAGCATTGCCAGTGCTGGGCAGTGTACCCCGAGCTCCAGCCCCGTGCCCTGGAGGACACACAGGTACTGCTCCCCAGAGCTGCTGGGCTGCCCAGTGTGGCTGTACCATGGGGCCTGTGCAGCCTCCCTCTCCCCTATGGCAGGCCAAGGGACCACTGATGGAAGCCCTCCGTCCATCCTCCCCCGCTCCTTCCCATGGCCCTCTGCTTCTCTACCCCCAACATGGGCTAAGCTGAGGGAGCACCAGTCCTAAACGGCCCCCCTCCCATTACTGTGCTTAACTGAGACCTGGCCAACACTGGCCAGCCCTTCCTGTTGTGCGTAATACTAAGGCTCCTCTTGTGTATGTATTTTGTAAAGGGCTTCTTGATTTCCGCTCTTTCAGAAGCAGACTCCGTTAGGAGATCTATAATAACCATATGCACAATTTTACTAGGAAAGAAGTGCTCCACACTAAGGATCAGGAAAGCCTTCCAAAAATGTAATGCATGGAAATGTCCGTAAATCTTTAAGCAGCATTTTCCAGAAGCTGTAAAACTGCACACAGTGTTGTCAGGTACGCCCTATAAAAGATTATTACTGTGGTAAAAAATCTTCATTTTACAAGACTGTTCAAAGCTTCTCCATACTTGAGGAGGAGACTATTCAATTCTTGCTAACCATAACACTTGTATGATTTCCACGCTAACTCAGAAATACTCTGGCTATGTCTAGACTGGCATGATTTTCCGAAAATGCTTTTAACGGAAAAGTTTTCCGTTAAAAGCATTTTCAGAAAAGCATGTCTAGATTGGCAGGATGCTTTTCCGCAAAAGCACTTTTTGCAGAAAAGCGTCCATGGCCAATCTAAACGCGGTTTTCCGCAAAGAAGCCCAGATCGCCATTTTCGCGATTGGGGCTTTTTTGCACAAAACTGTACTGTGCTGTTTATACTGGCCCTCTTGCGCAAATGATTTCCGCAAGAGGGCTTTTGCCCGAATGGGAGCAGCACAGTATTTCTGCAAGAACACTGACGATCTTACATGAGATCGTCAGTGTTCTCGCAGAAATTCAAGCGGCCAGTGTAAACAGCTGGCAAGTTTTTCTGCAAAATCAGATGATTTTTTTTTCCTTTTTTTCCTTGGTGCGTCAGCTGCCTCTTATGCCAAAGGTCAAAGCAAATAGATTCAACTGAGCTGCATGTGTGTTCAAGGGAGTTAAAATTATTGTTAGCCTTTCAAATTACAGGCCAGCGCTAGAGGTCCAGGAAGTAGCCAGTGTCAGTTTCCATCCAATCTAAGGTAGCTATTTGGAAAAGTCCTAGGCTACATCTATACTGTGTGTTTTTTGCAAAAGAGGACATGCAAATGGAGCTCTCATTTGCATATCTTCCTCGGATCCTTTGTGTGGAAGGGGTTTTTGCGATAAAAATCCCTTGTGGAGATGGCGCCATTTGTCAGGAAAATCTTCCTTTTGCGCTAGAGTCCTTATTCCTCAAAGAATGAGGTTTACAGGCTCTTGTGCAAAAGGGTTTTTTCCAAAAAATGGCCCCATTTCCACAGGGCTTTTTATTGCAAAAACCTCTTCTTCAAAAAGGATTGGAAGAAGATATGCAAATGAGAGCACAAGATATGCCAATGAGCACTCCATTTGCATTTCCACTTCCACAAAAAACACAGTATAGATGTAGCCTGGATGACATATCACTAAAATCTGTTATATTTTGGGGAGGGCTTCAATTTAAGGAAGGTCAACAATGCATTAGGCAAACCAGTGCTTGCTGCCTGGGAAGCCCAACTTATCCATCAGTCCACCAAATCTTTTTTCAAAGTCTTTCCAGGATCGAGTCCTGCCTTCTGACTCCTCCAAGTTCCTAGATGTCAACATGTCTATATAGCTGTTTGAAATACTGAAACATATTTTTGCTTGAGCCTTCTTAATTGAGTAGTGCAGATAATTCCATACCAGTGTCACGCCCACTTTATTACTTAAAGACCCTTGTTAGCCTTTAAATGTATTTTGTCCAAAAACTTTGTCAGTGATGATTTTGTCTCTTCTTTTATTTCCCAGAGAAAAATGTTAAACAGTGTAGTGCCACAAACTGATCATCACCAACTCTAAACAAAGGTTTGTCTGTTGTTTCCAGAACACAGGGACATTGTAAAAGGCCCAACTGCAATCTATTCCGATGTGTCAGAAAGATAGAAAATATGGCAAAAGACCGCCTTGGCTTAACCACGAGATCTTGCATGATCTAAAAATAAAAAAGGAGTCATATAAAAAATGGAAAGTAGGACAAATTACAAAGAATGAATATAGGCAAACAGCACAGGAATGCAGGGGCAAGATTAGAAAGGCAAAGGCACAGAATGAGCTCAAACTAGGTACAGGAATAAAGGGAACCAAGAAGATGTTTTATAAATACATTAGAAGCAAGAGAATACCAAGGAGAGGGTAGGCCCACTGGTCAGTGAGGAGGGAGAAACAGTAACAGGAAACTTGGAAATGGCAGAGATGCTCAATGACTTCTTTGTTTCGGTCTTCACCGAGAAGTCTCAGGGAATGCCAAACATTATGGCTGTGTCTACACTGGGCCACTTTTCCGGAATAGCTTGCCAGCTGCCTACACTGGCCGTTTGCTTTTCCGAAAAAGCAATGACGATCTACTGTAAAATTGTCAGTGTTTTTCTGGAAAAACTATGCTGCTCCCGTTCGGGCAAAAGTTCTTTTCCAGAAAAACTATTCTGGAAAAGGGCCAGTGTAGACAGCACAGTAGTCTTTTCCGCAAAAAAGCCCCGATTACGAAAATGACAATCGGGGCTTTTTTCCGGAAGAGCGTGTTTACATTGGCCATGGACGCTTTTCCGGAAAAAGTGCTTTTCCGGAAAAGCATCCTGCCAGTGTAGATGCGTTTTTTCCAGAATCTGGGATGCATTAACAGGTGTGTTGTGAGCAAGACACGAGAAGTCATTCTTCCGCTCTACTCTGCCCTGGTTAGGCCTCAATTGGTGTATTGTGTTCAGTTCTGGGCACCGCATTTCAAGAAAGATGTGGAGAAATTGTAGAAAGTCCAGAGAAGAGCAACAAGAATGATTAAAGGTCTAGAGAACATGACCTATGAGGGAAGGCTGGAGGAATTAGTTTTGTTTAGTTTAGAAAAGAGAAGATTGAGGGTGGACATGATAGCAGTTTTCAGATATCAAAAAGGGTGTCATAAGGAGGAGGGAGAAAACTTGTTCATCTTGGCCAATGAAGACAGAACAAGAAGCAATGGGCTTAAACTGCAGCAAGGGAGGTTTAGGTTGGAAATTAGAAAAAAGTTGCTAACTGTCAGGGTAGTCAAAGACTGGAATAAATTGCCCAGAGAGGTTGTGGAATCTCCATCTCTGGAGATATTTAAGAGTAGGTTAGTTAAATGTCTATCAGGGATGGTCTAGACAATGTTTGGTCCTGCCATGAGGGCTGGGGACTGGACTCGATGACCTCTCAAGGTCCCTTCAAGTTCTAGTATTTTATCGTTGCATCTGGACTGGCATGATTTTGCGGAAATATTTTTAATGGAAAAGTTTTTCCGTTAAAATTCTTTCCTCAAAAGAGCATCTAGATTAGCATAGATGCTTTTGCGCAAAAAGTGCTTTCGTGCAAAAGCATCCATGGCCAGTATAGATGCAATTTTGCGCAAGAAAGCTCCGGTGGCCATTTTCGCCATCGGGGTTTTTTGCACAAAAAAGTCCTTCCCTGTCTACACTGGCCCTCTTGCGCAAAAACATTTGCATAAGAGGGCTTATCCGTGTATTTGTGCAAGAACACTGACAATCTTACATGAGATCATCAGTGTTCTTGCACAAATTCAAGCGGACAGTGTAGACAGGTGGCAAGTTTTTGCGCAAAATCTTGCCAGTCTAGACACAGCCCCAGTCAGCCATCTTTTAGTATGAATGCTGCCTAGAAAAAGTCATGGTTGAATTTGACTTGATTAATGATTGAAGATAGAATCCTCAGAGAGTGGGGAAGTGACACATATAAATCATAAAGCTTTTAACTATACAAACTGTGCTGAGAAGCCAACATTCTACTTGGTGTTTGATAAATGCAAGCATTTAATATTGGAATGTGCAGCCCAGGGTGGGAAACAGTCATAGGGCTACATGAGGAGAGGGATAAGTGGGAATAGGAGTTGGGGGGAAGACTTGCTATGGATTCAGACACGGGAGAGAGGAGGAGGAGAAGGCGGGAGAATAGGGGGTGTAAACAGACTGACAAGGTTTCTTGATTTTATAGAGACAGTCACAATATTGGTCAGATTTTCTTTCTGCTCATGAAAGGGTACAGGAGAACAGCTGAGAAGGGTTTGGGTTTTTTGAAAGGTGAGAAATTTCGCTCTTGTGTACTCTGCTTTTGTAGACATCTAGAAGAGTTCAACCTTTCTGCAAGTCTCTAAAATTGATCTTCTGCTTAAAAACTACATGGTCTCCCTGCTAAACCCAGGGTTGTGAGTTCAATCCTTGAGGAGGCCATTTGGGGCAAAAATTTGTCAGGGATGGTACTTGGTCCTGCTGTGAAGGCAGGGGACTGGACTCAATGACTTTTCAAGGTCCCTTCCAGTTCTAGGAGATAGGCATCTCCATTAATTTTAAGTTGGAGACCCCTCCCTTACACTGTTCTGAGTCACTGAAATTCTATTCAATTTAATTGATTGGTTTAATTGCCTGAAGGCAGTTGAACCAATTAAGTTGAGTATCACTTCATGTGAATAGCTTCTTAAGACCTTCTTAAGACAAAGCTAGCTGTGGAGCTGATCAGTGGTGACCTTTTCAAAAGTGAATGGCTCTTATCCTGGGGAGACACTTGGCGATCCTTTTGAGATGTCATGGTAGCCCATAGGTTGGGAAACCCTGATATATAGGGTGCTGACGATGGGAATATGGACTGGTCTGTCGAAATGTTGTTTTGATGTAAGTGGTATTCATGAAGGATGCTGCAATCTGCTAATTGCAAAGATTATTATTTGTGCAGCAGAATTTCAATGAAATGGAATTGACAAGTCTCTGCCTCGAGAAAGTTCCAACCTGAATATACAGATCTGGCAAATATCTAGGCTGTGTCTAGACTGGCCAGTTTTTCCAGAAAATCAGCCGCTTTTCCGGAAAAACTTTCCAGCTGTCTACACTGGCCGCTTGAATTTCCGCAAAAGCACTGACTTCCTACTGTGAGAAATCAGTGCTTCTTGCGGAAATACTATGCTGCTCTCATTCGGGCAAAAGTCCCTTTTGCACAAAAGGGCCAGTGTAGACAGCTGAGATTTGTTTTGCGCAAAAAAGCCCCGATCGTGAAAATGGCAATCGGGGCTTTTTTGCGGAAAAGCGCGTCTAGATTGGCCACGGACACTTTTCTGCAAAAGGTGCTTTTGCGGAAAAGCGTCCGTGCCAATCTAGATGCTCTTTTCCAAAAATGCTTTTAACGGAAAACTTTTCCGTTAAAATCATTTCTGGAAAATCATGCCAGTCTAGACGTAGTCTTACTGCCTAGTGGAAAATCCTCTTAATGACTTTAGAGGAGGGGGGTTAGGTGAGAGAGCACTTGCAGAACACAACTCTACCCAGGAAATGTTTGTGTATTTGCTTTGTATAGATTTTATCAATATTTGTTGAGTATGTAGGAAATATTCTGAATTTCATGCATCAAAGCCTATGACAGAGCCTTCTTCTGTTACGTTTAGGAGTTACACACATTTAGGTTTTACATAAATACAGCAATAGCCTTGCAGGAAGTTTATAAAACCCCTTTATTTCTTAGTATGCAGGAAGACAGCACAGAAATCTAAAAGTAGAGAAAGGAATTATATTGTAAATCGTATTGAGACCAGCATGTTTCCCTTCAGAGCCCCCTTGCCTGCAAGCAAATGCCAGGACAAAATCTTGAACATTGAACATTTTAGCTTGCAATTTTAGCACAGTTCTCAACTCACACTTTCCTCACAGGTGGAAATGTTCCAGCTGGGTCCCCTCCAACTGCTGACTGGAACTCAGGAAGCTTCCTTAATAGGTACCTTCCCATTGCACTGATGACCACACCTGGTTTTGGGAGAGGCAGGAAAATATGGGTGTGCAGATGTGGATGGGCGAATTGCTCCAGAGAAAGCCTGAAACACTCTCCTCCACGCAGTAACAATAAAGGCCTCTGCTTCTCCTTCTGCTGCCAATAAACCCCATCTTTTCCCATTCAGCTGGGAGCTGCAGTAAAACAGGGTTGACATTTAGGGAAGAGTCAATTTGAGACACCAAGTGGAACTTTCCCACCCGGTATCTACTCTTCATCCCTCAGGAAAGCTTGCTTACTAGATGGTTGCTACCGACCCTCAGTCATACATTCTGCCTACAGAACTTGCTGTTGCTGCCTCACGATGCACCTATGTGAACACCTGGGTGGGACAAAATAAAAATGAATGAACCCTTTTCAGTCTTACCCCTCTGAAAATATTTTTTCCCTTGGGAAAGGTGGGAATCAGGAAATAATGAATTAAGAATCAGAGGGGTATCTGTGTTAGTCCGAATCTGCAAAAACGATGAGGAGTCCCGCGGCACCTTATAGAGTAACAGATTTATTGGAGCATAAGCTTTCGTGGGCAAAGACCCACTTCGTCACATACATCTGACGAAGTGAGTCTTTGATCACGAAAGCTTAGGCTCCAATAAATCTGTTAATCTATAAGGTGCCACAAGACTCCTCATTGCTTTTAATGAATTAAGAATTAACTTCTCCTAAATTGCATTAGTTGTGCTGTGTCCTTTGATCCACATATTAGAAAGCCATTTACAGGAGTGATGTCTTTATGGTGATATGAATTCTCAGACAGAGGATGGCCTTCCTTTGCTGCAGTTTGACCTTGTCGAGGACTCTTAAAGGAGCCAGAGTTTTCTCTACATTGATAAACCTGCTTGTCAGATGGACTCTCTTTTCAAAATGGGGGTTTGATAAAAACGACTTTTTTATTTTTAAGGTAAATACACAGGGCTTGTCTAGTTTTGGAAACACCCGTTCTTAGCTTGTAGGCATGTAGCCAGACACAAACCCCATCTTGTTTTTCCACAAACCCCATCTTGTTTCCCCCCCCCCCCCCCAGAGAGCAAGAGAAAGGCAGTCAGCCTTTGATGCCCTGGGAACACAGGTGTGCTGCCTGTCCCTGACTCTACCATAAACAGAAACCAGACAGTAAATGGGCTAGCTGACGACCTCCCGTCACCCTGATGGCTAGTACCAGTAATTGACATGCCTGCACTGTCCCAGGAGAGGAATCTTCGCCCATCACATACCAGAGGTGCCCATTGTCTGCATTTTCCCAGGTGTAAATTATGCTTTGCACCCTTCGTGGGAAACTTGGCATTCAAAGCCATTTTTCCTAATTGGCCACTTGAGCCCAGGAAGAAGCCTACATGACCCAAGGGGTATAAAAGAGGTTCAGCAGCCCACCCCATTTGAGCTCCAATCATCTATACCTGCTGGCAGGTATTGATTGTCTCCCGAGGTCTGTGGGACGCCCAACCTCGCCCTACTTCTTCCCGAGGGATTGAGAGAAAGACGCTGGCCACGCCAAGTCTGGAACGCAGGGGTGAGAATATATACCTGCTATGTGTCTATTTTGCATGCATTTAATAAGAGCTCAGAGAACCAAAGGGTTTCATGGTACCTGTAAGTGACTTATTAGTGTAATTTCTGTCCTGTCCTTTGTAGTGTCTGTGTTATCTGTAACACAGTAGTAGCATTTAACAACTAAGTTTATCCTGTAACAATAAATAGTAACTGTTTAAGCTTTAACCTGACTCCTTCAGTTACTGTAACAGAACCAAGCACAATTTAAAAGAACTTCAGCCGGTCATAAGGGACTCACTGCCCTGACCGTCGGCTGACAGAAGTGGCGTAGTCGGCAGGATTGTGCTACTGGTTCACATACAGCAACATGAAGCCTGTCATGATAGACATGGATTTTAGTGGTATAGAGAAAGGGTTTGCCCAGGAAGGTTGGGGCAACCCCAAATGGGATAGAGAAATGTTAGGAAAGGATTGGAGAAATCCTGAGGAGTTGTGGGTGCAGTTCTGTAAGTATAGAACTGCCTGCAAGCTAAAGAATGGGACAAAGCCTGAGTCTGTGGAAAGGAGCCACTTTCCATTTAGCAAGGAAAACAGGATCAGGCCCAGACAAGCAGGCAGAAATGGAAAACAGGATCAGGCCCAGACAAGCAGGCAGGTGACAGATAAGATTGAAAGCCTTGTGGTAGAACTGAGAAAAAGACAGTAAGTACTGGAAATCTAAATCCTTAAAGCATACTTACAAGAGTAATATCTGAAACAAGGCCAGTTTTATTTTAGAGATAAGAAAGTGTTTTAAGAAAAGAGAAACAGAGAATTTAAACTCTGCAGAGAATGGAGAGAATTGAGCAGTTGTGCAAATGCTAAAATGGCGTAGATAGAAAATTGTGGTTTCTTTACAGTCATTCTAAAGGGAAAATGGGCCCTTTTTCCAAAGGAATGTCTGTAAATAATCCAGGCAAATTTGACTCAAATCTGAACATTTGATTATAGATACTGCTAAAAGAACTCTAAAGGGAGGGGGTTCTATTGGAACTGAACTACCCCATTGAATAAAAAGGGAATGTAATTGTTGTACAGCTATGTAGAAATAGTGTAAGAAAGGTTCAGAGAGAATGTATGTGTATCTCTGTGTATATATATATATATATATATATAGTGTAAATAAATGAAGTTTTCAAGGTCCAGTAATCTTGTTTGTAGGTTTAAAACAAATTGGTTTGGTAAGACCATTTTAGTCCAAGTTGTTTAATGAAGGTACAGGAAAACTGTAAGCATAAAGAAAGAGTTACACTATATGCAAAGTTTAATGTGGCTAAGTAGTGTTGTAAACAAAGATTGCACACTTTCCTGTAACATGCCATGTACACTATAGAATGAGTAAAAACTGCAAAAATGTAAAAGCCTCTGCTGCAGAAGTGGAGAGGTAGAAATGCATGTCCCTCAGTACCCAGACAGAGCTAGATTCCCTTAAGGATGGGTGCTGAGAGTTAAGCAACTCTCAGATGTATTTATTTTTTTTCTTCCCTCAGGAATATGCATAAGAAAAGGACCAGGAGGTATGAGGCTTAGTAAACAAGCTCACCCTCCCTTACCAAATCAATAGTAGACAAACATGTGTCATTGTAAAAAGTCATTTAGCAGGAATTAGGATGGACCATAAGAAGGGGAAGGCAAAAAGTTTGGAGCCCTATAGGCATAGTTGAAGGAATAAGGCAGACATTGGAAAGTTACTAAAAATGAAAAACATTTTTGAAAGAACAAAGCAAGTGATTTGAGGGAATGTAAAGATAAAGGTGGACTCCATGGGAGTGTGGAAGGAATTAAGCAATGGTAGTAATATGTGAAGGGAAATCTTGTTTTAAAATGACACCTTGTTTCTTTGCAGCCTCTTAACAATGTGCAAACCATCTATGCAAAGAAACAATCAAATGTAAACATTTTGTCTATGGACACCTTTGTTAAATCTGCAAAGGAAAATTAAGGATTCTACTAAAACTTAATTGGTTAACTGCATAAAGGAATGAGCTCTCTATATTGTAACTCTATTTTGTGGATTTCAAATTAACTACCGTAGTTTTATTTTGTTTTGGATAATGTCCTCTTGCTTAAAATTGCAAACAAACAAGGCACAAATTGGTTAGTGCTTCTGTTGGGCATTCAACTCTTAAGGACATTTAACTTTCTAGAAACCAAATTATTAGTTTAGAAATTCAAGCTTTGAAACTTAACCTTCTCTTTCAAGGCTGAGTTGATAACACTTTTGGCTTGCTTTTAAATTCAACATTATATGTAAATACAGGCTGCCTGGTTACTTCAAAGGAAAGTGGACAGGGAAGGCTGTTGCTGTTTCAGCAGACACATCCACTGCACCCCTGTCCACAAACTTAGAAGGAACAGCTCAGCTTGCAGAGCTGGCAGCAATCAATTAGCTTGTGAGGCAGGGGCCAGTACCATCTACACTAACTCCTATG
The DNA here is from genome assembly GCF_049634645.1 of Pelodiscus sinensis. Classification (NCBI taxonomy): domain Eukaryota; kingdom Metazoa; phylum Chordata; order Testudines; family Trionychidae; genus Pelodiscus; species Pelodiscus sinensis. The sequence continues at coordinate 7,830,758 of NC_134713.1, read as the reverse complement.
CTATATGGGCTGGAGCCACCCAGTGGATAAATAACTGGGAAATAGGAAAGCCTGTTTGGAGATTGGAATATTGGAAATGGATATACCAGCATGCAACCCCACATGCCTTAAGCATAAGTCATGTGTCCAAAAGAATAATACTCTAGCTGCATAGCTAAATAACCTAGCAAATGCAGCAGTACAAATTTTTGCTGCCCAGGTGGATTGGGAACGCCTGTACATTTGGCTACATAAAACCTTGGGACACACAGAGAGCTGGTGCGGCAGGCACATGCCAGGGGGTGGCCTATCACCCACAAACAAGCCAGAGATCTGGTACAAGCTTGCACCCTATGTGCTGAACTCAGAAAACATATAACAGAAAGGCAATGATTTGCCAGGCTAAAAAATAGAAAAATACTATGGGCAACCTGTCAAGTAGAGTATATTGGTCCACTGCCCAGCAGTAAGCAAGGGTGGGAGTATGTTTTAACTGGAGTAGAAATTGTTTCAATAATTGGTTTTGCTTACCCAACCTGATGGACAACAGGGTTGTCTACGATCATGGGACTAAACCGTTTAATAGCCCTTGTCCCAACACCCCAGTTTTGGGACACAAACCCATGTACTGCACTCCTATAAGGGAAAAGGAGTCTGGACAACTGCAGGATGCTGGGCTAACACCAATAACAATTACTAAGGCTTGGATTGTATCCAAAACCGGCAAACCTTATGTTTTCTTACAGGAAACTGAGGCAATAGCCCTGAACAGTGCTCCAGTGGGATGGATCCTTCCCAATGCTGGTGTGGATCCGGGACACCACCATGAACTTTTTGTATATATATACCGCTTGCTGTTGTAGCGCTTGCAACCACTGTTGTTAGTTACAGACTATTAAAATGAGACATGGTACTCCAACTCGCCATGGTCCTCTTCCTCATCCCAACTGCTACTGCTGTGCCTGAACATCTTACTTGACTCCTCTACTGGACTGGGAATCGAGTTTGTCCCTCTCAGCCCAAATGACTGGTGAAACAAAGTGACATCTTCCGATGGGAACCGGTATGGTTCGATGACAGCGACTACCACAATCCTCTAAATAACTCTGGGGGGAGGTCAAGAGGGGAGGCAAGGGAAGTGGCAACCAACGGTATGGGATAAGACATGCTGTAACTAAAAATGTAAAGCCTCATGGCTAGATTGTCTAGCCCAACACCTAGGACTTTCGTTAACTCCCTTCCTTCACTCTATTGTAAATACTATATTAACCATTTTACTTGTTGTAATTGCTTGCTGCATGCTTCTATGTATTGTTAGGCATTTTGTGTACACTGCTACCTCCTCTGCACAAATCTGGTATATGGCGTTGGGAAGCGATCCTAATCAATCCCTTGATCCAAATTATCTGATCAGACCCTGCTGATAGGGCGATTTTAGCTTCCTCCAAGGAGGGCAAAGGGTGCTGGCATCACCACCATCTTGCATTCTGGGACATAGTGAGGCGTGTCAAGGGGGTGGAATGTAGCCAGACACAAACCCCATCTTGTTTTTCCACAAACCCCATCTTGTCCCTCCCCCCCCCCCCCCCAGAGAGCAAGAGAAAGGCAGTCAGCCTTTGATGCCCTGGGAACACAGGTGTGCTGCCTGTCCCTGACTCTACCATAAACAGAAACCAGACAGTAAATGGGCTAGCTGACGAACCGGGACCTCCCGTCGCCCTGATGGCTAGTACCAGTAATTGACACGCCTGCACTGTCCCAGGAGAGGAATCTTCGCCCATCACATACCAGAGGTGCCCATTGTCTGCATTTTCCCAGGTATAAATTATGCTTTGCACCCTTCGTGGGAAACTTGGTGTTCAAAGCCATTTTTCCTAATTGGCCACTTGAGCCCAGGAAGAAGCCTACATGACCCAAGGGGTATAAAAGAGGTTCAGCAGCCCACCCCATTTGAGCTCCAATCATCTATACCTGCTGGCAGGTATTGATTGTCTCCCGAGGTCTGTGGGATGCCCAACCTCGCCCTACTTCTTCCCGAGGGATTGAGAGAAAGACGCTGGCCACGCCAAGTCTGGAACGCAGGGGTGAGAATATATACCTGCTATGTGTCTATTTTGCATGCATTTAATAAGAGCTCAGAGAACCAAAGGGTTTCATGGTACCTGTAAGTGACTTATTAGTGTAATTTCTGTCCTGTCCTTTGTAGTGTCTGTGTTATCTGTAACACAGTAGTAGCATTTAACAACTAAGTTTACCCTGTAACAATAAATAGTAACTGTTTAAGTTTTAACCTGACTCCTTCAGTTGCTGTAACAGAACCAAGCACAATTTAAAAGAACTTCAGCCGGTCATAAGGGACTCACTGCCCTGACCGTCGGCTGACAAGGCATCGGTCATTGAAGCATTAAATTCCACCAGCTGGTAGCCATACAGGTTCTTGGTGGTGGCATCAAAAACCTCCGAAAAGAAATGTATTTTACCAGGGTGAATTTGCAAGAGGTTGTTTCTCCAGCTCAATGTCACCGTAGCAATAATTGGCATCATGTGATTATGGTAGGGCTTCTGCTTTGCTAGAGTTAACATTTGCCGCATGTTTCTTTTTACATTTTGTCTGTTGTCGGCACTCTAACACCTCTGCAGGTTCTTGGATCACCGTTAAATGTGGTGTCCTTCATGGGGGACCATGTAGTTGTAACAGAGGGCTAAAACTGTGGCCATTTGACCGAATGTTCCTGAGATGCAGCCTGTAAAACTGCTGTTGTGTTCCTTGAAGTTGAGAGATTTTTTGTTGTTGTCAGATAGTGATGAATCCAGATCTCAAATGTTTGCATGGAAGCATCCAGCACTCTGAGGTTAACCTTTTAGAGAATGTCTCTCACCCACCAGCCTTATGGGGAAATTAAATTAAAGGTTGAATTGAAAAAGATATTCCTTCTCTTCATAGGTGTGTGTACACATGCAGACCTGGTTAGTCCACTAGTGCCTTTATTTACTTCTCACCACCCACCCCCCAGGCAGGTACAAGAGTCCGACCCACACCATGTCTTCTTGTATCAGTTCTTTCTATCGCATTCTGCTTCGTGGGCCAGCCTGGCCCGTATGTACCCAGGACTACGCGCACCGCCTCCAACAGCAGGGAGAGAGGGGTCCGGGCCTGCCCTCACTCATGGACCCCAGCCCAAGGCCCTAAGGACACAGACCTGTTTTGGTCCGGTCCGGCTGATGGGCTTCCTGCCTTAATGCGCCAGCCCGTAGGCTAGAATGCCCTGCCCTGAGCTGCTTCCTCTCCCCTTACCTAGTCCACAGACCAGTCAGTGTTGGGATGTCTGTCTTGCCCCTGTGTCCCTTCAGGGCCTTGTCTGCGGTTCCTCAGGGATTCCCTGGGGGTGCGACCCATCGCTCCATTCCTCCCTCCCCCCCTCCGTGAGCGTCTGCTCCTTTTGAACCCTGGCACCCTGGTGTTGCATCATACCCGGGCACCTCTCCTCCCAGCTGTGTCGCAGCCCAAGAGCATGCCGTGCATGCTCTGTCCATGCTCCGCCCCTCCCGCCTCTGGCCGGGGCCAGGGGGTTTAAAGTGTGGGGTTGCTGCGCCCCATCACAGTGTGTCAGAAGCCTCCTGTTTTAAAGGATGCACCAGATAGCTGATTCCTCTGAGCTGCATGTGTGATCAAGGGAGTTAAAATTGTTGTCAGCCTCTGAAGTTTCAGCCATGCTGAAGAGCTCCAGACAGTAGCCAGTGTCAGTTTCAGTCCATCGAGGGCAGATATTTTGAAAAGTCTGGATGGTATACCACTAAAATCTGTCCAAGGCTATTTTTTGGGGAGGGGTTGAATTTAAGGAAGGTCAGCAGCACATTAGGTTAGCCTGGGGAGGAGAACTTTAGGGAGTAGAAAAATGGAAGGGAAATGTGCCGAGAAAACCTGGATCTACACAGAAGGGAGGCACACAAATGTGGATGTGTGGTAGAGAGATGAGAGGACTGGAGGACTGGTGAGTGGGAAAAGGAAAGACCTATGAGAAAGTGGGAGAGGTGAAAATTTCTTTCTGCAGGTGAGTCAGGATTTTGAGTATCTATAATCTCATCGGGTGCCTGGGAGATAGAGTTGCCTGCCTGTGTCTGTCAAGGTGTGTGTTTGTATTATCCAAGGCCACCAGATATCCTTGTATTTGTCTGTACTCACAGAGGCCATAGGATTCCCCCAAATCATTCAAAACACATATATTAGAAGAAAAATCCAGTCTCAATTTAATAATGGCCACTGACAAAGAAGCCACAAAATGCATGTGTGATTAATTGCTATTTCCTTGAAGAATTTACAGCTAAGTTCCAGTAAGAATTGTCTAGCTTGCATTCTCAGCCAGTGTTTGGAGAATGTCTACGTTATTCCTTTGTCTGCTAGACTGAAGAGCCCATTGTCAATTCCCAATTAGGTCCAGTACTCACAGACTTCATCCAGTTGCCTTTTCACTTTCTCTTTATTAAGCTAACTTCATTGATCGTGGTTAGTCACTAGGGGGCATGTTTTCTGATCAGTCATTTTCTTGGCTTTTTTCTCCAGCCTTCTAAATTTAGCAAAGTCCTTCTTTAATTGAGGAGACCAGAAATGGACACCATTTTCCACCAGTGATTGCAGCTGCAACAAATACTGAGATTCCCCTGTTTCTGCAGCCAATGATCACAGTAGAAGCTCATTCTTTGTGGATTAATACCTTAATCCACCAAATCTTTTTTCAGAGTCATTGCTTCCGAGGATCGAATCACTTTCCAGGGTCCCTCTATACTCCTAAATGTCAACATTCATACCAAGCTGTTTTGAATATTGAAACATAGTTTTGCTTGAGTCCACTTTATTCAATAGTGGCAATAACTGGATATCAGCGCTGTGTCCACTTCATTATTGAACCAGTCCAGTAACATCTATTTTGGTCCACAAACTTCTTCATTGATGATTTTGTCTCTTTTTTCAGTTCTTGGACAAAAATGTTAAACAGTGTAGAGCCACACACAGATCACTACGGAACTCCAAACAAACATATGACTGTTGTTTCCAGAACGAGCCTGGGATTTCCCCTAAAGAGGAGGCATGTCCGGGAATGAAGTAAGATGCAAGAAGGTGGAGTGCTATGAAACCAATTTGTCAGCTGTCCTTTATTATGAATGTAGCCTTGAACATTTTATGGTTGCATTTGTCCTGAGCTAATTAATGAAGGTGGGATTGCCAGAAAGTAGATGTGACACATATAAATCATTCCACTTTTAAATATACAAGCTGTGTTCAGAAGCCAACATGTGGTTATTCTAGTTGGTCTCTGATAAATGCAATCACTTAGTATTGGAATCACAGGCGGTACATGAGAAGAGGGACAAGTGGGAATAGGTGTGAGGAAGACAAGGTGTGGACTTAGATACAGAAGAGGGGCGGAGGAAAAGGTGGGATGGGAGGGAGAATAGGAGGGGTAATCAGGGAGACCAAAGAGTAGAAGAGAACAGTTGAGAGGGGCTTTTTTTTTGAGTAATGGGAAAATTGTGTCTTGTATTTTTTCCTCCAGTGGACACCTAGAAGAGTCCAACCTTTCTGCATCCCTCTATGTCTTTCAGCCTGGCTGCCATGTGTTGTTGGATCTGCAGGTCCCTGCTTCTCCTGACCTGTCTGAACCCCTTACCCTGTAAAAGCGACAAGGAGTCCTGTGGCACCTTATAGACTATGTGGGAGAAAGTCAAATAACTCCAATTGTGTCTAAGGGGGGACTGTGCAGGAAATCAAAACTCTCTAAAAGAAAACTGCTGTAAGGGTTAAAAGTTGTCCAGGCCTCTCTCTTTCTCTCTGTAACAGAGAAATCATCTTAACTCTAATCAAGACCCTTACAATGCCTCCTATCTCAACTTCATGGAGACTCCTAGTCTGTCACAAATTGTCATGTAAATTCTTACCTTTGTCACAGTTCGCCTTGTAGACTCCTCACTCAAGTTCTCATGTGCCTTTGTACTGTAAACTTACTTCTAGCACTTCTGGTGTGAACAGAAACGTCTCAGAGTACCTCTGCTGAGACTTTGATATGTTAAAGAAAACAATCAACAACTAAACTATCTGAACATACTGTATAAAGGATCCCTGAAACTCTCTCTCAGGGCTGCTGCTGCTCTCACTCTGGTAGCTGTCAGCCTGCATGCATGCATACTAAAGTTTTCCTTCTAGATTTCTCTCCTGCTTCACTGCTTTGACCTCCTGCCTTGGACCCTTCTGGGGACTCTGTACCCCAGGGGAGCGAGATTTCCCCAACAATTTGGTGTCAGAAGTGGGATGGCTTGGAACTCCAGTTGGAAAGGCTGATGATGGGGAATGGGAACAGACTACAGCGTGCATCTGGAGGGTAAGGGATCCATTTAAAATCCCCCAGTCCGCCTCCCTGTTCTCGTCACCAGCTGGACCGGCTGGCGGTAAGAGTCATCTTTTGCTCCAAAATTTTCTTTAAGAGGCTTGAGGGAGATTTAAAAAAAAACCACTGGGTACATCTAAATAGGGGTTGGATTTTGTTGCTGACTGATTGGTGGTGAGTCCAAGCGCATGGTTTTGAGTGAGTGAAGTCCGGAACGGGACGGCTGCCGCACCAGTGCTGTCAGTGTCACTGAACAGCTGCTGAAAGCAAGGGCGGTTTCCCCTGGCACATAAGCAGTGTAAGTGAAGCTGACAGTTTGTGTGGACTCCCACACTATCCTTGGAGAGGGTAGTGTTGCTGGACGCCTGTGCTATCCTTGGAGAGGGTAATACTTTTGGGGCTCCTGTGCTGTCCTTGGACAGGACAGTGCTAACATGGGTGGGATTGTTCCCTCGAGTATGTCTCCGACCAAGGGGAAAGGTTTCTCACAGCCTGGGACTCCCTTGTCTCAGATGATAAGAATTTACAGTCAGCTACGTAATTGCCGACAGGTTTGAAACTAAGGAGACTTAAGAAATTAATGAGCATTTGGAATGGCTATACTCAGGGGAATTCCCAGAAAAAATGGCCACTAGAGGGTAACTTTGACTTACAAAAGCTTGCTTATCTTACAGTTTTCCTCGAGGAAAAACATCCTAACCAGATGGAATATTGGTGCCTCTGGGAGGATGTGGCAGAAAAAAAAATAGAATCAGAGCATTATGGCTAGCCAAAAAGATTCTATTGAAAAGCTGCAGCAAGAATTGGCTACTCTAAAGAAACAGCTTGATTCCCCAGATGTGCCATCTGCACCCCACCCCACTTTGGACCCTTGTCACCTGAACATTCTTTCCTGTTATCTCTCTGTTCTCCTGTAAAACTTATGGGACGTGACTTGTTGTGTAAATTGGGTGCAAACCTTCTCTGTAGAGAGGAAGGGATATTTGTTGACCTTCCGCCCTATAAGGCTCCAAATTTGATGACATTACTTCTCACAGAGGAATCTGATGAGACCTCAGGACATACACCACTCCTGGAACTCTCACATGTCCCAGAGACATTGGGGCAGCCCATGTGAATGAAGTGGGGTTGCTAGCCTCTGCAACACCAGTGCAAATAACATAGGGTATGTCTACACTACCCTCCTAGTTCGAACTAGCGGGGTAATGTAGGCATACCACACTTGCAAATGAAGCCCGGGATTTGAATTTCCCGGGCTTCATTTGCATAAGCGGGGAGCCGCCATTTTTAAAACCCCGCTGGTTCGAACCCCGTGCACCGGTGGAACGAGGTGTACCGGTAGTTCGGAATAGGAATCCTAGTTCGAACTACCTAGTTCGAGCCCCGTGTAGCCGCGCTGCACGGGGTTCGAACCAGCGGGGTTTTAAAAATGGCGGCTCCCCGCTTATGCAAATGAAGCCCGGGAAATTCAAATCCCGGGCTTCATTTGCAAGTGCGGTATGCCTACATTACCCCGCTAGTTCGAACTAGCGGGGTAGTGTATACATACCCATACAGACACAACAAGCCTTTCCCAAGGGTACCCCTGTATCTATTGTCTAGGGAGGCACAAGAGGGCATTAAGCCTGTAATCTCTTCCCTCCTTGGACAAGTGATACTTGTTTATACAACTTCACCATGTAATACACCTATACTACCTTTGTACAAGACCTAAAAGCCATCAACAAGTTTGTAATCCCTAGATTTCCAGTAGTACTTAACCCTGTTACTATTCTTTCCTCTATTCTACCCATTTCTAAATGGTTCTCTGAAATAGATTTATGTTCTGCCTTCTTTTCTATTCCAGTGCATGAGAATTCCCAATTTCTCTTTGCGTTTTCCATTCAGGGTCGTCAATTAACCTGGACATGTTTTCCCCAAGGTTATTGTGAAAGCCCTACTCTGTTTTCTCAGTTTTTAAAAGCTGACCTTAATTCTATCCCTCTTCCCTGCAGCTCTGTGTTGGTTCAGTATGTTGATAATGTGTTAATTGCTAGAAAAACTGAGAAAGGGTGTAAAACTGATAGCTTGCATGTGTTAAAATGTCTTGCTGGAAAAGGTCACAAGCTTATCCCTTTAACTCGTGCTTGCCTTTTAGCTTCTGGACAGTCTGCTGCCATTTATACTGACTCAAAGTATGCTTTCTCTGTCTGTCATGCCACAGGACAAATTTGGAAACAACGAAGTTTCCTTACCTCTTCTGGCTCCACTATCTCTCATGGTCCCCTTATCTCCCAACTTCTTGATGCCATTCAGCTACCCACATCCCTCTCTATTACCCATTGCCCGGCTCACACAGGTGCCACTGATCCTGTTTCTCTGGGTAATGGGAGTGCTGATGCAGCAGCAGACATGCAGCAGCACATGGACCTCCGGCTCCCTTTCAGATTCTGGTCTCTCTTTCTCTCTCCTGTTTCTTTGCAGGACCTGATAGAACTAAAGCAAGCTGCTCAACCTGCAGAGAGAAACCTTTGAGAGAAAGCAGGCTGCTCCTTATCCCCTGCTGGGATAATGGTTGCACCTGATGGCCGCCCAATTGCCCCAAGATCTCTCACACGGCAGCTTGCTCAGGTGTCTCATCAGATGACACACATGAGCAACAGGGAGGTGGCCTCACAGATCCTAAAACAATGGTACACCCCGGGTGCGCACCTAGAAGCTGCAAGGGTATCTAATTCATGTGTGATTTGTAAGCAGTTTAATGTTGCAGGAGGAGACTCATAGGCTAGCGGCCACACAGAAAGAAGAAACCTAGACATAAAACGATGGTTAGGAAAGCTTGCACCTGCAGGTGAAGGAAGCCCTCCCAGTACCTACTGATGTACTGTGCCACAACATCCACCCAGGCAACTACGTGTTTGTGAAGGAACGTTGCAGAAAGAACTGCCTGGCAGCCCGGTGGGAAGGACCGTTCCAAGTGCTGCTCGTCACCCACACAGCAGTAAGGAGCACCCCTCGTGGATCCATGCAAATCAAGTACACCGAACTGCAGATCCAACAGAGCTGATTGACCCCATCACCCAACCCCTCCCCGGAGGAATCACCTGAGGACGAGGTTCAGCAGACCAAGGCGGCAGACTCTCAAACCAGACTGTTACCAAACGGTCCTCCACCAGGAGCTTCAAGGTATAACCTGAGAGGTAGGACTGTGCCAGCAAAGACCTACAGGTGAGCCTGGTGCCCTGTAGCTCTTACAAAGGGGAATCCTTTCCAGTATTGAGCGAACTAAGAGACTACGAAATCTCGAAGAGTGCCTGCAGAGGCAAGCCAAACAATGCTAACTAATTAAGCTTAGTTAAAGAGACTGCTTTGCTAAGTGCTAGCTAATTACTGCATTAGTATTATCCTTTCTACTTTAGAGATTTAAGATACTATAATAGGTTGAGGATTGTTTTCCCTCTTTTCGTAGTCAGAGTAGCCTTAGTATATAACTTTCCCCACCCTATCAGGAAGCCCTGCAGAAGATTGTGTCCCTCCCCAATGCAAGCGATTGTTGGATATGTGAACAGTTTATCAAAGTCTCTGAAGGCCTTTTACCATTACAGTTTATCCCAAATCCTGCCTCCCTGTGGACCAGACCTCTAAAATTCAGATTTACTGGTAGTCAGTATTCTACAGGAGAGCGGGAGTGGGTAGATGCCCAGAATGATAACACTGTATGACTGTGTCTAGACTGGAATGTTTTTCTGCAAAATCATCTGCTTTTGCAGAAAAACTTGCCAGCTGTCTACACTGGCCACTTGAATTTCCGCAAAAGCACTGACGATCTCATGTAAGATTCTCAGTGCTTTTGTGGAAATACTATGCTGCTCCCGTTCGGGCAAAAGTCTTTTTCCGAAAAACTTTTGCGCAAAAGGGCCAGTGTAGGCAGCTCAGATTTGTTTTCCGCAAAAAAGCCCCAATCGTGAAAATGGCGATCGGGGCTTTTTTGCGGAAAAGCGCGTCTAGATTGGCCACAGACGCTTTTCCACAAAAAGTGCTTTTGCGGAAAAGCGTCCTGCCAATCTAGACGCTCTTTTCCGAAAATGCTTTTAATGGAAAACTTTTCCGTTGGAAGCATTTACGGAAAATCATGCCAGTGTAGACTAGATGTAGCCTACCTGGAGTACATAGTCATGGGGGGAACAGGCAGATTTGGCGTAAAAATCTGATTGCCTCAGGGATTCCCCTAACTCAAGCATTACATCCATCAGGGACTATGTTTCCATTGTGTTTTGAAAGCAAAATTGGCACTGGTGAAGATCTGGGGTGGATCCCAAAAAATATCTGCTATCGTAGAGTATGGTGAAATCCAGAAAATGGGCAGTAGTTCATTTACCCAGCTGATAAAGAAAACCTCCCTCTAAGATGTGAATTCATCCTAGCAGAAGAAGAAGACCTAAGAATGTCCAGAATAAACTTAGAGTAATACTCCAATAGAAGTATTAAAGGGGTGAATTGTGGGAGAAAAATCAAATAACTCCAATTGTGTCTAAGGGTGGACTATGCAGGAAATCAAAACTCTCTAAAAGAAAACTGCTGTAAGAGTTAAAAGTTGTCCAGGCCTCTCTCTCTCTGTAACAGAGAAATCATCTTAACTCTAATCAAGACCCTTACAATGCCTCCTATCTCAACTTCATGGAGACTCCTAGTCTGTCACAAATTGTCATGTATACTCTTATCTTTGTCACAGTTTGCCTTGTAGACTCCTCACTCAAGTTCTCATGTGCCTTTGTACTGTAAACTTACTTCTAGCACTTCTGGTGTGAACAGAAACGTCTCAGAGTACCTCTGCTGAGACTTTGATATGTTAAAGAAAGCAATCAACAACTAAACTGTCTGAACATACTGTATAAAGGATCCCTGAAACTCTCTCTCAGGGCTGCTGCTGCTCTCACTCTGGTAGCTGTCAGCCTGCATGCATGCATACTAAAGTTTTCCTTCTAGATTTCTCTTCTGCCTCACTGCTTTGACCTCCTGCCTCGGACCCTTCTGGGGACTCTGTACCCCAGGGGAGCGAGATTTCCCCAACAACTAACAGATGTATTGGAGCATAAGCTTTTGTGCGCATCTGACGAAGTGGGTCTTTGCCCACGAAATCTTATGCTCCAATACATCTGTTAGTCTATAAGGTGCCACAGGACTCCTTGTCACTTTTGCAGATCCAGACTAACATGGCTACCCCTCTGATCCCTTACCCTGTGTCTCCATGTGACCTGGGCTATTGGGGTGCTGTGGAGGGGGGAACTGCAGGTAACGTAAATATAAAAATCTGAAATCCAGAAAAGGGAGAGTTAAGATACACATGACCCAGTATGTGGGGCTAAGTTGTGGGAGGGGGCAGAGTTCTGCTGTGGACCAGGGGTGCATTGGATGGCCATGGCTGTGGAAGCCTGGCTCAAGTAGAGGCAGCAGAAGGTGGATTGTGGAAATAAGGGGCCTAGCTCAGTGTGAAGCTTGGGTTATGGTTAATAAGGTTCTACATGTGGTAGGTGAGCCCAGCAGCATATATCAAATGGCCAGGTACATGGATCTGCACTAACAACAAATAGATGAGTGGGATGGAAAAGGGAGGGGAGATTGATGTACGAGGGGGCTCTATGTTATGAAATGACGTGGCAAGTGGTGGTGATGGAGACAAACATACCAATCTCCTTTCTCACATTTTACAGCTCCTGGGACAGTCATGTCATAACCACGTCAAAGTCATGGACGTGGGACATGGAACATGGAGGAGATTTCTGTCACGGGCATAATCTTAAAAAAACCAAATAACAAAAATCTCTTGCAGCAGCTTAGAGACTAACAAAATATATAGATGGTATATTGAGCTTTCGTGGGCACAACCCATTTCTTCAGATTAATGTAGTTATGCAGTCCAGGGGACAAATAAATAGCAGAGAAAGAGATATTTGTTGTTTTTTAAGTTTATTCAGTTAGGGTAAGTCTACACAGTAGAGTTATTTTGGAATACTCTCTGTTTTGAAATAACATGAGCCCGTTATTCCAAAATAAATTTGAAATAACAGGCTTCTTTCTTTGACTTCCTGTAAACCTCAATGTACAAGGATTAAGTAAGGCAGCTGTCACATTACTGAATTTGAGGGAAGCAGCCTGATCACTGACTTTTGAGCCAGCAGCTGTAACATCTCTGCTAGAGCCTGCATCGAGAACTGGGAGATTCGATGCATGTAATGTAGTATCCTTTAACAACCTTACTCTCATGCTTTTCTTTATTGTAATAATAAACCTTTAGATGTTAGATGCTAAAGGATTGGCTCAGTGTGATTTGTGGGTAAGATCCAGAGGGTAAATTGACCAGGGATCTGTGGCTGGTTTCTTGGACCTGGACAGAACTTGTTTGGGGTAGGCGGGTTCTAAGACCCCCCACCAGTGTATGAGGCCCGGGGCCATCTGGGGCACGGATATTGCTGGGGTGTCGGAGGGGTTTTGCTCGGGAGGCTTCAGGCAGGCTGCTGAAGTGCTCTGTGGGACTGGTTTGTGGCCTGTTTGGAAAGGTCACCAGTCTGGGGGCTGTAAGGAGCCCCGAATTTGAGGAATTCGCCCTGAGCGGTTGCCCTCAGCGGTGCCTAGACACGGCCCGGTCCGTCACAGTGGCGTAGTCGGCAGGATCCACAGATCTTGGTCAATTGTGGGTTGGATCAGGACCCCACACTGTCTAAATTTGATTTTTGATGTTGAGAGTTTGGTTGGTTAAAGAGCTACTGCAATGAGCCAGGGACTATATGAGAGTCTGGGCAAAAGTTGTCTGAAAGATTTGTGCTTGGGGAGAGGCATTGCCTTTAGGAAGAGGGCCTCTAAACTAGAACTGGAATTGTTGTTTCTAGCCAGAGATATGGCTGAAAGGGAGCAGAAGCGAGCCAAGGAAGCTGCTGAAAGAAGGCAGAAGACAAATGAAGAAATTGCTAGGAGAAAGCAGGAGCTGGATCGGGAACTTGAAAAGAGAAAAGCAGAACATGCAGAGAGAATGGCAGAGCATGCAGAGAAGATGGCCCTAGCCAAGGAGGAAAATGCTAGACTTCAACTTCAGCTTAAGAGTCTAAAAGAACAAGAGAGACTGTCTCCTTCTGAAGGTTCAATGTATAACTCTGTGGGTATGGGGTATGCTTATGATATGGCAGACGTGTTTTGCCCAGCTGATGTGATAACCCAACCCCAAAGCATGTATGAATGCAAACCGTTTGTGTTACCTGTAGCTAACAGGGACGTTTGGGAAGGGGGTGCATGTGTCTATGGAAAGTTTCCTGGAGCTGGTCAGTCTTACTGTAATCAAAGGGAAAGGGTCTCTAAATGTGTGCCTGTGGCAGATAGCTGTGTGTCTGTGCAGGGGGGCAGTGAGCCTGTGAGTGAGGGACCCAAGGGCCTGTCTGATGCCTCAGAGGTGAGGCTGGAATCAGAAACAGGGCAGAAAGGCCCCAGAAATGAGGAAAAAGATAAAGTCTTGGGGGATGAGGAGTTGTTGGCTGGTGAGGCTTGTGAAATTGAACCTGCACAAGCTGAAATTGAGTTGTGTGAAGAAGCACAGCGTGTGCAAGCTGGCAATTTGGCTGGTGAAAGTAGCAGTGGGTCAGTAGAGGAAGCTGTCTCAGTGGCTAGCTGTATGTCTGAAATTAACCAGGGGTGTTGGGACAAGGGAGAAACTGTCTCTGGTTGTCTGTCTGTGTGTGGGGAAGAGTTTCTTCCTTTGTCTGAGGAAGGTGCCCCACAGCCTGTGATGGCTGAGAGCAATGCTGTTGTCCCTGACTTGGGTCTGGATATGGCTAAGGCCCAGGAAGGGGGTGGCCCAAGGTCTGTATCTGCTGGGGAGTAGGAGGCTGTGACCTGGGTAGATCCAGGCAGTGTTTTGCCAGAACCCCAAAAATCAGGCAGTGGTGACCCTGATATTGTGCCTGATGCTGCTGTGTGGCTGGAAGAGGGGGGACCAACTCTGTGGGACCAGGGTGACCCTTTAGCCCAGGCACAAGGAGGGATTGAGGGCATGTTAACTCTGGAGCCTAATGGTGGTGTGGAAGTTTACAGCCATCTAGAGAGCTGCAAAGGGAGAGAAGGTGCCTCTGACCTTGTATCTTGTGAGTCTGTCTGTGTACTTGAGAGGGGATTGTCTGTGGATCCACTGGAGGGGCCAGAGATGACTCAGGGAGTAAGGGAATTGCAGGAGGAGTTGGTTGGGGCTCAGCCGAGCAATGCTGCTGCTGAGCCAGAGAAGGGTGAACTGTTGCTTAAGGAAGCTTATAGGGAAGAGAGTCCTGGCAGTGCTTGTAGCAAGCAGGTTGCAGTAACTCAGGGAGGTGACAATGCCTGGCTTGGAGAAGGCATTGCCTGTGAAAGGCAGCAGCCTGTTGTGTGAGGCACTTGTTGCAGTGCCTGAGGGACAGAATTTGTCCGTTAGCAGTGACTCCACTGACTTGGATGTAGACAAATCCAGTGTGGATGGTTGTGGAGAGTTTTCAGAGGGACGGAGGGTTGTTCCAGATGAGGCAGGAACAGCCAGAGAATTGGAGCAGGCTGATGACCAAGTGACTGTGTGTGACCAACTTGCTGGGAAGCCAGTGTGTGTGGGACAGGATTATTCCCAGGTGAATGAGGAGAGTGGGAAGTTAGTGTCTCAGATTCAGGAGAAGGGCTGTGTAGCTAAGTATGCAGAGCAGAACAGCTGTGTGGTCACTCTCTCTAGGATGCAGGAGAGGGCAGTTAAGCTCCCATCTCTGGACATGGTGGAGCTTAACCCCCACCAGTGTATGAGACCCGGGGCCATCTGGGGCATGGATATTGCTGGGGTGTCGGAGGGGTTTTGCTCGTGAGGCTTCAGGCAGGCTGCTGAAACGCTTTGTGGGACTGGTTTGTGGCCTGTTTGGAAAGGTCACCAGTCTGGGGGCTGTAAGGAGCCCCGAATGTGAGCAATTCGCCCTGAGCGGATGACCTCAGCGGTGCCCAGACACGGCCCGGTCCGTCACAGCAGCGGAATAGCGATTTATTTTGAAATAAGTGCTGTGTAGAAGCATCAAATTTTGAAATAAGCTATTTCTAAATAAGTGATGCAATTTGCATAGCTCCAATTGCGTAGCTTATTTTGAGGTACCTTCTGCTGTAGATGTACCCTTACAGACTAACACGGCTACCCCTCTGAAACATTTCAAAGCATGACCATCATTCCTATTGTCCCGTGTCAAATGTGCAGGAGCAGGAAGAAAAGGATGGTGATGGAAAAGAAGTATGAAAAAACCCTCCCCCACATGCTAATGAAAACACTCACACATTTGTTTGCAACACACCACCACAACCAGTTGCTTTTATTGAAAGAAGAGTAAGAAGTCTGAAAATATGATACAAAGCTCTCTTGTGGATTTTCTCCAAGGGTTTTAGAAGCAAGTGGTTGTCTCCCAGATTCCCAAAGATGCTGCATTGACAAACTCTGCCGCCTTCACTCATTCCAACCCTGTGTTTATATCTAAAGAAAAAGAATAATATGATATTACATTAGGAATCAAAGGGCAGAGCAGGAATGTTCCTGTCCTTTAAAAGTGAGCAGAGATATTCCTGGTTAGCTCCAGAGCAGGGGAATCTTTGTCCCTATGCAATGTTCTCGACACATAATTTTAATAAAAGTGGTTGCATACGTGCAAGAATTCAGGGAGGAAAAATGGTCGCAGAGAACTGCGGAAGGATTAACACAGTACTTGTCTTTGTAAAGGGGACCAAAGAAGATCTGGAGAATTGTAGCCCAATCAGACTAACTTCACTACTTGGAAAGTACCAATAAATAAATAAATAAATAAATAAATATTAAACAATTAATCTGTAAGCACTTAGAGAATATTAGCCATCAGGGAGTTCTCTGGTATAAATCAGACCAAACCAACCCATTTTCCTTCTTGAATGATCACTGTCTTAGTGGATCAAAGGGAAGATGTGTTAAGGTATGTAACAATTAATAGGTCTGAAATGGCTCTTCATTAGTAGTTCAGGGATCAGCTACAGCATTACCCTTTAAACAAGCTTTTTCCTTTTGTTTTGTAGTTTGGAAAGATAGCTTAAGGGTCTGGTCAAAAGCAGTATTATCCTTTCTGATGTATTAACGTGTTCTCTCTCTTCATTTTTGTAGCCTAGGAAACCAAATAAACATGCAGTTGTTCTATTTTGTTATGTCTCTTACTTATCCTCATTGGCTCTGCAGAATATCTTCAGGGTCAAATTCCTTGTAATCTCTATAATCTGTTAGTTTGTAATATAGGAAAGTGTTGATTAAATTAGAAATTATATAAATAGTAATTAGAGGTGGGTATAATTGTATTATGGAAACAATAGATCAGGAGTAACATTAGTTCGGACTAAGGGCTTTAGTCCGAACTAATGCGTCCCGGCGCGCACTTCCTGGTTTGAATCAGCTGTGATTCGAACTAGCGCACCGGCGAGATCATGTTAATGAAGGGCGGGATATTTAAATCCCCGCTTCATTAACTACTTCGATTGTCTCCATTTGCATCCCTAGTTCGAACTAGGGATGCAGTGTAGACATACCCTATGTGATAGGATCCTTCCACCGGAGAGTGGGGCCACGGCATATATAAACAATGAGATATTTAAAAGGATAAGCCTTGATTAGATACCAAAATGTGATTATTTGGGTTGATCTTTGCACATGCAATCGTTTAATATTGGAACGTGGCAGACCTCCTTCCCCTCCCGTGCCCTGCACGCACACCGTTTAGGTAGCTAAACACTTGGGTTGTGTCTAGACTGCATCCCTTTACGGAAAAGGGATGCAAATTAGACACATGACAATTGCAAATGAAGCGGGGATTTAAATCCCCCCCGCTTCATTTGCATAAAAATGGCTGCCGCTTTTTTCCGGCTCGGAGCCTTGCTGGAAAAAAGCGCCAGTCTAGACGCGGATCTTTTGTAAAATAAGGAATAAGGGATCTTTCGGAAAAGGCTTTATTTTCCGAAAGATCCGCGTCTAGACTGGCGCTTTTTTCCGGCCAAGCTCTGAGCCGGAAAAAAGCGGCAGCCATTTTTATGCAAATGAAGCAGAGGGGATTTAAATCCCCCCTTCTTTTTCAATTGCGATGTGTCTAATTTGCATCCCTTTTACGGAAAAGGGATGCGATCTAGACACAGCCTTGTACTTTTGTGATCTAAGCAATAAAGTTCTAAAGTTGCTGTCTATCTGCAGAATACAGCCCTGTTGCTTTAAGGTTCACTGCAGACTTGTGCAAAGAAGTCATATTCCCCATGCTCCCATCTGGAAACTTCACTTTTATTCTTTCCTGTTGCTTTCCTTATAGTAAAATAAAATAAGAGCATAGATACAGAGGAATCTGGCCACAGGCCCTGCCTGTATTATGCTGCTCTCATGATGAACAGTGATTCTGAAATCAAGTATCAGAGGGGTAGCCGTGTTAGTCTGAATCTGCAAAAGCGACGAGGACAGTCCCTACGTAAAAGAATCAATGGACACAAACAGGACAGTCCCTACGTAAAAGAATCAATGGACACAAATCTGATATTAGGAATGGCAACATACAAAAACCTGTAGGGGAACACTTCAATCTTCCTGGACACACAATTGCAGATCTAAAAGTAGCCATCCTGCAGCAAAAAAACTTCAGGACCAGACTTCAAAGAGAAACTGCTGAGCTACAGTTCATCTTTAAGTTTGACACAATCAACTCTGGATTAAACAAAGACTGTGAATGGCTTGCTAACTACAAAAGCAGCTTCTATTCTCTTGGAATTCACACCTCCAGATCAGCTGCTAGAAGTGGGCCTCATCCTCCTTGATTGGATCCACCTGGTCATCTCCAGCCTGATCCTGGCCTGCATATTTATTCCTGCCTCTGGAAATTTCCACTACATGCATCTGACGAAGTGGGTCTTTGCCCACGAAAGCTTATGCTCCTACACTTCAGTTAGTCTATAAGGTGCCACAGGACTCCTCGTCGCTCTTTCAGTGATTCTGAAAGGGACTCGGAAGGGTTTCATGAACGTATGAACAATCTTTGACTGAGATAATTGTCTCTTTTCTACCCTCTTTGCAAGTGCTGTTGTAAGAGCTGCACTGGAGATAATGTTGGGTGTTATCAGGCCTCAGAGGGGGAAATAGTTATCGACTTGTTCCTCAACTTGGGGACTAGCCAAGTAAGAGGGATCAATAAGACAGTTTTAATATACACAAGGGCCAATCTAGTTCCAAATTAGTCCAGAATCAAGGCAGCACAGAAGCCTCTTTTACTCCCCTTCTTCTCCCTCTCCCCAGCCATCCTGTGGACATGAAGCTTACAAGAGAATTAAACAACAACTGACATATAGAAAGGAGAGGAACAAATATTGCTGTTCTCAGAGTGGTATTTCCCGTGTGGAATCTTGAACTTACTCATCTACAGCAAATGCTCGACCAGCAGCAGCGTCCAATGGGACGCTGAAAAAAGGGGCACCGCCAACTGTAGCACCGTCCTCCTCTTCGCAAACATAGCCAGGTAGCCTCGGGTCTACAACGTCCTGCATAAAGAAAGACTCTTGATTTTCATTCACACAGTAGGGTAAAGAAGAACTGCGAGTGCAGGAGGACAGGTATTTCCCAATCAACCAAATCAACAAAATGCACTTCCTGTACAACATTGTGTTTGATGATTCATAATACTTCAATGTATGTAATTCTGTGCACAGACAATGGCAGACTTTATCAGTGATGATTTCATGTTCTCGTCCATGTCCATGTTGAATACAGTAGGGCTAAAAATCAGCTCCTGATGGACTCCATTTGACTGAATGCTGGAGATATTTTCACAGCTCATTGTTCAGTCACATCTGAATGGACGTTTACAGGAACATCACAGGCACCTTCCTCATCCCAGGACTCTTTCACAATTAAATTTTGAGTATCTGCTGCCAGACATGTAAGCATTAGAGCTCTTTAGAAAGAGATTTGGGACGCAAAACCTTTTAAGCATTGTTAGTAGATGCTTCAAAATATCCTTCTACAGTCTCCCCACGTTACATTAAAATCTTACCTTGTACACCAGCTTGCATCATGAGGAAGAGGACAGCAAAAAGAAGGTAAAGGATCTTCATAGCTGACGTTTGGTTGGGAACTCAAAGTCACTGTAGAGAATAGATGCTGAGACAGACAGAAGAAGGAGATTCTCTCTATTTATAGGGCGTTGACAATTGAAATATGGATTAGTCTGTTGAAATGTTGTGATGCAAGTGACATTTATGAAGGATGCTGCAATCTGTTAATTACAAGGATTATTAGTTGTGCAGCACCACCAAGATTGCTGGAGAATTTCAGGCCCTGCAATTGACAAGCCCCTGCCTTGAGAAAGTTCCAACATGAGTATTCATATTGGGCAAACATCTACTGCCTTCTTGAAAATCCTCCAGTTGACTATAAGAGGGAGTCTAGGGGAGAGATCACATGCAGAATACAACTCTACCGGGGAAATGTTTGGTAGTAGGTGTGTGCATTTGTGTAGTTGCTTTGTACAATTTTTAATCAGTATGTGATGAGTATTTAGGGAATTTTCTGAATTTCATGCATAAAAACCCATGACAGAGAGATTTAAATGCTTTTTTTAAAAGGAGAAATAAAGTTAGTTACATTGAAAATATTCTGTGACCGGAATGTAGAGTTTGTTTTGTTGTGTGATGTTTTCTGCAAATTTAAACTGAAGGATTTTCTGAAAAGGTAAATGGAAGACTTTTATATCTAGTGACTAGCCAATTAGCCCATCTTAAGACGGGATTTTCAGTTCTGTCCTGCACGTCCGTCTTCTCTCCTGAGCCTCCAGTCTCTCGCTCCATCTCTCTCTCTCTCTCTTCTTCTCCTACTGCCTCCCCCCTTCTCTCGGCTCTTCTCCACCTTCTGCCTCTCTCTCCATCTCTCTCTTTCTCTTCTCCCCCTCCTGCCTGTCACTTTCTCTCTGCTTCATCTCTCTCTTTCTCTTTTCCCCCTCCTGCCTCTCACTCTCTCTCCGCTCTCCTCTGTCTCCACTGGGGATGCACACTCGTCCAGGCCCCATCCGCTGGGCATGTACGTCACCGCCTTGCCCCCCTTTGTTTCTCGCCGTAGCGCTCAGCTGGCTTCTGTGCCACTCAACCGGGCCGCTGCACAGGAGCAAGCGGTGCAAATGGCCATTCTCTCTCTCCTCCTCCTACTGCCTCGCCCTCTCTCTCACTCAGCTCTCGTCTGCCTCCTGACTCTCTCTGGGGGTATGTTTACACTAGCCCCCTAGTTCGAACTAGGGAGGCTAATGTAGGCATTCAAAGTTGCAAATGAAGCCCGGAATTTAAATATCCTGGACTTCATTTGCATCTTCCCAGGTGCCAGCATTTTTAAATGTCCCTTAGTCCGAACTCCGTGCCCGCGGCTACACGCGGCACTGAGTAGGTAGTTCAAATTAGGATCTCTAATTCAAACTACCGTTACTCCTCAGAAGTCAGCCGAGCGCCACAGCGGGAGGCAACAGTGCCGCCCAGAGGGAACAGCCAGTGTTTCAGCGTTACAGAGACACAGAAATTGGGCGACTATATTTACGATTGGAGGAAGTCATGAATAGTCTCTCCACTCCTCCCCCATCAGTTTTAAGTATAATAGTATGAAGTAGCAACATAAAATACTAACGTATCAAACATGTGACCACCAAATGCACCCACATGTGATAAACAACTCTCTTGCTTTGTCCCAAGAAGGGGTAAACTGCATTCAGGAAACTTTTAAAAAATGACTATGGTGCTCTCATGAAGTTTTGACACCACAGTATTTTTGTGGGGACACATTCTAATCAGGGCCCAGAAATGGCAAAATGTGCGTGTCGATAAAGCTTCATAACTCTCTAGATAACCTCCTTCTGGTTATCACTTTCTTCCATCCCTCCATTTTTTGGCCCATCTACAGATACAAAATGAAAACTGTTGAGTGGAGGGGACCAAAAATGACAATCCCTGAGCCCTTCAGCAAGATGGAGAGAGACATTACCAGGGCAGTCATGATTTGGAAAGGACCATTCCTGCTCACCTCCCTCCCCCCTGCCCCAGTCATTGCCCCCAGTGATTACCCTCTGTTTCACCCTTGTCTGTGTAGATGGACAGAAATAGCAGAGGGAGCATTGGAACTTTCCCACCCACTTGGAACAATGAGAGCTGGCATGTTTACCTGGCTGGCCAGCTCTGAGAGTTTTCCTGTTCTGTTTAGACCAGTGTTTCTCAACCGTTTTTTATAAGGTACCCCTATATTAAAGAACCCCCAGTACCTACAGTTTTCAGACTCAATTTTTTTTCTACCATTGCAACATGTTTGTTTAAACAACTTAATTGTAGCCAGACAGGTGATGAAAATAATCAAGCGCTGTGAAACTTAAAATAAAACTTCATTTTTCTCCAAATTTCAGTCGTGTTGATGTACCCCCCACACTTCTCTCAAGTGTACTCATACCTCTGGTTGAGAAGCACTGGTTTAGACGACGCAGATAGGTTTTACAGAAATACAGCGATGCTCTTACAAGAAGTTTGTAAAATCAAACTGCTTTATTTCTTGGTATGCAAAATGATAGCACACAAACATAAAAACAGAGAGAGAAAAAGCAAGCTACTCCGCAAATCAGGGAGATACAGCTCACCTCACCTTACATTCGACTATTTGTCTGGTGACTGACTCTGCTAAGCCCACCACACATATGTCCCTTCAGAGCCCCCTGTCCTGCAAACAGAGCCAGGACAAAATCCTGAACATTGACTGATTTAACTTACAACTTTAACGCTGTTTTCAACTCTCCAAGCTTTCCCCACAGATGGCGATGTGCCAGCTGGATCACCTCCAAATGCTGACTGGAACCCAGGGATCTGCTTTAATTGGCACCTATTGCACTGAGGACCACACCTGGGTTTGGGCCAGGCAGGAGAAAGTGGGTGCTACAATTGTGGATGGACAAATCGCTCCAGTTAAATATGAAACGCCCTTCTGTACACAATAATAACTATAATAAATGCCTACTCTTCCCCTTCTGCTGCCAGTAAACCCCACTTTGATCTCTTTTTCCCATTCAACTGGAAGCTGGAGTAAAACAGGGATGAAATGTAGGGAAGACTCAATTTCAGATAACAGTGGCACTTTCCCACACAGTCATTAATCTTCATTCCCCAGGAGATCTTGTCAGAGGGTTGCCACACATTCTGTCTACAAGGAGCTTGCTTTTGCTGCCTCATGATGCGCACATGTGAGCACTTGGGTAGGACACACACAGAAAAGAACAAACTATCTGCAGCCTTACTCCTTTAAAAATATTTTTCCCCCTTGGGAAAGATGGGAAATCAGGAGATAATGAATTAAGAATTAACTTCTCCTAAAAAGCATTCGCGGTTCTATGTCCCTTGCACCCCATATTATAAAGCCATTTACACGAGCGGTGTCTTTGTGATTATATGGATTTCTTAGAAGCTGAGCAGAGCCTTTCTTAGCTATGGTTTGGCTTTGACGAGGGCTCTGAAAAGGGCCAGGTGTCTCTGCCCATGGCTAAACATGCTTTTCAGAGGGACATTCTTTTTTAAATGGAAATCTGATAAAAATGACTTTTATTTTCAAGGTATATACACAGGTCCAGTCTGGTTGTGGGCTTCATGCACTGAAGCATTAAAATCCATCAGCAGGTATCTGTAAGGATTCTTGTAAGTGTCCTCAAAACCTCCAAAAAACCTGTGCTTTACCACCAGGGTACATTAGCTAAGCCAAAGTGGTGATCTGTTGTTTATCACAGGGCTAATAAAAATTACCATATATTTAGTTCAGCTTTTTTCCCCCAGCAAAAGACATTTTGCATAATCTCTCTCTATATTTTAAAGGCTTCTGTCTGTAAGTCTGTCTGACTGTCTGTCTGTAAGTCTCTTTGTTGAAGAACTCCTAAATGGTAACAGCTAGGACCACCAAATTCGATATGCAGCTTCTTATCCTAACTTAAACAAGGTCTGGGTTTGGTTGTGACAGGAAAATGGGATGTTCCTGGAATTCAATAGTTTTCCATAACATGGAAAGGGGGGGGGCTGATGAGAGGGATGCAATACTGCACACTCATCACCGGGGGCAGCAAGCACTAGCACAGGTATACGGCAGAGTGACCAATGGAGGCAACCAGACCAGGAGAGTGAGGCCAGCTGAGGACAGAGTTCTCCATCTTACTAGCTACCAGCCCTTCCTCTCCCAAACACCTCCCTCCCAGCCCTTGGACCCAGGGAAGAAGCACTGTTGCCCCTACCACTATGCCCCGCTCAAACACTACCAGGGCTAGGCAGTGCAGACCCATCCCACCCCCCTGTAAGACACACAAGCACCCCCCCTCCCAGCAACACCAGACCCCCCTCCCAGAATGGCTACACCAGCAAGCCTGCATAGCCTCCCCAGAACAGGTCCGGGGAGCATCAGTGGGAGGCCTCCTTGTTCCCCCCATGGTCCAGGGCTTGTCCCTCCCCTACCCCAGGCCATATCGTGTGACTATGGTAGGACATCAGTTCTGATAGTTAACATTTTTCCACTACCAGTGCACCAATTCTTTCTCATAGTCATTGCTTCTGAGGATTGAATCCCCCCCTCCTCATTCCCCTCCGTGTTCCTAGATGTCTATGGCTACATCTACACTGCAGGCTTCTTGCGCAAGAACTTTTTGCAGAAGAGATCTTCCGCAAAAAGTTCTTGCACAAGAGCACGTCCAAACTGCCATGTGCTTTTGCGCAAGAGAGTGTAAAATTGTAAACAGTGTAGGGCCACAAACTGACCAGCACAGGGTTCCAAATGAATGTTTGTCTGTTGTTTCCAGAACAAGCCTCAGTTTTCCCCCTACTGAGGAGACATACACAGAAATAAACTAGGATGCAAGAAGATGGAGTGTTATGCAAACAACTTGTCAGCTGTCCTTTATTATGAATGCTGCCTAGAAAATGTTACAGTTTTCACAGCTCATAGTTCAACCACATCTGAATGGGTTTTCATAGGAACTTCATAGGCACCTTCCTCATCCCAGGACGGTTACACTGTCAAATTTCTAGTATCTGCCGCTAGCCATGTAAGTGTTACAGCTCCTTAGAAAAGATGTGGAAAGATAAAATAAGGTAACATTTTAGCTAATCTTAGCACATGCTCGCAGACTTCTATAGTCTCCCTACATTTCACTAAAATTTTCTCCTACACTCTAATTTGTATCACCAAAATAGGAGGACAGCAAAAAAGAAGGTAACAAATCTGCAAAGCTGAAGTTTGGCTGGGATCTGCTCAGGTTTAAGTACCCATTCTCCAGATACTTAATGATGCCCTTGTCACCCACTCCCCGGAGGCCACCCCGAGTTCGGGTGCACCAGCGTCCAAAACAGAGGACTAGCCTCACGATTGACCGCCCCGCCGCAGTCTATGGCTTGTAGCGTAGTGTGCTTCGGGCCCACTTAGACCCGAGGGGCCGGGAAGGGGGCTCGGGCCCTCCCACTCTCCGAGCCCCGACCCAGGGCCCTAAGACGGGGACGCTCGACCCTTGTCAGTGGAGGGGGTTGAATTCCCCAAACCCTCCACTCGTGGGGTTCGCGGCCCCGCCCTGGGTCACTTCTTCCCGGCTTAGCCCCTTTCAGTTCCCCAGCGAGGGGACAGACTCACCAGGAGTCTCTTCCTCAGGCGAGGATCCGGTCGCAGCGGTTCCCTCGCTCTTGGCTCCTCTGGCGGGGGGGTGGACGTTCTCCACACCCAGGAGCTTCCCCCCATCTGGCTGTGGCTGCCGCCCTTTTGAATTCCCCGCCCGTCCATCCTGCCAGCTGGCGTTGCCCCGGCGTTTAGGGCCCCACCCCTCCTGGGGTCCTGCCCGTCGCTCCTGCTGACGTCATCCACAGGTGTCGGGCGAAGCTGCGGATTGTTGGCCGCGTCGGCTCTTAGCGCAGCTCCCGGACCTCTCGCGCTCCACCCCCCCTCGTCCTCTTGGGGGCTGCCTCCCTGCCCCGGCATCCGGTTCAGTGCGGGGTGGCGTGGGCGAGCCGCCTACCCCGTCACAGCCCTGTCTCACCCCCGCCCCTTCCTTTTTCCTTTTTTTTTCTTCTTTTTCTTCCCCCTTTCCTTCCCCTCTTCTATTTATTTCCAGTTTTCATATCCCCTACTCATAACTCTGGTCATGTGAAGAAGTGGGCTGTGCCCACGAAAGCTCATGATACCATCTACATGTTTTGTTAGTCTATCAAGTGCTACCAGACGATTTGTTTTTTTTTTACTATAAAGCAAAGACAGCATACGTACTATGGAGTATACTGAGGTTCTCTCTACTTCTAAGGTGCCAAACATTATTAGCATATGGATAGATCTGTTGAAATCCTGTTTTTGTGCAAGTGGCATTCATAAATTAACCAATCTGTGAATTGAAATGATTGTTACCTGCACAGTATCACAAATGTTCCTGGAGCATTATAGGGAAAATACAATTGGCAAATCCCTGTCTTGAGAAAGATACAATATGAATATTTATATCTGGCAAGCATCTACTTTCTCATGGAAAATACTCCAACAGATTTTAGAAGAAGACCGTAGTGCAGAGAGCTATTCTAGAACACAACTCTACCAGGGAAACAATTGGTAGTTGGATGTATGCATTTGTGTATTCACTATTTACTATTTGTAATCAATATTGGATGTGTATTTAGAGAATTTGCTGAGATTGGTGTATCAAAGCCTATTACAGGGAATTTTAAATCCTTTTTGAAATGTGAAATAAAGTTAATTGCATTGAAAATACTCTGTAACAGGAATGTACGGGGTTTTTAGCTTTGTTTTTTTCTGTCAATATAAAACAAACAGTTTTAAATATAGTGTTTGCAGAAAATCATGAGTTTTCTCTTTCCCTCCATTAATAAACATCAGTTTTATTTATAGTTTGAAGCAGAGACATGAAATACTGATGTATCAAACATATAAATACCAATGGCAGCCCTTCTCTTGTTTTGTTGCATTTTCTCAGGGAACAATGAACAGGAAGTGTTTCTGCTTAGAGGGCCTTCAGGACAATTTTTAAAAAGGTCTAAGATGTTATACAGAAAATTGACATCTCAATGCCTAGAAACATGGCCCAGGAGCTGGCAGATCCCACATTGCAGCCGTGACAGCCCGGGGCTGGAGGAATGGGGTGGTGTTACTCTGGACAGCAGCCCGGGAACAGGCACAAGAAGCGGGGCTCCCAGCCAGACTTATGTGCAAGCAGCAGGGCTTCGGAGGCTCTCCCACTGCCAGGCTCTTGGGGAGCCAGAGCATGGTGCCCAACCGCCTGGAGTCCGTCTGCCCCCGCAAAGACTTCCTCCCTCCCCAGTGGCTGCACCTGCCGCAGCTGCCAGAGCACCCACAAGGTGCTTGGGGGAGCCACTGCACTGACTCGTCTGCTCCTTCCCTTCTCCTCCTAGCAGGTGGCCGGGCGGCCCTGGGCTCTGCAGGCAGGGCTGAGGCAGTGAGCAGCGCAGGCGGGACCACAACGGGGAGAAGTCGGGACAGCAGCCCCCAGCACTGCTACTTTTGCCACCTCAGCAGGCTGCAGTGCCCTGGAGTGCTGTGTGCACACGGCATTACCTGCTCCTCACTGTGCCCCACCTGGGGCAGGCAGGCAATCTTGCACCTCCCCGGCCACCGGGGCTAGAGGGGGAGGAGGGTTACAGCTGAGGGGCAGAGAAAGGTCTTGGGCAGGGGGAAGGGAGAGGGCCGGGGAGAGAAGGTACCCTGGCTCATGGGAGGGGGGAGGAGAAGGGATACTGGCTTGTGGCGGGGGAGATGGAGAAGGGGCCGGACTAGCATGACAGAGAGAGGAGGGAGAATGGGAGTCTAGGCTGCGGGACGTGGGGAGACAGAGAAGGGACCCTGGTTCACAGGAGATGATTCTGGTTCATGGAGCTGGAGGAGGGAGAAGGGATCAGGGCTGGCACGGAGAGGGGGATTGGCAAGCGCAGCGAGCTGGGGGCACAGCCCCCAAGTCTTCCTGTATTACATTTTATTTGATGTTTCATAATATTTAAAAGGCTCAGAGGGGTATCCTGTAACTTTAAAAAAAGTAAAAATAAAAACCAACAATGGTCCTGTACTCAATGGCAAACTCGGTCAGTGATAATGAACATGTTCTTTGCCAGATCGTTGATAAAAATCTTAAACAGCGCATGTCAAGAACCAGTCCCGGGTGGACTCCCCTAGACTGAATGCTAGGGATATTTTCACAGCTCATAGTTCAACCACATTTGAATGGATTTTCATGGGGATATCACAGGCACCTTCCTCATCCCAGGACTGTTACACTGTCAAATTTTCTCTTTGCAGAAAATCATGAGTTGTATCTTTCCCTCCATTAACAAACATCAGTTTTAATTATAGTCTGAAGTAGAACCATGAAATACTGATGTATCAAACATTAATATACCAATGGCAACCCTTCTCTTGTTTTGTTGCATTTTCTCAGGGAACAGAGAATAGGAAGTGTTTGGGCTTAGATGTCATTCAGGAAAATTTTTGAAAAGGTTAGGATGTTATACAGAAAATTGATATCTCATCATTTGGGAGACATATTCTAGCCAGGTCTCACAGGTGACAAAATATGAAAGCCCATAAAGCTTCAGAACCCCAGAACCTCCATCTAGTCATCACTTTCTTCCTTCCCTCCATTTTTTGCCCCCCCCTGGAGGCACCAAACATAGCATGCTGAGGAGAGGGGATTGAGAACCAGAATCCATGAGTCCTGCAGCCATACAGAGAATCATAGAATCATAGGACTGGAAGGGACCTCAAGAGGTCATCGAGTCCAGCCCCCGCAGGACCAAGCTCCGTCTACACCATCCTTGACAGATGTCTATCTAACCTGTTTTTAAATATCTCCAGAGAGGGAGATTCCACCACCTCCCTTGGCAATTTATTCCAATATTTGACCACCCTGACAGTTAGGAATTTTTTCCTAATGTCCAATCTAAACCTCCCCTGCTGCACTTTAAGCCCATTACTCCTTGTCCTGTCCTCAGAAACCAAGAGGAATAAATTTTCTCCTTCCTCCTTGTGACACCCTTTTAGATATTTGAAAACCGCTATCATGTCCCCCCTTAATCTTCTTTTTTCCAAACTAAACAAGCCCAGTTCATGAAGCCTGGCTTCATAGGTCATGTTCTCTAAACCTTGAATCATTCTTGTCGCTCTTCTCTGTACCCTTTCCAATTTCTCCACATCTTTCTTGAAATGTGGCGCCCAGAACTGGACACAGTACTCCAGCTGAGGCCTAACTAGTGCAGAGTAGAGCGGCAGAATGACTTCACGAGTTTTGCTTACAACACACCTGTTGATACAACCTAGAATCATATTTGCTTTTTTTGCAACAGCATCACACTGTTGACTCATATTCAACTTGTGGTCCACTATGACCCCTAGATCCCTTTCCGCCATGCTCCTTCCTAGACAGTCGCTTCCCATCTTGTATGTATGGAACTGATTGTTCCTTCCTAAGTGGAGCACTTTGCATTTCTCTTTATTAAACCTCATCCTGTTTACCTCTGACCATTTCTCTAACTTGCTAAGGTCATTTTGAATTATGTCCCTATCCTCCAAAGAAGTTGCAACCCCACCCAGTTTGGTGTCATCTGCAAACTTAATAAGGGCAGTTAGGATTTCGATGGGAACTTTCCTTCTCATCCTCCAGTCATTGCCCTCTATTTCAACCATGTCTGTGTGGATGGAAGATGCTGATTTCTTCACACACCACTTCTTCGCTTTTATCCTATTGATAATAAATTAGAATTCACCGGCTACGTCTACACTGGCACCCTTTCCTGGAAATGCTTAAAACGGAACAGTTGTCCGTTATAAGTATTTCCGGAAAAGTGTGTCTACATTGGCAGGATGCTTTTCCGGAAAAGCACTTTTTCTGGAAAAGCGTCCATGGCCAATGTTGACACGCTTTTCCAGAAAAAAGCCCCGATCGTCATTTTCTTGATCGGGGCTTTTTTGCAGAAAAGACTACTGTGCTGTCTACACTGGCCCTTTTCCGGAATAGTTTTTCTGGAAAAAGACTTTTTCCCGAATGGAAGTGGCATAGTTTTTCCAGAAAAACACTGACAATTTTACAGTAGATCGTCATTGCTTTTCCTGAATAAGTGGCCCAGTGTAGACACAGCCACCATGTTTAAGTTGTGGTGTTGCTTTGATCAAGTTCATTTTTCTTTTCTAGTTGAAGCACAAACATTAAACAAACTGTGGGCCTAAAAATAAGATCTAGAACATAGAGGCCCACAGACTACAACCAGATGCCAAGCCATTTGATCTGGCTTGTTGCCTCCTTGGCAGGGAGGAGAGACTTTTGTGCACTACCCCACCCCCAAACACTGGCTTGGGAGCAAGGTAGCATAAGAAGTCTCCTCTCCTCAGCCCGCCACTGCGAGTATCATACGACATGTAGGCTAGAACTATAACAGAGTTTAAAGATAAGCTAGATACATTTATGGAGGTTAGGTCCATAAAAGGCTATTAGCCAGGGGATAGAAATGGTGTTCCTGGCCTCCTTTTGTCAGAGGCTGGAGATGGATGGCACAAGACAAATTGTTTGATCATTGTCTTTGGTCCACCCCCTCCAGGATACTTGGCGCTGGCCATTGTCGGCGCTACTGGGCTATATGGACCTTTATTCTGACCCAGTACGGACATTCTTATGTTCTTATGTTAAATGAAGCCATCAGCTCTTCAAAATAGCTGGTGGTTCCCTCTAGCTGCTGCATGACCCTGGAGAGGGGCAAAAGACTTTGTGTTCTCCCCCATTCCCCAGGATGTGATTGACCTCTCAGACCTCACATCCTCTTCTGCACCCCAATCCTCTACCCCAAGCTCCCTTCTGCACCCAGACTCTGTCCCAAGCCCTGTACCCCCTCCTGGACTACTTTCCAAAATCTTGGAATGCCTCCTCCCCCATCAAAAATTATTGTCCACCCCGGTCAACATGGTTTTTGTAAAGGGAAATCATTCTTCATCAATCTACGAGAATTCTCTGAGGGGGCCAACAAGCAAGTGGACAACGGGAATCCAGTATATGCAGTGTACAAGGGATGTTAGCTAACAGATAATTAAATATTTGAGTAGCCATATGAAATCTTAACGGTTAGTCGACTATTCTATAGTCCCCAGGGTGGGTCCAGCAGCTTCCCAGGAAATCCCCTGCCATACCACACTGCTTCCTCACACAGAGGCGGCAGTGTGGGGTTCCAGGCAGGAGCTGGTCTGTGAGGGGAGCCAGTTTAAAAACCAGCTTCCTGTGCAGACTGGCTTCCTGCAATAGTGCAGGGTGGCAGCAGCCCTTGTCTAGGGACGGATCCAATCTCCCTGTAGAAAGAGGCTGCTGGGAGTGAGGGAGCCCTGAAGCAGCCTCTGTTCATGGTGATCAGGGCCGGCTACAGAGGCTGCTTCCCTGTCTGTGGCGGGTGGTCTCAGCCTCTGTCCACGACTAGCATGGGTACTGCAGTGGACAGAGGCTGCTTCCCTGTCTGTGGGTACTGCAGTGGACAGAGGCTGCTTCGTGGCAGCCCAGAAGGCCCACGCTTCCCAGCAGCCTCCCCATGTCCAGAGCCCTTTACATGCATAAAAATTTATGCAGAGCCACAGCAGTCCACTGTGTTGTACAATTATGCTTTTGAAGGCTTTCCAGTTTGTCAACCTCATGGAGCCCCTGGAGACGTCTCCGCGGAGCACAGTTTAAGAAACACTGAACTAGATTAACCAATAAGTCTTGGTTTATCAGTTAATTGACTAGTTGACTACCCATTCACATTCCTACAGTGTACTTAGATTATGAGAGAGCCTTTGACAAGGTCCCTCACTAAAGGCTCTTAAGTAAAGTAAGGAGTCATGGAATGAGATAAGAGGTCCTCTCATGGAATGGTAACTGGTTAAAAGATATGAAAAAAGAGCGGTTATGAATGTTTATTATCATAAAGGAGAGAGGTAAACAGTGATGTCCAGAGGGTATATGCTGGGACCAATGATATTCAACATATTCATAAATGATCTGGAAAAAAGGGGTAAAGAGTAAGGTGGCCAAATTTGCAGATGATTCAAAATTACTTCAAATAGTTAAATCCTAGGAAGACTGTGAAAAGCTACAAAAGGATCTCTCCAAACTGATTGACTGGGTAACAAAATGACAGATATAAATATAATGTGATAAATGGGGTCTACATTAGCAGCTACTACTCAGGAAAGAGATTTTGGAGTCATTATGGATAGATACCTGAACACATCCTTGCAATGGGCAGCAGCAGTCAAAAAGTGAACAAAATGTTGAGAATCATTAAGAAAGGGATAGAGAATAAGGCAGAAAATATCATATTGCCTTATATAAATACATGGTAGACCCATATCTTGAACAGTGCATGCAGATGTGTTCACCCTATCTCAAAAAAATATATTGGATTTTCAAAAAGGTTCAGAAAAGGGCAACAAAATTATTAGGGGCATGAAACAGCTTGGCTACGTCTACACTGGCACCCTTTTCCGGAAATGCATAAAACAGAACAGTTTTCCGTTATAAGTATTTCCGGAAAAGTGCATCTACATTGGCAGGATGTTTTTCCAGAAAAGCACTTTTTCCGGAAAAGCATCCGTGCCAATGTAGATGCGCTTTTCCACAAAAAAGCCCCAATAATCATTTTCGCGATCAGGGCTTTTTTGTGGAAAAGAAATCTGTGCTGTCTACACTTGCCCTTTTCCGGAACAGTTTTCCGGAAAAGGACTTTTGCCCGAATGGGAGCAGCATAGTTTTTCTGAAAAAACACTGACAATTTTACAGTAGATGGTCAGTGCTTTTCCGGAAATTCAAGGGGCCAGTGTAGACAGCTGGCAAGTTATTCCGGAAAAGCGGCTGATTTTCCGGAATAAGTGGCCAGTGTAGACACAGCCCTAGTGCATGAAGAGAGATTAAT
This sequence comes from Pelodiscus sinensis, assembly GCF_049634645.1. NCBI lineage: Eukaryota > Metazoa > Chordata > Testudines > Trionychidae > Pelodiscus > Pelodiscus sinensis. The sequence goes on along the minus strand of NC_134713.1, from coordinate 7,798,431 downwards.
AGGACTGGAAGTTTTCAGTTTAGAGAAGAGCTGAATAAGGGATTATAAGACTGATAAAATCATGACTGATGTACAGAAGGTAGATAAGAAAGTGCTATATAATTCTCATAACAGAAGGTATGTCTACACTACCACCCTAGTTCGAACTAGGGTGGTAATGTAGGCATACCGCACTTGCAAATGATGCCCGGGATTTGAATTTCCCGGGCTTCATTTGCATAAGCCGGCCGGCGCCATTTTTAAATGCCGGCTTGTTCGAACCCCGTGCCGCGTGTAGCCGCGCGGCACGGGCTAGATAGTTCGAACTAGCAAGCCATTCCGAACTATCTGTACACCTCGTTCCACCTATCTGTACACCTCGTTTGAACTAGTGGGGTAGTGTAGACATACCCAGAGGAACTAGGGGTCACCAAATAAAATGAAGAGGGAGCAGGTTTAAAACAAAGAAAAGGAAGTATTTTTCCACTCAACATACTGTCAGTCTCTGGAACATCTCGCTAGAGGATGTTATAGTCTTGGCATTCAGTGCAAGGTGCAAGAAAGAACTAGATTAAGTCTTCAAAATTGTTGTGTAGAGTAAGAAGGTGGGCCCTCTAGGATGGTGAGCACGGGTGTGAAGAAGTCTGCATCTATCGCTATGTGGTAAGTAGGAAGAACAAGTGGATAAGAGAGTGTGTGATTCATGGGGGTAGGTGATTCAGTAAGTTGCATCTTGAGGAACAGGGTGTAAAGACTGTGGGTGGAAAGAAGAGGTGGAGCAAGAGTGGGTATGGAATGCTAATGGGAGATGTACGGAATAAATGCACCAAGTGGGCGTGAGCAGGACAAACAGGCAATGTGACTCCAAATTCATAGGTATCATCATGCAAATCAGAGTCTGTGGGTTCTTGTTTGCATATGTGGGCCAGGAGGAAACTGGGAGTGGATTCAATTCATTGGGTTTCCCCTCAAACCTTTGGCAATGAGTATTTTGCCCCTGGGAGTCCTTCACATTCCTCTCCCACATCAACCTTGCACACCTCTGCTTCACTCCCATGAAATGTCATAACAAACTGCCTGTCCTTGACAATGTAGATGCGTGTCTTAAGGCTAAAGTGGGCTTAATGCTGTCCGAAGGCTCCCCCCCACTTAAGGTTTTCTTGGAAACTTCTACATCTAGTATCAGAAGGGTAGCCATGTTAGTCTGGACCTACAGAACTGCATACGGGTGCTTATTGCTGTCTCCCATCGTGCACTGTTCAGGCCTGCACTCATTGGAAGCTATGTTATCTCAGTTTAGGCTTACTGGCCTCTACTCTGGGGCAAGCTTCTCCTTTCTGGGAGACTGCCTCCATGCGGGTATTCTCACTGGATGTGGCCTGTGCTGCTGTATTTCCAATGACATGAAATATGTGAGCTAAAGTTGGGTTACTTTTCACACAGCAATGGTGTGACCGCACCTAACTCCTCAGGATACGTCTACACTGCACTCTTATTTCGGAATAAGCTATTCCAGAAGATATATTCTGAAATAGCTTATTCCGAAATAGAGTGTCCACACTACAGGGGATCCTCAAAATTAGTCTGAGGCAGGCTTCCCTAATGTGGGTGCACTATATTGATTTAGAGCCCCAGGAAGCACCACTGAAAAATCACTTAGAAGGGTCCTGGCGAAGAGCTATTTTGAAACAGTATGGCTACGTCTACACTGGCCACAATTTCCGGAAAAGGGATGCAAATCAGGTAAGTCAGAATAGGGAAATCCGTGGGGGATTTAAATATCCCCCGTGGATTTAAATAAACATGTCCGCCGCTTTTTTTCTGGCTTGGGGAAAAAGAGATCCTCCAGAAAAGGGCTTTATTCCGGAGGATCGCGCCAGTCTAGATGCTTTTTTCCCGGCTTTTCCCCAAGCCGGAAAAAAAGCGGTGGACATGTTTATTTAAATCCGCGGGGGATATTTAAATCCCCCACGGATTTCCCTATCCTGACTTACCTGATTTGCATCCCTTTTCCGGAAATTGTGGCCAGTGTAGACGTAGCCTATCAGGGAAGTGTCCACAGTGCAGCTATTTCAAAAGAGCTATTTTGGAAGAGGAGTTATTCCTCATGGAATGATGTTTACAGAAGTCGTAATAAGCTGCCCGTTATTTCGATATTATTTCAAAATCATGGAACTTCTGTGTAGATGCTCGCACTGTTATTTCAGAGTAACGCTAGTTATTCCGAAATAACAATGCAATGTAGATGCATCCTCAGAGAATAATACAAGCCAAAAGGATATGTTACATGTGTAAGAAATGGGTAAAGAATATATCAGTCTGAGTTCATTGATACACAGGCAGATGAACAGGGCTTGGTGACCTAAACACCCGTATAAGTAGAATTTGATGGAGAAAACTGATAGAAACATCCTTTGGCCCCATCCTCTGCCCCTCTCCCCACACACTTTCACAAGTGTGTTCTCCCACGCTTACCCCAGATCATCTCTGTCTCTTGCGGCTTTCAGTGCGGGTCCCCCTCACCAGCTGTTGCTGCCATACATGGCATTTGTAGGTGAGTGGGGAGATGCCCAGCCGTGATGTGACATCATGGCCTGGGACTTTAAAACTCCTCGGTGCCATGTTGCGTCATATGACCTGGCTCCGGGTTTGGAGTCCGGGGCCCGAGTACAGACTCCTGCCCTGCATAGGCAGAAGGTAGGGGAAAACTAGGGGGAGAGGATGGGAGAGGAAGGGGCTTGTGCGGAGGGGGATGAAAGAGGAAGACACCAAAAGGCAGGGAGGAGGAGAGACAAATGGTAGGGGTCCAAGTGCAGACAATGAGGAAAAGGGCAGGTGGGGAGGTGTCAGTGGGAGGGGGGACAGGGTTATGCTGGGAGAGGAGAGGAGAGGGGAAGGACATTGGGGACTAGAGAGGGAGGGGGAGGTGCTGGGAGAAGGCTTGAAAGAAGGGTTGGGCATGAGAAAGGTGGAGATGGAGCAAGTCATGTGAGAGCACAGAGGGGCAGGAGGGGAATGGGGCAGAGAGTGGTGAGGGGGTGGGCATCAGGGAAAAAGAGGGCAGAGGTAGTAAGGGAAGGGGGAGGCACCAGGAGGGTGCAGGGTTAAGGGAAGGTGCAGGTGCCAGGGGATTCTGGGGTGAAGCAGAAGGGCAGAGATCTGCAGGGGAGGGACCAGCACCAGAGGAGAGAGGCAGGGCAGGTGTGTAGAGGGAGGTGTTAGGAGAGGGGATGAGGCGGGGTAGCTCACATGATCAGAGTGGGGCTACTGGAGGAGTGGGCACAGGGGGGAGAGAAGGGCTGGTGGAGGGGGGCAGGTCGCAGGAGGGTTGAGGGCACTGAGAAGGGCAGGAGTCAGGACAGCAGAGGAGGGTGAGGAGTTGGGGGGCAGCAGCCACTAGGGGAGTTGATGGAGCAAGGAGAGGAGACATGGCAGCGGAGAGAAAAGATAAAGGTTCATAAAATATTTATTAATAACTTGGGTGCCACAGAGGCTCATCCGAACAAGCCACATGAACTCAGTACAGGTGCACAACACAAAACCTTTTCTGCTCATGGGAGGAAACTCTTAGGCTATGTCTACACTGGTGGCTTCTTGTGCAAGAACATCTTGCGCAAGGGTTCTTGTGCAAGAAGACTTGCACAAGAACATGTCCACACTGCCATGTGCGAGCTGTGCTTTTGCACAAGAGCATCCATGGCAGTGTGGACACTCTCTTGAGCAAGAAAGCTCCAATGGCCATTTTAGCCATAAGGGTTTCTTGCGCAAGAAATCCCTGCCGAGCATCCACACTGCCCTCTTGCGCAAGAGAGCTAACACCTGTTAGAAAAAAGCGTAGCTCTTGCACTTGGTGCCCTGTCTTACCACATTGTACTGTAAATTTCTTTGTGCAAGAGCAGGTAGGCAGTGTGGCTGCTCTATGGGTTGTTGCTCAAGAACGGCTGTACTTGCGCAAGAAGCCGCAAGTGTAGACATAGCCTTAGAGGGAACACTTCCCCCAATCTCTCTGCCCCTGAGTTAATGTCACACACATTGGGTTAATGAAATTGCAGGATAGTTGCATGACGGGGGGTTGGTGGGGGCCAAACTAATCCCTATTGGTAGGAGGATGGTGGGAAAAGTCCTTTGAGAGGGGTGACATGACACCTTTTACTTCTGGTCATGTGTCCATCTTGCCCCGAGCGTGTTACCTCCAGAGGCCTGGCTAACGGGAGTCAGGGGGTGTGGCTAATGGACCACCAAAAATTACACACATCTGCCAGCCCCGGAGGAGGAGTGTGTTGGCTGCCTGCGCCACAGGAGATGTGAGTTTAGTGCAGTGTTTTGTGCTGGGTTTTTTTTGCTCAATCAAAAAAATTCCTGGGACCTCCCATTGAAACTTTCGTGTGATTTTTTTTTTTTTTTTTTGCTCAACCAAAATTGCTGTGGGGCTGTGTCAAAATTGTTCGAATGGGGCTGCGTCGAAATTGTTTGAATTGGGTCCCGCACTTCCTAAAGCTGGCCCTGGTGGTACTCTCCCTCCCACAGTCTGGCACCTGAGGCGGCCGCCTCAGTTTGCCTCATGATAAGGCCAGCCCTGTCCAAAGGTTTTGCTTAGACATTCAACAGAACCCTAGGAGATGTGCATTCTGCATACAGAGAAGAGAGATGAAAATGCACAGAAGGAATTTCCCTATCACTGGATGGTGATTGTGACATCTAGGATAAACCACTTAGAATATGTCTACACAGCAAGCAGGATCTCATAGCCAGGAAATGTTGAGGTCAGTGTTGGCCTTGTGGGACACCTGCTCTGACATTAAAAATAGCTGTGTAGCTATCTGTGCTCAGGTTCTTCTTTGAAGCCTACCTCTACACTCCACATCCCAAGCCCAAATGTCAATGAAAATTTCAAAAATGGGTAATTTATTTGACCCATGCCGTAATACAAAATATCATTATTTTATACTGGGATGTGGTTTGTAACACAGGCCATGACCTCAGAAGGCAGAGCTCTTGCTGCACAGCTGTTACCACCTAGCTCCTGAATGAGAGGCCTGCCTGGTAGGGCTCAGACCTTTCAGTTGCAGGTGTTGCCTGCAGCCATTACCAGGGGCAGCCTTAAAGCCAGGAGGCCGCCCCTGGTGGCGGGCTGCTGCCGGTGGGCCACCCTTTTGGGGGAGCCCTTCGGGGGCAGGGCAAGGTGTGCTGGTGAGCAGGGGCGGATGAGAGTTTTGCGGCAGCACAATTTAGCAGGGCCCCCCTTTGGAGAAAAAATAGGAAAAGGCGTCAAATGCACCGATTGAAGGCTATTTTCATATTACATGTGAATTGGGTAAATTTGATAGAAACTTAATTTAATTGGATAATTTTTTATTTTAATTATATTGTAATTCATTCTGAAACAAAATTCTGCATTAATAATTCAACATTTTCATTCGTATTTAAGTCTGTTATAGCTGTCTAGCTCTTTTGACAGCTGGGTCTCTAACAGCCGATAGGAAAAGGCTTCTTCCCAGCATCAGCCCCTTCTCCAGACCCAGGCACTGAAGCAGCGAGGCACCCGGGAGCAGGGAAATCCTGACCCAGTTTAGAAGGGGCTGGATGCTGTGTCTGAGCCAGCAGCCTCTCAGGAGCCTGCAGAGCAGCTGGAGGGAAAGGAGACGGCACCTCAGGCTCCATGCAGGGTCAGAGGAGGGGCCATAGAGGCTGCCCGGACTGTCCCCTGCCGAGAAAGGGAGCTTAGACACAGCAAACGAACCTGCCACTGTAGCCCCCACGCCCAGGAGTGGCCCGTGCAGACCACTCTGCCAGCCTGATGCTGCTCAGCTTGTGGGTTGGCTCCCTTCTGGTTGGGGGCAACCGCGTGGCTCAGTCGCCCTATATCCGCACCAAGGCAGCTGTGTGGGCCCCCCGGGCCCGGCTGCTCCAGCGCATTGCTTTACGACTGGGTGCCGGGGGCAGGAATGGAACAGCCCCCAATGCCCAGCCCCCGCCCAGGCACAGACCAGCTAGTGTGGGGCTCACGGGGCTCTCCCACACCAAGACCACCCCTTCCCATGCTGGGGCAGAGGACTCTGGCTGCAGGATCCGGCGGCAGCTGGGGGACAGGAGATGTGCGGTGGAGCGGAGCTAGGCACAGCGCCACGTTGCAGGCTCCTGTGCCTCTTAGGAGAGTGGCCCCCAGGGCCAGGCTGCAGAAGCTGCCACTTTATTCTTTTTTACTCTTTCAAGGAGTTGGGCTCGTGTCTGGGTCTGCAGAGCTGGGGAAAGGCGCGTCACGGTACCCACCCGCCAGCAGACATCCCCCAGAGTGCCTGCGGGCCGGCCAGGCTGCTCTAGAGACAGAACTGCAGAAGCTGGGGGGATGCTCTGTGAGACAGGGCCCTGAGACTGCTGCCCACACGCTCCGGCATCTCTCTGCCCGGGTCCCACCCACTCCCCGGATCTCGTGGCTTCCCTGTGAGGCGTGGGGCAGCAGCGCCCTCTAGTGGCGAAAGCTAGAAAGTGACCCCGTTGGCACGGGGCCTATTGAAGCGTGGGGCCCGGGGCAGCCACCCCGCTCGCCCTGCCCTATATCCGCCGCTGCTGGTGAGAGCAGCACACTTGGTTGTGTGGTGGCCTATTCCATCCCTGGTGAGAGCAGGGAGGGCAGGTGAGGGTTCTTGGTGAGAGGAAATTCCCTTTAACTACCCAAACTGAAGGTGTGTGTTTGTTCTGCTACTCACCCCTCCACCGTCAATATGTGGTTTGGCACAGATAGGGTGCCTAAGGAGGAGGGCTCAGATGGCATTGTGGCAGTTGTGAGAGGTAGAGGAAGATATGGAAGTAAGATCTGGACTGGCCAGCCAAGGGGAATGAGGTTTAGACAGTTATGTGCTATTCCTTTTTCCAGTTCTATTCCCAGCCTTAAAAATTTTGGGAACTTTAATACCTGGCCCTCAGCCCTGAGGGTGCTGTTGCAGAATGCCAGGTCAGTATCCTAGAATACAGCTGTCATCCACAATTTAATTCTGAATGAAGGGGCTGACTTGGCTTGTATCACTGAGACCTGGCTAAGAGTGCAGGGAGGCATTGACCTTTCTCAGTTGTGCCTGGCTGGGTTCTCGGTACAGCATCAGCCACAGCTTAATGGTCGGGGAGGTGGGGTGGCAATTGTCTATCGAGATACTATCTCACTGGCTAGGGTTGTGGTCCAACAAAGTGTCAAATTCGAGTGTCTGTACTTGACGTTGGGTGGCCGGGATAGGTTGGGTATGCTGCTTGTGAACCGCCCACCTCGCTCTACGGCAGATGTTCTGCTCAAGCTGGCTGACGTGGTCTCGGATGTGGCATTGAGGACACCGAGGCTTTTGGTCTTGGGGGACTTTAATATCCATGCTGAGGCTGTTCTGTCTGGTCCGGCCCAAGATTTTATGGATACCATGACCACCCTAGGATTATTGCAAGAAATAACTGACCCAACACATGTTGCAGGTCATGTGCTTGATTTGGTTTTTTGGACTAAGGGTGATAGAGTTCTTGGGATAAGGGCTGTGGCTACACTCCCTTTGTCATGGACTGATCACTACCTGGTCAATTTTAGACTATCTGCTGACCTTCCCCTCCACAGAGGCGGAGGACCAATTAAGATGATCCATCCTCAGAGACTGATGGATCCGGAGGGTTTTCTTAGGTCGCTGAGGGGTTGTTCAGCCATTATGGCAAATAGTCCTGTAGATACCCTGGTTGATACATGGAACACCAAGGCAGCCCAGGCAGTTGATATGATTGCTCCTAAGCGCCTTCTTCGGACCAGTCGAGCCAAGTTTGCTCCCTGGTTTTCTAGGGAGCTGATGGCAGCAAAACAGTCTGTGCGATGGCTAGAACGCTGCTGGAGGAGAACTAGAGCTGAGTCTGATCGACTGTGGGTTAGAGCTGAACTGTGAGCTTACTCTGTGGCGGTGCTGACAGCGAAGAAAAGCTACTTCTCCACCTGTATCGCGTCCGCACAATGCCGTCCAGTGGAATTGTTTCGAGTAGTGCAGGGCCTATTGCAGTCTGGTACTCGTGACGAAATAGAGGAGCCTTTGGCCCCCAGCTGCAATCTGTTTGCAAAACATTTTGCTAATAAGATTGCCCGCATCTGGTTGGATTTAGACTCTGGTTGCTGTTTAAGTGGGGCACTGCGAAAGGGTAAGCCCCCCCACCTGTTCTGGGGCCCCCTTCTCTTAGTCCTCGTCCCGGACCTTCCGACCGCGTTCCCTCCATTAGTGCGACCATGAAAGCTTTCTCTTTCCACGCTCCCCCGCTCGGGGGTTGAGGGGGGCCTGGGCCCACCCTCTCTCCAGGACCCAATCTAGGGCCCTAAGGTGGGGGTGCTCCTTCAGGACACTGTTCACCTGGCTGACGGGGCTAACCGCCTAAACTTGTCAGCCTGCAAGCGGTTGTCCGTCCGCCCCCCCTGGGCCACTTCCTCACCCCCGAGCATCCTGGCTTCTCTCTTAGCCTTCTGCTCCACTGCCTTAATCCCGGTGGTCCTCCCTCGACCACGGCTTGGCCCCCCTCTGTCCTCCATGCCTTCCATTTTTATAGCTGCCGCCCCCACTCCCCCGCGCCTGCATCAGCATCCCCCGACCGGCTCCCTACCCCACCCCCCATATCCTCACCCGACCCGCCTCTCCATGCACCTGCGCCGGCATCGCAGCATCCAGCGCCCAAAGCACATGCGCAGCCTGAGCATGGTCTGCCGCTCCCCGGATCCGCTCTGGCCGCCGGCTTTTCTCTCACCGCAGCTGGGGGCAGAAGTGACTTGCCCCGCTCCCGACAGAGGTGTAGTGGTGGGGATGCGCTCCGTTCCGCAGCCCCGTCACAGGCACAGAATGTGTTGAGTGCACCACCCAGTCTTTTTCCTCTGGATCAGTTTCAGCTATTGCAGACTGGGATATGGACAGGATGCTTGGAGGAGAGTGACCGACCACGTGCTCACTTGACCCCTGCTCTTCATGGCTTATTAAATCTAGCCGGGAAGGGAGAACTGGCTGGGTCTAGGGGATTATTAATGTGTCTTTTAGATCTGGCATGGTTCCTGCTGCCTTGAAAGAGACAGTGATAAAACCATTACTCAAGAAGACCTCTCTGGACCCACATGGCTTAAATAACTATCGCCCAATTGCTAATATTCCCTTATTGGGCAAGGTACTCAAGAGAGCAGTGGCTTTGTAACTCCAAGCTTTCTTGGAAGAAGCAGACTTAGATCCATTTCAGTCTGGATTTAGGCCTGGTTTTGTAACTGAAACAGCCTTGGTCACCCTGGTAGACGATTTATGCCGGGAGATAGACAAGGGGAGTGTATCCCTGTTGACTCTCCTAGACCTCTCAGCGTCTTTTGATACCATTGACCATGATATCCTTCTGGGACCCTTGGTGGAGTTGGGTATTGGAGGCACTGTTTTGCAGTGGTTCTCGTCCTACCTATTGGGATGCTTTCAGAAGGTGGAGCTAGGGGGCTGCTATTCGACCCCATGGAGATTGTGCTATGGGGTCCCGCAAGGTTCCATCTTGTCCTCTATGCTGTTTAATATCTACATGAAGCCTCTGGGAAAGGTCAAAAGGAGTTTTGGAGGATGGTGCCATCAATATGCAGGTGACACTCAACTCTATTTCCCTGTGACATTAGAACCAGGTGTGACAATGACTGATCTAAATCGGTGTCTGGAGGCAGTGACGATTTGGATGAAATCAAATAAGCTGAAGCTGAACCCAGATAAGACTGAGGTCCTGTGGAACAGAGGCCATCTGTGCGTGAATGTGGCATGGCACCTGTTCTAGATGGGGTTACTCTCCCCGAGTATGTCTACACTACAGCACTAATTCGAACTAACACATCCAGACTAAAAAACTAGTTTGAATTAGTGTTTTGCTAATTCGAACTAGCATGTCCACATTAAGTGGACCCTGAACCAGGGTTAAGGATGACTGGAAGTAGTGCCAGCAGGGCATCAGATGAGGACTTAGAGCGTGGAGCTGCTGTTAGGGATCCGACCCCCCACCCCGGACAGAAAGTTCTCAGGGGTGCCCCGCTTGCAAAGCAGTCCTGGCTTGGATTGCCTGGAGTACCCACACTGGGCACATCACAGCACTCGGCCATCAGCCCGGCTGCACTTGCTGCAGGCTGCCATCTGGGGAGAGCGGGCAATTGGGGGGCTGCAGGAGAGCTTCCACCCCCAGAAGCCTGCAAAGCCAGCCCAGTCCTCCCCATCGGGGGCTCGTACCCCATTCCTCCCTCACCTCCTTCCACTTACCCTTCCCTAGCCCCTCTTCTAGATGTACAAAATAAAGAAAACTTGTGGTCAAAAATAGACTGTCTCTTTATTGAACAAAACTCGGGAAGACTGGGAAAAGGAGGTGGGAGAGGGGAAGAGAGAGGGTGGGAGAGGGGAGGGCAACTAAAATGATCAGAGGTTTGGAACAGGTCCCATATGAAGAGAGGCTAAAGAGACTAGGGGTATGTCTACACTACCCTCCTAGTTCGAACTAGGAGGGTAATGTATGCATACCGCACTTGCTAATGAAGCCCGGGATTTGAATTTCCCGGGCTTCATTAGCATAAGCGGGGAGCCGCCATTTTTAAATCCCCGCTGCTTCGAACCCCGAGTAGCACGGCTACACGGGGCTCGAACTAGGTAGTTCGGACTAGGGTGCCTATTCCGAACTACCGGTACACCTCGTTTCACGAGGAGTAACGGTAGTTCGGAATAGGACCCTAGTCCGAATTACCTAGTTCGAGCCCCGTGTAGCCACACTACACGGGGTTCGAAGCAGCGGGGATTTAAAAATGGCGGCTCCCCGCTTATGCTAATGAAGCCCGGGAAATTCAAATCCCGGGCTTCATTAGCAAGTGCGGTATGCATACATTACCCCGCTAGTTTGAACTAGCGGGGTAGTGTAGACATACCCTGGGACTTTTCAGTTTAGAAAAGAGGAGACTGAGGGGGGATAGGATGGAGGTCTATAAAAGCATGAGTGGGGTGGAGAGGGTGCATAAAGAAAAGTTCTTCATTAGTTCCCATAATAGAAGGACTAGAGGACACCAAAGGAAAGGAATGGGTAGCAGGCTTCAAACTAGTAACTGAAAGTTGTTCTTCACAAAGCAAAGAGTCAACCTGTAGAACTCCTTGCTGCAGGAGGCTGTGAAGGCTACAACTAGAACAGAGTTTAAAGAGAAGTGAGATAAAGTGATGGAGGTTGGGTCCATGGAGTGGTATTAGCCAGGGGGTAGAAGTGGTGTCCCTGCCCAAAGTTTGTGGAAGGCTGGATAGGGATGGCACGAGACAAATGGCTTGGTCACTGTCTTCGGTCCATCCCCTCCAGGGTCCCTAGGGTTGGCCACTGTCGGCAGACAGGGTACTGGACTAGATGGACCTTTGGTCTGACCCAGTACAGCCATTGTAAGCTCAGGGCTCAGGGTCGGGGGTCTCAGTGGACCACCTTGATTTTCATGCACACCTGCTCCTGGGTTGCCAGGCTGGCAGCTCTCCTGCCCTAGACGGCCGCTTTCCTGTGCCTAGTGCAGAGGTCGTGGACGAGGTCCACGATGTCCGCACTAGACCAGGCGGGTGCCCGCCTCTTGCAGTCCCGGGCAAGCTCCCGGGAGCCACCAGCCTGGTCCCGGAAAGAGAGGGAGGGCTGGGGGGCATCGGGTGGCTGGCTCGAGCTGTGCCAGGTGCAGGATCTTCTGGCTGGGTGCTGGCAGGCTTGAACCTGGCACAGGCACCGTAACCAGCCCGTGCCCCTTTAAGGGCTTCGGGGCTGGGAGGGGGGCAATAGAGTTTCCCTGGTGTTGGCCAGAGTGGCCACCAGGGATAGCTTGGGAGGGCTAGCCTCTCACTAGTTCAAATTAAGGGGCTACACACCCCTTAATTCGAACTAGTAAGTTCGAACTAGGCTTAATCCTCGTAAAATGAGGTTTTCCTAGTTCAAACTAAGCGCTTCGCTAGTCCGAATTAAGTTCGAACTAGCGGAGCGCTAGTGTAGCGCCTATCAAAGTTAATTCGAACTAACGTCCGTTAGTTCGAATTAACTTTGTAGTGTAGACATACCCCCCCTGAAAGAACAGGTACGCAGCTTGGGAGTCCTCCTGGACCTTTTTTTAACATTTGAAAATCAGATTTCTTCGGTGGCCAGGAATGCCATTGGGCAACTTCGTTTAATCCGCCTGCTGCGACCCTTACTGAACAAACATGACATGGCCACAGTGATCCATGCTCTTGTTACACCCCGACTGGATTACTGCAATGCACTTTATGTAAGGCTGCCTATAAAGAGCCTTCAGAAACTTCAACTGGTCCAGAATGCGGCTGCTCATGTCTTAACTAACACTAGTTATATGGAGCACATTATGCCAGTGCTTCAGCAGGTGCACTGACTTCCAGTATGTTTCTGGGCACAATGTAAGGTTTTAGTTATGACCTATAAAGCCTTAAATGAGTTGGGTCCAGGGTATCTGAAGGACTGTCTTCTCCCATATGAACCTGCCCAGGGATTGAGGTCAGCTGGGGAGGCTTTGCTTCGTGTTCCCCCACTTGCAGAGATAAGATTAACATCTATGCGGAACAGGGCATTCTCAGCTTTTGCTCCCAGGCTGTGGAATTCTCTTCCTCGGGATATTCGCATGGCGCCAACGCTAGTGTTGTTCCGGCGACAGGCTAAAGCCACCCTTTTTACTCATGCTTTTATTAATGTTTGAGTCTGTATGTGTGTGTTCCTCCTCTCTATATGTGTTTAGCTGGTTATTTCCCTCTGAGGTCTCATATTTTAAATTCTCATATTTTAAATTTTTTATATTTGTATTTTTTTGTTTGTTCTTGTAAGCCGCCTTGAATATTTTAAATAGAAAGGTGGGGTAAAAATATTTAAAGAAATAAAATAAAAATAAAATGTCCACAGTACAAAATGAAGTTGCATAACTTATGCCAGCGTGCAACCATCACAGTAATTACGTCTGTCATTCAGGTCTGTACTTTGCTCCTTGGGTTTTTGGGTTTTTTTTCTGACTTATATTTGAACCTCTGCCTCTTGCTCCATATTTGTCATCTGAATGTAGTCCCCTTACTAAAGGGGCCTTTGTTTTATTCTGAAAAGACTCTGTGTGCTACAATCCAGACTACAATTCCCATGATCCCGTGGGAAAAACAGGAAGGAAGGACTCTTGGGTGAGAGAGGACTGCTCTCTCCATGTGCTTGAAGAAAGAGGCCTAGCAGTCTGGGACTCTGCTTTGGAGTTTGGAACCAAAGGGGGAGCCAGGCTACTGCCAAGGACATTGACCCAGTGCAGGGGCTGTTGGATGCAGCTACTAGATGCCTGTTGAAACTGGGAGTTAGCCGGCTGCTTCCAATAGGCACAGCATGAGGCAGTAAGTTTTGGGCCTTGTTGGGAAAGTGCTGCCTGGGACAGAGCTGCTGTCTAGCCTGGACCAAATCTTCACTACAGCTGCAACATCAGCGCGCCCACGCAAGCAAGTCTGGGACTGTGAGTCTAGGGGTGTGCACACTCTGGGGTGGGGTCACAGGTAGTACAAATGTTAGCTGTATAAGCTTCAATTATTGTGATGTGTTTTGTTAATGCTGTTCATTGCTAAATCTGTTAATCCCTGTTTAGTTAAGTAAAGATTGTTTATTTTGAAGTGTTCTATTAGATGTATATGATTTGTAGTTGTTCTGGAATTAGATCCAGATTTATGTTGCCATGGGCTGCGTGAAGGGGGAGTTTTGGGGGCCCTTTCCATTGTGCCTCCCCATCCTGGGGAAACACCAGTCTTGGGGTGTTTGGGAGATTATGGAGGGGAGGGGGAAGAGGCAGGCACAAGGTGGGGACTTGGGGGCGGGGTGAATTGAGGGTGGGATTGGGACATCCGTGTTATGGGATTTAACATACATTAGTGGCCCTTCATTTCCTTGTTTCTAATTCCGAGAGGGGAAAATGGATTTTCATGGGAAAGAAAACGCTAAACCGCCCCTGGGGTCTGGCTGGGGCACACCCATGAAAACACTCACAGCCGCTTTTCTACAAAGCACAAGCACAGCATGTTACTTTTATTAACAGGGGGGAAACATGCTATTCTGGATGATAGGAGGGTTCCTTTGCAGGTTTCCTCTTGCTCACAAGGTTCTTTACAGCCCGGGTGAAGAGGCTCCAAGGATTTTAAGAGCAAGGTGTTATCTGCCAGATCCCCAGAGATCCTGCCTTGACAATCTTGGATGCCATTAGATTCTCCTAGGACTGCAAAAAGCAAAGAAATAGTTAGTCTGTGTTTTTATCCATTAAAAGAGGAAAGTGTGACCATGAGTGCAGATATCCCTGGTGAAAACCAATACTGGTGATTCATATTCTGTATTTTACATTCTGCTGCAGTTTTAATAGGCAGCCAATTCACATATTTAGCTCTAAGTATATGGCCTACCAGCTAATTACACCACAGTTCTGAGCTTGGAGTGCCCGTCCTTTTACCATGCCTCGGCATAGAATACCCCATCCTATAAATATGTCCCATATTCCTAGATGTATACCTTTATATTTAGCTGCATTAAAGCCCATATTGTGTCCTTCAGCCTAGCTTACCTGGTGATCTGCATTGCTCTGTATCAGCCCTCCTGTTGTTCCCTACTCTATGTGCCAAAGAGATTCACAAGTCCTATTAATTCCCCTCAGACTGAGGACAACAGGCCATCTCGAATGCTTTCCTATGAACCTACAATTCCTATAACTCTTTGACTACAAGTCAAAGAATCCTGATTTTGGCAGAGGTCATGGTCCCAAGTGTGGACAGAGTTTGGGTTCAACACACCAGAAATGGCAGAATAAATTTTGCTCAGACACCCTGTCATGATTATGAAGGTTAGCCAGCAGCCTGGGGACAAAGGGGTTAACTACACCTACCCAGGTGGAGTGGCCAATAGGAATGTAGGTAGGACTTTCAAACTAGGACGAAGGAATTTGGGTTTTTCCCTCCTTTGTCTCTGAGGGTATGTCTAGACTACATGGCTCCGTCGACAGAGCCATGTAGATGAGTTTACTAGACATAGGAAAATGAAGCAGCGATTTAAATAATCGCCGCTTCATTTACGTCAAAATGGCCACCGCACTGTGCCAATCAGCTATTTAGTGGCACGGCGGGGCAGTCTGGATGTGCCACGGTCAACAAGTGAAGCCGTTGTGAACCGCTCTGGTATGCCTTGTGAAATGAGGTTTACTGGAGCGGTCAACAAAGGCTTCACTTGTCGACCGCGGCGTGTCCACACTGCCCCGCTGTGCCGCTAAACAGCTGATTGGCACAGCGCAATGGCCATTTTGATGTAAATGAAGCAGCGATTATTTAAATTGCCGCTTCATTTTCCTATGTCTAGTAAACTCATCTACATGGCTCCATCAACGGAGCCATGTAGTCTAGACATAACCTAAGTTGTTGCTCTGCAGCTAGAGAGAGGCAAGCATGTCTCCCTCTCCCTCCAAGAAAAGACTCTTTCTTCACTTTCTGTAAGTAGGGTAAAGTTTACATAAATCTGTTAGGTTTTATTATTTTATGTTTGAGGATGGGATCTGATGTCTGTGCACCTTTTAAAAAATGTTTTGACTTTTTTTTGTAACTAAGTTCTCGGCCATGGAGTTTCTCCATGAGTATATTTTGTTACCCTTCCATCTAGTCCTTATGCTTGCAACAGGAATATTGTAATAGTAAACGTTTTCTCTTTTTTTTTATTAACCTAGCATTGGTTAATTGTGTGCCCTGATTTTCATTTTAGGGGTGAGATTTCCCCAATGATCTTTCCCCTGATCTCTTTATTAATATTTGGGTGGTGGCAGCGGCGTTTGATCCCCAAAATCTAGGGTTTTATGATTTTGGGGGGAAGTTTTAATACCAAAGCCTGGTAAATAAGGTTTTGGGGTACACTTGCTGGCCCCCACTTCTGCATTTATCATGCCAGAGTGGGGAAGGAGCCATGACACACCCCAAAAATATTCCACTGTTGTATGTAGTACAGTCAGGGATGTTCCCACTAAGGAAGAGGGTGTTTAAGAAACAGAGAAGCATGCGAAAGGATGGAGATATTGTAGAAAGACTGGAAACTGCCTTTACTGTGAGTGCTTACTGATGTTCTAGAAGCACATTGGGGCAGTCACAGAGATTGAAGGAGAGTTATCCTAATGTATGTACAAATACAGAGCTGGCATAATTGGCCCTTTCCTGCCTTAATTGCAAGGGTTGCCTTAGGGGTCATACTGGAGATGGTGCTGGCTGTTATCAGGTCTCAATAAGGCAACCTCTGTATCAGAGAGCACTACAGGTGCTCCGGAGTGTGGACCAAGCATGAACAGCAGAGTGAGGCAGCTATAAATGAGAGAAGTCAACAGGCGTCCAAGCAAATCCCAGATAGTCCAGAATCAGAGTATTACAGGAACCTCCTTTGCCCTGTTTCTAGTGTGTGAAGCTTGCAAAAGGATTAAATAAAAAGTCTCTCTGGTGCAGCATTGAACTTACCACTTACAGCAGTGCCAAAACACACCACAGCGGCCGATGCGCATGGTATAGAGTGGACATCTGAAAGGGAGGCAGACACCCCCTTGACTTACACATATGGAGGTGCCAATGATTCCACGGTCAGAAACTGCACAGAAAATAACAAACAAACAAAGAAAAGAGTCACGATTTTCCGGGAGGGAAGAGCTGAAACAGGAACATAATGGGCATGTCTCATTTAATGCATTGCCCAGTCACCGACATCCAGACACATCAACCCAATTATCTTAAATTCCTGTTGCTCTCTGCACATTGAATGGCTGCCCCTAGGAAGAGAACAGAGCACGTTAGTTAAGCAGGTGGGCAGGCTCTTTGGCTGCCGACTTCAGAACCGTAGTGCTGAGCATGGGTGTCCTTCACAGCTCCATCCCTTTCACGGACAGAAAGCCGGTAGCTTCCTTCATCACCAGCTTCCCTTAGTGGCCCCTGCTGCATCTCTGACTCTGATTGGTAACAGTGATGTTCCAGGCAACATGGCACATGCTCATTGGCTGAGCAGGGTTAAACTGGCTCAGCATTGGGACGGACGGTTGCAAATTTTAGGAACAGAAGGGTTTGAACAAGTCCCTGCCCGTCCGAATGCCTTATAGTCTGGGCGACTCCGCACAAACGTTCCTGTGACAACTCAGCCTCAGGAATAGTTTCTTCCTGACCTCTTGCCAGTTACAGACATGGCTGAGAGGCAGGACCGAATGTCCATCAGCTCACCTTTTGGGTTCTGTAGATGGAGGGGTGAAAGTAACTTACAGTTACTGTCATATCACACTTCCCCCACCCTCCTTCCCTGAGCCCTCCCTGAGGCTGGGAGCAATACCACAGTACTTATAAGAAATTTAAGTGTGGGGTGGAGTGCAGGAGACTCAGAGCAGGAGGGTGTGGGGATGTGGAGCAGCCCAGGGCAGAGAGTGGGGATGTGGAGGTACAGGAAGCAGGACAAGGGATTTGGGTTGGGGAAGGTCCAGAGTCAGGGTTGGGGAGTGGGCAGAAGGGACAAGGGGAGAGTTGGGGAGTGCAGAAATCAGGGCTATGGGTGTGGTAGGACTCAAGGGTGAGAGTGTGTGGGGGCGGACTGCAGGAATCAGGCACAGCTGTCCAAGGGCTCAGGGCTGGGGTTTGGAGAGTGTGGAGGAAAACGGGGGACCTGAAGCCCCCGATTCCTACAGACACTGCTTGTTGCTTGCTGTTCCCGTTTCCATGACTCTGAGGGAGTGAGGGGAAAGAACCCCAGGTGGATGACTCACACCTCTGTCTCCTTCCTGCACCAGCCAGTAGAGAGAGAAAAGCAGGGACACTGTGTCCTTTCCTCTCGCTCTCTGACAGTGATGGGAGGGTAACAGCAAGCAACAAGCGGTGTCTGACGGAATCGAATGTGGGCAGACCCCCGTCTTCTGTAAAGGGTGACCAGGGAGGGGATCTAGGGGAGGCAGTTCCAGACCAGTGTGGAGCTGGTCATCCAGTCCCTTTCACCTGCCTGCTGCTTAACACAGGAATCTGTAGAAGAGCCATGGGAGGCCCAGCTGGGAGCACGCCGCACCTCTTCCTGCAGCCAAGTGCCCCAGACGGCTCGTATCGGAGTGGCGCACCAGGGCGCACCGCTTTAATTTCACCTCTGTGTAGATCAGAATATTTTTAAACTGGATTTTAGCTTTGTTTTCATTAAAGTATCCAATCCACTCCAGCATAAACCCAGGATCTAAACCAGGGATGGGCAATAATTTTTGGTGGGGGGGGGGTGTCTCTCCAAAATGTTGACAAGTGCTGCAATTTTCTGTGGAGGGGGTTTGGGGTGGAGATTGGATGCAGAAGGGAGCTTGAGGGGTGCAGGAGAGGGCATGGGGTCTGAGAGGGAATTTGGGTGATGGAGAGGGCATGGGGTCTGAGAGGGAATTTGGGTCATGGAGAGGGTTCACAGTGCATGAAGCTTCCCCCCGACATAGTGAGGCAGATGGAGCAGCCAGCCTATGGGTCCAGTGGGGCAGGCTGAGGGCCGGATTGAAAGGCTTGGCAGGCTAGATCCTACACTGGGCTGTATCTTGCCCATCCCAATCTAAACTGTGGTGTCTCATTGCCTCCTTCAGCTTCCCCTCTCTGTATGTGATTTCTATCTTCTCTTATACATGTTTGGTGTGGGGAGTGTGGGGCCCAAATACATGACTGAGGCTCCTAGGTACTAATTCATTAATAAAATAATAATTCTGTATACAGATACAATGCCATTTCCTCAGAAACTGCTCCAATCCAACACAATGGTGTTTCCAGTAAACAGGCCAAGAGACAGCAGAATATTTCTGGGAGTCAGTGTTTCTAAAACACTGAAAAAATGATTTGTCACATTAAGATTAGGGTTTTAGTTCTAGACTGGGTAGTCTCTTCGGGGGGGGTGAGACATCACTTAATAATCAGGAACGTCAAAGCCCCGGATAATTAACACTTGTGAGCTGAAGAAATTAGGTTCTAATTTATGGTCTGTTTCCAACTTAGTTCATCCTCCACTAGTACAAACTGTATTTTCATTCTTTCAGGCCAAAGGAAGAGGATGCATCTTGAATGTGTCTATACATATAGTCATAAATTGTTTTCCATGACCTTTGATGAGGTCAAGGAAAGGGCTTAAATGAACTTTAAGCAATGGACTTAAATTGCAGCAAGAGAGGCTTAGGCTTGTCATTAGGAAAAACTTCCTAATTGTCCAGGTGATTAAACACTAGTATAAATTGCCAAGGGCGGTTGTGAAATCTCCATCACTGGAGATATTTGAAAGCAGGTTGGATAGACATCTATCAGGAATGTTCTAGATGGTTCTTGGTCCTGCTGTGAGGGCAGGGGACTGAACTTGATGATTTCTCGAGGTCCCTTCTAGGCCTTGTATTCTATTATTCATAATTGGTGAGCTGCTCTTTGGTTTGTCCAATCAGGCACAAGAGTACTTTTTTAAGCTTTCTTGCGATGAAAGTTGAGTCAGAATATAAAAGACATTAATTCCCTAACTGAGTTTTGGAGTTAAAGAAATTAAGAATACCCAGAATTCTCAGACAAAGCAGTGCGTTTTGTGACGTAACTTGCTGCTACATGCCTATGTGAGACGATTTTTATCACTTACTGCCTGCCAGTCCAAACACAGAGGCACGATAATGCTGAACCTGACCTGAGGCTAAAGCTGACAAACATTACACCTGACTTCCCTGAGCTTGGCTCACAAAAACACATCCATTGCATTGGAAAGGCAAGACTACTGACAGGAAAGTAGGAGTTGTGTGCTTTTATTTGTAGAGCAAAACTATTACTTTTTAATTCTTATAGGTAGTGCTTTTATTGAAAGTGCTTTACAGTAGTTAGCTAACTGTACAATGTTTGGAGAGAGCCTTAAGTGGTCTGCTGAGGCCTTCTGCAATTTTTAAGTAGGCCAAGAAAAAAAAAAGTTTGAGAACCACTGCTTTAAACTATGAGGCTACGTCTAGACTGGCCCCTTCTCTGGAAGAGGCATGCTATTTTCTAACTTTGGAATAGGGAAATCCGCGGGGGATTTAAATAAACATGGCCACTGCTTTTTTTCCGGCTTGGGGAAAAGCCGGAAAAGAGCGTCCAGACTGGCGCGATCCTCCGGAATAAAGCCCTTTTCCAGAGGATCTCTTAGAAGTAGGAATAAGTAGCCTTTTCCCGAAAAAACTTCCCCTGCGTCCAGACTCAAGCCGCGTTCTTTCGAAATTATTTCGAAAGAACGCGGCTTTTCTTTCGATGGCGGTAAACCTCATTTCACGAGGAAGAACGCCTTCTTTCGAAAGTTCCTCTTTCGAAAGAAGGCGTTCTTCAATGTAAAGAGGCCGTCTTCGAAAGAGAGCATCCAGACTCGCTGGGTGCTCTCTTTCGAAAAAGCGGATTTTTCTTTCGAAAGATCTGCCTGCAGTCTAGACACGATCTTTCGAAAGAGGCTCTTTCGAAAGATGCTTTCGAAAGAGCCTCTTTCGAATGAAGCCTGCAGTCTAGACATAGCCTGAGTGTGTTTAACAGTCTTGATTTGTGGACGCCAGAGCTAGACCCAGATTTCAAGCAGCAATCTCACTTGTGCCAAATACAGAATTATATAACCTCTCCACTCCTACTCGACAATCCCCGGTAAATGCAACCATGAATTGCATCAGCCCTTTTGGCCACAGCTTCGCGTTGGGAGCTCATGTTCTGCTGATTATCTTCCACCTACCCCCAAATGCTTCCCAGGAAAAACTGCCCTCTATATCAACATTCTTTTTTCTTAGCTCTATTTTAACGTGTATTCTTTGCTTGCACCCGGTTTATCATTTAATCCACATCACACTATCAGAGATACATCTTCTTCAGTATTTATCACCTCCCAAATTTCATTCTCCTCTGCAAATGTTATTAGAAAATTTATGTTTCCTTCGAGATTGTCCTGTCCTATTCAATGTTTTTAATAGCAAAGAACCAACCCCAGATGGAACCCGCAAGACAGAATGCAGGCGATGTTTTTACAAGTTATAGTCCAGCTACATCTGAACAGATTTTCATCAGCACAAAGACACCTTCTAAGACACCTTCTGACCCCAATATTATTAATCAGATACATTTTAAGTGTCTGCTCCACACTTTGTAAGCACTAGAGGTCGTTAGAAGAAGAGTTGGAGAAACTATGATACAAAGATTTAGGCAGCCTTAGTATAGCCCACAAATGTCCTTCTATATTCTCCCCTCATTTCATCCAAGTCTTACCTTCAGAGCTTTGTGCCACCAGGAAGAAGACAGCAAAAAGAAGGTAAAGTATCTTCATGGCTAATGTTTTACCGAGAGCTCAGTATCACTGAAGAGAATAGACTCTAAGTTAACCACGAGACTGAGTGTTTCTCTATTTATAGGACACGGGGGATTGTGATAGTCATATCTGTCGAAATCTTGGTTTTACAAGTGTGTGCTGCAAACCCATAATTATAATGATTATTACATGTACAGCTGCAGAAAAATTCCAAGGACATCTTAAGGAAATGCAGATGACCAATCCCTGCCTGGAGGAAGTTGCAATATGAATATTTACTAGTAGCAATTACAACTACTCAGGAGAGAGATCTTGGAGTCATTGTGGATAGTTCTCTGAAAACATCTATTCAGTGTGCAGCAGCAGTTAAAAAGCAAACAGAATGTTAGGAATCATAACAAAAGGGATAGGGAATAAGACAGAGAATATCTTATTGCCCCTGTATAAAACAATGGTCTGCTCACAGCTTGAATACTGTGTACATGTGTGTTCACCTCATCTCAAAAAAGATATCTTGGCATGGAAAAGGTTCAGAAAAGGGCATTAAAAATAATTAGGGGTTTGGAAATGGGTCCCATATGAAGAGAGATTAAAATGACTTGGACTTTTCATCTTAGAAAAGAGGAGACTAAGGGGGGATATGATAGAAGTCTACAGAATCATGACTGGTGTGGAAAAAGTGAATAACGAAAAGTTATTTACTTGTTCCCATAACATAAAAACTAGGGGTCACCAACTGAAATTAAAAGGTAGCAGGTTTAAAAAAACAAAAGGAAGTTTTTCTTCACGTGGGACATGGTTGGTCTGTGGAACTCCTTGACAGAGGATGTTGTGAAGATTAGGACTTGAAGGCTACATCTAGACAGTGGCACTATTTCGGGATACTGGAAGTATCCTGAAATAGCTATTCCATGTCTTTAAACATGCCCATTATTTCTAAATATATAAGTCCACAAGGGTTAAGGGACTTGTCAGAATAGGACTTTATTTTGAAATTACCTTGAAATAAGCTAAACAATTTGTGAAGCACAAATTGCGTAGCTTATTTTGAGGTAAGGGTACAGTTTACACACACCCTAACAAGGTTCAAAAAATAGCTAGATAAATGCATGGCAGTTAGGTTCATCAATGGCTATTAGTCAGGATGGGTAGGACGGTGTCCCCAGCCTCTGTTTGGCTGGAGATGGATGACAGGAGAGGAATCATGTGATGATTACCTGTTGTGTTCACTCCTGCTGGGACATCTGGCATTGGCCACTATCGGCAGACAGGATACTGAGCTTTATGGACCTTTGGTCTGACCCAGTATGGCCATTCTTATGTTCAAATTTCTGCTTCCTGGTCCAAAGCTTCCTTTGAAGTCAATGGGCAGATTTTCATGAACGCCATATGAGAGTCCTAGTGCAGAGGAAAATTCTAGAATTCAGCGTCATGTGAGAAGCCTTTGATGGAAGGATCTGAGTGTTTGTATATTTTTTTGTACAGATTTTTTTTCAGTATTTTACACATTTGTGGAATTTTTTCCTAATTTTGGGTATGTCTAAACTACATCCCTTTTTCGATAAAGGGATGTAAATTAGACATATCAAAATTATAAATGATGCTGGGATTGGAATTTCCCGCACTTCATTTACATCATGGCAGCCACGGCTTTTTTTTTGAAAAGCCGCTTTTCCAAAAAAAAAAAAAAGAAATGCGGTCAAGACGGGGATCTTTCGACAGAAATGCCCCGTTTTGAAAGATTCTGTCAACCTCAGGCAATGAGGTGATGGAGGAGACTTGTCTCTCTCATCCCCTAGCTGAAGGCTGGGCAAGATGTGGCCCAGGAGGCCGGATCCAGCTTGCCTAGCGCTGTGATCCGGCCTGCAGACAGCTGCTTTCTATTTATATCCTGTTTGCCTGTGCCATTGAATTTCCAGGTGGCGGCTGAGGGAGCCAGATCCAGTTTAAATGGCTCACGGCTCCTGTTGTGGTGCTACCCTCGCATGGTCCAGAGCCATGAACTCTTTAAATAGCCATAGAAACACTGGGAGGTTGCCAGGCAACAAAGTAGTGGCAGGGCTAGGCACCACAACCGTTTGCTGTGTATTTAAATTCAAAGCTTCTGGCCCCAGGTGACTTTGGGGGAAGGCTAGTCCCCAGGCCACCCCTTCCACCCAGACCCCGCCCCTTCTGGGAGTGGAGCCAGCTTGTGACTATGTACCAAAATTCATTAAGTAGCTCCCCTGCAAAAATAATTGCCCGCTGTTGGGCTAGTTTTTGCCCTGTATTTTGACTTCCCCTTTTTGGATGTAGGGTGCTGGTCTTTTGACCTGCCACTTTCTCCACAGAGACAGGACAGGGATGGTAGAGGGGACACATAGGTATTGGGCACATCACTCTGGGCTGACCATCTCACTCTTCTTCTTTCCCTCTGACGTTCGCACCTGATAAGGTTCAACAAGGACAAGTGCAGAGTCCTACACTTGGGACGGAAGAATCCCAAGCACTGTTACAGGCTGGGGACCGACTGGCTAAGTAGCAGTTCTGCAGAAAAGGACCTGGGGATTACAGTGGATAAGGAGCTGGATATGAGTCAACAGTGCGTCCTTGTAGCCAAGAAGGCTAATGGCATATTAGGTTGCATTAGGAGGAGCATTTCCAGGAGGAGATCTAGAGAAGTGATTATTCCCCTTTATTTGGATCTGGTGAGGCCACATCTGGAATATTGTGCCCAGTTCTGGGCCCCTCACTATAGAAAGGATGTGGATGCACTGGAGAAGGTCCAGTGGAGGGAAACCAAGATAATTAGGGGGCTGGAGCACATGATCTATGAGGAAAGACTGAAGGATTTGGGTTTGTTTATTCTGCAGAAGAGAAGAGTGAGAAGGGATTTGAAAGCAGCCTTCAACTTCCTGAAGGGAGGTTCCAAAGAGGATGGAGAGAGGCTGTTCTCAGTAGTGACAGATGGCAGATCAAGGATCAGTGGTCTCAAGTTACAGTGTGTGTGTGTGTGTGTGTGTGTGTGTGAGGGGGGGGGTCTAGGTTGGATATTAGGAAAAACTATTTCACTAGGAGGGTGGTGAAGCTCTGGAATGGGTTCCCCAGGGAGGTGGTGGACTCTCCATTCCCAGGGGTCTTTAAGTCTCAGCTTAACAAAGCTCTGGCTGGGTTGATTTAGTCGGCATTGGTGCTGCTTTGGGCAGGGGGCTGGACTCGATGACCTCCTGAGGTCTCTTTGGGTATGTCTACACTGCAAAGTTAATTCGAAATAACAGCCGTTATTTTGAATTAACTTTAATAGCAACTATACATGCAAACCGCTATTTCAAAATTAATTCAAAATAGCGGAGCACTTAATTTGAATTTGGGAAACCTCATTCTACGAGGAGTAACGCCAAATTCAAAATAGCTATTTCGAATTAAGTGCTGTGTAGACACTTAATTTGAAATAGGGGGTCTTCAGCCCTTCTCAGGGAGACTTGGTGGCCACTCTGGGCACAACCAGGAAAACTTACTCTCCTCTCCCCCAGCCCCGGAGACATTAAAGGGGTAGACCCTGGTCACAGTGCCTGTGCCTGCTCCAAGCCTGCCAGCCCAGAGCCAGCAGTGGCCACCGGGGCCCCTGACCCAGTGGCCCCAAAACATGACCTAGCAAGCCACTGGCAGCCATCCCTCCACCGTTCCCCAGGAGCAGTCTGCCAGCTCCCAGGAGCCTGACAGTGGCTGGAGATGGAGGGCCCCTTCCTGGTCCAGGCTGGAGATCATGGACCTTATTCAGGTTTGGGGGGAATGCCCCCAACGTCCATGATCTCCGCACTAGATGGAGGAATGCGGCCGTCTAAGGCAGGATAGCTGCCAGCCTGGCCACCAAAGGCCACATGCGAACCCAGCAACAGGTTTGCATGAAAATCAAGTTGGTCTGGCGAGACCCCTAACCCTGGGCCCTGAGCTTCCTCTCCCCATTCTTCCCCTTGTTTCTCCCTTCCAGCTCCCTCCTCCCAGGTTTCCCCCTCCCCTCTCCCAACCTCTCTCTTCCCATCTCCCACCTCCTTTTCCCAGTCTCCCCAGAGGTTCATCCTCCCCCAGTTTTGTTCAATAAACCCAGTTACTATTTTTGAACATACATGTCTTTTGTTTGACATCAGGAAGAGGGGGCTAGGGAGAGGTAAGTGGAAGGACATGAGGGAGGAATGGGGCACAAGCCCTCGGTGGGGAGGACCGGGGTGGCTCTGAGGGCTTCTTGGGGTGTACGCTCTCCCACAGGGCCTGCTGGATCCTGACAGCTCCCCGATGGACCCTCCGGATGGCAGCCTGCAGCAAGTGCAGCCGGGCTGATGGCAATGACCCCACAAGACTCACCGGCATGACCTGGGGCAGTTCTGGCTCCATGTGGCCGAGTGCTATGGTGTCCTGAGTGTGGGCACTCAGGGCACTCCAAGACAGGAGTGCTTTGCTGTCCCTCATCGAGGGAGACAAGCAAGCGGGGAACCCTGAGAACTGTCTGTCTGGGGTGGGGGTAGGCACGGAGCTCAGTTAGCCTCAGGCAGCAGCCCCACACACTAAGTCCTAACCTGATGCCCTGCCAGCACTGGTTCCAGCCTGCCTTAACTTCAGTTCAGGGTCCACTCAATGTGGACGCGCTATTTTGAAATAGCAAAATGCTATTTCAAAATAGGTTTTGGGTGTAGATGCATTAATTCGAATTAGCTTAATTCAAATTAACTATTTCTAATTAAGTGAACTCAAATTAATGCTGTAGTGTAGAAGTACCCTTCCAGCTTTCTGAGTCTATAGCCACAGAGATGTTAGATAAAAACACAAAGCTCTGCACCTCATTGTTCTTTTGTTTCTTAGAATTTGGAATAAGAATTCCACCCCCACCCCCTGAAAATCAGAGAAAAAAAAGTGTTCTACAGAGGAGTTTGACTCCTCATGTATCCTGGTGGATTCATTGTAACCACCACTTCCCCTAAAAGAGGGAAGCACAACTTTCTCCACTTTATTCCAGGCTGTCTAGCTACTGACCCTGCTGAGCTCAGACTAGGGCAGCGCTCTGAGCACTTTTAGTACAGGTCTCAGTATGCTATGCTTTCCCAACTGGCAGCCATTCCCCAGTGAGATTCCTTCCCGCTGCTGACTAGAATCCTGCATTTAATTGGCACCGTCTCACATGTATCTGGGCTTGGTGGAGGTTGTAGAGTGTGGGTGTCACAGGTTGGGTTTTGCAATTGTCCCAGATAACAGAGGAAAGAACCCTCAGCTGCCAATTAACACCCCCACTCCTGGAGCCTCCTGTCATAACCAAATGTAAGTGGGAGGGAAAATTCACTGTCACTTGAGGAAGTTTCAGTTCTCCAGAATAGTGATAGAGATGCAGCCGTGTTAGTCTGGTCTAGCTGAAACAAAAGACAGAACTATGTAGCACTTTAAAGACTAACCAGATGGTTTATTAAATAAACCATTTAGTTTATAAACCTAATAAACCATCTGGTTAGTCTTTAAAGTGCTACATAGTTCTGTCTTTTGTTTCATTTCTCCAGAGGCACTCACACACATGGGCTACGTCTAGACTGGCCCCTTCTCCGGAAGAGACATGCAAAGCAGGCAAGTCAGAATAGGGAAATCCGCGGGGGATTTAAATATCCCCCGCGGGATTTAAATAAACATGGTCGCCGTTTTTTTTCCGGCTTGGGGAAAAGCCGGAAAAGAGCGTCCAGACTGGCGCGATCCTCTGGAATAAAGCCCTTTTCCGGAGGATCTCTTATTCCTCTTATTCTTGCAAGTAGGAATAAGAGATCCTCCGGAAAAGGGCTTTATTCCAGAGGATCGCGCCAGTCTGGACGCTCTTTTCCGGCTTTTCCCCAAGCCGGAAAAAAAACGGCGACCATGTTTATTTAAATCCCGCGGGGGATATTTAAATCCCCCGCGGATTTCCCTATTCCAAAGTTAGAAATTAGCATGCCTTTTCTGAAGAAGGGGCCAGTCTAGATGTAGCCATGGATCCCAAATCTCTATTCCTTGGAGAGATAGGAGAATTAAACATTTGTCTCGCATCCATCAAACCTCCTCTCCTAGAGGTCCAACATGAATATGGAATGATCCCTCCTAATAGTTTTATGCTTCCTCCTTGCTTTGTGCTGTTCCTTATGGGAGATAGGAAGTCAACCAATCTCGTCTCCTCAGCATTTTCAGAAGATGGTCCATCACTCTCCTGACTTTTCAGGGTTAGTGGCCCACTCTAATCTTGGATTGTCTTAGAGGTCTGGCCATGCCCCTCACAGATTGAATCTACTGATACTCTTGTTTTTGCACCAAGTCAGGAATGTTTCTGTACTCTAATGCACTGTTGATATTTCGCCTACATTACTGTAGGGCTGTAGCCAAAAAGAAAATAGCCATAAGTCTGTGCTTTTTTGCCTCTTTATAAGGTGTTAGAATACCTGAAAGAATGGTTTTTTTTGTGTTTTTTGTAGATTTTTTTCCCTTCTGCTTGTTACTTAGCTCACCAGTATCAAGGAAGTTAAGTCTGGTCTTCCCTCCTTTGCTTGGAAGTCTTTTCGGCATCCTCTGGGAAATGTTTGTTATTTGCACGGAGCTGAAAAGGGGAGTTCTTGAGTCTGTAAAATGTGTTTTTCTACAAAGTGTTTGCAGGGCATTTGAATGAAATATCTGTTAATTAAAAATAGGTTTAAGTTCTTCCTTAATAGATGTCGTGTTGATCTTCCAGTTGTCCCTCTCTCTCGGTGTATCTATTTGTCTGGTCCCATTGTACGAGAATGTCTTGTTATCTGAGTCTATAAGAAGAGAAATGAGTCCCCTGGCCTATAGCTCTCGGTCTGGTAACTTCACTGCAATCTCATAATAATCGGTTGGGATATGGAAAATATGAATTTGGAGGCTGACAGCACCCACGCTGCTTAGGACAGGCTGGGATTTCCTAGGATTCCATCGGCAACGTACAATGTGCAACGCACAATGATTAGATATGAAGCGTTTGGCTCCCTCCCACATAATGAGTAGTTCTTGCTCTGTGAACTAGGGCATTAATATCAATGACGCTGTTTCTGTCACAATCCTACGTGAGGCTTCATCTAGATCTAAAATGCAGGTCAACCCAGTGATGCCACTTGAGGTTGTGAAAACCTGACAACCTGGAGAGACGTATTTAAGCTGATCTAAGACCCAGAGTAGACACTGCTAGGCTGATAGAAGATTTTTTCCATTGACCTGGCTGTGCTGGTGAAGAGGGGTGGATTTAATGCAGTGACAGAAAAGCCCCTTTGTTACTGTAATACGTGTGCACACTCCAGGGCTACAGAGGCATAAGCACAGAACTGAAGCTGTGCTGCTCTAGCACTTTTAGGCTGTGTCTAGACTGGCAAGTTTTTCCGGAAAATCAGCAGCTTTTCCGGAAAAACTTGCCAGCTGTTTACACTGGCCACTTGAATTTCCGTAAAAACACTGACGATCTCATGTAAAATCATCAGTGCTTTTCCGGAAAAACTATGCTGCTCCTGTTCAGGCAAAAGTCTTTTTCCGAAAGACTTTTGCGCAAAAGGGCCAGTGTAGACAGCATAGTACTGTTTTCCGCTAAAAAGCCCCGATCGCAAAAATGGCGATCGGGGCTTTTTTGCGGAAAACCGCGTCTAGATTGGCCACGGACGCTTTTCCGCAAAAAGTGCTTTTGTGGAAAAGCATCCTGCGAATCTAGACGTGCTTTTCCGAAAATGCTTTTAACGGAAAACTTTTCCGTTGAAATTCATGCCAGTGTAGACGTAGCCTTAGTATAGACGCAAGTGTGGTAGAATCTAGCAGGTCTGCTTCACTAGGCAAAAAAAACCTAAGCATTATCTAAGCTGCCACTTAGATCCTACTTGGACTTGCAGTGAACTGAGTGTGCCTACCGTAATTTAGCAAATATAATCCATGGGTTATATTCGTTTCCCCCTCCCCCCGTCTCCTCCTGTGGGCTAAAGTCGTGTGCAGGTTATATAGGTTTTTTTTTACAGAAATGGCAGAAACACCCCCCTTCACTACCTTTGCTGGGCTGAGTACCGAACAACGCAGGGAAACTTATAGGGGGCGCAGCAGCCGGGAATGCTCCGGAGTTGGGGCAGAAGCATCCCCAGCAGAGGAGCAAGGGAAGGAGCCTGGAGCAAGGACAAAGGGAAGGAGTCCAGAGCAAGTTGCAGGCATGGGGCAACACATTTAATAACATTACTTTATTGTGCAACCAGTAAAAGAATAAAAACACTGTAAAAAAAAAGAAAAGGCTTCGCACTCTCATTCACTCTGATCTAAAAGCTTTAAAAAGTTTGAAAAACTTAAAAAGGGTAAAGGTTTAAAGTTTGAAAAGTTTAAAACGCTAAAATACAAGTTAAAATCAGTGACTGAATATGTGGTGTAGTTCAAAGGGGTTATATATCCCTTACTGCTCAGTGTTATTAGCTGCAGCTCATTAACAGCTGATTACAGGAGCTTCACAATACCATCATCAGCTGCGGCTCATTGACAGGTGATTAAAGGGGTTTTGTAGTACCATTAATCACTGAGTCTGTCCTGCGGGCTGTAGTCAGGTGCGGGGTATACAGGGATTTCTAAACTCAAAAGGGAAAAACCGTGGGGTACACTCAGGTGTGGGGTATATTCGCTACATTATGGTAGTTGCGGAAATAGGTCCAAATCCAGGACAGACTCCTTAGACATTTTCTTCAGTTTTCCTATCTGAAGATTGTAGCCCAGTCACTTCTTATTTTCTCCTCTCGCCACAGTGTGGATGAGACAAATCCTTAACAGGTGTTTAGTAGCCACCTATGGCTCTCACATGTTCAATGCATCCAGATTTTCACTGCCATTGTGAAGATTGCCGGTGGTTACCGCTACAAAATTAAAAATAAAACTAAAAAAAAAAGGAGAGACTTCGTGTGTTTCTGTCTCATTTAAAGAATTTTGGCCAGGTGGAAATATTGTAGGGGCCCTGTCCCTATGTTAACCCAAACAGGTGCAGGGGCTGAAGGATACGGAGTTTATACCAGGACCTGAAGGATGTAGAGGAATTGCAGGATCAGAGGAGGAAGAAGTGGCTGGGACCCTATTTCCCACACCTCATAGACTCATAGACTTTAAGGTCAGAAGGGACCATTATGATCATCTAGTCTGACCCCCTGCACAGTGCAGGCCACAGAATCTCGCCCCCCCCCTCTTAGAATAATCCTCTCACCTATGTCTCAGCTTGAAGCCTTCAAATACTTTGAAGGCCCCAACATGCAGAGAGTCCTTCAGCTGTGATCTGTGCCCAATGCTACAGAGGAAGGCGAAAAACCTCCAGGGCCTCTGCCAATCTACCCTGGAGGAAAATTCCTTCCTGACCCCAAATATGGCGATCAGCTAAACCCTGAGCATGTGGGCAAGACTCACCAGCCAGACACCCAGAAAGTTCCCTATAGCAACTCCTATCATCCCTCCATTGACCTATTTCCAACTGATAATGAATGGTCAATTAGTTACCAAGATCATGTTATTTCATCCAACCATCCCCTTATCATAGAATCATAGAACTGGAAGAGACCTCAGAAGGTCGTCAAGTCCAGCCCTCTGCTCTAGGCAGGACCAATCCCATCTAAATCAACCCGGCCAGGGCTTTGTCAAGCCGAGACTTAAACACCTCTAGGGATGGAGACTCCACTACTTCCCTAGGTAACCCATTCCAATGCTTCACTACCCTCCTAGTAAAATAGTTTTTCCTAATATCCAATCTGGACCTCTCCCACCACAACTTGAGACCATTGCTCCTTGTTCTTCCATCTGTCACTACTGAGAACAGCCTCTCTCCATCCTCTTTGGAACCTCCCTTCAGGAAGTTGAAGGCTGCTATCAAGTCCCCCCTCACTCTTCGCTTCTGCAGACTAAACAGACCCAAGTCCCTCAGCCTGTCCTCGTAGGTCATATGCTCCAGACCCCTAATCATTTTGGTTGCCCTCCGCTGGACCTTCTCCAATGCGTCCGCATCCTTTTTGTAGTGGGGGGCCCAGAACTGGACACAGTACTCCAGATGTGGCCTCACCAAAGCCGAATAAAGGGGAATAATGACATCTCTGGATCTGCTGGCAATGCTCCTCTTAATGCATCCTAATATGCCATTAGCCTTCTTGGCTACAAGGGCACACTGTTGACTCATATCTAGCTTCTCATCCACTGTAACCCCCAGGTCCTTTTCTGCAGAACTACTACTTAACTAGTTGGTCCCCAGCCTGTAACTATGCTTGGGATTCTTCCGTCCCAAGTGCAGGACTCTACACTTGTCTTTGTTGAATCTCATGAGATTTCTAGTGGCCCAATCCTCCAATTTATCTAAGTCACTCTGGACCCTATCTCTGCCCTTAAGCGTATCTACCTCTCCCCCTAGCTTAGTGTCATCTGCAAACTTGCTGAGGGTGCAATCTATCCCCTCATCCAGGTCATTAATAAAGATATTGAACAAAACCGGTCCTAGAACCGAACCTTGGGGCACTCCACTAGAAACCGACCGCCATCCTGACATCGAACCGTTGATCACTACCCGCTGGGCCCGGCCTTCTAGCCATCTTTCTATCCATCTTACTGTCCATTTATCCAATCCGCATTCCCTTAACTTGCTGGCAAGAATATTGTGGGAGACCGTATCAAAAGCCTTGCTAAAGTCAAGGTATATAACATCCACTGACTTTCCCATGTCCACTGAGCCAGTTACCTCATCATAGAAGCTAATCAGATTGGTCAAGCACGACTTGCCCTTTGTGAATCCATGCTGACTATTCCTGATCACTTTCCTCTCATTCAAGTGTCTCAAAATGGATTCCTTTAGGATCCCTTCCATGATTTTTCCAGGAACCGAGGTAAGACTGACCGGCCTATAGTTCCCTGGATCGTCCTTCTTCCCTTTTTTGAAGATGGGCACTACATTTGCCTTTTTCCAATCATCCGGGATTTCACCCGATCTCCACGACTTTTCAAAGATAATGGCCAAAGGCTCCTCAATGACATTTGCCAACTCCTTCAGTACCCTTGGGTGCATTAAGTCTGGACCCATGGATTTGTGTACGTTTAGTTTTTCTAAATAGTTCCTAACCTGTTCTTTACCCACCAAGGGCTGTCCATCTTCTTCCCATCTTGCGTCGCTTAGCACAGAAGTCCAGGAGCCGACCTTGTCCGTGAATACAGAGGCACCTGAGCTGGCCGACCGGCCATACGCTTGCTGAATCTCAGTAGGTACCATTGCTTTATTTCCTGTCGCTCAAGTCCCTACACACATTAGCCTCAAGGGTTGATCTCACTGGGTTTGGATGCATAGGGTTTGGAAATGACACTCTCCTTGCTCATGAGCCTCCCTTCAGATAGACCCGTTTTTTTGGAATTCCTCTCTGAGTAGTAAATCTTACCCACACCCGAATGATGTCAATGGGAGTCATCCTTTTCATTTCAAAAAGCACTGGAGCAGGCAGTAGATTTTATCAGGTGCTGCGTCCTCAAGGCAGGCCTGTGCTAATTAAAATTCCGGGAAATGTGCCAGGAATGTGGATGCTGCTGTACAGATATAAATAGTTATAATGAACAGAGTGTAGCAAAAAGATCACTTGCATCAAATAAAGGTTTTTCAATTCTGCATAGCACAGACCCCAGATGCCTGTGAATGCAGTGTTAAAACCTCTGTGAATGCAGTGGTAAAGTTTCTTGGTGATACGTCGTCCCCTTGCAGAATGCTGAGTTGAACAACTTGCAAAGTTCTGAAAGCTAGGCACCGGACCCCAGACCCTAGCACAGGTGGAAGGGGAGAATGTGGGGCTGATAGGTGTCCCGTTCATCTTCTCTCCCAGTCCCCATGCCATTCACCACCCCCCACCACCATTCCTTTTCTAAGTGCCCCTTCCTTTGTTCCCGCTAAACCCCATGCATACTTCACCTAAGCTCCCATCTCTCTCCTAAGAATATAAGAATGGTCACACTGAGTTAGATGAAAGGTCCATTAACCCAACGTCCTGTCTTCTGACAGTGACCAATGCCAGGCAATCCCCAGGGAATGAACGGAACAGAGAACATCAAGTGATCCATGCCCTGTTGCCCATTCACAGCCTTGTCAAACAGAAACTAGAGATACCTTCCCTTCCCATCTTGGCTAAATAGCCAATGCACATATTTTCCATTAATTTATCTATTTTGTTTTAAAAACTCTGTTAACGTTTTCACAGCTTCCTCCAGCAGAGTGTTCCACTGGTTGTTTGTGTGTTATATGAAGTAGTATTTCCCTTTGTTTGTTTTAAATCTATTGCCTATTGATTTCAGTGGGTGACCTCTACTTCTTGTGTTCTATGGGAGTAAATAACTTTTTCTTATTTACTTTCTCACACCAATCATGATTGTATAAATCTCTCTCATAGACCCCTTAGTCATCTCTGTTACAAGCTGAAAAGTCCAAGTCATATTAAGCTTTCCTCAAATGGAAGTTGTTCCATATCTGCAGACCAGGGGGACGGGGGGGCAAAGCAGAGCAAAGCAGAGCCAAGCCGCGGAGCGCGCGGTCAGCTGACAGCGCGCTCCGCGGCTTGGCTCTGCTTTGCCCCTCCCCCCCGGTCTGCAGACCAGGGGGACGGGGGGCAAAGCAGAGCAAAGCCCCGGAGCACGCGGGCAGCGGACAGCCCAGATGCGTCTGGGCTGTCCGCTGCCCGCGTGTTCCGCCGCTTTGCTCCCCGTCCCCCTGGTCTGCAGACCAGGGGGACGGGGAGCAAAGCAGAGCAAAGCCACGGAGCCCGAGGGCAGCAGGACAGCCACGGCGCATCTGGGCTGTCCTGCTGCCCCCGTGCTCCGTGGCTTTCCTCCGGACACCTGTGGTACAGCAGCTGGGGCGCTGCCAGTTGGTTCTGTAGCGCCGCTCTGGGCACTACTGGACCAACTGGGCAGCACCCCAGCTGTTCTGCCCCAGGCGTCCTGATTCAGCCACTGCTGGTCAGATTCAGCAGCGGCTGAATCAGGACGCCTGGGGCAGAGCAGCTTGGGTGCTGCTGGGTTGGTCCAGTAGCGCCGAGGAGCGGCGACGCTACTGGACCAATCCAGCAGCACCCCAGCTGCTCTGCCCCAGGCGTCCCCAAGTCAGCCGCTGCTGAAACTGACCAGTGGCTGACTACAGGAAGCCCCTGCCCCGGGCTTCCTGGAATCAGCCGCTGATCAGTTTCAGCAGCAGCTGACTTGGGGATGCCTGGGGTTCTTAAGTTGAATCTGTATGTAAGTCAGAACTGGTGTCCAGATTCAGCCGCTGTTGAAACTGATCAGTTTCAGCACCGGCTGAATCTGGATGCCAGTTCCGACTTACATACAGATTCAACTTAAGAACAAACCTACAGTCCCTATCTTGTACGTAACCTGGGGACTGCCTGTATGCATTTCTTTGCATTTATAAACATTGAATTTCATTTGCCATTGAGTTGTCCAGTTGCTTTAATGTTGTGAGTAACTTTTGAAACTCTTTGCTGTCTTCCATGTACAATAAAACTCCAATTTTCCGGCATCCAGTGGTCCTGCACTCCTGATAGTCCAGCACCAACTGGAACCCGAAAGTGCTCCGGCCAGCCGGACAAGTGGAGCTGCTCTGCCCCCAGCTTCCCCAAGTCCGCCGCTGCTGAAACTGAGCAGCGGCTGACTTGGAGAAGCCGGGGGTAGAGTAGCCGGGGTGCTGCCAGGTTGGTCCCACAGCGCTGCCCTCTCCCACGCTGTGCAGTTCCCCGCCACCCCCACCCCACCCCACCCCAAACCCCTCATAGCCCCCCTTCCGGTACTCCGGCATATCTGATAATCCGGCATCCCCTGGGTCCTAAAGGTGCCGGATTATAAGAAGTTTACTGTATCTTGAGCAGTTTTATATCATGTCTCAATTTTGCCATCTCAGATAACCCCTTTCTCTGGAACATGTATGCATATAATGAATAGGATTGATCTCAGTGCTGACCCCAGGGAACATCACGGTTACCTCCATCCATTCTGAAAACTGATAATTTATTCTTGTCCTTTTTCCCTACCTTATCTTTTAACAAGTTGCCAGTCCATGAGGGGACCATCCCACTTATCCCATGACAACTTATATTACTTAAGACCCTTTAATGAAGGATGTTGTCAAAGGCTTTCTGAAAATCTAAGTACACTATATCCATTGGATTCCCCTTGCCTACATGTTCTTTCACCTCCTCAAAAGTAGATCAGTGAGTCATGATTTACCTTTCAAAAGCCACATTGACTCTTTCCTACCAACTGTTGTTCATCTAGATGTCTTCCAATTCTGTTCTTTACTTTGTTTTCAACCAATTACTTGGTACAGAAGTTAGACTTATGGCCTGTAATTGCCAGGCTCACCTCTGAAGCCCTTTTTAAAAATTGGCATCACAGTTGCTACCCTTCAGTTATTTGTTACAGAACATGATTTAAATTATAGGTTACACACCACAGTTAGTAATTCTGCAACTTCACGTTTGAGTTTGTTTAGAACTCTTGAGTGAACGTCATCTGGTCCTTGTGACTTCTTAGAGTTTAGTTTATTAATTTGTTCTTAAACCTTATCTAATGACTAATTTCCCTGCCCCTACCATACAGAGCAATATATCCTCCGCCCCATAAGTGTTCTCTCTCTCCTGACTGCCATACTCTCCTCCTATTACTCACCCCTCTGCTGCTTAATACACCTCCCTGCCCAGCAGGCATTCACAGCTCTCAATTTTCCTTCCATAGGCTGTGATTATGTTCTGCCAATACAAAACTGTTGTCTATGAGTCACCGATTTAGAGCAATACCTAGCCATTCAGTCCAAAAGGCCCTTTGTCTTAAGTTAGATTGACATTAACTTATCCTTAGTTGTGTTAATTGAAGGGTGAATTCCCAGCTCCCAATCTCCATGATGACTGACTCATTCAGTCATTAGCACAGAGATGGCCAAACTCACCAACCTTCTGAGCTATCTATGGCAATCTTTAGAAGTGCCTGATGGGGTACAGGCCTTCAGCCCCATGGCAGGGTGGTGTGGCTAGAGGCTTCTGCCATGTGCAGTGGGGGGTGTCAGTCACCTCATACTCCTGTAGGTAGAGAATGGGGAGAGCTGTACATTAGCCGTAAAAGAGCCTCAAAGTGGCTTACTAGCCACAGTTTGGCCACACTAGCATTAGTATCTCTTAATTTTATCATGACAGTGCAGTGATATGTAATGAGCTCTACCTGAGAGCTGGTTTGAGGATTTTATGAGACTAGGTGGCCTATTTGTGGGAAATAATAATAATAATAATAATAATTAAGAATAAAACCCTTCTTCAGCTACCAATAAAACCAAACCTGGATTGTTTCTACTGTTTAATGCCATTATAGATCAATAGTTTCCACAAAGCCCATTAAGTCACAAAACGTTTTATATAATTTT
This sequence comes from Pelodiscus sinensis, assembly GCF_049634645.1. Lineage (NCBI taxonomy): Eukaryota > Metazoa > Chordata > Testudines > Trionychidae > Pelodiscus > Pelodiscus sinensis. The sequence goes on along the minus strand of NC_134713.1, from coordinate 7,761,743 downwards.
TCCTGTCACTACAAACCCAGCTACCTATATTTCTAATAATTGAATTCCCCACAGCTATTACTTGGCAGTTCCTAATAAATGAGTTTCCCTCCCCACTGTCAGAGGATATGATAGATATGACCTGTGACAGGGCATCTGCCCCACACTGGCCCTTTAAGGTAAATTACTGCTTCTTGGAGCAGCTGGTTCTGAGACCTCACAAGGGGAGAGGTAATTCTTGATTTAGGCCTAAGTGGAGTGCAGGATTTGGTCCAAGAAGTAAATATAACTGGACCACTTGGAAAAAGTGACCATAATGTAATAAATTTAACATCCCTATGGTAGGAAAAGCACCTCAGCAGCCCAACCCTGTGGCATTTAATTTCAGAAAGGGGGACTACACAAAAATGAGAAGGTTAGTTTAATAGAAATTAAAAGGTACAGTGGCAAAAGTAAAATTCCTGCAAGGTGTATGCAGACTTTTCAAAGACACTATAATAGAGGACCAACTTAAATGTATATCACAAATTAAAAAACACAGTAAGAGAACCAAAAAGTGCCACTGTGGCTTAATAAGCTAACAAAAGAAACAGTGAGAGATAAAAAGGCATAATTTAAAAAGCAGAAGTCATATCCTAGTGAGGAAAATAGAAAGGAACATAAACTCTGTCAAGTTAAGTGTAAAAATATAATATGAAAAACCAAAAAGAAGTTTGAAAAACAGCTAGCCAAAGACTCAAAAAGTAATAGCAAAATACTTTTTAAGTACATGAGAAGCAGGAAGCCTGATAAACAACCATTGGGGCCACTGGATGATTGAGATGCCAAGGAGCACTCGAAGATGTTAAGGTCATTGCAGAGAAACCAAATGAATTCTTTGCTTCGGTCTTCATGGCTGCAGAAGTTAGGGAGATTCCCAAACCTGAGCCATTCCTTTTAGGTGACAAATCTGTCACTCTGTCCCAGATTGAGGTGTCATTAGAAGATGTTTTGCAACAAATTTATAAACTTAAAAGTAACAAGTCACTGGGACCAGATGGCATTCACCCATGAGTTCTGAAATAACTCAAATGTGAAATTGCAGAACTATTAATTGTGATTTGTAACCTATCCTTTAAATCAGCTTCTGTATGTAATGACTGGAAGATAGCTAACATGACGCCAATATTTAAAAAGGGTTCTAGAGGTTATCCTGGCAATTACAGACTGGTAAGTCTAACATCAGTACTGGGCAAATTAGTTGAAACTAGAAACTCAGTACACAGTATTCAAGCTGTTGATGTACCATGGCTTTATATAGAGGCAATGAGATATTCTCTGTTTTATTCCCTATCCCTTGTTTTAATGATTCCTAACATTCTGTTTGCTTTTTTGACTGCCGCTGCACATTGAGTGGATGTTTTCAGAGAACTATTCACAATGACTCCAAGATCTCTCTCTTGAGAGGTTATAGCTAAATTAATCCCCATCATATTGTATGCATAGTATGTATGGATTATTTTTTCCAATGTGCTTTACTTTACATTTATCAAATTAATTTTCATTTGCCATTTTGTTGCCCAATCACTTAGTTTGGTGAGATCTTTTTGAAGCTCTTCACAGTCTGCTTTGGTCTTAACGATCTTGAGCAGATTGGTATCATCTGCAAATTTGGCTACCTCACTGTTTACCCTTTTCTCCAGATCATTTATGAATAAGTTGAATAGAATTGGACCCAGGACAGACCTTTGGGGGATCTCATTAGTTACTGCTCTCCACTCTGAAAATTTACCATTTATTCTTAGATACTTAGAAAATGTACCATTTATTCCTACCCTTTGTTTCCTGCCTTTTAACCAGTTATTAATTTAATTCTCCAATGCCAACATATCTTTTTTCATATCTAGAAAACAGGAGACGGGGGAGGGGATATGATAGAGGTCTATAAATTCATGACTGGTATGGAAAAAGTGAATAAGGAAAATGTATTTAGTTGTTCCTATAACATAACAACTTGGGGTCACCAAATTGAATAAATGGGTAGTAAGTTTAAAACATTTGTGGAAAACCTTGTACAACAAGTGGAACAAGCTACAGGATGGAGAAACTTGAAAGAGCTGTATGATAGCTCACGGAAGCTAGCTGGGTCACGGCGTACAGTGGATCAGCCAGTACAGGATAAGGAGGGGCGTGTGCTAACGAACCCAAGTGAGCAGCTCAGTAGATGGAAGGAACACTTTTGAAGAGCGACTGAGCTGCCCTGCCCACACGGAACCTCCGGAGATACCACAAATATACCTCTGCAAATTAACAGCAGCAGACTTACAAAAGAAGAAATCAGAAAAACCATTGTCCATCTGAAAAGCGGGAAAGCACCTGGTCCAGACAACATCCCCACAGAAGCAATCAAGGCAGGTAGTGAGACATCAGTCAACATGATGTATAATCTATTTGGGAAAATTTGGGACACTGAGGAGATCTCATAAGACTGGAAACATGGTGACCTTATCATGCCTCCAAAGAAAGGCAACCTGGAAGAATGCAAGAACTGGAGGGGCATCACGTTACTGTCTATTCCAGGAAAAGTGTTCAATAGAATTCTTTTGGAGAGAATGAAGACAGAAATTGATAGACAGCTCAGGGAAGAACAGGACAGCTTCCGGAACAAGAGATCTTCTACTGACCAAATAACAACTCTCAGAGTTATCATAGAACAGTCACTTGAGTGGAACTCCCCCCTGTACATAATCTTCATAGACTTCAAAAAAGCCTTCAACACTGTTGATAGAGACACTTTGTGGAAACTGCTGCAATGCCATTACATCCCATCCAAAATTATTAACCTGATCCATTCAATGCACGAACCCTCGACGTGCCAAGTTGTTCACAATGGTGTCTTGTCGGAATCCTTCAACATACTCTCAGGAGTGTGACAAGGGTGCCTATTATCACCTTTCCTGTTCTTGAACACAATGGACTGGATTATGAGCAGGACAACAGATGGCCATCAAGGGGTCATTCAGTGGACACTTTTTGAACAACTAGAGGACATTGATTTAGCTGACAATGTCGTCCTCCTTTCACACCAACATGAAAGCATGAAAGAAAAGGTCACAACACTAGACAAAACTGCCTCAGTGATTGGACTGAGCATTAACAAGGGAAAGACCAAGACAATGAGGATCGATCAATCCAACAACACCATCACACTGGAAGGGAATGACCTGGAAGATGCGGAGCAGTTAATCTACTTGGGGAGTATTATGGGCAGAGACGGAGGAACAGACAAGGATATCAATGCTAGGATAGGGAAAGCAACAGCTGCATTCAAGACTCTTTGTCCCATATGAAGTTCACAAATAATATCTGCGAAGCAGAAACTGCGAATCTTCAACACAGATGTGAAGAGTGTGCTCTTGTATAGATGCAAGACCTGGCATACTAAAAAGTCTTCAAATCACAAGCTACAGACATTCATAAACCGATGCCTGAGGTACATCCTTCACATCAAATGGCATGACTTTGTCACAAATGAGGAGCTTTGGAACAGAGCAGGACAAAAACCACTTGATGTTCAAATCAAGAGAAGAAGTGGGGATGGCTAGGTCACACTCTCAGAAAACCATCTTCCAGCATAGTCCATCAAGCTCTCACACGGAACCTGCAAGGAAAACGCAAACGAGGAAGATCTCAAACAACGTGGAGAAGATCTACTGAGATTGAAGGACAACAACTGGGGTATTCCTGGAGTCAGCTAGAAGTTTTTTCTCGAGACAGAGTGAAGTGGAGGAGACCTGTAGATGACCTATGCTCCACTCGGTGTACAAGGGTTTAAGAAGGATTACAACAAACAAAAGAAAGTGTTTCTTCATGCAGCGCATGAAGAACCTCTACTTCTTGCCAGAGGATGCTGTGAAGACATTGACTTTAACAAGATTGAAAAGAAGAACTAGATAAATTCATGGAGGTTAGGTCCATCAATGGCTATTAGGTAGGATGGCTAGGAATGGGGGGAAGGAAAGGGAGAGGGCTAGGGCTGTGGATCCTGCAGCTGAGGCAGATACAGACAATTAGGGCCCAACTGTGGCTATCCAAATAAGGGCTTTTGGAAGGAGGGAAGAACAGACCTGCTCTTGCTCTACCTGGGGAGCAAGAGGGACATGGCTGCCAGGGAAGTTGGAGACTTCCTGAGACAGGACAATGCTGGGGAAAGGCAGGCAGAGCTGGGGAGCTCTGGCCTGACCTTACTCCCAGGCTGCAGGGCCTGAAGCAAGTCCTGAGTGTATTAAGGCTGCAGAGAAACACCCAGGATATGGTGTGTGCCCACATCACACTGCAGGTTGCCCCGGAGGTAAGGGGCTAGATGAAGATTGGCAGTGGGTCATTGAGTCAACATGGGTGTAGGGAGATTGGGGATTCCCTAGGAGAGGACCCCAGAGAGCAGGGGCACTGACCTAGGGCAGTACTGGGAGAAAAGGGCACTGTGGGCAGGAGGAGGCTGCTCTGAGGCAGGAGTGCTGATTCTGAGAGTGGCCAACCATTGGCACCCTTGGGGGGTGAGTGCTCACCCTGTGACAGGACCCAGTTATAGGATGGGTGCACTTCACTTCAGCTTCATGTTCTCCTTCCCTGAAACTTTCCTCTTCTTCAAAAACGTAGAGTTCATCAGGTTGGGTGCAGGTCCACTCGACTACATCCTGGAAAGTCTCTTCTTGGTATTTCTCTGTCTCCCTACACTGCTCCCAAGTTTGATAGCTATATAACCCAGCCATAGTATTAAAATAGTGTGGTACCTTTCTGTCACTCTGGACTCAAGGGCATGTATGGTTTACCTGAGGACCAGGGTTGCTTTCACCATATGCACACATAGCCCATGGGCCCACAAGACAGGTAATAATACATGCGGTATTCAATGCAATAAACTGGACAACTCCCACCCTTCTGCTTGATTTTTGCCTGCATTATTTGTACTCTTGCAGGGTTTATTGGAAGGTGGGATGGGGCGTGGTCTAAGTTTAGAGTAGGTTTCTTAGGCATATCTGCTTCTCACATTTCCTCTCTAAACACCTGACGAAAGGCTCCTGTTGTCTAATTCCTGTGGTCACTTAGGAGCTGGCTTAGAAATCCTTGTTCCCCCTGAGTTCGCTTCTCCCACTACCTTATCAAGGGATGTGAAAAGGGATAGCAGGCTAATGCGTTGTTAGTGAGCTCTCAGCCCAGCCTAGCAGGCGACTGGAGTCAGCACACAGCTCCCAGAACAAACCATGCTACATTCTTCATGCAAGCACAGGGCAAGCAAGCGAGCCCACAACTAACCAACCTAAGACCCACACTGAACAGACAAACTAAAATGTCAGTTTTAAAGGACTGAGAAGTGTTGGGATAATCTTTTGCCCAGCTCTTGAGTACTGAGCACATTCCTGGTAAGGTGCTAGTATATTAACAAGCAAATATACAGAGATCATTTGCTTTTACACAGTTAAAACTTTATCCATATTCCACTGAGAAAGCCTTAGAAGTACAGTGATATGCACAAACTTGATTTCTCTTGCTTGCAGTAACTCGATTATATAGGCAGAATGATTTTGTTTATTTACAGTGAAACAGAGGCCAAGGCAATTGTAATATAATCAATGCTGCAGCCCCACCAGGCACATTTGGGGGAGGGGGCAGTGTCCTCCAGATTGGACAGTCCTGGTTCATCTGCCCCTTGAGCTCTTCTTTTCTGTTTGGTTTTGTGAGAAGCACAAATATATTCTAGATAGCTGCCCCTATCTCTACCCTGGTCCCTGCTATCATCCTTGGAGTTATAACAGTACCTATCCACATCTTTGGCTCCTTTCTGCCCCCCTGTGGTCATTATACACTATAACTGTCTCAGCTTTCCATCCCATAGCCCCTTCTCCCCCCATGTGGTCATTATACAGGTAGTCCCTGACTTACAAACGCATCAACGTACGGCCAACCGCACTTACGACCAACCTCCCATTAAGCGCAGCCTCGATTTATGAATGGTGATCAGCACTTACAAACAGCACGGTCCCATTGAAATGAATGGGGTCCGACTTACGAACACATCGAGTTACGACCAAGTGCTTGGTACGTAATTCGTTCGTAAGTCAGAGACTATCTGTATAGCACAACCCCCCTCCCCTTTCCATTTTATGAGATGCAGTCCCATTCCAGGCACATCCCATTTTTCTTGGAACAACCAAACCCTTACCTTGCTTTAAGTTATAATAAGAGGAATCTGTATACTGAATTTAGTAGTCCTACCTTCTACCATTTAGGAGGAGTTCTTCAGGAAACAGACAGACAGGCAGACTCACAGACAAACTCTCAAATATATAGTAGATTTCTGTTTCAAATATTGGCATTGTAAAAATGACAAAACAAATAATATTTTTCATTCTACCTTGTACCAGTATTATAGAGCAATCTCTTTATCATGAAAGTACAACTTACAAATGCAGATTTATTTTGTTACGTAAATTAAATTAATGGAGATTGCCTATCTCCTAGAACTGGAAGGGACCTTGAAAGGCCATTGAGTCCAGTCTCCTGCCTTCACAATAGGACCAACTACCATCCCTGACAAATTTTTGCCCCAAATTGCCTCCTCAAGGATTGAACTCACAACCCTGGGTTTAGCAGGCCAATGCTCAAAGCTCTCCCTCCCCCCTACAGTATGTAACTGTACTCAGCTTGACAGATATTACAAAATATTTTAAAAGGGTTATATTATTAACTCTGAGAGGGAAGTGTGGTCTATGGGTTAGAGCCCGGGGGCAAGTGGGGCTAGAAACCAGAATAAAAACATCTTGGCTCTGCAAGGAGAGTGCAATTCACTGCATCTTCCCACAAAACCTGAATTTGTCCCCCTAGACCTTTTCATTTTGTTTGCCTAGTAGATTGATTGTGAAAGATCCCTTCTTGGTTTCCTATTTCTGGGCAACTCCATGCGCATTTTTAAGATCGTTATCCATTTTGCATCTGCTGGCTGCATCTTTCCTGACAATCTCCCAGTCTCCCTTCATTTCTTGTGTAATGTAAGTATCAGGAATATTTACTTTGCTTGTAGTCTCACTGGTGGTTTTACTTTTGCCTTTTTGGTTTTATTCTGATTTTAATTTCTTTGCCAGCTTTCTTCCTTTATTTGCTAATCTACTATATATTTTAGAGTTTGTATGTTTGGTCAAGAACTCCTCCTAAATGGTAAGAGCCAGGAACTGAAAATCACTGTACAGCTCCCTCTTATCATAACTTAAAGCAACATAAGGGTTGGGTTGGGTCAGAAAAACGGAATATGCCTGGAATAGGGTTGTCACTCATAAAACCGAACAAAAACAAGAGAGAATCACCAAAGCAAGTACACTCCTCAAAACTGACATAACTGAATGAATACTGAAAGAGACTGAGCCAAAAAGAGCCAGAAAAATAGGATGAACCTGCAATAGGATAGCCTCTCAATAAACCTTAACAGAAAAGAGATTACCACTGAGAAATATCAAGTCGTGTTCACTTCTAGTACAGCTAAATCAATGTTTAAGGTTTGAAAACTAGAATAAAATGTAACTGGAAACCTAATTGACTGTAGCCTTTTTTTTCTAAAACATAGCCAACGATACGATTTTATAGGGATGAAGGAAAAAATACATTTTAAAACATTTACTAAAAACAATTAACAAGATGTTTTTTAAGAAATCCAAAATAAAAAATAATTTTGTAAAAATAACACTGTATTTTTGAAAAGTACAAGCATTGAAAAGGCATGCGCATTTTCAACCCTCTGCTCCAACTTTCTTGAGTTACAGACTACTAGTACTGAATAAGTGAGGCAATGCATTGCAGTACCATTTCACTCCCATTTGTTGCTGCCTTTTTTTACTTTTCCATCCATACACAGATGCCCCAACATGATTATTCATAAATTATACAAGAAAAGATTCTGGTATCTGCAGCTTCTCATTTTTATTTGCTGTGGCTTTAGGATTGTTAAACAGCATTTGCCATTTTCCTCTCTTTTTTTCCCCCTTTTATGCTGTGTATGGCATATAGCCAATAAAAGAGTTTTAGTCTTTGCATTACAGTTTAGATTTCGCTTTTCACCCAGGAATTCCTAGTGTATTGAAGTTTTGCTACAAGCACTTTTTCACACAATCTTTATAAAAACAGCCATTATTAAAAAGGCTTCTCACCAGAGTAGGGCTTATTATTAAAAATCATAGTACAGTAGACTTCCGATAATCTGGCACCTTTGGGACCTAGGTGGTGTCAAATGATCAGATATGCTGGAGTACCAGGAGGTACTGCATACTGCCAACCCAATCCCCTCCCCCTCAACCTTATACTCAGGTCCCAGAGCCGCTAGTACAGATGCACGTCTCCCTCCAGGCACTGGGGCACGTGTGCTGAGCAGCTGGCTTTTGAATAAGCTGGCTCCACGCCGTGCGTAAACCAGTCCCCCTCCCCCTGCGCTTCCCTTTCCCCAGAGCCAAAAACTTCTCCTCCCTGCTGTAACCCGATCCCACTCCCCCCGCCCAATCTTATGCTCAGGTCCCGGTACAGCCTGCACGTGCACTCAGCTGGCCGGGACGCTGTGCATAACTCAATCCCCCTCATGCTCCTCTTCCCCGGAGCCAAACACTTCCCTTCCCTGCTATAACCCATGTGAGAGCGGCTGACCTGAGCAGTTCTGGGTTCCGTCCCGATTCTGTCAGGAGCACTTGCTATTTTCATGCTGGACTATCGGGAGTGCCGGACAATTGGGTGCCGGACTATTGGAGTTTTACTGTAGACTAATATCTTTTCTGCATACGGGAAATGTCTGAGCACCTCAAGCACACTTTGATCTGGCTGGCTACACAGAAGTAAAGACAAACACTGTCATCCTACTCATGAAGTTAAGTTCCAAGGCTTCCCTGTGTATTTAGCTTAAGAAATTGGTTTAAAACAACAGGGTGACTTTGAGATTCATTAATGAATGCCCTGGCAGGTTAACTCTCCATTTGATTAGAGTAGTTGCTGTAAGCTCTCTAGAATAGACATAGCCTTTAACTGGTTTTCTGAATCCGTGCATTGCTAGGTTGAAGGGTATGGGGAAACTTATAATTCTGCTGGCAAAAATGCTTGACTAGAAATGGAGAAGCTGCAGTGAAGTTTCCATAGTTAGAAGGTGTTATCAAAATCACCTGCCTCGCATAGTATAGCGCTAGGATAAACTTTGCCTAAGTAAAAAGACTGTGATAAGACTTCAAATTGATTACAATCTTTTTCTTTTTGTTATCTCCTGAGAAATTGCAGAATCCTATGCTCGCAAATTTCCTAAGCACCACAATCTAAGTATCTTAATTTTCTTACTTTCCCAATGTATGAAAAATGGGGACACTTGATTTTCAAGGGGATAGAAAGTAGTGACTATATAAAGCATACATCCTAATATCAGGACCATTCCCATAACATCTGGTCACACTTGCTACAATACAGAAGCTCTGCCAGAGTCATTTAGGCCAGTGTAGACTGATGGTGCAAAGTCCTTTGCTTTAACCATAGTCACACAACTATTCTCAGTTGGCTACTCCCCTAACGGAAATGGTATGTTGACCCAACCATAGTTTTACTCCACCTGCTGCTGCCCTTCACTCAGTGCTAGCCGGGGCCCTGCAGGTCCCCCAGGTGCACTCCCTCTTCAGGTGCCTGGGCTCCCCACAGACCCAACATGTTCAGGACACTATCTTCACAGGAAGTGCTCTCCTGCTGTTTGTATTATCTGGGCGTGGCCTCCCTGCTCCAACCCAGCAGGGGCACTCCCTCCTTAGGTGCCCACAGGCATAACAATTTTTAGATCCCGGCATCAACTCCCCACTCTTCGTGCCTGGTTTCCCATAGAGTCCGAGTGCCCACCCCTGCAGCAGCCAAACCCGTCCCCTCCGCTGCTCAGAGTAGCACAGCACAATGACCAGAGTCCTTAAAATAGCTCTCTTGGACTCAGGCAGCCTGGCCTAAAGGCTAGAGTCTATAGCACAGCCCTCTTGTATTGGAAGGGGTAGGGGGAACCACAATGGGGTGTCTCCATTCTCCACCACGCATCACAAGGTCTGGCTCACTGCCACAGCGCCTCCTGTTGGTAGCACTGGGAATTAGCTGATCAGCAGGGCACCTCCCTTTGGCTAGTTTCTCCCCTGTCACTACGGTCTATCTACAGTTTTCACTCTGGACCTGTGTTGCTCCCAGACAGCAGTGTCCTCTTTAGAACACTACCCTATGGCAGTGCCCACTACAGTTGTCTCCCATCCCCCTTCCTGGGAGGGTTATCAGCAGTCCTGTGTCTGTGCTCTGAGGTCCTCCCTTCCTTGGGCACCCCCAATTCTCCTACACCCACCTTGCCTCGGTGCCAGTTTGACACGGCCACTCACCATTCTTAAGAGATGGAGACTTGCTGCCTCTTCCTATCTTGGCTGTTCCCCTGCAGCCTTAGTACACTCAGGTCTGCAGGCTGGGAGTGACGTCAGCCAGAGCTCCTCACCTCTGCCTGCCTTTCCCCATCAGTGCTTTGACTCAGGAAACCCTCACCTTCCCTGGCAGCCAGGTTCTTCCTGCACCCCAGCTAGAGCAAGGCTTTGTTGTCTGTCTTCACCTCCTTCCTGGAGCCCTTATTTATACACTCCCCACTTGAGCCCTAATTGGGAGGATCTGCCTCAGCTGGGGGCTTTGCCCTCTCAGCCCTTGCCCAGGGCTGAGTTATACTCTTAAAGGGCAAACTTCCCATCATAGAAACGTAATTCACTGTAGCCCTTTTTTTGTGTGTTAAAGATAGCGAACAATAAGAATTTATAAGGATGAAGAAAAAAATACACTTGATGGAATTCCCTTTTTTGAAACATTTACTAAATATTTTAACAACCCTTTTAAAAAGAAATTCAAAATAAAAAATAACGTCATAAAGATAACACTGTTTTTGAAAAGGACATGCATTAAAATAAAACATGTGCCTTTTCTATCTTCCATCCCAGCTTTCTTGAGTTGCAGACCTGAGTACATCTGCTAGCGCTAAATAACTGATGCAATGCATTGCAACATGATTGCAAAGCTTTTTTTACCATTTTTGTTTACTTTTCCATCTTTACACAAATGACTTCAGGCATTAAGAGTATTTACAATATCAAGCCTGAAGGATGGTCTAACATGACTATTCACAAATTACACAACAAAGGAGTCTGTTATTTCCAGCCTCTCACTTTTATTTACCTTGGCTTTAAAATTGTTAAACAGTATTTGCCATTTTGCCTTTCTCTCTCTCTCTTTCTTTTTAATTCCGTGTATGGCATTTAGCCAATAAAAGAGCTTTAGTCTTTGCATTACAATTTAAATTTGGCTTTTCACCCAGGAATGCCTAGTGTATTGGACTTTTGCCACAAGCACTTTACCATGCACTCTTTATAAAGCTGGTTATTATTAAAAAGGCATCTCACCATACAAGGGCTTATTATTAAAAATCATAGTAGCATATCTCATGCAGACAGGAAATGTCTGAGCACCTCTTGCTCAGTTTGGCCTGGCTGGCTACACAGAGATAAAGACAAACACTGTCATCCTACTGCATACTGAGTGTAATCCCCCTCCAAGAACTCAGGTTGTGTGACCTCCTACTGTTTGATTTGAATGAGGTTTAGGCTAGTTGGCCTTTGGCTGACTGTCACAATTATAAACATTATTTGACCACTTTTTGGTTCATCTTTTTGTTATGAAATATACTTAGGAGACCAAAAAGCCAGTGTCAGTTAGATTTGTTAATATGGTAAAGGAAAAAGGTTTTACATGACACCAGCTTCGGAAGAGTCGTCCCATGTAGCAATGTCACATTAACCATGAGCAGAATGTGAGCTCTCCAAAGTCACACCCATCTGTTTAATACCTTACTTGCTCACCCATAAAAAGTTCTATACACATAATCTGAATCTGTAGTCATCTCATTACATGTCAGCTGAATATGTAATCATCTCATTGGCCGGCTTGTTTTTGGTACCGTGGGCTCCATATTCACTATCACTTAGTTTGGTAGAGTTTATGTCACTCAGGAGTGTGAACCCTCCCAACACAAGTTACACCAACCTATGTGCACGTATGAACAGCTTTTCCCGTCAACATAGATACTCCCAGGGGCTGGAGTAATTAAGTGGATGGGCGAGTTCTCCCCCATTGGCAGAGAGCAACTGCTGTAAGCTATTTAGAACAGCCATAGCCTTTCTCTCTCTCTCTTTTTTTGTGTGGGAGGAGAGATGGGACTTCAGGGTGGCTACCCGTTCTGGGGAATGTTGTGGAGAATGATGGGGGCAGTTGTCAGAGAAGAGGAGAAACACACTGCCTGTCTGCTCTCTCTTGCTTACAGTTGCTGTGACAGCCATGTAATAACCACGTCAAACTTTGGGGACTTAGAACATGGAGGAGATTTCTGCCACTGTCCCTTTTAGCAACTCCACTTTGCAAACATTTCAAACCACGGCCATCGTCCCCATTGCACTGTATCAAAATGTACAGGGGGAAGAAGAAAGGAAAGCTGAAAAAGCACTATCAAAGCAAGTTTGGTGTGCTTATGAAAACACTCGAACACATTTTTGCAATACACCACCACAACCGGTTGCTTTTATTCAAATAAGGCTAAGAAGTCATAATGGATGATACAGATTTTCTTTCTGGATTTTCTTCAAGATTTTCACTGCAAGGCATTTTCTTCCAGATTCCAAAAGATGATGCCTTGAAAATCTTTGTTGTCATCACTCCATTTTGGATTGTGAATAACATGACATTACATTAGAAATCAACAACCTGCCACAGAATTTACATAAAAGTGGCCGTATATACATGAAAACTCAAGGAGAAAAAGGGAGGACACAGAACTGGGGAAGGACCAAGATGGTATCTATCTGTACAAAAGGGACCAAAGAGGATCGGGAGAATTATAGATCAATCAGCCTTACTTCAATTCTTGGAAAGATACAGAAACAAGTTATGAAATCATTAACTGGTAAGCAACTGGAAGGTAACAATCAACATGACTTTGTCTAGAATAAATCCTGATAAACTAATTAATCACACACACACACACACACACACACACACACACACACACACACACTAAAATGGCTAAGCTTTAAAGATGCTGCCTATCTGTGGAGAGCAGCCAGGGCTGGATTACCCAATAGGCAGACTAAGCACATGCTTAGGGCACCAGCAAAGCAGGGGGGAAAAAAAAGAAGAGATTTTATGGTATAGTATTGTTTTTATTTTGAATTACATATGGGGGGCACCATAATATTTTCAGTGCGTAGGGCCTCTAAAAGTCTCAATCTAGCCCTGAAAGCAGCCATGTTAGTCAGAGAGCTACTGGAGATGGGTACCTCAGGAACAGATCCCTCATGCTCTCTCCTGAAGATTTTGTTTTTGTTTTTCCCTCTTTCATCTACTTTAAAATGAAACAACAACGTTATCACCGGATTGAATCTGTCTACAGCTTCTGCCCATATTATGATGGTCTGGCAACATATAGGTGCTTTGACACGGTAGAACAAATCCACAGACAAATGAATGCTGATCTAATTGGCTCTGTGCTGCCCTTCTTTCAAGCACTGTTCTAAGGGTGGCGCTGGAGTGGATGCTGGTGTTACCAGGCATCAGAGGGGCAAACTCCATGTAACCAAGCACTCTGGATGCTCTAAGATGGGGCCTGGCTCTAGGCAACCTGGGGAAGGCAGCTCCAAGTAAAAGAGGGCAATAAGTGAGCTCCCCTGCAAGGCCAGAACCAGGGCAACACAGAAGCCACGGCAGTGCTTTGAGTAAGAAGCCTCCAACATGATTAAACAATATAGAAATTAATGGCACCAATATTTCTCCTCGCAGAGTTATGACGTCCTAGTGGAATCCTGAACTTACCATGCTTTGACAGCAAACATACTCGCCACCGTGTTTAACAGGGTACGAATTGGAAGGACACTGACGCCAAGAGCACTTGCTAGACCCTAGTACACATTGTTATTCACAGGAAGGACAGGCCTTTTCTGCACCACAAAAAAAAAAAAGTCTTGAAATTCATTAACAGACAGCAGGGAAAATAAGAGTTGTGATTGGAGTTTTACAGACATTTCCCATTCACTGAGACCCTGCCTAGTCAGCCTACTAATCATCCTGTGCACTATTTTGCTTACTATTTAATGATACTTACGTGGCTGCAATTCTGTGCACCTTTAAGGGCAACCTTTATCTGTTCTTTGCCAGGTCATTCATAAAAATTTTGTATAGTATTGGTCCAATAGTGTGGAAATTTTCACAGAGAACAGTTCAATCAACTCAGAATAGATTTTAACATACACATCTCAGGCACCTTCCTCATCCTAGGACTATTTCATAGCTAAATTTTGAGCATTAGCTGCTAAGCATGTAAACACTATGGCTGTGTCTACACTGCCACCTTTTTCCAGAAATGCTTAAAACGGAACAGTTTTCGTTATAAGTATTTCTGGAAAAGGAGCGTCTACATTGGCAGGCTGCTTTTCCGGAAAAGCCCTTTTTCCGGAATAGCGTCCGTGGCCAATGTAGACGCGCTTTTCCGGAAAAGAGCCCCGAGCGTCATTTTCTTGATCAGGGCTTTTTTCCGAAAAGATTACTGGGCTGTCTACACTGGCCCTTTTCCGGAACAGTGTTCCGGAATAAGGACTTATGCCCGAGCGGGAGCAGAATAGTTTTTCCGGAATAGCGGCTGATTTTGTACAGTAGATCGTCATTGCTTTTCCGGAAAAGCAAGCGGCCAGTATAGACAGCTCGCAGCTTATTCTGGAAAAGCGACTGCTTTTCCGGAATAAGTGGCCCAGTGTAGACACAGCTTATAGCTCTTAAGGAAAAGTAGCATTTGGGAAGAAGAAATGACACAAGATTTTAGGCAATCTTAATATGTACTTACAAATATTCTTCCATAGCTGTCCCACACTTCATTAAAATCTTATCTTGCCCACTAACTTGCATCGCCAAGAAGAAGCGAGCAAAAAGAAGGTACAGGAATCTTCATAGCTGAAGGTTGGCTGGGAACGCAACATGACTGTCGAGAGGAGATGTTGAGGTGGGAAAGAGACTGCGAATGTCAATTTATAGAGTGCTGAGCATTAAAATATGGACTGTCGAAATCTTGATTTGATGCACATGACGTTCATTAAGCGTGTTGAAATCTGTTAATTACAGTAATTATTATTTGTGCAGAACCATAAAAATTCCTGGAGAATTTCCAAGAAGAACATTTGATAAATCCCTGCCTTGAGAACATCATAAAATGTATATTTCTATCTGATAATCATTGGCTGCCTGGTTGAAAATCTTCCCCTTGACTTAAGAAGAGGTTGCTAATGCAGAGAGGAATTCCAGAACACGACTTTACCAGGGAAAGAATTGGTAGCTGGGTTTTTGTGTCTTTGTATATTTGCTTTAAAAATGAAGAAGTAGGCTGTGCCCATGAAAGCTCATGATACCATCTACACGTTTTGTTAGTTTTTAAAGTGCTACCAGACCATTTGTTGTTTTTTAAGATTTTTTTCAATATATGAGGTATGTTTAGGAAATTTTCCTATCACACCCATTCTAAAGAGGTTTAAATCCATTTTGAAATGAGAAATAACATTAATTTTGAAAATACTCTGTGACAGAATGGTTACTTTGCTTTTTTACCCCCCTCTCAGGGTAAACTTAAGAGTTTTACACAATTACAGTGCTCTGAGAAAATCATGTTTTCTCTCCACCCCTCCATAAAAACATCAGCTTTTATTATAGCAATCTGAAAGACAAATGTAAAATATAGATGTATGAAACATATGAACTCCCAGGGGATAAGCTTCTGTCATGTTTTCTCTCACATTCTCAGGAATGAGAGAGAAGAAGTGATTGGGTTTAAACTGCAGCCAGGGATATTTTGGAAAACTGCTAAGGTGCGATAAAGAATTTTGACATTTCTGCTTTATTCAGAGGACTCCTAACAATGGTTCGGAGAAAACAAAATAAATGTGGATAAGGCATCATAACCTCATTCATAACTTTTGACGAGAGAGTACTTTCCTTCTTCCCTCCAGATGTGCCAAGTACAAAATACTGAAGCCAGATGACCAAGAATGAGAATCGGTGATTCCCACAGCGACACAGTGAGGAACATCAACAGGCAATCAGAGATCCCCCAGTTGTTGCTCTCAATTTCAAGCATGTCTGCATGGATGGAAGGTGCTGGTTTTCTCACACAACACTCCCTTTACAGAGACAGGACAGGGAGTACGCAATGTTTCTCTACAGACTTGGGACACCGGGATCTGGAACATCAGCCTGTTCAGCCATTTCACTCTTTTCTCCCGTTATGTTCATATTATACTCAAAAGAGACATTTTACACAAAAAGAGCAATAATCTCACAGTAAATTTATAAGACAGAATACCTTTATTTCTTGGCCATCAGACCGATGATAGAACACTAGGATTGGAAGGAACCTTGAGAGGTCATCGAGTCCAGTCCCCTGCCCTCATGGAAGGACCAAGCACCACCTAACCGTCCCTGATAGGTATCTATCTAACCTGTTCTTAAATATCACCAGAGATGGATATTCTAAAAAAAACCCTACGCAATTTATTCCAGTGTTTAACCACCTTAACAGTTTGGAAGGTTTTCCTAATGTCCAACCTAAGCCTCCCTTGCTGCAGTTTAAGCCCATTGCTTCTTGTTCTATCCTCATAGGCCAGAAAGAACAATTTTGTCCCCTCCTCCTTGTAACACCCTTTTAGATACTTGAAAACAGCTATTGTATCCCCTCTCAGTCTTCTCCTTACCAAACTAAACAAGCCCAATTCTTTCAGTCTTCATTCATAGGTCATGTTCTCTAGACCTTTAATCATTCCTGTTGCTCTTTTCTGGACCTTCTCCAATTTCTTCACATCTTTCTTCCAAGGCAGTGCCCAGAACTGGACACAATACTCCAACAGAGGCCTAATCAGCGTAGAGTAGAGAGGAAGAATGACTTATCATGTCTTACTCACAACACTCGTAGTAATGCATCCCAGAATCATATTTGCTTTTTTTGGTTTTGTTGACTCATATTAACTTGTGGTCCACTATTACCCCTACATCTCCTTCTGCAATAGTCCTTCCTAGACAGTCACTTCCCATTCTGTATGTGTGAAACTGATTGTTCCTTTCTAAGTGGAGTATTTTGCATTTGTCCTTATTAAACTTCATCCTATTTACCTCAGACCATTTCTCCAATTTGTCCAGATCATTTTGAATTATGACCCTATCCTCCAAAGCAGTTAATCCCCTCCCAACTTGGTATCATCTGCAAAGTTAAAAAACGTATTCTCTGTGCCAATATCTAAATAGTTGATGAAGATATTGAACAGAACCAGTCCCAAAACAGACCCCCTATGAAACCCCACGGGCTCGTCTACACTGGCCCCTTTTCCGGAAGGGGCATGTAAATTTCACCTATCGTAGTAGGGAAATCCGCGGGGGATTTAAATATCCCCCGTGGCATTTAAATAAAAATGTCCGCCGCTTTTTTCCGGCTTTTAAAAAAGCCAGAAAAGAGCGTCTAGACTGGCCCCGATCCTCCGGAAAAAGCGCCCTTTTCCGGAGGCTCTTATTCCTACTTTGAAGTAGGAATAAGATCCTCCAGAAAAGGGCTTTTTTTCCGGAGGATCGGGGCCAGTGTAGACGCTCTTTTCCGGCTTTTTTAAAAGCCGGAAAAAAGCGGCGGACATTTTTATTTAAATGCCGCGGGGGATATTTAAATCCCCTGCGGATTTCCCTATTACGGCTTCTGAAATTAACATGCCCCTTCCGGAAAAGGGGCCAGTGTAGACGTAGCCACAGTGTGTAGAGCACACACTGTATATTATTACTAAAAAATTTACCCAGCATTGCTCGGGTACTTAACTCAATTCATTTTGTTTAGTACGGGGCTCAGTATGCAGGCCCCTTTGGGGAGAGAGGACTAACCCAGCCCTCTCTTGCCACAGCAATTTGGAGCCAGGTGAGAAATGCCCTCCCCATAGCCTCTGCAGCCCCAGCGGGCCCATCTCATAGAGGAATGAATAATGACACCACTCAACCCAAGGTCTAAGGATCTGAAATGCCTTCCAAGCCGGGGCAGGTACAGGTTCATCTGCGTCTTGCGCTCTTCTTTTGCGGTCTGTCTCCTTTCTGTGTGGTTTTATGAGAAGCCCAAATATGCAGCAGATAACCATCTCCTTCTCCACCCTTACCCCTGGTACTCACATGGGGTTATAATGTCCCGGTCCCCATCTTTTGCCCTTTGCTGATCCCCTTGTGATCACTGTACACTATAAGGCTGTGTCTAGACTGCACCTCTTTTCCGGAAAAGGGATGTAGATTAGCCACAGCGCAACTGCAAATGAAGCGGGGATTTTTAAATCTTCCCTGCTTCATTTGCATAAACATGGCTGCCGTTTTTTTCCGGCTCGGGGCTTTGCCAGAGAAAAGCGCCAGTCTAGATGGGGATCTTTCGGAAAATAAAGCCTTTTCCGAAAGATCCCTTATTCCTGATTTTAAGAGGAATAAGGGATCTTTTGGAAAAGGCTTTATTTTCTGAAAGATCCCCATCTAGACTGGCGCTTTTTGCTGGCAAAGCCCCGAGCTGGAAAAAAGCGGCAGCCATGTTTATACAAATGAAGCGAGGGATATTTAAATCCCCGCTTCATTTGCAATAACAATGTGTCTAATCTGCATCCCTTTTCCGGAAAAGAGGTGCAGTGTAGACACAGCCTAACTGTCCTTGGTTTCCATCGCATTGCCACTGCTGCCCCTATATGATGATTAAACAGCAGAGCCCTCCCTTTCCATTTTAGGAGAAGCAATCCCATTCCAGACACATCCCATTTTTCCTGGAACAAGCAAACCCTAGAGCTTGCTTTCAATTATGGTAAGAGGAAGCTGTGTGCTGACTTTGGTGAGCCTAGTTCTTATCATTTAGGAGGATTTCCTGAACAAACAGACAGGCAGATTCACAGACAGATCCACTACTCTCAAATATATAGTAGATTTCTATATCAAATATTGGTATCGTAAAAATGACAAACCAAAGAAATAATATTTTTTTCAGTTTACTTCAATCTAATATTGTAACACAATATTTTTATCATGAAAGTATGACTTACAAATGCATGTCTATTTATTATATAATGGCACTCAAAAATGAAATGGTGTAAAACTTAAGAGCCTGCTTCTTAATTGCCATTTTACCTGAAAATGATAACAATCATTCACACATAGCACTTTTGTAACTAGCATTGCAAAGTATTAATATGCCAAAGCAAAATGCAGGACAATGTAGCACTTTAAAGACTAACAAGATGGCTTAGTTAGTCTTTAAAGTGCTACATTGTCCTGCATTTTGCTTCAGCTACCCCAGACTAACACAGCTACATTTCTATCACTATTAATATGCCAGGTATGCACATTCCAAAGGGCGTTCTTCCATGCAGATGATGCTCATTAAAATAACTAATGTGTTAATTAAATTTGCGACTGAATGCCCTGGGGAATAACTGCCTGTCTCTTGCACTGTTTTACTGACGTTCTGCCATATATTCCATGTTATAGCAATCATGGATAATAACCCAGCACATACTGTTATTTTAAAGAACACTTTCACTGCCAATTTATGAAAACACAAAGAGAATGTCTACATTCTAGAGAATATCGACCGCCTGGAAGTCGATTTTCTAGCGTTTGATTTAGTGTGCTCCTGTCGGCTTCCCACAGTGTAGTCTCTATGATGGCTTGTCTTAAGATAAGCATAATCCAGCTACATATTTTGTATAGCTAGTTCGCATACCTTAAAGCCCAACTCCAAAGATGGTACCAATGTGAGATTTCCAAAGGTAATGACACCACTTAATCCAAAGTTTAAGGATCTGAAGTGCCTTCCAAAACCTAAGTGGAACAAGGTGGGGAATCATGATTGCAGAAGACTGATAACAGCCGTACTCCAGCACAGAAACTACAGAACCCGAACCACCAAAAAAAAATAAATCTATCATCTGTTGGTGGTATCTGACAGATTATGAAAATAAATGTGTAGGTCTGCACTGCTTTAAATTATTGGGTAGCAGGTTTAAAACTAATAAGCGAAAGTTCTTCTTCACCCAGCGCATAGTCAACCTGTGGAACTCCTTGCCAGAGGAGGCTGTGAAGGCTAGAACTGTAACAGAGTTTAAAGAGAAGTTAGATAAATTAATGGAGGTTAGGTCCATAAAAGGCTATTATCCAGGAGGTAGGAATGGTGTCCTGTTTGTCAGAGGCTGGAGATGGACGGCACGAGACAAATCACTTGATCATTGTCTTCTGTCCACCTCCTCCGGGGCACCTGGTGCTGGCCACTGTCAGCAGACAGGCTACTGGCCTAGATGGACCTTTGGTCTGACCCCGTACAGCCATTCTTATGTTCTTATGTTATTGTATAGAAACCATCAGCAGCATGGAAGCATGTCCTCTGGAACACTGGTTAAAAGATGAAGGGACACAGGACGTCTAGCATAACTTGCATCTCTGGCTAGAACAGTGCCATGCAATCACAATGCAAATGCCTCTTCTCAGTTTCAGGTGCCATTGTAAAAAAGAAGTGGGCAGCATTATGTCCTCTGAATGTAGAAGCAACTAACAGCACCTGGGCCCCTTTTCATATAAAGCTGGAAAACATCTTAACTGAAATTTACAGTACAAATCCCCAGTCCTTAGGGATACGGGGGGAGGTCCAACTATTCTTCTTCCATTCCTTCAAATATCAAGTTTATGAGGAGAAAACCCAATGCATTTTGACTTCCCAGAAGATGATTGGTGGCTCAACGCCCGTTTCTATTGTCTCAGAAGTCTGGATAATCCCCTTTCACTGACTGCAGCTACCAATATATTCTGGGGAGTAGACACCCTCTTCTTTAGTAGTAAGGCCCTTTAGTCTTCAGAAAAATCAGGGAGGGGATCCTTCAGGAATCTGTTTTGAAGCACTTGGAAGACAGGAAAGTGATCAGGAATAGCCAACATGGATTCACTAAGGGCAAGTCATTCCTGACCAGCCTGATTGCCCTTTATGACGAGGTAACTCTATGGATATGGGGAAGGCGATGCACATGATATACCTTGACTTTAACAAATATTTTGGTATGGTTTTCTATAGAATTCTTCCCAGCGAGTTAAGGATGTATGGACTGGATAAATGGACTGTAAGGTGGATAGAAAGCTGGCTAGATCACCGGGATCAATGGGTAGTGATCAACAGCTCGATGTCTTGTTGATAGTCAATATCAAGCAGAGTGCCCCAACTGTTGGTTCTGGGGCTGGTTTTGACACTAAGCTAGGGGGAGAGGAAGCTACACTGGAGGCTAGGGATAGGGCCCTGGGTGACCTAAACAAATGGTAGGGTTGGGCCAAACGAAATCTGATTAATTTCACCAAGGACAAGTGCAGAGTCCTGCACTTGGGACAGAAGAATCCCAAGCCATCTATGACAACCTTAGAAGTGCCTGATGGGGCTCAGACCTTCAGCTGCATGGCAGGGTAGTGTGGCTAGAAGCTTCTGCCCTGTGCAGTAGTAGGGGCTGGGGGGGGGGGGAGTCAGCCTCCTCAATTTGGTAGGTAAAGAATGAGGGGAAGCAACACTACAAGCTATATAATCTTGGAATTTCTTGGTCTCTTTGCACTTCTGCACAGTCTGTTAGCTATATAATCCAGCCATAGTATTAAAATATTGTGGTACCATACTGCCAATGTGGACTCAAGAGCCTGTACGGTGACCTGCAGGCCAGGATTTGCTTTTACCAGATACACACATAGCCCACGGGCCCACAAGACAGGAAATAATACATGTGGCAATATATGCTCCCACCCTTCTGCTGGACTTCTGCCTGCATTATGTGTATGCTTGCAGGGTTTATTAGAATGTGGAATGGGGCATGGCCTATGTTTAGCGTACATTTGCTAGACTTATCTGCCTCTCATATTTCCTCTCTAAACACTCCTGTTGTCTAATACCTACGGTCACTTAGGAGTGTGAAAGTAGAATGAGTTAAAATGATGTTGTTTGTTCCTTTTCAGGAAGGGGAATGTTAAGATAATGTTGTTTTGTGTAAGCAGGAAGAAAGATGTTAAGAAAGTAGACAATGATTCCACTTAAGGTGATAGTGGGATATTAACAGGAGATTGGGGAGAGTTAATAAGGAAATGAAATACGTGACTAGCCCCAGATAATCTTGTAACCTTGTTTGAGTTCGTGCCCTTTTATCTGTATAAATAAGGTGGCTTGAGCTTTGTTAAGGGAACTCGCTTTTCTGGTTGTATTGACTAATAAAACAGAGTGGTCTGCTAAATTGTGAGTTCTGAGTCTAATTTTGACAGGAGCTGTCTTAAAACTCCATGTTCCCTCTAAGTTAGCTTATCCCACTGCCCTATCCAGGAATGTCAAAAGGGATAGCACGTTAATGCCTTGTTAGTGAGCTCTCAGCCTAACCTAGCAGGCAGTTTGAGTTAGCACAAAGCCCTCATAAGACACCATGCCACAGTCTTCACGCAAGCAAGCACAGGGCAAGCAAGCGAGCCCACAACTAACCAACTCAAGACAAAAACTGAACAAACTAAAAAAATGTTAATTTTAAAGGACTGAAAAACATTGGGATAATTCTTTGCCGAGCTCTTGAGTCTTGAGCGCATTCCTGTCAAGATGCTATTATATTAATTAACAAACTAATATATAGGGTAATGATGCATTTGCTCTTACAAAAGAATGTTAGCTCTATTTCATAGAGACAGACTTAAAAGTACATTTTTATGCATAGACTCGATTCTCTTCTTTTCCGTTACACAAATGTATGGCAGATTAATTTAGATTACTTACAAATGTAATAGGGACCAAGTCGTTTGTAAGGCTATGTCTACACTGCAGGCTTCTTGTGCAAGAAGCTTTTATCAGAAGAGATCTTCCTCAAAAACGTCTTGCTCTATTTCGAAATAAATGCTGCTTTGTGGACGCTCCCTATTTCTAAATAAACTATTTCAAAATAAGATACGCAATTGATGTACCTCAATGTGCGTAGCCTATTTTCAAGTAAGCCCTGCTGTGTAGACACACCCCGAGTCAGAAATACATGGTTATATACTTATACCTGGAGCATTTTTGAGCTTTGGGAGATCACTAAATGGGTTGTTTATTAATTGCATTCAACTCATGGGATTAACTAAAATTAATCACAATAAAAAATTAATCAGCCTTAATTGCAGATTTAATCACACAATAGAATATCAATTAACATTTATTGCACATTTGTGGATATATTTTAAATTTTCAAAGGGTACGTCAACACTTGCTCCCTAGTTTGAGCTAGGGATGCAAACGTAGCCGAACGAAATTGCTAATGAAGCGGGAATTTAAATATCCTGCGCTTCATTAGCATAATCTCTCCTGCGTGTTATTCCACTCAAAAGCTGATTTGAACCAGGAAGTGCACTCTCAAATCAAACTCCTTGGCTTGAACTAACGTTATTCCTCATTTTTTGAGGACATACCCAAATATACTGATTTCAATTACAACACCAAATACAGTGTGTAGAGAGCTCACTTTATATTATTACTAGAAAATTTACCCAGTCCTTAACTCAATTTTTGTTTAGTACGGGGCTCAGTATGCAGGCTGCTTTGGGGAGAGAAGACTTCCCCAGCCTCTCTCACTGGAGCAGTGGGCACATCTGGTGGTGGTGGAGGTGTGTGTGTGTAAATAATGATGCCACTCAATCCAAAGTTTAAGAATCTGAAGTGCCTTCCAAGCTGCGGCAGGTCCAGGTTCATCTGCCCCTTGCACTCTTCTTTCTCCTTTTTGTATGGTTTTATGAGAAGCTCAAATGGACAGTAGATAACTGTCCCTTTCTCCACCCTTGCCCCTGCTACTCCCATGGGGTTATAACCAGGGCACGCTGCTCATGCACAGACCGCGCTGCGCATGAGCTGACCGTGTTCCGCGGCCATGCTGGGCTAAAATCTACTCGCGTTAATTGTCGAGCCCTGGTTATAACTATCCTGGCCCCCATCTTTGGCTCTTTGCTGCCCCACTGTGGTCATTGTCCAGTATAACTGTCCCTGCTTTCCATCCCATAACCCCTGCTGCCCCCATGTGGTCATTATATAGCACAGCTCTCCCTTTCCATTTTAGAAGAAGCAATTTTTCCTGGAACAACCAAACCCTTCATCTTGCTTTAAGTTATGATAAGAAGAAGCCTTGTGCTGAATTTGGTGGTCCTAGATCTTACCCTTAAGGTGCATTTAATCAGAAAACAGACAAACATTTAGGCATATTTATTCAGCAAACAGACAGAAAAGCTGACTCCAAGACTTATAGACGTATACGGTGGATTTCTATATCAAATATTTGCAGTGTAAAAGTGACAAAGAAAAGAAATAATATGTTCAGTTCACTTCATACAAACGTTGTAGCACAATCTCTTTATCTGGAAAGTACAACGTACAAATGCAGAATTCTTTTGTTACATAATTGCACTCAAAAATAAAACAGTGTAACATTGTAGAGCCTGCTTCTTATTTACAATTTTACTAGAAAATGATAACAGACATTCACACATAGCACTTTTGTATCCCGCATTGCAAGGTATTAACATGCCAGGTATGCACATAGCAGAGGCCATTCTTCCATGCGGAGGATACTTATTAAAATAATGTGTTAATTAAATTTGGGATTGAACTCCCGGGGGGAAAATTGTATGTTTCCTGCTCTGCTTTACTGATATTCTGCCATATATTCCATGTTATAGCAATCACGGATGACAACCCAGCACACACTGTTCTTGTTAAGAACACTTTGACTGCAGATTTAGCAAAACACTCCAGAGAAGACCGACCCTCTTGAGGTCGAACGTCTAGTGTTCGATTTAGCATGCTCTTGTCAGCCTCCCACAGTGTAGACTCTGCGGCAGCTTGACTTAAAATAAGCCAAATCCAGCTACATATTTTGCATAGCTGGTTCACAGACCTTAAGCCCAACTGCCTGGTCTTGTGTAGACGAGACCAAAGATGATACCAATGGGAGACCTCTAAAGATAATGACACCTCTCAACACAAGGTTTGAGGATCTGAAGTGCCTTCCAAAACCTGAGTGGGTCAAGGTGTGGAATCATGGTTTTAGAAGACTGAAACAGCAGTACTACAGCACAGAAACTACAGAACCTGAACCACTGAAGGAGTAAATCAGCCCTCTGTTGAGATTATGAAAATAGATTATGAAAATAAATATGTGTGGGTCTGCACTGCTTTTGATTGTTATCAAATGGAAACCATTATCAGCATGGAAGCTTGTCCTCTGGAAGAGCGGTTGAAGCATGAAGGGAAATATGAATCTTTAGCATAACTTGCAACACTGGCTACACCAGTGCCATGCAAACACCATGCAAATGCCTCTTCCCACTTTCGGGTGACATTGTCAAATAGAAGTGAGCAAGTGAATGTCAACACACTTGTTTGTCTTAGCAGTAGACTAAAGAAGATGTAGGACTGAGTGGACTTGGAGGGTCCAAAATTTAACTTTATTTTTGAATGTAATTATTTTAAGTATAGAATTCTACATTTGTAAGTTCAACTTTCATGGTAAAGAAATCACATGAACGTATGTGTATTAGGTGAATTGAAAAAAAGATTTCTTTTATGTTTTTACTGTGCAAATATCTGTAATCAAATACAAACTTATCACTATACACGTTGTATTCTCTGTTTTAATGGAAATAAATATATTTGAAAATGTAAAACATTTCCAAAAAGAATTAAATTTAATTCTATTATTTTAATAGCATGATTACTCACACAATTAATCTTGATTAGTGTTTTATCAAGATTGTTGTTTAAATTGCTTCAAAGTTTTCATTATGATAGCTATAACCCAGCTATAATATTAAAACAGCAAAATACCACTTATATTAAAACTACTCTTTATAAGTATGAAGGTAAAATTGTCTTTTACTGCTACAAAATAAAAATAAAATGTAATCACACAATACACATAACATTCAATAACAAAGGACAATATACATGGCATAGATGTGGCAAACATACAATTAAAGATGAATGTTACCAAAAACTTTTATTACTATAAAAGGTAGGAGCTTAAAGTTGTTAAGGCAAAGCATGTGGAAACAAACACACTAAACTGACAAATTAACAATTTAATTATGCACATTCTAGCTTTTTTTATTTAAAATGTTTAGTAAGAATTGAAAAAAAGAAACAAAAATTGAAAAAAAAATTGTGTTAAATTAGTTACGACAGTTTCCATTACTTTATATTGTTTTTGCCTTTAGAATATTACTATCTGGAAATAAGGAAGATTCGTGTTTCATATATTAGTGATTAATGTTAGGAGCTAAGTTAGCATATCTGTTGCTTGGCAATCATATTTTCAAGAAAGCCAAGATGTCTTCAGCAGTTCCATTTCTGACAGTTTAAAAGCCCTTAATTAACTGAGCTTATTTAAAGTCAAGCTTTTACCTTATGCATTTTGATGGGGTTTTTTCAGTAGCTTCATGTCATTCTGTGGAGGAGGTTTCTGTAAAAATTACAACTTTTTAACTGTTAAAACAAGGAGGAAAGGCCAGAAGTCGAGACAGCAATTTAGAAGTGGGCAGATCTATGAGCCAAGTGAGAAACATTAACTCGATGAGTTCATTTGAAAGAGCAGGTACCAGCAGCAAGTATAGTGAAATGCAAAAGGACAGAAAGGAACAGCTTAACCTGTATCAAAAAATATTTGAAAAGGGTTATATTATTAGTTCTGAGCAGGAAGGGTGGTTCTTTAGGTTTGAGCAGGCACGGCTGGAAACCGGAATAAAAACATCCCAGCTCTGAAATGAGAGTGCAAGTTGCTGCATGTTCCCACAAAACCTGAATTTGTCCCCCTAGACCGGTTGGTTTTGTCTGCCTAGTAAATTGATTATGAAAGATCCCTTCTTTGTTTTCTGTTTCTGGGCAACTCCATGTGCATTTTTAAGATCGTTATCCAGTGGTTGCAAAACCCATTTTGCATCTGCTGGCTGCATCTTTCCTGACAATCTCCCAGTCTCCCTTCATTTCTTGTGTATTGTAAGTATCGGGAATATTTACTTTGCTTGTACTCCCACCGGTGGTTTTACTTTTGCCTTCTTGGTTTTATTCTGATTTTAAGTTCTTTGCCAGCTTTCTTCCTTTATGTGCTAAACTACTATATATTTTAGAGAGTTTGTCTGTTTGGTCAAGAACTCCTCCAAATGGTAAGAGCTAGAACACCAAAATCAGTAAATAGATTCTTCTTATCTTAACTGTGGCAGCCTGAGAGCAGGGGGCTGCAAAAGCCTGGTGGAAGACAGATGCATGGGGAGCTGGATATGTGGTTTTATGTTCCCGGAATAGGCTGCCAGAGACTGCGGTCCAGCCAAGGCAACACCTGAAGTCCATATGGCGTCAGCCTGAAAGGGAGGCTAATTAAAACACCCGCTGCCAGTTAAGGCTGATGGGCCCACCATAAAAACTCTCCCTCAGGCAAGGCTGGTGGGAGGAAGGAGAAAAGGGACAGACAGAGGAGAGGGGAGGCAGAACAGAGCATGCCCAACCCAGCTCAGGAGACAGACCCAAGTCAGCCAGCAATCAAGGACTGTTCCAAGGCATCGGGGAGGAGGTATCTAGGAAGCGTTGGGGAAGTGGCCCAGGGAGGGGCCTCTGGTCAGTGGGGCAAGGGACAGGCCTCACAGCTCACTTAGGGTGGTGATAGAAATGTAGCCGTGTTAGTCTGGGGTAGTTGAAGCAAAATGCAGGACAATGTAGCACTTTAAAGACTAACAAGATGGTTTATTAGATGATGAGCTTTCGTGGGCCAGACCCACTTCCTCAGATCAAATAGTGGAAGAAAGTAGTCACAACCATATATACCAAAGGATACAATTAAAAAAAATGAACAAATATGAAAAGGACAAATCACATTGCAGAACAGAAGGGGGATGCGGGAGGGTGGGAAGGGGGAGGAAGGAAGGTAAGTGTCTGTGAATTGCTGATATTAAAGGTAGGGAGAGTGGGATGTTTGTGAGTTAATGGTATTACAGGTGATAATTGGGGAAACTGTCTTGGTAATGGGTGAGAAAGTTCAAAGTCTTGTTAAGTCCTTGTTGGCAAGTGTCGAATTTTAACATGAATGACAGTTCAGAGGATTCCCTTTCAAGTGCAGATGTAAAAGGT
Source organism: Pelodiscus sinensis (assembly GCF_049634645.1). Lineage (NCBI taxonomy): Eukaryota > Metazoa > Chordata > Testudines > Trionychidae > Pelodiscus > Pelodiscus sinensis. The sequence goes on along the minus strand of NC_134713.1, from coordinate 7,733,500 downwards.
CTTTGTAGCAGAATGCAGGTGGCTAAGTCATTTAGGGTATGTCTACACTACAAAGTTAGTTCGAACTAACGGACGTTAGTTCGAACTAACTTTAATAGGTGCTACACTAGCGCTCCGCTAGTTCGAATTTGAATCGAACTAGCGGAGCGCTTAGTTCGAACTAGGTAAACCTCATTTTACGAGGACTAACGCCTAGTTCGAACTAGCTAGTTCGAACTAAGGGCTGTGTAGCCCTTTAGTTCGAACTAGTGGGAGGCTAGCCCTCCCCAGGTTTCCCTGGTGGCCACTCTCGCCAACACCAGGGAAACTCTATGCCCCCCTCCCGGCCCCGGACCCCTTAAAGGGGCACGGGCTGGCTACGGTGCCCGTGCCAGGTGCAAGCCTGCCAGCACCCAGCTAGCAGACCCTGCACCTGGCACGGCACAGAGCCACCCACCCGATGCCCCCCAGCCCACCCCCTCTTGCCGGGACCAGGCTGGCGGCTCCCGGGAGCTTGCCCTGGACCGCAAGAGGCGGGCACCTTCCTGGGCTAGTGCGGACATCGTGGACCTCGTCCACGATCTCCGCACTAGGCACAGGAAAGTGGCCGTCTAGGGCAGGAGAGCTGCCAGCCTGGCCACCCAGGACCAGGTGTGCATGAAAATCAAGGGGGTCCACTGAGACCCCCGACACTGAGCCCTGAGCTTACAATGGCCGTCCTGGGTCAGACCAAAGGTCCATCTAGCCCAGTAGCCTGTCTGCCGACAGCGGCCAACCCTAGGGACCCTGGAGGGGATGGACCGAAGACAATGACCAAGCCATTTGTCTCGTGCCATCCCTCTCCAGCCTTCCACAAACTTTGGGCAGGGACACCACTCCTACCCTCTGGCTAATAGGACTCCATGGACCCAACCTCCATCACTTGATCTCACTTCCCTTTAAACTCTGTTCTAGTTGTAGCCTTCACAGCCTCCTGCAGCAAGGAGTTCCACAGGTTAACTATTTGCTTTGGGAAGAACAACAACTTTCTCTTACTAGTTTCAAGCCTGCTACCCATTCCTTTCCTTTGGTGTCCTCTAGTCCTTCTTTATGGGAACTCAGGAAGAACTTTTCTGAATGCACCCTCTCCACCCAACCCCTGCTTTTAGAGACCTCTATCCTGTCCCCCCTCCGTCTCCTCTTTTCTAAGCTGAACAGTCCCAGTCTCTGTAGCCTCTCTTCATCTGGGACCTGTTCCCAACCCCTGATCATGTTAGTTGCCCTCCCCTCTCCCAGCCTTTCTCTTCCCCTCTCCCACCTCCTTTTCCCAGTCTCCCCCAGTTTTTTTCAATAAAGACAGAGTCAATGTTGGAAGAAACGTTATCTTTATTTTGTACATCAATAAGAAGGGGGGCTAGGGAAGGGCAAGTGGAAGGAGGTGAGGGAGGAATGGGGTACGAGCCCCCGATGGGGAGGACTGGGCTGGCTCTGCGGGCTTCTGGGGGTGGAAGATCTCCTGCAGCCCCCCAATTACTCCCTCTCCCCAGATGGCAGCCTGCGGCAAGTGCAGCCGGGCTGATGGCCGAGTGGTGTGATGTGCCCAGTGTGGGCACTCAGGGCACTCCAAGCCAGAACTTCTTTGCAAGCGGGGCACCCCTTAGAACTGTGTGTCCGGGGTGGGGGTCGGGACCCTTTAAGCGCAGCCCTCGGCTAGCCTGAGACAGTATCTCCATGCTCTAAGTCCTCCTTTTATGCCCTGCCGGCACTGCTTCCGGCCATCATTAAGCCCTGTTCAGAGTCCACTCAATGTGGACTTACTAGTTCGAACTAGCAAAACGCTAGTTCGAACTAGTTTTTAGTTCTAGATGCGTTAGTTCGAACTAGCTTAGTTCGAATTAACTAATTCGAACTAAGTTAGTTCGAACTAGCGCTGTAGTGTAGACGTACCCTTAGAGAGTGTCCTTTCTGGTTAAAGTGGCAAGAAACTGTTTTCTCTTTGTGATCTTGTCTGATATCTGTTTTGTGGGCATTAATCCTTTGGCGAAGTGTCTGAGATGTTTGTCCAATGTACATAGCAGACGGACACTTTCGGCACATGATAGCATAGATTATATTTCTGGATGCGCAGGAATATGTGTTCTTGAGCTCACTTAGGGTTACAGCTACCACCCCCATAGGGCCTTGGGCCGGAACCCGGAGCAAGTGGGTGGGATCGGGTTCCCCCCAACCCTCCTCCTGACTGGTGGGCTGCTAGTATGAAACAGGGGAGACCCTGTAGACTAATCGGAGGAACTGACCTCCAAAAACCCTGAACTGGCCAATGATGAAAAGGGCTCTGGTAGCGGGCTACCCTTGCCTCACTCGGAAGTGATAGGGACACTGCGAGCCTCTGAGGCACACACCTGCTGCCAATTAAGGCTGATAGGCCCACCATAAAAACCCTCCCTCAGGCAAGGCTTGGGATGGGGGAGGAGAAAAGGGATAGACCAGAAGAGAGGGTCACAGACAGGGCCTGACGGAGGCATGGGAGAACCGGGCAGCTGCCCAGGGCACCAACCGACGGGTGGCACCTGATGGCAGCTGTAAGGGGCGCATGGTGTCCCTTACAACTTCCATCAGGAGCCACATGCCCGGCCCTGCAGTGCTGGCCAGCAGCGCCCTTCCCCCCACGGCTGCGGGGCCCTGCACGTGCGCCAGTAGTGCTGGCCGAGCCGGGCTGGGCAGCGCATGCGCCGTACGCCCCAGGGGTCGGTCCCAGGCTTTGCGCCAGCAGCCGTGGCCGGTGTGCGCGTGCACCTTGTGCCCAGAGGCGGTGCTGCACGCCCGGGCCCAGGGTGCCAAAAGGGCTCGGGCCAGCCCTGGTCACAGAGCAAGCCCAGCCCAGCCCAGGAGACAGACCCAAAGCAGCCAATCAAGGACTGTTCCAAGGCATCGGGGAGGAGGTATCTGGGAAGCGTTGGGGAAGTGGCCCAGGGATGGGCCGATGTTCAGTGGGGCAAGGGCCAGGCCTCACAGCTCACTTGGGATTGCACACCCCACCCCCGTAGGGCCTTGGGCCAGAACCCAGAGCAAGTGGGTGGAACAGGGTTCCCCCTAACCCTCCTCCTGATGGGTGGGCTGTCAGTATGAAACAGGGACGACCCTGTAGACTAAGCGGAGGAACTGACCTCCAAAAAATCTGAACTGGCCAACGATGAAAAGGGTTCTGGTAGCGGCCTACCCTTGCCTGACTTGGAAGTGATAGGGACACCGCGAGCCTCTGAGGTGCACACAAAGACCCATCAGGAAGCACAGGACCCAGGAGTTTAGCCGAAACCAGCCACATAACGTAAAGCAACATAACGGTTAGGTTGTGCCAAGAAAATGGGATATGCCTGGAATGGGATTGCTTTCCATAAAACCAAACAAAAACAAGACAGAATCACCAAAGCAAGTATTTTGCCAAATTGACCTAACCGAATGAATGTTGAAAGAGACACAAGCGAGATGAGCCAGAAAAATAGGTTGAACTTGCAATAAAATAGCTTCTTAATAAACCTTAACAGAAAAGAGATAACACTGATAAATTCTGAGTAGTGCCCTCTTCTGCACAGCTAAATGAATACTAAGATTTGAAAACTTGAATAAAATGTTATTGGAAGCTAAATTGACTAAAGCCGCCCCCCTTTTTTTGGTAAAACCCAGTGAATAATAAGAGTTTATAGAGATGGAATTTCCATTTCAAAACATTTACTACTAATAATAATAACAACAATACTTTTTTCATGAAATCCAAAATAAAAAATGTCAGAAAAATAACACTGAATTATTGAAAAGTACAAGCATTTAAATAAGACATACACATCTTCAACTCTCTACTCCAACTTGCTTGAGTTACAGACCTATGTATCTCTGCAAGTGCTAAATAAGTGAGGCAATGAATTTCAATACCATTTTGTTCCCATTCTTTACCTTTTTTTAACTTTTCCATCCACACACAGATGACCATAAGAATTAAGATTATTTACAATATCAAGCCTGAAGGAAGACCCAACAAGACTATTCACAAATTATACAACAAAGGATTTTGGTATCTCCATCTTCTCACTTATATTCATTGTGGCTTTAAGATTTTTAAACAGCATTTGCCATTTGCCTCTTTTTTTTTTTAATTCTGTGTATGGCATTTAGCCAATAAAAGAACTTTAATCTTTGCATTACAATTTAGATTTGGCTTTTCATACAGGAATTCCTAGTGCAATGAAGTTTTGCCACAAGCACTTTATCATTCAATCTTTATAAAACTGGTTATTATTAAAAAGGCATCTTACTAGAGAAGGGCTTATAATTAAAAATCATAGTAGCATCTCTTATGCATACAGGAAATGTCTGGTCACCTCTAACATCCTTTGGCCTGGCTGGCTACACAGGTTCATAAACACTATAATTTTACTGCATACTCAGTGTAATTCCCCTCCAGGAACTCGAGGGCTGTGTCTAGACTGGCCAGTTTTTCTGGAAAATCAGCCGCTTTTCTGAAAAAACTTGTCAGCTGTCTACACTGGCCGCTTGAATTTCCGCAAAAGCACTGACTCCTACTGTAAGAAATCAGTGCTCTTGTGGAAATACTATTCTGCTCCCGTTCAAGCAAAAGTCCCTTTTGCACAAAGCTTTTGAGCAAAAGGGCCAGTGTAGACAGCTCAGATTTGTTTTCCCCGAAAAAGCCCCGATCGCAAAAATGGCGATAGGGGCTTTTTTGCGGAAAAGCACGTCTAGATTGACACAGATGCTTTTCCGCAAAAAGTGCTTTTGCGGAAAAGCGTCCATTCCAATCTAGATTCTCTGTTCCAAAAATGCTTTTAACGGAAAACTTTTCCGGTAAAAGCATTTCCGGAAAATCATGCCAGTCTAGACGCAGCCGAGTTGTGTGACCCTCTACTGCTCTATGTGAATAAATCATAGAATCATAGAATACTAGGACTGGAAGGGACCTCGAGAAGTCATTGAGTTCAGTCCCCTGCCCCCATGGCAGGACAAAGTACTGTCTAGACCATCCCTGATAGACATTTATGTAACCTACTCTTAAATATCTCCAGAGATGGGGATTCCACAACCTCCCTGGGCAATTTATTCCAGTGTTTGACCACCCTGACAGTTAGGAACTTTTTCCTAATGTCCAACCTAAACCTCCCTTGCTGCAGTTTAAGCCCATTGCTTCTTGTTCTATCCTCAGAGGCTAAGATGAACAAGTTTTCTCCCTCCTTCTTATGACACCCTTTTAGATACCTGAAAATGGCAATTATGTCCCCCCTCAGTCTTTTCTAAACTAAACAAACCCAGTTCTTTCAGCCTGGCTTCATAGGTCATGTTTTCTAGACCTTTAATCATTCTTGTTGCTCTTCTCTGGACCCTCTCCAATTTCTCCACATCTTTCTTGAAATGCGGTGCCCAGAACTGCACACAATACTCCAACTGAGGCCTAACCAGCGCAGAGTAGAGCGGAAGAATGACTTCTCGTGTCTTGCTCACAACACACCTATTAATGCATCCCAGAATCATGTTTGCTTTTTTTGCAACAGCATCACACTGCTGACTCATATTCAGCATGTGGTCCACTATTACCCCTAGCTCCCCTTCTGCTGTACTCCTTCCTAGACAATGAGGTTCCTAGAATGAGGTTTTGGCTAGTTGGCCTCTGGCTGACCGTAACAATTATAAACATTCTTTGACCACTTTTTGACTCATTATTTTGTTATAAAATATACTCAAGAGACCAAAGAGGCAGTGTCAGCCAGGTTTATTAACACGATACAGGAAAAAATCCTACGTAACACCAGTTTCTGAAGAGTAGTCCCACACTGCGATGTCATATTAACTATAAGCAGAAAGTGAGCTTTCCAAAGTTACATTCCTAAGGCAATCTTGCTCACTCATAAAAAGTTCTATACACGTCATATGAAAGTGTATTCCAGTTAATCATCTTGCTACCTTGCTTGTTTCTGGCACTTTGGGCTATATCTTCACTATCCCTTATTCTGGTTTAACTTATGTCACTCAGAAGTGTGAACCCTCTCAACCTAAGTTACACTGACCTAAGCACAAGTATGGATAGTTTTTCCCATCAGCATTGCTACTACCACTCACTGGGCATGGAGTAATTAAGCTGATGGGCAAGCTCTCCCTCTTTGTCTTAGAGCAACTGCTTTAAGTTGTCTAGAATAGCCATAGCCTTTATCTCTCTCTCCCTCTTTTGCGTGTGTGTAAATCCATATATTCTAGATCATGACATATCCTTATATTAGGTCTCAGCACGTGAATTCCAGGTACTAAAAGGTCTGAAGACATTCCTTAGACCTGTACCAGGAAAATAAATGTGAAAATAACTCCATTTCTGTTGCTAAGAGTGAAAAATATTTCCTCATACTGACAGTTTTCCTACCTACTTACGTCAACACTTACTTCGACACGTCAAGAAAATGCAAGAAATTTGCATTATCTGCATTTGATATTTGGGTACAGCGTGCGATGATTAATTAAATTATCAATCTTGGGAATTAAACGACTTGTCTAAATTTCTAATTTTATGTTTTTTATTTTTTGGATGAACTACTACGGATAGACCTATAATTCTGCCAGCAAAAATGCTTAACTAGAAATGGAGAAGTGGGTGGGTGAGATTCTGTGGCCTGCATTGTGCAGGGCTTCAGACTAGATGAGAATAATGGTCCCTTCTGACCTTAAAGTCTATGAGTCTATAAGAAGCTGCAATGAAGTTGCTATAGTGAGAAATTGTTATCAAAATCTCCTGCCTAGCATAGTATAGAGCTAGGATAAAGTTTGCCTCGGCAACAAAACTGCGATAAGACTTCAAATTGATTACATTTTTCATCTTTATTGCTTGAGAAATGGTAATATCCTTGGCTTATAAATTTCCTAAGCATCTCAGTCTAACCATTTTAATTCTCTAAATTTCCCAATAAGTGAAAAATTGAGACACTTCATTTTCAAGGGGAGAGAGTGGGAGTAGTGATTATATAAAGCAGTGGTTCCCAATCTTTTTGATACTGGGAACCAGTAAACCCATTTGCAAGCTTTTGGAGGACTGGTAACATTTATTTGCATATTTGCATATTCACTAATCAAATTATTAATATGCAAATAAATGATTTCTGTTCTTCCTAAAGCCCCCAGTGCCAACAGGAGTGGGCCCAGTCGGCTGTCCTGGGCGGTTTCCCGACCCCACCCCAACGTGTCTACTTCACCCCTGTTTGGGACCGGTAAGGTTAGAAGATCCTTCTCAGGCGTGCCGGGTGACTCGGATCGTATGGGCCCTGGAGGTCAGGTAAATAGCCCCGTGTCCTCTCCCCCAGTCCTGCCTGCGTTTGTGGGTGTAACCGCAGGTCGCACCCTGCCCTGGGGTGTGTTGCAGGCCCTACCTGTTCGGTGGGTTGTTCTGCCCCCTCTCCTGGCCCCAATCCCAGCCGCTTTTTCGGCTGGTGCCGGCGCCTCCAACTGCGTCTGGTGCTGGGCGTTGTGCATCGGTGCACATGGCGCCCAGCCTTCTCCCTGGGTCCTAGCACCCACTGGATCTAGCCCCGCCACTAGGGAGCATGCCCGGCAGAGACACTGTGGTGGCAGGCTCTCTCCCAAGAATTGTGCACGAAAACTGTTCTAGGAACCGGTATTTTTTTTCTAAGGACCGGTACTGGGCCACGGGCTACACTTTGGGAAACGCTGATATAATGCATAAATGCTAATATCAGGTCAGTTCCCATAATATTGGGACATCTGGTGACCCTAGATATAATACAAAGTCTTGCTAGGCCAGTGTAGACTGTGCATTCAGTTGGGATTTACTGCCGAGGCATCTTCACAGGTCTCTGGCTCTGTCGATGATGATAAGCAGAAGGCTGCTTGTGTGTGTGTGTGTATCTACCACCGGTCGCATTTGAACCTCAATGATGTGTGTCGTGTCAACTTGTGCACTTAGTTTCCACAGCAGACCCCAAGATAGCCCCCCAAAACCACAAAACAGATATGGATCAAAGTTGCCTGGCCAGGTTTATTATTAAGAGAAGTACAGTAATAGTTGTCAGTAGACTCTACTGAACCTCTACGCACATGTACCCTGTGGCTGTGTCTACATTGGCACCCCTTTCCAGAAAAGGGATGCTAATGAGACACTTCGGAATAGCAAAATCCGCGGGGGATTTAAATATCCCCCGCGGCATTTGCATTAACATGGCTGCCGCTTTTTTCCGGCTTGGGGTTTTGCCAGAGAAAAGCGCCAGTCTAGATGGGATCTTGCGGAAAATAAGCCCTTTTCCGGAAGATCCCTTATTCCTACTTAGGGCTTATTTTCCGCAAGATCCCGTCTAGACTGGCGCTTTTCTCCAGCAAAACCCCAAGCCGGAAAAAAGCGGCAGCCGTGTTAATGCAAATACCGCGGGGGATATTTAAATCCGCCATGGATTTTGCTATTCCGAAGTGTCTCATTAGCATCCCTTTTCCGGAAAGGGGTGCCAATGTAGACACAGCCTGTAACAATGGAATGAGTCAATCAGTCGGAAGTTTCTATTGCCTCTAGGTCATTCAAAGCCTGTTACCCAAGACACCACTTTATATATAGGTACAAACAAGTTACACATCACCCCTGATGTTGTCAGGTTACCACCCTCTGACACTACTTAGATATCACCCATCACCCTGCACCTTGTGGTTTGATTATATCATCTGTATCCATCAGGCTCTCATTTTAGACCCTTTCCTGAACCTGAGTCTGTATCTGTGGGGAATGGATACCAAGGTCTTTTTTCATGAGCTGGTGGTACCATGTGCTTTCAACTATGACCAGTTCCAATTATTATTCTGCACCTGGGCCTATTACCAATTAGTGTTTTGCTCTCTCAGCCCTATCCGTGCCAAGTTCTGTGAGCAGGGGCCTATCTCTTGCTCACAGCTTAGCTTTGCTTTATGTTAGCCATGTTTTGTCCATTGTTAGCTAGGCCTCAGGCCTCAAACCAGGCCTGTGCTACATGGGCTTACGTTTCAGGCCTTCATCTCACTACAGCCTCCTCTGTTTTAACCATAGTCACACAGCTTCTCTGTCGGTCACTGCCCTGACGGAAACGGTGGGTAGACCCAACCATAGCTTTACTCCACCTGCTGCTGAGCAAATAACTAGAACTTCTGCAGGGCTCTGTCCTTTGCTTGTTGCAGGCAGAATGATGGGAAACACAGGTATCGGCAGCTCTTTTTAAGGCAACAGTTGATACCATAGCAGAGGTGGTGGCCAGAGCCCCAGGCTCCATTGTGTGGGATCACTTAATGATTCCAGACCCATGTGGGACATGAGGATCTGGCACATCATCCAGGCTGGCCATTTTACTCTTCTTTCCCTGTTGTGTTCAGATTATACTCAAAGAGCATGATTTACACAATAGTAGCAATAATCTCACAGTAAATTTGTAGGCTACAACTCCTTTATTTCTTGTGAAATTGACTGATAACAGGCAGAAACATAAAAACAGAGAGAGAAAAAGCAGGTTGCTTCATAAATTAGAAAGATGCAATTTATCTCACAGTATACTAGGCTATCTGCATGGTCATTGATTTTGCTAAACGTAGCGCACATGATTCTCTTCAAAGCCCACTGGCCTACAAGTATGACTATGAGAAAACCCTGAACTTTGAAATTTTTAGCTTACTATTTTCAATAAACAATGCTTTCCCCACAGGTGTTGATGCTGCGAATGGCCTTCCTGCAATTGCTTAATGGAATACAAAGATCTTTTCTTAATTAGTCCTTGCCTGTTGAACTGATGACCACGCCTGGGGTTGGGAGAAGCAGGAGAATGTGGGTGTCAGTGGTGTGAATGTGCAAACTGCTCCAGATAAAATGTGAAACACCCTTCTGTGCCTAATATTCTAACTAACCACACCTGGACCTCTTTTCACATCCAACTGGAAGCTGGAAAATAACAACTGAAATGTAAGATATATTAGGTTACCCTGAATCCAAATATCTAATCCTCAGGGATACAGAGGAGATCTAAATATTCTCCTTCCAGTCTTTCAAACCTAATCTTTCATATAGGTCCTACATGATGCAATGCATTCAACCTTTCGTTTCCTCCTTTCTTTGTGCTCTGCTCTTCAAGGGTGGCCCATTCACTTTCTCTCCTTCCCCTTCAGTGTTATGAGGAGATAATCCAATGCATTTTTGACTTCCCAGAAGATGGTTGGTGTCCCAACCCCCATTCTTATTATCTCAAAGGTCCGGGTGACCCCTCTCACAGAGTGACGCTACCGAACCCCACAGCTTCCAGTGGGTGCAGTTCACCATTCACAGACAATGGGAGCAGGGAGAAGTATCATGGGCCAGGCCACCGCTTCCCACAGCTCCCATTGGCCGGGAATGTTGAACCGTGGCCAGTAGGAGCTGCGCCTGTGGATATCAGATAGATAAAGCATCTGAGGGCCAGCCCAGCGGCTAACCCCGATGAACCACGTGTGGTAGGTGCAAGGGAGACTCCCCATCCCTGACCTATGTTCACACTGTATTTAGGTGGCTCAGTTGTATGTAACCCATGCGCACTGAGTTGAGCAAATCCCAAAACTGCTGAGAACTGATCCCTCCCTGAGACCTTGGCACACACTTAGGGAGAAACAGTGGAGCTCAGCCCTCAAATCCTAGCTCATATAAGGAGGGAAGGGAGAGGGATCAGACCCCCCCAAAAAGGAGAAAAACTTACCGAGATCTTGGGGAAAAGCCAGAAAAAAGCGTCTAGACTGGCCCGATCCTCCGGAATAAAGCCCTATTCTGGAGGATCTCTTATTCCTACCTGAAAGTACTTTCCCCAAGCCGGAAAAGCCGGAAAAAAGCGTCTAGACTGGCCCGATCTTCCGGAATAAAGCCCTATTCTGGAGGATCTCTTATTCCTACCTGAAAGTATTTTCAGGTAGGAATAAGAGATCCTCCAGAATAGGGCTTTATTCCGGAGGATCGGGCCAGTCTGGACGCTTTTTTCCAGCTTTTCCCCAAGCCGGAAAAAAAGCGGCGGCCATATTTATTTAAATCCCGCGGGGGATATTTAAATCCCCCGCAGATTTCCCTATTCCCAAGTTTAAAATTAGCATGGCTATTTCGGAATAGAGGCCAGTCTAGACGTAGCCCAGGTGTATGGGTTACACAAGCATACCCCCAAACTTAACATGGCCATCATAACTTGGAAAACCCTGAAATATCCAATTAAGACCAGACTGAATAACTGGGGTAGGACAAAAATAACAAATGTGCTATATAAACCACAAAAGAGGCTAGGGTAAGAAATTGATGTATGTGAAAAAACCAAATAGGAGGGGTAGCAGAGTTAGTTGAGGAGTTAGGGTCAATGGAGGGATGCCAGCATTCAATTCTCTGCTCTCGTGGGCATGCTGTGATCTACAGAAGCTCAGATGCTCTGCAGGACTCCAAGCCCTTCTCCCTGCCTGCTAGGTGTCCTCCCATCTCCAGATCCCTGCTACTCCTGGCCTGCCTGAGCCCCTCTCACTCTCTCTCCATGTGACCTGGGATAAAGTGGGGCAGGAGAGAAGGAGGATTGGAGGTAATTTGAAATTTGAGTATCTGACACCCAGAAAACACACAGTTAAGGTAACTAGCACCCCATGGACTAGGCTGTGTGTGGGGCAGGGCTCTGCTTTGGAGCAGGGCTGCATTGAGTGAACATGGCTGAGGAAGTCTGGCCGAAGCAGAGGCAGGTGTCCCAGGTGGAGATGGGTTGTGGGAATGAGGGGCTTAGCTCAGTGTGAAGCTTGGGTTACAGTCTTATGTGTGAGGTTCGGCTTGGGATATGTGAACCCAGCAGCACAGGATAAGAGACAGCAGGGAGCAACTTCAGCTACACTCCCGACTACTGACTTAGCAGGATGGGAGAGGAGGAGAGATAGGAGGTCAGGGGGGTTACCAGTGCTGGGGAATGTTGTGGAGAATGATGAACTAGTTGGTAGAGAAGGGGAGAGACACGCTGCCACTCTTCTCTCTCACACAGTTGCTGTTACAGCCATGTAATAACCACATCAAAGTCTGGGGACTTAGAACTTGGAGGAGTTTTCTGTCACTGTCCCTTTTAGCAAGTCCACCTTGCAAACATTTCAAAACACGGCCATCGTCCCCATTGCTCTGTATCAAAATGTACAGGGGGAAGAAGAAAAGAACAGTGAAAAACAAGCTCCATGTGCCTATGAAAACACTCTCACACACTTTTGCAATATACCACCACAACCAGTTGCTTTTATTCCAGTAAGACAGAAGTCATAAGGGAGGATACAGAGCTTCTTTCTGGATTTTCTTCACGATTTTCATTGCAAGGCCTTTTTTTCCAGATTCCCAGAGATGATGCTTTGCTGTCATCACTCTAGTGCAATCTGTGAATAATATGACAGTACATTAGAAAACAACACTTTTAATAAAAATGGCTGAATATATGTCAGACCTTGTGGTGAACAAGTGAGGTCACAGAGGCTATGTCTAGACAGAGGGATGCAAATCAAGCACATTGAAATAGCTAATGAAGCAGATATTTAAATATCCCATGCCTCATTAGCATAAACATGGCCGCTGCTTTTTTTCAAAATGGAGCTTTTTCGGAAAAAAACAAAAAACGGCAGTCTAGATGCGGATCTGTCGAAAATAAAGCCTTTTTTGAAAGATTCTATAGTCCTCAAAAATGAGGTTTAAATCCGTGCTTCATTGTCAATTTCGATGTGCCTAATCTAAATCTCTCTGTCAACAGAGAGGTGTAGTCTAGAACACCCAGAGAAATGGGGAAGGAAAAAAGATTGTATCTATCATTTAAAAAGGGACCAAACAGGATCAGGAGAATTATTGATTTGTCAGCCTCACTTCACTTCTTGGAAAGATGATGAAACTAATTATGAAATCATTATCTTGTAAACACGTGGAAGATGAGAGTCAATATGCCTTTGTCTGGAATAAATCCTACCAAAGCAATCTATTTTCCTTCTTTGACAGGATTGCTGGCTAGTGTGCTGTGGGTCACAGAAAGATCATGGATATTCTTCCCACATAGGAGAGGTTTCAAAAAATGACAAAAAAAGATATGAAATATAGTGGCTACGTCTAGACTGGCATGATTTTCCGCAAATGCTTTTAACGGAAAAGTTTTTCCGTTAAAAGCATTTGCGGAAAAGAGCATCTAGATTGGCACGGATGCTTTTGCACAAAAAAAAAACCTGGTTTCACGAGGCTTACCTGTGCCGATGAAGAAAGGCTTCTTTGTCGGCGCATCGCGTCCAGACTGCCCCGATCTGCCGACAAACAGCTGATCGGCAGATCGGGGCAGCCATTTAAATTTAAATGAAGCCGCGATTATTTTAATCGCGGCTTCATTTCCCTCTTCCGATCTGGCTAATCTACATGCCTCCGTCGAAGGAGGCATGTAGTCTAGACACACCCTAGAGCTCTTTAGAAAAGAAGTATTTGAGAAGAAGAAACGACACAAGATGTTAGGCAATCTAGGTAAATACTTACAAATATTCTTCCATAGCCATCGTACATTTCATTAAAAACTTACCTTGCCCACTAAGTTGCACCACCAAGAAGAGGACAGCAAAAAGAAAGTAAAGGATCTTCATAGCTGAATTTTGACTGGGAACTCAATGTGCCTGTATAGAGGAGACATTGAGGTGGACAGGAGATTGACAGTCTGTCTATATATAGGGTGCTGAGCGTTAGAATACGGACTGGTCTGTTGAAATGTTGCTTTGATACACAATTAAGGGTGCTGGCCCTTTTGTGCAAAAGTTTTGTCCGAATGGGAGCAGCATAGTATTTCCGCAAGAACACGGACAATCTTACATGAGATCGTCACTGCTTTTCCGGAAATTCAAGCGGCCATTGTAGACAGCTGGCAAGTTTTTCTGGAAAAGCGGCTGATTTTCCGGAAAAACTGGCCAGTCTAGACACAGCCATGGAATGGAAGGAGAATATTTAGACTTCCACTGTATCCGTAGGGATACAAGATTTGGAATCAGGGCAACTGAATATATCTCAAATTTCAGTTATTTTATTTTTCAACTTCTAATAAGATGTGAAAAGTGGCCCAGGTGTGGTCAGCTGGCAGCAGAAGGTGAAGAGGAAGGTTTTTTGTTTGACTGGTTCTATGTGCACAGAAGGGTGTTTCACATTTTATCTGCAGCAGTTTGCACTTACACACCACTGACACCAACATTTTCCTGCTTCTTCCAAACCTAGGTGTGGTAATGAAATCACCAGGGAGGGACTAATTAAGGGAAGAGCCTTATCCTCCATTAAGCAATTGGAGGACGCCCATTTGCAGCACCAACACCTGTGGGGAAAGTGCTGTGTATTGAAAAGTGTAGGAAAATTGTAAGTGAAAACTTTTAATGCTCAATTTTCTCTTAGTCATACTCGAAGGCTAGAATGCTTTGATGGGAATCATGTGCTCTGGGATTAGCAGAATCAATCACCATGCACATAGCTTAGTATATGGTGAGATGAGTGGTATCTTTCTGATTTATGGAACTGCCTGCTTTCTCTTTCTCTGTTTTTTATGTTTGTGCCTGTTATCAGTCTGAAAGCCAGGAAATAAAGGAGTCCCGTCTTATGAACTTACTGTGAGATTATTGCTGATCGTTGTGTAAAGCGTTTCATTTGGGTATAATATGAATATAACAGGGAACAAAGAGTAAAATGGCCGGCCAGGCTAAAGTGCCAGATCCTGGTGTCCCACAGTGAAGCTACCAAATCTTCTGAAGAACTGGCACCGTCTTATTTAGTAGTTTATTTAGTTCCCTCAGTTATTCGAAAAATCATAGGCGGGATCTTCTAGAAATCCATTTTGAAGCGCTTGGAAAAGAGGAAAATGATCAGGAATTGTCAAAATGGATTCACCAAGGGAAAGTCATGCCTTACCATCTTTATTGCCTTCCATGTTGAGGTAACTGGTTGTCTGGATATGAAGAAGGGAATGGACATGATATAACTTGAATTTAGCAAAATTCTAATATTTTCCCCATGGTATTCTTGCCAACAAGTTAAAGAAGTATGGATTGGACAAATGGACTATAAGGTAGACAGAAAGCTCAGATCATCTACCTCAACAGATAGTGGTCAATGGATCGATGTCTGGTTGGTGGTCGCTATCAAGGAGAGTGCCCCAAGGATCAGTTCTAGGGACATTTTTGTTCAACATCTTTATTAATGACCTGCATGAGGGGATGTATTGCATCCTCAGCATGTTTCAACTACGGCTTCTGGTTGTTGTGAGGAAGGAATTCCGTCCTCCCCCAGACCATTCCTTTGCTCCTCCTCTGCCCCAACACCTGTACTGAGCTGTGTTCTTCTCCTCTGGGTTTGGATGCATACAAGTAGGAAATTGTCCTACATACATATAAAATCTTGATACATTTTCTGCTAAACAAATAAACCTTCTTTCCATGCCTCTTGCCAGGTAGACCTGATTCTTGCAACTTCTCTCGGCAACTGGGCATTTTTCCCAAGCTAAATGAAGTCAGTGGGACTCTCAGCATTGGCTTGCACTGGCTTTGCTCCAGGAAGTCGATGTTTATGGGGTGCAACTGCTCCCAGGTAGGACCCAGTTAATTGTATTTCCCTGAAATGGGTCAGGGATGTTGCTGGTGCTGTACAAAGAGTAAGAGGGATAATTAACAGATTGCAGCACAGTCTGATAAATATCACTTGCGTCAAACCAAACATCTGCACTTCAGACACCTAGTCACCAAAGTCTTAAGAATTCAATGAGAAAAAGCCCATGTCAGGAAAGGGGAACCCTGTGTGTGGCTCTTTAAGTTTAGCTGCTGGCGGGCTGCACTAGAGGGTTTGTTTTCCACAACGTCCACAGGCACCGAACTTTGCACTTTCTAGTGGATGCGTTTCACCATTCACAGACAATGGGAGCTGGTAGAATCATCATAGGCCAGGCCATTGCTTCCCACAGCTCCCATTATCCCGGAATGCTGAACTGTGGCCACTAGGAGCTGCAACGTGTTGTGCCCGTGGATATGAGATAAACAAACCACCTGAGGGCCTGCCTGGTGGCAAATATCAATGAGCCACGTGTGGCCTGTGCAAGGGAGGCTCCCCATCCCTGACCTATGTTAATACTCTATTTAGGTTGGCTTAGTGGCCTGTGCACTGAGTTGAGCAAACCTCAAAACTGCTGAGAACCAAGCCCTCCCCCAGATCTTGGCATACATAGGGGGAAACAGAGAGGCCCAGCCCCCAAATCCTAGCTCATATAAGGAGGCAAGGAAGAGGGATCAAACCCACGACCCCAAGAAGGACAGAACGTGCACAGGTCTAGGCACATATACAGAAGGGGAGAATGTGAAGCTGAATGTGAAGTCCCTGTACCTATTCTCCACCAATCCTTGTCTACTCACCTCTAAATCCCCTTCCCAGTTGTAGCCTATAGGGCTAACCCACTTGCTTCGCTATACACTATCGTATAGATTTCTTATTTCCTTAGGGTTTAAATATTTGATTATTATAACAGGATGCAATAGGTTTATGCTGAAGCAGTTTGACTGTAACACAAGAGGCCTATGGCCTACCTCCTGAATGTTGAGCTAAAGGAAATTTAGCAAATATTTGGGCCCTCCCACCTAGATAAAGAGTGGTAAGATGAAGCAACTTTTCATGGCATTAGGGGCTTCCAAGCATACCCCTAAACTTAACAGGCCCATCATGACTTGGAAAACCCTGATATACACAGTTAAAGCCAAACTGAGTAACTGAGGTAGGACAAAAATGACAAATGTGATATTTAAACCACAAAAGGAACCATGGTAGGAAATTGGTGTATATGAAAACCAAAAAAACAAACAATCATTTCACCATTAGTAAGGGGGGTAAATACAAATAAGGCGATAGGAAAAGGTCCTCTATCGAATATGTATCAAACATAACATCCTCAGCATAATATATAAAAATGCCATCCCAACCAAGGGGTGGGAGGATTCGGAGATGTATTCCTTGGGAGGTGCCAGAATGATGGCCCTTGGTGACCATAGGGAAGGTGATGGTGATGAGGAAGACGATGGACTACACTTTAGGAATGGTGTATGTGGAAATATAGATCTACATTCCCAGTCTATCTGTCTAAGTTAGGGTGTTTTTGACTGTTCTAAGTCTATTAATAAAATATATGTATAAGCATATTAGAGTTCTTGTAGTGTGAGAGTTTCCACTGTGCACATCAGATTCCCAACCATACAATAATTTAAATACTGGCCCTGATCCTGTGACAAGAACCTGTCAACCCTCAAGGTGGTAACTGGAAATGTGAGTCACTACTCGACTACTGTATCAGAGGCAGCCAGGGGAGGGGAAAGCAGGAGTCACGGCTGGAGGGATTTGGCGTAAAAGAAGGCATCAAAGGCAATCAGGTTGCTGAGGCGTGACTTGCCCTTGGTGAATCCATGTTCAGAGTTCCTGATTATTTTTCTCCGTTCCAAGTGCTTCAAAAAGGATTCCTTGGGATCTCTTTTTTTATTTTTCCCAGGACCGAGGGGACTTTCTACTAAATAAGATGATGCCAGTTCTTCAAAAGATTTTGGTGCCTTCACTCCGTGAGAAGTTTCACCCAGAAATATGATATAATAAGAATGAGGATTGGGACAACAACCATCTTTGGAAAGTCAAAAGTGCATTGGGTTATCTCCTTATAATGCTGGAGGGGAAGGATAGAAAGCGAATGGGCCACCCCGAGGAACAGAGCACAAAGAATGGAGGAAATACAGGGCTGTTGAATGGGTTACATTATTCAAAGATTATAAAATATGATGTTTGATATTTGAAAGCTGTTTTGGGGGGAGAAATCTGAGAATGAACTTGCCTCTCCCCATTTTTTTTCTTATTATAATTATGGAGAAATGGGATCTGAGCTCAGCTGACTATATATAATGCACTGCCACTGTTTTTTAAAATAAAATAAATTCCCCTTGAGAATGCTTGCAGGGCGAAAGACTGAGGGAATAAGGATGTGGGCCTGCACACACTCACACTATGAGGAGGAGATGGATAAATGGGAAATGAGAAAGAAGAAGAAGTGTGTTTCTGTGTGTGGGGGCGGGAGGGTGGTTCGCAGCTACAGGGGACAGAAGAGGGAGGATGGGTGGGGGAATAGGAGGGGTAGCAGAGGAAGTTGATGATTTAGGGATGTCAGCATTCAATTCTCTCCTCCTGTGGGCATGCTGAGATCTGTAGAAGCTCAGATGTTCTGCAGGACTCTAAGCCCTTCTCCCTTCTTGCTTTGTGTCCTTACATCTGCAGAGCCCTGTTACTCCTGGACTACCTGAGCCCCTCTCACTGTCTTTCCATGTGACCTGGGATAAAGAGGGGGGTGGGAGAGAAGAAGGAGGATTGGAGGGCATTTGAAGTTTGATCACGTGACACCCAGAAAGCACACTGTTAAGGTAACTATCACCCCATGGACTCGGCTGTGTGTGGGGCAGGTCTCTGCTTTAGAGCAGGGCAGCACTGGGTTAACATGGCTGGGGAACCCTGGCTGAAGCAGAGGCAAGTGTCCCAGATGGAGATGGGTTGTGGGAATGAGGAGATTAGCTCAGTGTCAAGCTTGGGCTGAGGTCTTGTGCTTGAGGTTCTGCCTGTGATATGTGAGCTCGGCAGGACAGGACAGGAGACCAACTACGGGCTAAACGGGATGGGAGGGAAGGAGACATGGGAAGTCAGGGTGGCTACCTGTCATGAGGAATGTCGTGGGGAATGATGAGGCAGTTGGTAGAAAAGAGGAGAGATGCACTGTTGGTCTTCTCTAATTCACTTACAACACGGAGGAGATTTCTCTCACTGTCCCTGTTAACAACTCCAGCTTGAAAACATTTCAAAACACAGCCATCATCCCCATTGCTCTGTATGAAAACAAGCTCCGTGTGCTCATGAAAACACTCACACACTTTTGCAATACACCAGCAAAACCAGTTGCTTTTATTCCAGTAACACAGAGGTCATAATGCAGGTTAGAGAGACTCTTTCTGGATTTTCTTCAAGATTTTCACTGCAAGACATTTTCTTCCAGCTTCCCGGAGATGATGTCTTGAGAATCTTTGTTGTCATCACTTCCATGTACCCTGAATAATATGACATTACATTAGAAAACTACAGATTTAATAAAAATGGCCAAATATATGTGAGATCTCGTGGGGAACAAGTGAGGTCACAGAGAACAGGGGAAGGACAAAAGATTGTATCTCTCTTTAAAAAGGGACCAAACAGGACTGGGAAAATTATAGATCCATCAGCCACACTTCATTTCTTGGAAAGATACTGAAACTAATTCTGAACTCATTAACTTGTAAACACTGGAGGATAACAGTCAACATATCTTTTTCTAGACTAAATCCTGCCAAAACAATCCATTTTCATTCTTTGGCAGGATTACTGTCTAGTGGCCTGGGAGATACCATAGACATGACATAGCTCAGTAAGAGTTTTAGTAAGAGTTTGCCACAATTGCACAAGACTTTCTCATGTGCAAACTAGGAAAATGTAGTCTAGGTGATATTACTATAAGGTGGAGGCGCAAGTGGTTGAAAGAACAAAATCAAACAACAGTTGTCAATGGTTCACTTTCAAACTAGTAGGCTGTGTACATTGGGGGGCCCCAGTGGTCAGTCCGGGGTCCAGTTTGATTTCCTGTGTTCTTTTGTTTAAGGCTATGTCTAGACTATGAGGAAGATTCGAAAGAGGATATGCAAATTCCGCAGGAATTTCCATATCTTCTTCCGATCCCATTTTCGAAAGCAGAGCTTCCGAAAGTGAAAGTAGTTGGAATACAGCCTTTTTGGCACACGTCCCTTTTTCGAAAAGCCGCTATCCTCAAAAAATGAGGTTTATATGGCTTTTCAAAAAAAGGGGTTATGGAAAAAGCCACTTTCGCAAATGAGATCAGAAGAAGATATGGAAATTCCTGCTCAATATTCATATCCTCTTTCGAATCTTCCGCATAGTCGAGCCGAGCCCATTGCTTTCCAGGACAAAAATGTTAAATGGTGCATGGTCAAGAACTAATCACTACAGAACTCCAAGAAATGTTCTGTTATGAGTCAGGATGTGTCTACACTCTACCGTCATTAAAAATGTGATCATCTACACAGCAATTCATTGTTTTGAAATAATATCAAAATAACGGTCAGCTTATTCAGACATTTTTAAACATCATTCCACAGAGACGAACTCCTCTTCCGAAATAGTTATTTCAAAATAGCTGCAGTGTAGACGCTCCAGTGTTACTATTACAAAATAGCTACTCACCAGGGCCATTCTAAGTAATATCTCCCTCATGCTTCTTGGGGCTCTAAATCTATGTGGTGCATCCACATAAGGGGATCCTGCCTCAGACTAATTTTGAAGCTCCCCTGTAGTTTGGATGCTCTATTTTGAAATAAGTTATTTCAGAATATATCTCCGGAGTAGCTTATGCCCATATAATGATGTTCTGGCACTTATAGGTGCTTTGACAGAATTGACCCATGGACAAACTAATGCTGATGTAATTGGCTCTGTGCTCTCCTCTTTCAACCACGGACCTATGGATTGTGCTGGAGCTGATGCTGATGTTGCCAGGTCTCAGAGGAGTAAACTCCAAATACCCAACCACTCTGGATGCTCTGAACTGGGGACTGGCTCTAGGCAGCTCGGGGAAGGCAGCTATAAGTAAAAGACTTCAATAAGTGAGTTCCCAGGCGGGCCAGAACCAGGAAAACACAGAAGCCTGGACAGTGCTTTGTCACACGCTTCCACCAAGATTAAACAATATAGAAAGTGATGGAAAAATATCTCTGTTCACATAGTCATGTCTTCCTTGTGGAATCCTGAACTTACCCAGCGATGACAGCATTTATACATGCCGCAGGAAAACAGGGGAGTCATATTGAAAGGACAACGACGAAGGCAACTGCCTCTCATCCTAATACATAGTCTTCTACAACCAGGAGGACACCCAAATCCTGCACCAAAAAACGAAAAAAGTCTTGAATTTCATAAACACACATGAGGGAAAATGAGCATTGTGATTGCAGTTTTACAGGTGTTTCCCACTCACTAAGACACTGCCTAGTCAGGCCACTAATCTTTCTCTGCACCATTTTGCTTGATATTTAATAATACTTACATAGCTGCAATTTTGTCCATATTCAATGGCAACCTTTAGCAGTGATGATTTAATATTCTCTGCCAGGTCATTTATAAAAATGTTGAATAGGATCGGTCCAATAGTGGGGATATTTTCACAGAGAACAATTCAACCAACTCTGAATAGATTTTCTCTTGCACATCTCAGGCACCTGATCATAGGACAATTTCATAGCTAAATTTTGAGCATCATTTGCTAAGCATGTAAACACTAGAGCTTTTTAGAAAAAGAAGCATTTAGAAATAAGAAATGACAAGATTTTAAACACTCTTAGTCTGTATTTACAAATATTCTTTCATAGCGGTCCCACACTTCATTAAAATCTTACCTTGCCCACTAACTTGCATCACCAAGAAGAAGAGAGCAAAAAGAAGGTACAGGATCTTCATAGCTGAAGGTTGGCTGGGAGCTCAATGCGCCTACAGAGAAAAGACGTTGAGATCGACGTGAGACTGCAACACTGTCTATTTATAGGGTGCTAAGCATTAGATTATGGACTGGTCTGTTGAAATCTTGTTTTGATGCACATGATATTCAGAAAGTCTGCTGCAATCTTTGAATCACTGTAATTATTATTTGTATGACACCATAAAGAGTTCTGGAGAATTTCAAGGAAGTACATTTGACAATCCCTGCCCTTAGAAATTAAACATTTGAATATTTATATCTGATAAACATTGACCGCTGCGTTAAAAATCTTCATCTTGGCAATGTCTAGACTGGCATGATTTTCCGGAAATGCTTTTAATGGAAAAGTTTTTCTGTTAAAAGCACTTGCGGAAAAGAGTGTCTCGAATGGCATGGACGCTTTTCCGCAAAAGCACTTTATGCAGAAAAGCGTCCGTGCCAATCTAGATGTGGTTTTCTGCAAGAAAGCCCCGATCGCCATTTTCACCATCCGTGCTTTTTTGCACAAAACAGTTTTTAGCTGTCTACAGTGGCCCTTTTGTGCAAAAGCATTTCCAGAAAAGGGCTTTTGCCTGAACGGGAGCGTGACAGAATTTTTGCAAGAACCACTGATTTTGTACATTACAAAGTCAGTGCTCTTGCGCAAAATCAAGCGGCCAGTGTAGACAGCTAGCAAGTTTTTCCGCCAGAGTGGCTGCTTTGGCGGAAAAACTTGCCAGTCTAGACACAGCACTTGACTTTAGAAGAGGTTTATAGTACAGGGAAGAATTTCAGAAAATGATTCTGCCAGGGAAACAATTGATGGCAGGGTATGTTTGTTTCTGTATTTACTTTAAAAAATTATCAATGTTTGATGTATATTTAGGGATTTAGGTTCTATTCATTTTTAAATGAGAAATTATGTTAACTCTGCATTATTCAGGGGATTAATTCCAACAAGGGTTCAGAGCTGGCAAAATATAAATGCATTTAAGGCTTCATAACCTCATTCAGAATCATTTCCTGGTGATTACTTTCCTCCTTCCCTCCCTTTCTACACATCTGGATGTACTAAATACAAAGTATTGAGGGCAGGTGAAATCAGCAGGGCAGTCCAAAATTGGAAGGGCCTTTACCGTCTCAGCCCCGGTGGTTGCCCTCTATTTCTGCCATGTCTGTGTGGAAGGAAGATGCTGGTTTCCTCACACACCACGTCCTTCACAGAGACAGGACAGGGAGCACTCAATGCTTCTAACCCTCTTGGGACACTGGGATCTGGCACTTTAGCCTGGCCGGCCATTTTGCTCTTTGTTCCCTGTTATATTCATATTATACCCAAACGAGACGTTTTACACAATGATAAGCAATAATCTCACGGTAAGTTTGTAAGATGGGACTCCTTTATTTCCTGGCCGTCAGACTGATAACAGGCACAAACATAAAAACAGAGAAAGAGAAAGCAGGCTGTTCCATGAATCAGAAAGATACCGCTCATCTCGCCATATTCTAAGCTATGTGCAAGATGATTGATTCTGCTAATCCCAGAGCACATGATTCCCATCAAAGCTCACTGGCCTTCGAGCATGACTAGGAGAAAACTCTGAGCATTTAAAGTTGTCACTTACAGTTTTCCTACACTTTTCAATCCACAGCACTTTCCCCACAGGTGTTGATGCTGCTAATGGGCGTTCTCCAATTGCTCTCCAAAGGCTCTTCCCTTAATTAGTCCCTGCCTCGTCAACTCATTACCACACCTAAGCTGGGGAGAGGCAGAAGAATGTGGGTGGCAGTGATGTGTAAGTGCAAACTGCTGCAGAGAAAATGTAAAGCACCCTTCTGTGCACACACACATCCACCCATGCAACCAACCAACCAAAAAAACCTTCCTTTTCACCTTCTGCTACCGACTAATCACACCTGGGCCTCTTTTCACATCCAACTAGAAGCTGAAAATAACATAACTAAAATTCAAGATACATTCAGTTGCCCTGAATCCAAATCTGTAATCCTTAGGGATACATGGGAGGTCTAAATATTCTCCTTCCATTCCATCAAACATCATCTTTTTTAGGTCCCGAAAGATGGAACCTATTTAACAGCCTGGCATTTGCTCCTTATTTTGTGCTCTGTTCCTCAGGAATGGCCCATCCATTTTTTTATATTTCCCACCAACATTATGCACTTTTCACTTTCCAAAAGATGGTTGGTATCCCACCCTTCATTCTTATAATCTTAGGGTATGTTTACACATCAAAGTTAATTCAAAATCACAGCTGTTATTTCGAATTAACTTTTCTAGCGTCTATACAGCCAAACTGCTATTTTGAAATTAATTCGAAATAGCGGAGTACTTATTTTGAATTTGGTCAATCTCCTTCCACGAGGAATAATGCCAAATTCGAAATAGCTAAATCGAAATAAGCTCTGTGTAGATGCTTATTTTGAAATAGGGGGCCTCCGGCCCCTCCCAGGGTATCTCACTCTGGGCAAACCAGGAAAACTCTTCTGCTCCCCCCGCCCCAGCCATGGAGCTCTCAAAGGGGTAGACTCTGGCCACAGTGCCTATGCCAGCTTCAAGCCTGTCAGGACAGAGCCAGCAGTCTGTGCAGCTGGCCCGGATGAGCCAGCAACCCAGTGGCACCCAGCCCTCCACCACTCCCCAGGAGCAGGCTGGCAGCTCCCAGTAGCCTGCCAGGGGACGAAAAAGGCGGGCGCCTTCCTGGTCTAGTGCGGAGATTGTGGACTTCATTGAGGTTTGGGGGGAGGCCTCCAATGTACATGATCTGTGCACTAGACACAGGAACACGTATGTCTACAGGTGGATGGCTGACAGACTGGCCACCAAAGGCCACATGCGCACCCAAGAGCAGGTGTGCATGAAAATAAAAGAGCTGCAGCAGGCCTATGCCAGGGTCTATGGGGATAGCTCCCAACTAGGGGCTGACCCTGACTTCTGCCCCTATTATGATACCCTGGACTGCATTCTGGGGGGCCAGACGGTCCGTGCCCCACAGGTGGTCATCAACCCTGGGGCAGACTCCCAGGAGGAAAAAGAAGAGGAGGAGGAGGACATACATGAGCCGGGAGGGAGTGTGGCACTCACCCAGGGCCCCCAAGCCATCCCAGGTAGCCTGTTACCGGTGTCATCGGAGGTCGGAGAGGCCTCGACATGTGAGTGCCATCACTGTCCCCTTATGCGGGAGTGGGGAGGGGGGGAGAGGGAGACCCAGGACCATGTGTGTGGGCCTGGCTGACCACTGAGCACTCAGAAACCTGTATATGTGCCGGTCCGCCCTGGGCATGTGGCCCTGGCTGGCTGCCAGAAAGGGGCCCTGGCCTGTTACCCACACAAATGTATGTATGTATGAAGGCACATGACATGCTCCTGACTTCAAGGAGGGACACTGCACAATGCCTTCCCTCCACAAGCCCCCTCTAGGCAGAGGCAGGGCACATCTCCCCTTCCTTCCCCCCTTCCTACTCCCCACACACATTATATGCAGCACAGGGGCCAGCTGACACTCCGGGGATAACAGGACATGATGGTGCGGACACCTACCGTCCTCGCCTTGCAGAGAGGGGCTGGGCTTCACCCACTGTGTCCCCAGGGAGAACTGACCACTTCTCATGTTTATCCCCAGCCGCAGAACCTGTGAGTCCAGGGCGCAGCACCCCGTCCAGGACATCCTGCCACACCTGGGCCGTCAGCAGGCTGACCCGGAACCAGGAGGAGTACCAGCAGCAGCACCTGGAGTTCCTGCGATGGTAGGTCCGTTGCCAGGAGCACTGGGTGCAAGAAGACCTGCAGCTGCAGCGGGAGAGCTTGCGGGAGCTGCTTGACCAGGGGCATGCCATGCGTGACCAGCTGCAGACTCTGGTGCAGATTTTACTGCCTGCTGCTGCTCCAGCCCCTGCGGCCGCCCCAGCTATCACTCCTCCTCCCACTCTTGGTCCTCCTCCCGCTTTTTCCTCCCCCACACCTGCCCCACCCTCCATACCCGCTCCAATGCCAAGGCCCCCACACCCACTGGGAGACACGTGGACCAGCAAGACCCCGAACCCTTACTTTCTCCTCCCCTTGCCTCCTCCTTCCAGCTCCCGCCTCCCAGGTTTACCCTTCCCCTCTCTCACCCCAGATATGCTCAATAAACAGTTTGTTTTTGTCATCATATGTGTCTTTATTTATATCAGGAAGGGGGCTTAAGGAGGGGTCTGTGAAAGGATGTGATGGTGAAATGAGGCACAAGCCCCCAGTGGGGCACTTCAGGGTGGAAGCTCTCTCAAAGGGCCTCCCGGATGCAGACAGCCTCCCGATGGGCCTCCCGGCTAGCAGCCATGTGGGGCTGCACATAGAGGTCAGTCAAGTGGTTGGCCTCTGTCATCCAGGCTGGCAGGAAAGCCTCCACCTTCCGCTCACACAAGGGATATGTCTAGACTACATGCCTTTGTCGCCAGAGGCATGTCAATTAGACTACCCGATATAGTCAATGAAGCCAGGATTTAAATATCCCTGGTTTCATTAAAACAAAAATGGCTGCCACGCTGTGCTGGCTCAGCTGATCATCGGCACAGCGTGCGAGTCAAGACGTTGATCGGTCGAGAAGGGAAGCTTTTGTCGACCGCTTCCTTATGCCTCGTGAAATGATGTTTACAGGAGCTGTCGATAAAAGCTTCCCTTGTCGACCAATCCATGTCTTGACTCATGCTCTCTGCCGACTATCAGCTGAGCTGACACAGCGTGGCAGCCATTTTTATTTTAATGAAGCTGGGGATATTTAAATGGATATTTATCCAATCCATACTTCTTTAACTTGCTGGCAAGAATACCATGGGGAAAATATTAGAATTTTGCTAAATTCAAGTTATATCACGTCAATTGCCTTCTTAATATCCAGAGAATCAGTTACCTCATCATGGAAGGCAATCAGGATGGTGAGGCATGACTTGCTCTTGGTGAATCCATTTGGACAATTCCTGATCATTTTCGTCTTTTCCAAGCACTTCAAAATAGATTTCTTGAAGATCCCGTTTATGATTTTTCAAAGGACTGAGGGAACTAAAGAAATTACGAAATAAGATGGTGCTTCTTGTTCAGAAGATTTTGGTAGCTTCATTGTGGGAGAGGGGTCACCCAGATCTCTAAGAGTATGTCTATACTACAGCGTTATTTCAAAATATCTTATTTCAAAATAGTTAAGTTGAAAAAAGATATTTCAAAATAACACGTCTACATACAAAATAAACTGTTTTTTCTTTGTGATTCTGTCTAATATCTGTTTTGTGGGCATTGATCCTTTGGCGAAGTGTCTGAGACGTTTGTCCAATGTACATAGCAGACGGACACTTTTGGTACATGATAGCATAAATTATATTTCTGGATGTGCCATCCCTGAGGAATAGAGCAGAAAAACAGGAACAAATGCCAGGCTACATTGTCCTATTTCGAAATAGCGTATCTACACTGATTTGACATCGAATTGCATTTAAGGGCAGCTGAAACCGGTGTCAGTAGGGCATCAGGTCAGTAGTTATTTTGTGTGGCTGAGGCTATCTGAGGCTTGTGCTTAAAGGGACCCCCCTAGACAGCCAGTTCTCAGCTTTCCCTGCTTGCTTGCCTAACTCACTGAGGGACAACAAAGATTTTTTCTCTCTCTCTGCTTTGGGTGCCCTGACTCAGGACACCACAGCACTCGGCAACATGGAGCCAGAGCCGCTCCTGGGCACTTTGCTGCTCATTTTGGACGCGTTGCTGCAAGCCTGGGAGCAAGTGCTGGAGACTGTCTTTCAGCATCTGCTGCAGCCCGACTCCCAAGACCTCTTCCTGACACCGTGGGGGCCAGGGAGCAGCAGCAGCAGTGCCCGAATGCCAGCATGCCCTGTTACATCTGGCCTCTGGACACCAGCTGTGACTGGTGGGACCACATCATCCTGGAGCGCTGGGGAGACCAACAATGGATCCAGAACTTCAGGATGAAGAAGGACACCTTCCTCGAGCTCTATGAGTGGCTCACCCTTGCTCTGCGGTGACGGAACACGCACATGAGGCCGGCCATTCCCCTCCAAAAGAGTGTGGCCATCACTCTCTGGAAGCTCTCCATGTTGGATATCTACTGATCTGTGGAGAACCAGTTCAGCGTGGGAAGATCCACCGTCGGAGCAGTGCTCATGCAGGTATGGCAATCTCCGTCCACTGTGCCATGAGGAGGGGGGGTGCAAGGAAGGGATGGGTTGCCCTAGAGAAAAAGGGGGAGGGGGTGCAAGACTGTAAGGTAGACAGAAAGCTGGATAGATCAGC
Organism: Pelodiscus sinensis; assembly: GCF_049634645.1. Classification (NCBI taxonomy): domain Eukaryota; kingdom Metazoa; phylum Chordata; order Testudines; family Trionychidae; genus Pelodiscus; species Pelodiscus sinensis. The sequence goes on along the minus strand of NC_134713.1, from coordinate 7,705,663 downwards.
TACCTCAAAAGGTAGGAATAAGAGATCCTCCGGAAAAGGGCTTTATTCCGGAGGATCACGCCAGTCTAGACGCTTTTTTCCGGCTTTTCCCCAAGCCGGAAAAAAAGCGGCGGATATGTTTATTTAAATCCTGCCGGGGATATTTAAATCCCCCGCGGATTTCCCTATTCCAAAGTTAGAAATTAGGATGCCTCTTCCAGAGAAGGGGCCAGTGTAGACATAGCCTATATCTTCAGCATAATATATAAAAATGCCATCCCAACCAAGGTGCGGGAGGAGTCGAAGATGTATTCTTTGGGAGGTGCCAGAATGATGGCCCTTGGTGACCATAGAGAAGGTGATGGTGATGAGGAAGACAATGCACTACACTTTAGGATGTTCTAAAAGGAATGGTGATAGAAATGTAGCCGTGTTAGTCTGGGGTAGCTGAAGCAAAATGCAGGACAATGTAGCACTTTAAAGACTAACAAGATGGTTTATTAGATGATGAGCTTTCATGGGCCAGACCCACTTCCTCAGATCAAATAGTGGTTTGAGGAAAATGGTTGTGACTATTTTCTTCCACTATTTGATCTGAGGAAGTGGGTCTGGCCCATGAAAGCTCATCATCTAATAAACCATCTTGTTAGTCCTTAAAGTGCTACATTGTCCTGCATTTTGCTAAAAGGAATGGTGTATGTGGAAATATAGATCTACATTCCCAGTCTATCTGTCTACGTTAGGGTGTTTGTGACAGTTCTAAGTATATTAATAAAATATATTTGTAAGCACATGAGAGTTTTTGTAGTGTGAGTGTTGCCAATGTGCACATCAGATTCCCAACCATACAATAATTTACATACTGGCCCTGATCCTGTGACAAGAACCTGTCAACCCTCAAGGTGGTAACTGGAAATGTGAGTCACTACTCGACTACTGTATCAGAGGCATCCAGGGGAGGGGGCAGCAGGACTAACGGGTGGGGGGAGTTGGCATAAAAGAAGGCATCGAAGGCAATTAGGTTGCTGAGGCATGACTTGCCTTTGGGGAATCCATGTTGGGAGTTCCTGATTATTTTTCTCCAGGAAGTCGATACTTATGGGGTGTAACTGCTCCCAGGTAGGACCCAGTATATTGTATTTCCCTGAAATGTGTCAGGGATGTTGCTGGAACTTTGAAGTTCCAAGTGCTTCAAAATGGATTCCTTGGGAATCCCATTTTTTTATTTTTCCCAGGACTGAGGGGACTTTCTACTAAATAAGATGGGGCCAGTTCTTCCGAAGATTTTGGTGGCTTCACTCCGTGAGAAGTGTCACCCAGACATGTGAGATAATAAGAATGAGGGTTAGGACACCAACCATCTTTGGAAAGTCAAAAGTGCATTGGGTTATCTCCTTGTAATGCTGGAGGGGAAGGACAGAAAGCGAAAGGGCCACCCCGAGGAACAGAGCAAAAAGACTGGAGGAAATACAGGGCTGTTGAATGGGTTACATTATTCAGGAGTTATTAAATATGATATTTGATATTTGAAAGCTGTTTTGGGGGGAGAAATCTGAGAATGAACTTGCCTCTCCCCATTTTTTTTCTTATTATAATTATGGAGAAATGGGATCTGAGCTCAGCTGACTATATATAATGCACTGCCACTGTTTTTTAAAAGAAAATAAATTCCTCTTGAGAATGCTTCCAGGGTGAAAGTCTGAGGGAATAAGGATGTGGGCCTGCACAGAAGGATGGGGCTATGAGAAGGAGATGGATAAATGGGAAATGAGATAGAAGAAGTGTGTTTCTATGTGTGGGTGGGGGGGCTAGGGTGGTTTGCAGCTACAGGGGATAGAGGAGGGCAGGGTGGGTGGGGGAATAGGAGGGGTAGCAGAGGAAGTTGAGGATTTAGGGATGTCAGTATTCAATTCTCTCCTCCTGTGGGAATGCTGAGATCTACAGAAGCTCAGACTCTCTGCAGGACTCCAAGCCCTTCTCCCTCCTTGCTGTGTGTCCTTACATCTGCAGAGCCCCGCTACTCCTGGCCTGCCTGAGCCCCTCTCACTGTCTTTCCATGTGACCTGTGATAAAGAGGAGGGTGGGAGAGAAGAAGGAGGATTGGAGGGCATTTGAAGTTTGATCATGTGACACCCAGAAAGCACACATTAAAAATCCTCACTGCATGGACTTGGTTGTGTGTGGGGCAGTTCTCTGCTTTGGAGCAGGGCTGCATTGGGTTAACATGGCTGGGAAAGCCTGGCTGAAGCAGAGGCAGGTGTCCCAGGTGGAGATGGGTTGTGGGAATGAGGGGCTTAGCTCAGTGTGAAGCTTGGGATGATGTCTTGTTCGTGAGGTCCTGCCTGTGATATGTGAGCCCAGCAGGACAGGACAGGAGACCAACTACAGGCTTAACGGGATGGGAGGGAAGGAGACATGAACAGTCAGAGTGGCTACCTGTCGTGGGGAATATCATGAGGAATGATGAAGCAGTTGGTAGAGAAGAGGAGAGATGCGCTGCAGGTCTTCTCTCGCTTACAATTGCTGTGCCAGCCATGTAATAACCACGTCAAAATCTAGGGACTTAGAACACGGAGGAGATTTCTGTCACTGTCCCTTTTAACAACTCCACCTTGAAAACATTTCAAAACATGGCCATCTCCCCATTGCTCTGTATGATAACAAGCTCCGTGTGCTCATGAAAACACTCACACACGTTTGCAATACACCACCACCACAACCAGTTGCTTTTATTCCAGTAAGACAGAGGTCATAATGCAGGTTAGAGAGACTCTTCCTGGATTTTCTTCAAGATTTTCACTGCAAGGCATTTTCTTCCAGCTTCCCAGAGATGATGCCTTGAGAATCTTTGTTGTCATCACTCCCGTGGACCCTGAATAATATGACATTACGTTAGAAAACTACAGATTTAATAAAAATGGCCAAATATATTTGAGATCTTGTGGTGAACAAGTGAGGTCACAGAGAACAGGGCAAGGCCAAAAGATTGTATCTATCTTTAAAAAGGGACCCAACAAGACTGGGAAAATTATACACCCATCAGCCACACTTCATTTCTTGGAAAGATACTGAAACTAATTCTGAACTCATTAACTTGTAAACACTGGAGGAGAACAGTCAACATGTCTTTTTCTAGACTAAATCCTGCCGAAACAATCCATTTTGAGTCTTTGGCAGTATTACTGTCTAGTGAGGTGCGAGACATGTTATAGCTCAGTAAGAGTTTTAGTAAGAGTTTGCCACAGTTGCCCAAGACTTTCTCATGTGCAAACTAATAAAATGTAGTCTAGGTGATATTACTATAAAGTGGAGGCGCAAGTGGTTGAAAGAACAAAATCAAACAGCAGTTGTCTATGGTCTATAAGAATGGCCATACTGGGTCAGACCAAAGGTCCTTCTAGCCCAGTATCATGTCTGCCGACAGTGGCCAGCACCAGGTTCCCCAGAGAGGGTGGACCGAAGGCAAACTGTTAGGGTGTGTACATTGGGGACCCACAGTGGTCAGTCCGGGGTCCAGTTTGATTTCCTGTATTCTTTTGTCTAAGGCTATGTCTAGACTACGAGGAAGATTCGAAAGAGGATATGCAAATTCCGCAGGAATTTCCATATCTTCTTCCGATATCATTTTCAAAAGCACAGCTTTCGAAAGTGAAAGTAGTTGGAATACAGCTTTTTCGGCACACGTCCCTTTTTCGAAAAGCCGCTCTTCCTCAAAAAATGAGGTTTATATGGCTTTTCAAAAAAAGGGGTTACGGAAAAAGCCACTTTCGCAAATGAGATCAGAAGAAGATGTGGAATTTCCTGCTGAATATTCATATCCTCTTTCGAATCTTCTGCTTAGTTGAGTCGAGCTGAGCCCATTGCTTTCCAGGACAAAAATGTAAAATGGTGCATGGTCAAGAACTAATCTCTACAGAACTCCAAGAAATGTTCTGCTCTAAGTCAGGGTGTGTCTACACTCTACCGTTATTAAAAATGTAATCATCTACCCAGCAATTCATTGTTTTGAAATAATATCAATATAACGGTCAGCTTATTCAGACTTTTTAAAATCTCATTCCAACAGGAAGAACTCCTCTTCCGAAATAGCTATTTCAAAATAGCTGCAGTGTAGAGGCTCCACTGTTACTATTACGAAATAGCTACTCACCAGGGCCATTCTAAGTAATATCTCCCTCATGCTTCTTGGGGCTCTAAATCTATGTAGTGCATCCACATAAGGGGATCCTGCCTCAGACTAATTTTGAAGCTCCCCTGTAGTGTGGACGCTCTATTTTGAAATAAGCTATTTCAGATATACCCCGGAGTAGCTTATACCCATATAATGATGGTCTGGCATTTACACGTGCTTTGACAGAATTGACCCATGGACAAACTAATGCTGATGTAATTGGCTCTGTGCTGTCCTCTTTCAACCACGGTCCTATGGATTGTGCTGGAGCTGATGCTGATGTTGCCAGGTCTCAGAGGAGTAAACTCCAAATACCCAACACCTCTGGATGATCTGAACTGGGGGCTGGCTCTAGGCAGCCCGGGGAAGGCAGCTCTAAGTAAAAGACATCAATAAGTGAGCTCTCAGGTAGGCCAGAACCAGGAAAACACAGAAGCCTGGACAGTGCTTTGTCACACGCCTCCACCAAGATTAAACAATATAGAAAGTGATGGAAAAATATCTCTGTTCACATAGTCATGTCCTCCTTGTGGAATCCTGAACTTACCCAGCCACGACGACAGCATTTATACATGCCACAGCGAAACACGGTGTTAAAGGGAGAACAACGACGAGCGCACCTGCCTCCCATCCTATAACATCGTCTTCTACAACGAGGAGAACAGCCAAATCCTGCACCAAAAAATGAAAAAAGGCTTGAATTTCATAAACACACATGATGGAAAATGAGCGTTGTGATTGCAGTTTTACGGGTGTTTCCCATTCACTAAGACACTGCCTAGTCAGTCTACTAATCTTTCTCTGCACCATTTTGCTTGATATTTAATAATACCTACATAGCTGGAATTTTGTCCATATTCAATGGCAACCTTTAGCAGTGATGATTTTATATTCTCTGCCAGATCATTCATAAAAACGTTGAATAGGATTGGTCCAATAGTGGGGATATTTTCACAGAGAACAATTTAACCAACTCAGAATAGATTTTCTCATGCACATCTCAGGCACCTTCCTGATCCTAGGACTATTTCACAGCTAAATTTTGAGCATCATCTGCTAAGAATGTAAACACTAGAGCTATTTAGAAAAAGAAGAATTTAGAAAGAAGAAATGACAAGATTTTAAGCACTCTTAGTCTGTATTTACAAATATTCTTTCATAGCGGTCACACACTTCATTAAAATCTTACCTTGCCCACTAACTTGCATCACCAAGAAGAAGAGAGCAAAAAGAAGGTACAGGATCTTCATAGCTGAAGGTTGGCTGGGAACGCAATGCGCCTATAGAGAAGAGACGTTGAGCTGAATGTTAGACTTCAACTCTGTCTATTTATAGGGTGCTGAGCATTAGAATATGGACTGGTCTGTTGAAATCTTGTGTTGATGCACATGACATTCAGAAAGTCTGCTGCAATCTGTGAATCACAGTAATTATTATTTTTACGAAACCATAAACAGTCCTGGAGAATTTCAAGGAAGTACGTTCGACAACTCCCTGCCTTTAGAAATTAATCATTTGAATATTTATATCTGATAAACTTTGACTGCTGGGTTAAAAATCTTCATCTTGATTTTAGAAGAGGTTGACAGTACAGGGAAGAATTTCAGAACATGATTCTGCCAGAGAAACAATTGGTGGCAGGGTAGGTTTGTTTCTGTATTTGCTTTAAAAACTTATCAGTGTTTGATGTATATTTAGGGATTTAGGTTATATTAATTTTGAAATGAGAAATTATGTTAACTTTGAAAAATACTCTTTGACAGGAATGGATACTTTATTTGCTTTTTTCCACTAAGGGTAAACTGTGGAGTTTTACAGTGAATGCTTAGAAAAAGTCGTAATTTTTCTTTTTCCCCCCCAAACACCAAACATCAGCTTTTATTATAACTTTCTGAACTACAAATATGAAATATAGGTGGTGCAACATGTGAATTCACAGGACATAAGCTTCTGTCATGTTTTCTCCCATATTCTCAGGAAAGAGAGAGAAGTTCAAAAGAGGCTGTTCACAGTGCTAATGGATAGCAGAACGAGGAGCAATGGTCTGAAGTTACAGTGGGGGAGCTCTAGGTTGTAAATTAGGATAAACCATTTCGCTAGGAGAGTGGCGAAGCATTGGAATGGGTGACCTAGGAAGATGGTCTGATCTCCGTCTCTAGAGGTTTTTATGTACAGGCTTGACAAAGGCCTGGCTGGGATGTTTTAGTTGGGGTTGGTTCTGCTTCGGGCTAAGGATTGGACACGATGACCTTCTGAGGTCTCTTCCAGCCCTAGGATTCTATGCTTCTGCAACTGATTGGGTTGAAACTGCAGCCAGGGATATTTTGTAAAACTGCTAAGGGGCTACAGAGAAGTCCGACACCTCTGCATTCTTCAGGGGATTGATTCCAACAAGGGTTCAGACCTGGCAAAATATAAATGCACTTAAGGCTTCATAACCTCATTCAGAATCATTTCCTGGTGATTACTTTCCTCCTTCCTTCCATTTCTACACATCTGGATGTACCAAATGCAAAGTATTGGGGGCAGGTGAAATCAGCAGGGCAGTCCAAAATTGGAAGGGCCTTTACCTTCTTAGCTCTGGTTGTTGCCCTTTATTTCAGCCATGTCTGTGTGGATGGAAGATGCTGGTTTCCTCACACACCATGTCCTTCACAGAGACAGGACAGGGAGCACTCAATGCTTCTAACCCTCTTGGGACTTCAGGATCTGGCACTTTAGCCTGGCCAGCCATTTTACTCTTTGTTCCCTGTTATATTCATATTATACCCAAATGAGACGTTTTACACAATGATCAGCAATAATCTCACAGTAAGTTCATTAGATGGGACTCCTTTATTTCCTGGCCTTCAGACTGATAACAGGCACAAACGTAAAAACAGAGAAAGAGAAAGCAGGCTGCTCCATGAATCAGAAAGATACCGCTCATCTCGCCATATACTAGTCTATGTGCATGGTGATTGAGTCTGCTAATCGCAGAGCACATGATTCCCATCAAAGCTCACTAGCCTTTGAGCATGACTAGGAGAAAACTCTGAGAATTTAAAGTTGTCGCTTACAGTTTTCCTACACTTTTCAATCCACAGCACTTTCCCCACAGGTGTTGGTGCTGCTAATGGTCGTCTTCCAATTGCTTAATGGAAGATAAGGCTCTTCCCTTAATTAGTCCCTGCCTGGTCAACTCATTACCACACCTAGGTTGGGGAGAGGCAGGAGAATGTGGGTGGCAGTGATGTGTAAGAGCAAACTGCTGCAGAGAAAATGTAAAGCACCCTTCTGTGCACACACACATCCACCCATGAAACCAACCAAGCAAAAAAACCTTCCTTTTTACCTTCTGCTACCGACTAATCACACCTGGGCCTCCTTTCACATCCATCTAGAAGCTGAAAAATAACATAACTAAAATTTAAGATACATTCAGTTGCCCTGTATCTAAATCTCTAATCCTTAGGGATACATGAGAGGTCTAAATAGTCTCCTTCCATTCCGTCAAACATCATCTTTTTTAGGTCCCGAAAGATGGAACCTATTTAACAGCCTGACATTTGCTCCTTATTTTGTGCTCTGTTCCTCAGGGATGGCCCATCCATTTTTTTATATTTCCCACCAACATTATGCACTTTTCACTTTCCAAAAGATGGTTGGTATCCCAACCTTCATTCTTATAATCTTAGGGTATGTCTACACATCAAAGTTAATTCAAAATCACAGCTGTTATTTCGAATTAACTTTTCTAGCATCTATACAGCCAAACCGCTATTTTGAAATTAATTCGAAATAGCGGAATACTTATTTTGAATTTGGTAAATCTCCTTCCACGAGGAATAATGCCAAATTCGAAATAGCTAAATTGAAATAAGCTCTGTGTAGATGCTTATTTTGAAATAGGGGGCCTCCGGCCCCTCCAAGAGTATCTTACTCTGGGAACAACCAGAAAAACTCTTCTGCTCCCCCCACCCCAGCCATGGAGCTCTCAAAGGGGTAGACTCCGGCCACAGTGCCTATGCCAGCTTCAAGTCTGTCAGGACAGAGCCAGCAGTCTGTGCAGCTGGCCCGGCATGAGCCAGCAACCCAGTGGCACCCAGCCCTCCACCACTCCCCAGGAGCAGGCTGGCAGCTCCCAGGAGCCTGCCAGGGGACCAAAAAGGTGGGCGCCTTTCTGGTCTAGTGCGGAGATTGTGGACTTCATTGAGGTTTGGGGGGAGGCCTCCAATGTACACGATCTGTGCACTAGACACAGGAACATGGATGTCTACAGGTGGATGGCTGACAGCCTGGCCACCAAAGGCCACATGCACACCCAAGAGCAGGTGTGCATGAAAATAAAAGAGCTGCAGCAGGCCTATGCCAGGCTCTATGGGGATAGCTCCCAACTAGGTGCTGACCCTGACCTCTGCCCCTATTATGATACCCTGGACTGCATTCTGGGGGGCCAGACGGTCCGTGCCCCACAGGTGGTCATCAATCCTGGGGCAGACACCCAGGGGGAAGAAGAAGACCAGGAGGAGAACACCCAGGAGCTGCAGAAGCCAGGAGGGAGCGTGGCACTCACCCAGGACCCCCAAGCCATCCCAGGTAGCCTGTTACCGGTGTCATCGGAGGTCGGGGAGGCCTCGACATGTGAGTGCCATCCCTGTCCCCTTATGCGGGGATGGGGAGGGCGGAGAGGGAGACCAAAGACCATGTGTATGGGCCTGACTGACCACGGAGTACGCAGAAACCTGTGCATGTGCCGTGCCACCCTGGGCATGTGGCCCGGTCTGGCTGCCACAGAGGGGCCCTGGCCTGTTACCCACACACATGTATGTATTTATGAAGTCACATGACATGCTCCTGACTCCAAGGAGGGACACTGCATGATGCCTTCCCTCCACAAGCCCCCTCTAGGCAGAGGAAGGGCACAAATCCACTTCCTTCCCCCCTTCCTACTCCCCACACACATTATATGCAGCACAGGGGCCAGCTCACAGTCCGGGGATAGCAGGACATGATGGTGCGGACACCTGCCATCCTCGCCTTGCAGAGGGGGGCTGGGCTTCACCCACTGTGTTCCCAGGGAGAACTGACCACTTCTCATGTTTCTCCCCAGCTACAGCTGCTGCGAGTGCAGGGTGCACCACCCCATCCAGGACATCCTGCTGCACCTGGGCCCTCAGCAGGCTGACCCGGAACCAGGAGGATACCAGCAGCAGCACCTGGAGGTCCTGCGATGGTGGGTCCATTTCCAGGAGCACTGGGTGGAGGAAGACCTGCAGCTGCAGCAGGAGAGCTTGCGGGAGCTGCTTGACCAGGGGCATGCCATGCGTGACCACCTGCAGGCCCTAGTGCAGATATTTCTGCATGCTGCTGCTCCTGCCCCTGCTGCTGCCCCAGCTATCATTGCTTTTCCCACTCCTGCTACCCCTCCCGCTTTTTCCTCCCCCAACACCTTCCCCACCCTCCATACCCGCTCCAACGCCAAGGCCCCCACAGCCACTGGGGGACAGGTGGACCAGCAAGACTCCCAACCCTGACTTTTTCCTCCCCTTGCCTCCCCCTTCCAGCTCCCGCCTCCCAGGTTTACCCTTCCCCTCTCTCACCCTCATTCCCTCCTCACCCCAGATATGGTCAATAAACAGAATTTGGTTTTGTCAACATATGTGTCTTTATTTTATATCAGGAAGGGGGGGTTAAGGAGGGGTCTGTGAAAGGATGTGAGGGTGAAATGAGGCACAAGCCCCCAGTGGGGCGCACCAGGGATACTTTAGTCCTTCTCTGGGTGAAAGCTCTCTCACAGGGCCTCCCGGATGCAGACAGCCCGCCGATGGGCCTTCCGGCTGGCAGCCATGTGGGGCTGCACATAGAGGCCGGCCAAGTGGTCGGCCTCTGTCATCTAGGCTGGCAGGAAAGCCTCCGCCTTCCACTCACACAAGGGATATATCTAGACTACATGCCTTTGTCGCCAGAGGCATGCGAATTAGACTATCCAATATAGTTAGTGAAGTCAGGATTTAAATATCCCTGGTTTCATTAAAACAAAAATGGCTGCCACGCTGTGCTGGCTCAGCTGCTCATCGGCACAGAGTGCGAGTCAAGACTTTGATCGGTTGACAAGGGAAGCTTTTGTCACCCTCTTCCTTATGCCTCGTGAAACGATGTTTACAGGAGCGGTTGACAAAGGCTTCCCTTGTCAACCGATCCACGTCTTGACTCATGCTCTCTGCCGACTATCAGCTGAGCCGGCACAGCGTGGTAGCCATTTTTATTTTAATGAAGCCGGGGATATTTAAATGGATATTTATCCAATCCATACTTCTTTAACTTGCTGGCAAGAATACTGTGGGAAAATATTAGAATTTTGCTAAATTCAAGTTATATCACGTCAATTGCCTTCTTCATATCCAGAGAACCAGTTACCTCAACATGGAAAGCAATCAGGATGGTGAGGCACGCCTTGCTCTTGGTGAATCCATTCTGACAATTCCTGATCATTTTCCTCTTTTCCAAGCGCTTCAAAAGGGATTTCTTGAAGATTCCGTCTATGATTTTTCAAAGGACTGAGGGAACTACGAAATAAGATGGTACCAGTTCTTCAGAAGATTTTGGTAGCTTCACTGTGGGAGAGGGGTCACCCATATCTCTAAGGGTATGTCTATCGTACAGCGTTATTTCAAAATATTTTATTTCAAAACAGTTAAGTCGAAAAAAGATATTTCAAAATAACATGTCTACATACAAAATGTATTTTGAAATATCATTGTCCTATTTCAAAATAGCGCATCTACACTGATTGGACGCTGAATTGCATTTAACGGGAGCTGAAACCGGTGTCAGTAGGGCATCAGATCAGTAGTTATTTTGTGTGGCTGCTGGCTGAGGCTATCTGAGGCTTGTGCTTAAAGGGACCCCCCTAGACAGCCAGTTCTCAGCTTTCCCTGCTTGCTTGCCTAACTCACTGAAGCACAGCAAAGATTTTTTCTCTCTCTCTGCTTTGGGTGCCCTGACTCAGGACACCACAACACTCGGCAAGATGGAGCCAGAGCCGCTCCTGGGCACTCTGCTGCTCATTTTGGGCGCGATGCTCTCCACGTCGGATATCTATTGATTTGTGGAGAACCAGTTCAGCGTGGGAAGATCCACAGTCGGAGCAGTGCTCATGTAGGTATGGCAATCTCCGTCCACTGTGCCATGAGGAGGGGGGGGGTGCAAGGAAGGGATGGGTTGCCCTAGAGAAAAGGAGGGAGGGGTGCAAAACTGTAAGGTAGAAAGTAAGCTGGATAGATCATCTATTTCAGCAGATGGCTCGCTGGCTGGCTGGCGGTCGCTATCAAGGAGAGTGCCCCAAAGATCAGTTCTTGGGCCATTTTTGTTCACCATCTTTATTAATGACCTGAGTAAGGGGATGGATTGCACCATCAGAAAGTTTCAAGCTACGGCTTCTGGTTATTGTGAGGAAGGAATTCCGTCCTCTCCCAGACCAGTCCCTTGCTCCCCCACTGCCCTACCACCTGCACTGAGCTGTTGTTCTTCTCCTCTGGGTTTCGATACATACAAGTAGGAAATTGCCCAACATACATATAATATATTGATACAATTTATTCTAAACGAATACACCTTTTTTCCTTGCCTCTCCCTGGATAGACCTGCTTCCTGCGATCCCTCTCTGAAACTGGACAGTTTCCCCACGCTTCATGAAGTCACTGGGAGTCTCAGCGTTGGTTTGAACTGGCTTTGCTCTAGAAAGTCTATGTTTATGGGTTGCAACTGCTCCCAGGAAGGACCCAGTTAATTGTATTTCCCTAAAATGGGTCAGGGATGTTGCTGGTGCTGTACAAAGACTAAGAGTGATAATTAACAGATTGCAACACAGTCTGATAAATATCACTTGCATCAAACCAAACATCTGCACTTCAGCACGTCCCAGTCTCTTAAAGCCTTAAGAATTCAATGGGAAAAAACCTACCTCAGGAGTGGGGAACCCTGTATGTGGCTCTTTAAGTTTAGCTGCTGGCGGGCTGCACTAGTGCGTTTGTTTTCCACAGCGTTCACAGGAACTGAACTTTGCAGTTTCCAGTGGCTGCAGTTCACCAGTCACAGACAATGGGAGCTGGTAGAATCATCATAGGCCAGGCCATTGCTTCCCACAGCTCCCATTATCCCGGAATGCTGAACTGTGGCCACTAGGAGCTGCAACGTGTTGTGCCCGTGGATATCAGATAAACAAACCACCTGAGGGCCTGCCTGGTGGCAAATACCAATGAGCCACGTGTGGCCTGTGCAAAGGAGGATCCCCAACCCTGACCTCTGTTAATACTCTATTTAGGTTGGCCTGTGCACTGAGTTGAGAAAGCTCAAAACTGCTGAGAACCAAGCCCTCCCCCAGATCTTGGCATACATAGGGGGAAACAGAGAGGCCCAGCCCCCAAATCCTAGCTCATATAAGGAGGCAAGAAAGAAGGATCAAACCCACGACCCCAAGAAGGACAGAACATGCCCAGATCTAGGCACATATAGAGAAGGGGAAAATGTGAAGCTGAATGTGAAGCCCCTACACCTATTCTCCACCAATCCTCATCTACTCACCTCTAAATCCCCTTCTCAGTTGTAGCCTATAGGGCAAACCCACTTGCATCGCTATACACTATCGTATAGATTTCTTATTTCCTTAGGGTTTAAATATTTGATTATTATAACAGGATGCAATAGGTTTATGCTGAAGCAGTTTGGCTGTAACACAAGAGGCCTATGGGCTACCTCCTGTATGCTGAGCTAAAGGAAATTTAGCAGATATTTGGGCCCTCCCACCTAGATAAAGAGTGGTAAGATGAAGCAACTTTTCATGGCATTAGGGACTTCCAAGCATACCCCCAAACTTAACAGGACCATCATGACTTGGAAAACCCTGAAATACACAGTTAAAGCCAGACTGAGTAACTGGAGTAGGACAAAAATGACAAATGTGATATATAAACCACAAAAGGAACCATGGTAGGAAATTGTTGTATATGAAAAACAAAAAAACAAAGACAAAGATTTCACCATTAGTAAGTGGGATAATACAAAGGTGATAGGAAAAAGTCCCCTATCGAATATGTATCAAACATAATATCGTCAGCATAATATATAAAAATGCCATCCCAACCAAGGTGTGGGAGGAGTCGGAGATGTATTCCTTGGGAGGTGCCAGAATGATGGCCCGTGGTGACCATAGGGAAGGTGATGGTGATGAGGAAGATGATGGACTACACTTGAGGATGTTCTAAAAGGAACGGTGTATGTGGAAATATAGATCTACATTCCCAGTCTATCTGTCTAAGTTAGGGTGTTTTTGACTGTTCTAAGTATATTAATAAAATATATTTGTAGGCACATGAGAGTTCCTATAGTGTGAGTGTTGCCACTGTGCACATCAGATTCCCAACCATACAATAATTTAAATACTGGCCCTGACCCTGTGACAAGAACCTGTCAACCCTGAAGGTGGTAACTGGAAACGTGAGTCACTACTCGACTGCCGTATCAGAGGCAGCCAGGGGAGTGGGAAGCAAGAGTCACGACTGGGGGGATTTGGCGTAAAAGAAGGTATTGAAGGCAGTTAGGTTGCTGAGGCATGACTTGCCATTGGAGAATCCATGATGAGAATTCCTGATTATTTCTCTTCAGAAAGTCGATATTTATGGGGTGCAACTGCTCCCAGGTAGGACCCAGTATATTGTATTTCCCTGAAATGGGTCAGGGATGTTGCTGGAACTTTGAAGTTCCAAGTGCTTCAAAATGGATTCCTTAGGAATCCCTTTTTTTATTTTTCTCAGGACCGAGGGGACTTTCTACTAAATAAGATGGTGCCAGTTCTTCAGAATATTTTGGTGGCTTTACTCCGTGAGAAGTGTCACCCAGATATGTGAGATAATAAGAATGAGGGTTGGGACAACAACCATCTTTGGAAAGTCAAAAGTGCATTGGGTTATCTCCTCATAACGCTGGAGGGGAAGCATAGAAAGCGAAAGGGCCACCCCGAGGAACGGAGTACAAAGACTGGAGGAAATACAGGGCAGTTCAATGGTTTACATTATTCAGGGGTTATAAAATATGATGTTTGATATTTGAAAGCTGTTTTGGGGGGAGAAATCTGAGAATGAACTTGCCTCTCCCCATTTTGTTTCTTATTATAATTATGGAGAAATGGGATCTTAGCTCAGCTGACTATATATAATGCACTGCCATTGTTTTTTAAAATAAAATAAATTCCCCCTGAGAATGCTTGCAGGGTGAAAGACCGAGGGAATAAGTCTTTGGGCCTGCACAGAAGGATGGGGCTATGAGGAGGAGATGGATAAATGGGAAATGAGATAGAAGAAGAAGTGTGTTTCTATGTGTGTGGGGTGGGGGGCTAGAGTGGTTTGCAGCTACAGGGGATAGAGGAGGGCAGGATGGGTGGGGGAATAGGAGGGGTAGCAGTGGAAGTTGAGGATTTAGGGATGTCAGTGTTCAATTCTCTCCTCCTGTGGGCATGCTGAGATCTACAGAAGCTCAGACGCTCTGCAGGACTCTAAGCCCTTCTCCCTCCTTGCTGTGTGTCCTTACATCTGCAGAGCCCTGCTACTCCTGCCCTCCCTAAGCCCCTCTCACTGTCTTTCCATGTGAACTGAAATAAAGAGGGGGGTGGGAGAGAAGAAGGAGGATTGGAGGACATTTGAAGTTTGATCACGTGACACCCAGAAAACACACATTAAAGCAACCCTCACTGCATGGACTCGGTTGTGTGTGGGGCAGGTCTCTGCTTTGGAGCAGGGCTGCATTGATTGAACATGGCTGAGGAAGCCTGGCTGAAGCATAGGGAGGTGTCCCAGGTGGAGATGGGTTGTGGGAATGAGGGGCTTAGCTCAGTGTGAAGCTTGGGCTGAGGTCTTGTTCGTGAGGTTCTGTCTGTGATATGTGAGCCCAGCAGGAAAGGACAGGAGACAAACTACGGGCTTAACGGGATGGGAGGGAAGGAGACATGGGAAGTCAGGGTGGCTACCTGTCATGGGGAATGTAGTGGGGAATGATGAGGCAGTTGGTAGAGAAGAGGAGAGATGCACGGCCCGTCTTCTCTCACTCGCTTACAATTGCTGTGACAGCCATGTAATAACCACGTCAAAGTCTAGGAACTTAGAATACGGAGGAGATTTCTGTCACTGTCCCTTTTAGCAACTCCACCTTGAAAACATTTCAAAACACGGCCATCGTCCCCATTGCTCGGTATGAAAACAAGCTCAGTGTGGTCATGAAAACACTCACACACGTTTGCAATACACCACCACAACAAGTTGCTTTTATTCCAGTAAGACGGAGGTCATAATGCAGGTTAGAGAGACTCTTTCTGGATTTTCTTCAAGATTTTCACTGCAAGGCATTTTCTTCCAGCTTCCCAGAGATGATGCCTTGAGAATCTTTGTTGTCATCACTCCTGTGGACTCTGAATAATATGACATTACATTAGAAAACAGCAGTTTTAATAAAAATGGCCAAATATAAGTGAGATCTCGTGGTGAACAAGTGAGGTCACAGAGAACTGGGCAAGGCCAAAAGATTGTATCTATCTTTATAAAGGGACCAAACAGGACTGGGAAAATTATAGATCCATCAGCCACACTTCATTTCTTGGAAAGATACTAAAACTAATTCTGAACTCATTAACTTATAAACACTGGAGGATGACAGTCAACATGTCTTTTTCTAGAGCAAATCCTGCCGACACAATATATTTTGATTCTTTGGCAGGATTACTGTCTACAGACCTGCAAGATGCCATAGACATGATACAGCTCAGTAAGAGTTTTAGTAAGAGTTTGCCACAGTTGCCCATGACTTTCTCATGTGCGAACTAGGAAAATGTAGTCTAGGTGATATTACTATAAGGTGGAGGCGCAAGTGGTTGAAAGAACAAAATCAAACAACAGTTGTCAATGATTCACTTTCAAACTGGTAGGGTGTGCACATTGGGGCCCCACAGTGGTCAGTCCGGGGTCCAGTTTGATTTCCTGTGTTCTTTTGTCTAAGGCTATGTCTACACTATGAGGAAGATTCGAAAGGGGATATGCAAATTTCTTCTTCTGATGGCAGAGCTTTCGAAAGTGAAAGTAGTTGGAATACAGCTTTTTTGGCACATGTCCCTTTTTCGAAAAGCCGCTCTTCCGAAAAAATAAGGTTTATATGACTTTTCAAAAAAAGGGGTCACGGAAAAAGCCACTTTCGCAAATGAGATCAGAAGAAGATATGGAAAATCCTGCTGAATATTCATATCCTCTTTCGAATCTTCTGCATAGTCAAGCTGAGCCCGTTGCTTTCCAGGACAAAAATGGTGCATAGTCAAGAACTAATCACTACAGAACTCCAAGAAATGTTCTGCTCTGAGTCAGGGCGTGTCTACACTCTACTGTTCTTAAAAATGTGATCATCTACACAGCAATTCATTGTTTTGAAATAATATCAATATAACGGTCAGCTTATTCAGACTTTTTAAAATCTCATTCCAACAGGAAGAACTCCTCTTCTGAAATAGCTATTTCGAAATAGCTGCAGTGTAGACGCTCCACTGTTACTATTACTAAATAGCTCCTCACTAGGGCCATTTTAAGTAATATCTCCCTCATGCTTCTTGGGGCTCTAAATCTATGTAGTGCATCCACATAAGGGGATCCTGTCTCAGACTAATTTTGAAGCTCCCCTGTAGTATGGATGCTCTATTTTGAAATATGCTATTTCAGAATATATCTCCGGAGTAGCTTATGCCCATATAATGTTGGTCTGGCACTTATCGGTGCTTTGACAGAGTTGACCCATGGACAAACTAATGCTGATGTAATTGGCTCGGTGCTGTCCTCTTCAACCACGGACCTATGGATTGTGCTGGAGCTGATGCTGATGTTGCCAGGTCTCAGAGGAGTAAACTCCAAATACCCAACCACTCTGGATGCTCTGAACTAAGAACCGGCTCTAGGGAGCCTGGGGAAGGCAACTCTAAGTAAAAGACATCAATAAGTGAGGTCCCAGGTGGGCCAGAACCTGGAAAACACAGAAGCCTGGACAGTGCTGTCACACACCTCCCCCAAGATTAAACAATATAGAAAGTGATGGAAAAATATCTCTGTTCACATAGTCATGTCTTCCTTGTGGAATCCTGAACTTACATAGCGACGACAGCATTTATACATGCCGCAGCGAAACATGATGTTAAAGGGAGGACAACGACGAGTGCATCTGCCTCCCATCCTATAACATCGTCTTCTACAACGAGGAGTACAGCCAAATCCTGCACCAAAAATGAAAAAAGTCTTGAATTTCATAAACACACATGAGGGAAAATGAGCGTTGTGTTTGCAGTTTTACAGGTGTTTCCCACTCGCTAAGACACTGCCTACTCAGGCCACTAATCTTCCTGTGCACCATTTTGCTTGATATTTAATAATTCTTACATAGCTGCAATTTTGTCCACATTCAATGGCAACCTTTAGCAGTGATGATTTTATGTTCTCTGCCAGGTCATTCATAAAAATGTTGAATAGGATTGGTCCAATAGTGGGGATTTTTTCACAATGAACAATTCAACCAACTCTGAATAGATTTTCACATGCACATTTCTGGCTCCTTCCTGATCCTAGGACTATTTCACAGCTAAATTTTGAGCATCATCTGCTAAGCATGTAAACACTAGAGCTCTTTAGAAAAAGAAGCATTTAGAAAGAAGAAATGACAAGATTTTAAGCACTCTTAGTCTGTATTTACAAATATTCTTTCATAGCGGTCACACACTTCATTAAAATCTTACCTTGCCCACTAACTTGCATCACTAAGAAGAAGAGAGCAAAAAGAAGGTACAGGATCTTCATAGCTGAAGGTTGGCTGGGAACTCAATGCGCCTATAGAGAAGAGACGTTGAGCTGGATGTTGGACTGCAACTCTGTCTATTTATAGGGTGCTGAGCATTAGAATATGGACTGGTCTGTTGAAATCTTGTTTTGATGCACATGACATTCATAAAGTCTGCTGCAATATGTGAATCTCTGTAATTATTATTTGTACAACACCATAAAGAGTCCTGGAGAATTTCAAGGAAGTACATTTGACACCTCCCTGCCTTTAGAAATTAATCATTTGAATATTTATATCTGATAAACATTGACTGCTGGGTAAGAAATCTTCATCTTGACTTTAGAAGAGCTTTATAGTACAGGGAAGAATTTCAGAACATGATTCTCTCAGAGAAACAATTGGTGGCAGAGTAGGTTTGTTTCTGTATTTGCTTTAAAAATATCAATGTTTGATGTATATTTAGGGATTTGGTTATATTCATTTTGAAAGGAGAAATTATGTTAACTTTGAAAAATACTCTATGACAGGAATGGATACTTTATTTGCTTTTTTCCTCTAAGGGTAAACTATGGAGTTTTACAGTGAATGCTTGGAAAAAATAATAATTTTTCTTTTCCCCCCCAAACACCAAACATCAGCTTTTATTATAACAGTCTGAAATACAAATATAAAATATAGGTTGTGCAACATGTGAACTCACAAGACATAAGCTTCTGTCATGTTTTCTCCCATATTTGCAGGAAAGAGGGAGAAGAAGTTCAAAAGAGGCTGTTCTCAGTAGTGATGGATGGCAGAACGAGGAGCAATGGTCTTAAGTTACAGTGGGGGAGCTCTAGGTTGTATATTGGGATAAACCATTTCGCTAGGAGAGTGGCGAAGCACTGGAATGGGTGACTAGGAAGATGGTCTGATCTCTGTCTCTAGAGGTTTTTATGTACAGGCTTGACAAAGGCCTGGCTGGGATGTTTTAGTTGGGGTTGGTTCTGCTTCGGGCTAAGGATTGGACACGATGACCTTCTAAGGTCTCTTCCAGCCCTAGGCTTCTATGCTTCTGCAACTGATTGGGTTGAAACTGCAGCCAGGGATATTTTGGAAAACTGCTAAAGTGCTACAGAGAAGTCCGACACCTCTGCATTCTTCAGGGGATTCGTTCCAGCAAGGGTTCAGACCTGGCAAAATATAAATGCACTTAAGGCTTCATAACCTCATTCAGAATCATTTCCTGGTTATTACTTTCCTCCTTCCCTCCATTTCTACATATCTGGATGTACCAAATGCAAAGTATTGGGGTAGGTGAAATCAGCAGGGCAGTCCAAAATTGGCCTTTACCTTCTTACCTCTGGTTGTTGCCCTTTATTTCAGCCATGTCTGTGTGGATGGAAGATGCTGGTTTCCTCCCACACCACATCCTTCACAGAGACAGGACAGGGAGCACTCAATGCTTCTAACCCTCTTGGGACACCGGGATCTGGCACTTTAGCCTGGCCAGACATTTTACTCTTTGTTCCCTGTTATATTCATATTATACCCAAACGAGACGTTTTACACAACAATCAGCAATAATCTCACAGTAAGTTCATTAGATGGGACTCCTTTATTTCCTGGCCTTCAGACTGATAACAGGCACAAACATAAAAACAGAGAAAGAGAAAGCAGGCTGCTCCATGAATCAGAAAGGTACCACTCATCTCGCCATATACTAGGCTATGTGCAAGGTGATTGATTCTGCTAATCCCAGTGGACATGATTCCCATCAAAGCCTACTAGCCTTCAAGCATGACTTACAGTTTTCCTACACTTTTCAATCCACAGCACTTTCCCCACAGGTGTTGGTGCTGCTAATGGGCGTCCTCCAATTGCTTAATGGAAGATAAGGCTCTTCTCTTAATTAGTCCCTGCCTGGTCAACTCATTACCACACCTAAGTTGGGAAGAGGCAGGAGAATGTGGGTGGCAGTGATGTGTAAGTGCATGCTGCTGCAGAGAAAATGTAAATCACCCTTCTGTGCACACACACATCCACCCATGCAACCAACCAACCAAAAAAACCTTCCTTTTCACCTTCTGCTACCAGCTAATCACACCTGGGCCTCTTTTCACATCCAACTAGAAGCTGAAAAATAACATAACTAAAATTTAAGATACATTCAGTTGCCCTGAATCTAAATCTCTAATCCTTAGGGATACACGGGAGGTCTAAATATTCTCCTTCCATTCCGTCAAACATCATCTTTTTTAGGTCCGGAATGATGGAACCTATTTAACAGTGTGACATTTGCTCTTGTTTTTGTGCTCTGTTCTTCAGGGATGGCCCATCCATTTTTTTATCCTTCCCACCAACATTATGTACTTTTCACTTTCCCAAAGATGGTTGGTATCCCAACCTTCATTCTTATAATCTTAGGGTATGTCTACACATCAAAGTTAATTCAAAATCACAGCTGTTATTTCGAATTAACTTTTCTAGTGTCTACACAGTCAAACTGCTCTTTTGAAATTAATTCAAAATAGCAGAGTATTTATTTTGAATTTGGTAAATCTCCTTCCACGAGGAATAATGCCAAATTCGAAATTGCTAAATCGAAATAAGCGCTGTGTAGATGCTTATTTCAAAATAGGGGGCCTCCAGGCCCTCCCAGGGTATCCTGGTGGCCACTCTGGGCAAACCAGGAAAACTCTTCTGCTCCCCGTCCCCTCCAACCCCGGAGCTCCTAAAGGGGTAGACTCTGGCCACAGTGCCAGTGCCAGTTTCAGGCCTGCCAGCACAGAGCCAGCAGTCCGTGTGCCTGGCCTGGCATGAGCCAGCAACCCAGTGGCACCCAGCCCTCCACCACTCCCCAGGAGCAGGGTGGCAGTTCCCAGGAGCCCGCCAGAGGCTGCGAAATGCTGGTGCCTTCCTGGTCTAATGTGGAGATTGTAGACTTCATTGAGCTTTAGGGGGAGGCCTCCAATGTGCACGATCTGCGCACTAGACACAGGAACATGGATGTCTACAGGTGGATGGCTGATAGCCTGGGCACCAAAGGCCACATGCGCTCCCAGGAGCAGGTGTGCATGAAAATAAAAGAGCTGAAGCAGGCCTATGCCATGGCCTCAGGGGGCAGCTCCCAATCAGGGGCTGACCCAGACTTCTGCCCCAATTATGTTGCCCTGGACTGCATCTTGCTCATCGACCCTTGGGCAGAGGGTCCTGTCCATGACACCCAGGAGGAAGAAGAGGAGGATGGCCAAGGGCTGCAGGAGCCAAGAGGAAGTGTGGCATTCATCCAGGACACACAAGCCATCCCAGGAAGCCTGTTACTGGTGTCATCTCAGGCCGGGGAGGCCTCAACATGTGAGTGCCATCACCGTCTCCTTATGCGGGGGCGGGGGGAGGGAAAGGAAGACCAAGGACCATGTGTGTGGGCCTGGCTGACCAAGGAGCACTCAGCAATCTGTGCAGAGGAGGGCTGGGCTTCACCCACTGTGTCCCCAGGAAGAACTGACCACTTCTCGTGTTTCTCCCCAGCTGCAGCAGCTGTGAGTGTAGGGCGCACCACCCTGCCTAGGACATCCTCCCATACACAGGCCCTCAGCAGGCTGACTGGGAACCAGGAGGGGTACGTCTAGACTACATGGCTCCATCGACGGAGCCATGTAGATTTGTTGTTTTGGAAAAGGGAAATGAAGCCGCGATTTAAATGATCGCGGCTTCATTTACATTTACATGGCTGCCGCGCTGAGCCGACAAACAGCTGTCGACATCAACGTGTTGAGCTCACGTTTGGGGGTCTTGCTGGTCCACCTGTCTCCCAGTGGGTGTGGGGGCCTTGGAGTTGGAGCAGGTATGGAGGGTGGGGCAGGTGTGTGGGAGGAAAAAGCGGGAGGGAGAGCAAGAGTGCGAGAAGGAGTGATAGGTGGGGTGGCCACAGGGGTTGGAGAAACAGCAGGCAGCAATAACTGCACCTGGGTCTGCAGGTGGTCACGCATGGCATGCCCCTGGTCAAGCAGCTCCCGCAAGCTCTCCCGCTGCAGCTGCAGGTCTTCCTGCACCCAGTGCTCCTGGCAGCAGACCTGCCATTGCAGGAGGTCCAGGTGCTGCCTCAGATACTCCTCGGCTGTGTCTAGACTACATGCCTCTGTCGACGGAGCCATGTAGATTTGTTGTTTTGGAAAAGGGAAATGAAGCCGCGATTTAAATGGTCGCGGCTTCATTTAAATTTACATGGCTGCCGCGCTGAGCCGACAAACAGCTGATCAGCTGTTTGTCGGCTCGCGCGCTAGTCTGGACGTTCCCCCTGTCGACATCAAAGCCCTTTGTCGGCAGCCCCGGTAAACCTCATTCCATGAGGAATAACCTCATTCCACCCCAGTTATGGTCAATAAACAGTTTGTTTTTGTCAACACATGTGTCTTTATTTTATATCAGGAAGGGAGGTTAGGGAGGGATCTGTGAAAGGATGTGAGGGTGAAACAAGGCACAAGCCCCCAGTGGGGCACACCAGAGAGACTTTAGTCTTTCTCTGGGTGGAAGCTCTCTCACAGGGCCTTCTGAATGTGGACAGCCCCCCCAGTGGGCCTCCCGGCTGGTAGCGCATAGAAGACAGACAAGTGGTCAGCCTCTGCCATCTAGGCTGGAAGGAAAGCCTCCCCTTTCCTCTCACACAAGGGGTATGTCTAGACTATATGCCTCTGTCACCAGAGGCATGTCAATTAGACTACCTGACATAGTCAATGAAGTGGGGATTTAAATATCCCTGGCTTCATTAAAATAAAAATGGTCACCGCGCTGTTCTGGCTCAGCTGATCATCGGCACAGCGCGCGATCCAAGACGCAGATCGGTCGACAAGGGAAGCCTTTGTCAACCGCTTCCTTATACCTCGTTAAATGAGGTTTACAGGAGCTGTGAGCAAAGGCTTCCTTTGTCAATCGATCTGCGTCTTGACTCACGCTCTGTGCCAACTATCAGCTGAGCCAACACAGTGTGGCAGCCATTTTTATTTTAATGACGCTGGGTAGTCTAATTTATATGCCTCTAGTGACAGAGGCATGTAGTCTGGACATACGCAAATTGTGCTGCACACAGCATGCTGCCACCACATGTGGAAGAGAGGTCCAGGAGTGTGAGGAGGCATGTAAAGCAGGCCTTCAGCAGGCCAAAGGCACCCTCCTCTGCAATGCGGGCCCTGCTGAGCTTGGCATTAAAGGCCTGTCGGGAGGGGTTGAGGTGTCCCATGTAGGGCTTCATCAACCAGGGCTGTAGGGGGTAGGCCCCATCCCCCAGCAGGCACACTAGCATGTCCACGTCCCTGACCCTGATGTGGTGGTCAGGGAAGAAACTCCCAGCATGCAGCCTCTGGCACACGAAGGAGTTGTGGTACACCCGCGCGTCATGTGCCTTGCCGGACGAGCCCACATTGATGTCTGTGAACAGGCCCTGGTGGTCAGACATGGCCTGCAGGATCATGGAGAAGTACCCCTTCCAGATGATGTAGAGGGAGGCCTGGTGTTCCGGGGCACGGATGGGGATGTGCGTCCCATCGATTGCCCCCCTGCAATTGGGGAAGCCGAGGGCACTGAACCCCTGGATGGCCACGTCCAGGTCGGTGAGGCAGACGACTCTGCAGAGTATCATCCTGTTGATGGCCTTGACCACCTGCAGAGAGACACACAAAACCGAGGGTCACTGTTGGGCCCAGGTGGCTGGGAATGTTCATTCCCTGACACTGCCCCACACCCCACTCCCAGGAGCGACCCCCGCTGCAATCCGAGCCACTGCAGGCAGTGTGTAGTGCAACTGGGACAGACAAAATCCTTCCAGGGAGGGCACTTACACTACTTCTCCCCCCGTTTTCCCTGAGGCAACCCATGTCCTCCTTGCAGCCCCCCCCCCCCGGCCCAGTGGCCGGTGAGTGCCGTACCTGCATGAGCACCATTCTGACGGTGGATCTCCCCACACCAAACTGGTTCCCAATGGATTGGTAGCTATCCGGTGTGGAGAGATTCCACAGGGTGATGGCCACCCACTTGTGGAGGGGAATGGCGGGCCTCATGTGAGTGTCCCTTCACCACAGAGTGGGGCGAGCCACTCACAGAGCTTGAAGAAGGTGTCCTTCTTCATCCTGAAGTTCTGGGTCCACTGTTGGTCTCCCCAGCGCTCCAGAACAATGAGGTCCCACCAGTTGCTGCTGGCGTCCAGACCTCAGATGCGGCGTGGCACGCTGGCGTCTGGGTGCCACTCCTACAGGGCCCCCAAATGGACAGGGAGAGGGCCAGGTGGCTGGCCTGCAGCAGAAGATGCCAGCCAGCCTCCAGCAATTGCTGCCAGGCTTGCAGCAAGATGTTCAACATGAGCACCAGAGTGTCCAATGGTGGCTCTGGCTCCATGGTGCCGAGTACTGTGGTGTCCCAAATGACAGCGACCAAAGCACGCAGAGAGGAAAACGCTTTGCTGTCCCTCAGGGTATGTCTACATTACAGCACTAATTCAAACTAACTTAATTTGAATTAGTTAATTCGAACTAAGCTAATTCGGACTAGTGCATCTAGACCTAAAAACTAGTTCAACTTAGCGTTTTGCTAATTTGAACTAGCATGTCCACATTGAGTGGACCCTGAACCGAAGTTAAGGATGTCCGGAAGCTGTGCCGGAAGGGCATCAGGTTAGGACTTAGAGCGTGGAGCTGCTGTCTCAGGCTAGCTGAGGGCTGTGCTTAAAGGGACCGGACCCCCATCCTGGACAGACAGTTCTCAGGGTTCCCCGCTTGCTTGTCTAACTCGATGAGGGACAGCAAAGCAGTCCTGACTTGGAGTGCCCTGAGTGCCCACACTCAGCACATCACAGCACTCGGCCATCAGCCCAACAGCACTTGCTGCAGGCTGCCATCCGGGGAGGGTCAATCGGGGGGCTGCAGGATAGCTTCCACCCCGAGGAGCACGCAGAACCACCCCATTCCTCCCCATCGGGGGCTCGTACCCCATTCCTCCCTCACCTCCTTCCACTTACCCCTCTCTAGCCCCCCTTCCTGATATACAAAATAAAGGACAAGTGTGTTCAAAAATAGAAACTCTCTTTATTGAAAAAAACTCGGGGGTTTGGAACAGGTCCCATATGAGGAGAGGCTAAAGAGACTGGGACTTTTCAGCTTAGAAAAGAGGAGACTGAGGGGGGATATGATAGAGGTCTATAAAATCATGAGTGGTGTGGAGAGGGTGCATAAAGAAAAGTTCTTCATTAGTTCCCATAATATAAGGACTAAAGGACACCAAATGAAATGAATGGACAGCAGGTTTAAAACTAATAAGCGAACGTTCTTCTTCACACAGCACATAGTCAACCTGTGGAATTCCTTGCCACAGGAGGCTATGAAGGCTAGAACTATAACAGAGTTTAAAGAGAAGTTAGATAAATTCAGGGAGGTTGGGTCCATGGAGTGCTATTAGCCAGAGGGTCGGTATAGTGTCCCTTGCCTCTGTTTGTGGAAGGCTGGAGATGGATAGCATGAGACAAATCTCTTGGTCATTGTCTTCAGTCCATCCCCTCTGGGGTACCTGGTGTTGGCTGCTGTCTGTAGACAGGCTACTGGGCTAGATGGAACTTAGGTCTGATCCAGTACAGCCGTTCTAAGCTCAGAGTTCAGTGTCAGGGGTCTCACTGGACCAACTTGATTTTCATGCAAACCTGCTCCTGGGTTCACATGTGGCCTTTGGTGGCCAGGTTGGCAGCCATCCTGCCCTAGATGGCCACATTTCTGTGCCTAGTGCGGAGGTCATGGACGTTGGAGGCCTCCACCCAAACCTGGATGAGGTCCACAATCTCCGCACTAGACCAGGCGAGTGCCCGTCTCTTGCGGCACAGGGCACGCTCCTGGGAGCTGCCAGCCTGGTCCTGGGAAGAGGGGGAAGGATGGGTGGCAGCAGGTGGCTGGCTCGTGCCGTGCCAGGTGCAGGGTCTGCTGGCTGGGTGCTGGCAGGCTTGCAACTGGCACGAGCACTGTAACCAGACCGTGCCCCTTTAAGGGCTCCGGGGCTGGGAGGGGGGGGAGAAAAGTTTCCCTGGTTTAGCCCAGAATGGCCACCAGGGCAAGCTGGGAAGGGCTAGCCTCCAAGTAGTTCAAATTAAGTGGCTACACAACCCTTAATTCGAACTACTTAATTCTAACTAGGCGTTAGTCCTCGTAGAATGAGGTTTACCTAGTTCGAATTAAGCGCTCCGCTTGTTTGAATTTAATTTGAACTAGTGGTTTGCATGTGTAGCCGCTATGAAAGTTAATTAGAACTAACGGCTGTTAGTTTGAATTAACTTTGTAGTGTAGACGTACCCTTTGAGATCAGGGTGACCCCTTCTCCCAAAGTGAAACTACCAAAATCTTCTAAAGAACTGGCAGTGTCTTCTTTAGAAGGAAGTTTCTTCCGTGCTTTGCAAAGTCATAGAAGGAATCTTCAAGAAATCCATTTTGAAGGTCTTGGAAAAGAGGAAAATGGTCAGGAATGGTCAAAATGGATTCACCAAGGGAAAGTCATGCCTTGCCATCCTGATTGCCTTCCTCGATGAGGTAACTGGTTCTCTGGATATGAAGAAGGCAATGGACGTGATATAACTTGAATTTAGCAAAATTTTAATATTTTCCCCCTGCTATTCTTGCCAGCAAGTTAAAGAAGTATGGATTGGACAAATGGACTGTAAGGTAGACAGAAAGCTGGATAGATCATCTATCTCAACAGATAGTGGTCAATGGCTCGCTGTCTGGTTGACGGTCTCTATCAAGGAGAGTGTCCCAAGGGTCAGTTCTAGGGCCATTTTTGTTCATGATCTTTATTAATGACCTGCGTGAGGGGGTGGCTTGCACCCTCAGCACGTTTCAAGTTACGGCTTCTGGTTGTTTTGAGGAAGTAATTCCATTCTCCTTCAGACCAGTCCCTTGCTCCCCCGATGCCCTACCCCCTGCACTGAGCTGTTGTTATTCTCCTCAGGGTTTGGATGCATACAAGTAGGAAATTGCCCAACATACACATAATATATTGATACAATTTTTTCTTAACAAATACACCTTCTTTCCTTGCCTCTCCCCGGATAGAGCTGCTTTCTGCATTCCCTCTCGGCAACTGGGCATTTTCCCCAAGCTTCATGAAGTCAGTGGGAGTCTCAGCGTTGGCTTGGACTGGCTTTGCTCCAGGAAGTCAATGTTTATGAGGTGCAACTGCTCCCAGGTAGGACCTAGTAAATTGTATTTCCCTGAAATGGGTCAGGGATGTTGCTGGTGCTGTACAAAGACTAAGAGTGATAATTAACAGATTGCAGCACAGGCTGATAAATATCACTTGCATCAAACCAAACATCTGCACGTCAGTGTGTCCCAGTTGCCAAAGTCTTAAGAATTCAATGGCAAAAAACCCATGTCAGGAGTGGGGAACCCTGTTTGTGGCTCTTTAAGTTTAGGTGCTGTTAGGCTGCGCTAGAGGGTTTGTTTTCCAGGCACCGAACTTTGCAGCTTCCAGTGGCTGCAGTTCTCCATTCGCAGACAGTGGGAGCTGGTAGCATCATCAACAGGCCAGGCCACCGCTTCCCACAGCTCCCATTGGCCTGGAATGGTGAACCGTGGCCACTAGAAGCTGCAACAAGTTATGCCTGCGGATATCAAATAAACAAATAAACAC
This sequence comes from Pelodiscus sinensis, assembly GCF_049634645.1. NCBI lineage: Eukaryota > Metazoa > Chordata > Testudines > Trionychidae > Pelodiscus > Pelodiscus sinensis. The sequence continues at coordinate 7,678,041 of NC_134713.1, read as the reverse complement.
CTAAGGGCCTGCCTGGTGGTTAATCCCGATGAGCCACGTGTGGCTGCTACAAGGGAGGCTCCCCATCCCTGACCTACATTAACACTCTATTTAGCTTGGCTTAGTGGCCTGTGCACTGAATTGAGCAATGCTTGAAACTGCTGAGAACTGAGCCCTCCCCCACATCTTGGCACACACTTGGGGGGAAACAGTGGGACACAGTCCCCAAATCCTAGCTCATATACGGCAGGAAGGGAGGGGAATCAGACCCCCCTTAGGAGGACTGAAACATGCCCAGATCTAGGCACATATACCAAAGGGGAGAATGTGAAGCTGAATGTGAAGTCCCTGCACCTATTCTCCATTAATCCTCCTCCACCCACCCCTAAGTCTTCCTCCCAGTTGTAACCTATAGGGCTAACCCACTCACCTGCTTATTGACTATTAGATTTCTTATATCCTTAGGCTGTGTCTAGACTGCATCCCTTTTTCGTAAAAGGGATGCAAATTAGACACATCGCAATTGCAAATGAAGCGGGGATTTAACCCCCCCCCCCGCCGCTTCATTAGCATAAAAATGGCTGCCCCTTTTTTCCAGCTCGGAGCTTTGCCGGAAAAAAGCGCCAGTCTAGACGCGGATCTTTAGGAAAATAAAGCCTTTTCCGAAAGATTCCTTATTCCTCCTTTTATGCTAATGAAGCGGGGGGGATTTAAATCCCCACTTCATTTGCAATTGCAATGTGTCTAATTTGCATCTCTTTTACAGAAAAGGGATGCAGTCTAGACACAGCCTTACAGTTTAAATATATGACTATTATAATAGGCTGCAGTAGGTTTATGCTGAAATAGTTTGGCTGAGAAGACATGAGAAGAGGCCTATGGGCTACAACCTATATATTGAACTAAGGGAAATTTAGCAGATATTTGGGACCTCCCACCTAGATAAGGAGTGGTAACATAAAACAACTTTAATGGTGTAAGGGGTTTCCAAGCATACCCCCAAACTTAACAGGCCCATCATAACATGGTGCTACGTAACAGCCAGCATGGATTTGTAAAGAACAAATCATGTGAAACCAATCTGATAGCTTTCTTTAATAGGATAACGAGTCTTGTGGATAAGGGAGAAGCGGTGGATGTGGTATACCTAGACTTTAATAAGGCATTTGATACAGTCGCACATGATATTCTTATTAGTAAACTAGGCAAATACAAGTTAGATGGGGCTACTACAAGTTGGCTGCAAAAATGGCTGGATAACCATTCTTAGGGTATGTCTACACTACAACGTTAATTCGAGCTAACTTAGTTCGAATTAGTTAATTCGAACTAAGCTAATTCGAACTAACGGATCCAGACTAAAAAACTAGTTCGAATTAGCGTTTTGATACTTCTCCTCCTTCTTCTTCCCCTGGCTTCCCCTGGCTTCCCCCTTCCAGCTCCCTTGTCCCAGGTTTCCCCTTCCCCTCTCCCACCCTCTCTCTTCCCTTCTCCAACCTCTTTTTCCCAGTCTCCCCAGAGGCTAACCCCCCCCAGTTTTGTTAAATAAAGAGAGTTTCTATTTTTGAACACACGTGTCCTTTATTTTGTACATGAGGAAGGGGGGCTAGGGAGGGGTAAGTGGAAGGAGGTGAGGGAGGAATGGGGTATGAGCCCCCGATGGGGAGGACTTGGGTGGCTCTGCGGGCTCCTCAGGGTGGAAGCTCTCCTGCAGCCCCCCGATTGACCCCCCCCCCCCCCGATGGCAGCCTGCGGCAAGTCCAGTGGGGCTGATGGCCGAGTGCTGTGATGTGCCGAGTGTGGGCACTCAGGGCACTCCAAGTCAGGACTGCTTTGCTGTCCCTCATTGAGGTAGACAAGCAAGCAGGGAACCCTGAGAACTGTCTGTCCGGGGTGGGGGTTGGGTCCCTTTAAGCACAGCCCTCAGCTAGCCTGAGACAGCAGCTCTATGCTCTAAGTCCTAACCTGTTGCCCTGCCGGCATTGCTTCCGGCCAGCCTTAACTTTGATTCAGGGTCCACTCAATGTGGACATAGTAGTTTGAATTAGCAAAACGCTAATTCGAACTAGTTTTTAGGTCTAGGTGCACTAGTTCGAATTAGCTTAGTTCGAATTAACTAATTTGAATTAAGTTAGTTCGAATTAGTGCTGTAGTGTAGACATACCCCTTGAGATTAAAGTGGATGAGAAGTTGGATATGAGCCAGCAGTGTGCCCTCATAGCCAAGAAAGCTAACAACATATTGGGGTGCACTAGTAGGAGCATTGGCAGCATATCTAGGGAAGTGATGATTCCCCTTTGTTCACCACTGGTGAGGCCGCATCTGTAGTATTGCATCCAGTTTTGCCCACCCACCTCCCCACTGAAAGGATGTGGATGCACTGAAGAAAATGCAGTAGAGGGCATCAAAAATAATTAGGGATCTGGAGCTCATAACTTATGAGGAGAGGCTGAGGTATTTGTGATTATTTAATCTACAGAAGAGAAGAATGAGGGAGGATTTGAGGGCAGCCTGTAACTACCTGAAGGGAGATCCCAAAGAGCATGGAGGGAGGCTGTTCTCCATGGTGACAGATGACCGAATGAGGAGAAATGGACTCAAGTTACAGTGGGAGAAATCCAGTTTGGATATTAGGCAAAACTCTTTCACTAGGAGGGTGGTGAAGCACTGAATTGGTTTCCTTAGGGAGGGGGTGGAATCTCCATCCGTAGAGGTTTTTAAGTCCCGGCTTGACAAAGCCCTGGCTGGGATGATTGAGTTGGGGTTGATCCTGCTTTGGGCGAGAGGCTGGATTTGATGATCTTCGGAGGTCTCTTCCAGCCCTAAGATTCTATGATTCTACGTAGCAATTCTCTATTCACCAGGCCAAATATATCCTAATGCTCTAACTCACTGTTCACATTTAATCCACTTTATTTCTGTGTAGTTGTAAAGATGAATATATCGTTGGAATTCTGTTCTTTTGTACCTTTTTATAAACTATTAAGAGACTGATGGGTTTGTGGTGGGGGTTTGCAAGCGTTTTTACCTCCTGCATTGTATTTACATAAGGAATGTCAGGAAAGCTGAGTTTAATCTTTCTTCACTTGGTGGAGATCTCCCTGGAGCTCAGAGAAATGTCTATGACTTTCACCAACTCAGAAATGAAGGTATGGAATTCTTGAACTTTTAATAAGGAACATTTTTCTCCTCGTGGCTTAAAAAGCCTTTGAGTGAAATAGTTGAAAAAAGTTAAAAAAGAATAAATCAAGATTTATAAATTGTCCCTTAGCATCTACCAGTTCTCTTTCTCTCTCGGTTTCTCTCTCTCTCTGGTCCCTTTGCACAAGAATGGCTATTTACCCGAAGATATGAGAAGGGATAAGAGCCCACTATCCCATTGCACCAAGCAGTGTGATAAAATGTGACATGGACCATACAAATTGGTGACTAATGGCATCAGCTTTGCATGGATGCGTTGGAATTTGCAAGGTTTGTTAGGAATTTCCAGTGCTCCAACAGCAGCACAAGACTTAAATCCACAAGGACTCGATACAGGATCAGTGGACTCGATACAGTGAGTCCCTCTTGCTCTGCGAATGGCGCCATTGAAATTAACAAGGCTGTAGTTCGCACAACATAATGAAATGATGAGACAATCTAGCTCCTGAAAGCTAGCAGGTCTCCTTCACTAGGTGAAAAACGAGCCATTATCAGAGTTCAGTGGCTCCACCTCATTGATCCTATTTGGTCCCCAGTGAACACGGAGATGACAAACTCCCTTAGAGAAGCATTCGAAATTTTCTTTTTTTTTTCTGGCTGCAGCTGCAGCCCAGTGAATTCACTCTCTCCTCTCTGAACAGTGTGAATAAGACACGCCTTGGAAAGGTACTTAGCATCTGCAGGGCCCATTGGCTTCCACATGGCCCATGCAGCAACATTTTGAGTCTTCATTTTCCCCTATAAGTGCTATGGCTTCTGGCTACTATGAGGAAAGAATTCCATTCTCCCTCATCCCAGTTCCACTACTTTCCCTTGCTCCTTTTTGTCCCTACACCTGTACTGAGCCTTTGTTCTTCTCCTCTGGGTTTAGATGCACACAAGTAGAAAGTTGCATGATCACAACAAATACACCATCTTCCCTTGCCTCTCCCCAGTTAGACCTGTTTCCTGAAATCCCTCTTGGCAATAGTGCATTTTTCCCAAGATTAATGAAGTCAGTGGGAGTCTCAGCGTTGGCTTGAATTGGCTTTGCACCAGGCAGTCAATGTTTACGGAGTGCAGCTGCTCCCAGGTAGGGCCTAATAAAATGTATGTCCCTGAAATGGCTCAGGGATGCTGCTGGTGCTGCACTTCAGTGCGTCCCAGTCACCAAAGCCTTAAGAATTCAATGGCAAAAACCTATGTCAGGAGTGGGGAACCGTTTGTGTGGCTCTTTAAGGTTAGCTGCTGGCGGGCTGCACTAGTGGGTTTGTTTTCCACAGCGCCCACAGCCTTTGAACCTTGCAGTTTCCAGTGGCTGCCATTCACCATTCACAGACAATGGATGCTGGGAGAATCATCACCGGCCAGGCCACTGCTTCCCATGCCTCCTATTGTCCGGGAATGCTGAACCGTGACCACTAGGGGCTGCGAGCAGCTGTACCTGCGGATATCAGATAAGCAAACCCCCTGAAGGTCTGCCTGGAGGTTAATCCCGATGAGCCACGTGTGGCTGGTGAGAGGGAGGTTCCCGATTCCTGACCTATGTTAATAGTCCATTTAGGTTGGCTTAGTGGACTGTGTGCTCAGTTGAGAAAAGCTTGAAACTGCTGAGAACCGAGCCCTCCCCCACATCTTGGAACACATTTAGGGGGAACAGAGGTGCCCAGCCCTCAAATCCTAGCTCAAATAAGGAGGGAAGGGGGAGGGATCAGACATACCACCCCAAGAAGGATCAAAACGTGCCCAGATCTAGGCACATATAGAGAAGGGGAGAATGTGAAGCTGAATGTGAAGCCCCTGCACCTATTCTCCACCAATCCTCCTCCACTCGCCCCTAATCCCCTTCTTAATTGTAGCCTACAGGGCTAACCCACTCGCTTCCCTAGATACTATCTTAGGGTATGTCTACACTACAGCACTATTTCGAGTTACCTTAATTCGAAATAGTTAATTCGAATTAAGCTAATTCGAAATAACGCATCTATACACAAAAACTAATTCGAAATAGCGTTTTGCTAATTTGAATTAGTGCGTCCACACTGATTGGACGCTGGGTCACATTAAAGGGCAGCTGAAACCGGTTCCAGCAGGGCATCAGGTCAGTAGTTGCTGTGTGGCTGCTGTCTGAGGCTATCTGAGGCTCATGCTTAAAGGGACCTCCATGGACAGCCGGTTCTCAGCTTTTGCGCTTGCTTGCCTAACTCACTGCCTGCCTGTTTCAGTTGTTCTTACTGGGGACACAGCAGCAGTTGTCACCATGGAGCCAGAGCTGCCCCTGGGCATCCTGGTGCAGATTTTGCATTTGTTGCTGCAAACCTGGCAGCACTGGCTGGAGACTGCCTGGCACCATCTGGTGCATGTCAGGCCTCTGCCCCTCCTCCTGGCCTCCCTGGGGGCTGTGGAGGAGCCGCAGTAGCATCCGGATGCCAGCGTGCCCCGCTGCATCTGGCGTCTGGACACCAGCAGCAACTGGTGGGACCGCATCGTCCTGGAGCACTGGGGAGACCAACAGTGGACCCAGAACTTCAGGATGAAGAAGGACACCTTCCAGGAGCTCTGTGAGTGGCTCGCCCCTGCTCTGCAGCGACAGGACACTCGCATGAGGCCCGCCATTCCCCTCCACAAGTGGGTGGCCATCGCCCTATGGATGCTCTCCACACCGTACAGCTACCAATCCATCGGGAACCAGTTTGGCGTGGGGAAATCCACCGTCGGAGCAGTGCTTATGGAGGTACAGCACTCACTGGCCACTGGGCTGAGAAGGAAGAGGGGGCTGCAAGGAGGGGATGGGCTGCTCCAGGGAAAACAGGGGGGAGGAGGTGAAAGTGCCCTGCACGGGAGGTTTTGGTCTGTCCCAGCCGTACTACACACCACCCGCGGTGGCCAGGATTGCAGCGGGGGTTGCTTCTGGGAGTGGGGCGCAGGGCAGTGCCAGGGAACGAACACTCCCAGCCACCCTGGCACCTCAGTGATTCTCAGTTTTGTGTGTCTCTCTATAGGTGGTCAAGGCCATCAACAGGATGCTGCTCCGCAGGGTTGTCTGCCTCACCGACCTGGACGCGGTCATCCAGGGGTTCGGTTTCTTCTGCTTCCCTAACTGCAGGGGTTGGGGGGGGGGGGCGATTTACGGAACACACATCCCCGTCCATGCCCCAGAACACCAGGCCTCCCTGTATGTCATCAGGAAGGGCTACTTCTCAGTGATCCTGCAGGCTGTGTCTGACCACTGGGGCTAGTTCACGGACATCAATGTGGTCTGGTCTGGCAAGGCACACGACACATGGGTGTTCCACAACTCCTCCATGTGCCAGAGGCTGCATGCCAGGACATTCTTCCCCAACCGCCACATCAGGGTTGGGGATGTGGACATGCCTGTGGGCCTGGTGCGGGATGCTGCCTACCCCTTACAGCTGTGGGGGTATGTCTACACTAGCTCATTAATTCGAGCTAGGTAGGCAAATCAGGCAACCAGAGTTGCAAATGAAGCCCAGGATTTAAATATCCTGGGCTTTATTTGCATGTTCCCGTCCGGCTGCCATTTCTAAATCCCTCTTAGTTCGAACAAACGGCCCGCAGCTACACGCGGTAGTTTAAAGTTAATCCGAACTAAGTCCTTAATTCGGATTAACTGTTTCTCTTCGTGGAACTGCCTGACCACGGGCAATCAGTTCAAATGAAGGGGATTTAAAAATGGCGCCTGCTTGAGAACATGCAAATGAAGCCTGGGATATTTAAATCCTGGGCTTCATTTGCAAGTTCGAATGCTTACATTAGCCACCCTAGTTCGAACTAGGGGACAAGTGTAGACATACCCTTATGGATCTGGGTGACCCCCTCTCCCACAGTGAAGCTACCAAAATCTTTTAAAGAATTGGCAGTGTCTTCTTTAGTAGGAAGTTCTTTCAGTCCTTGGCAAAATTATAGAGGGAATCTTCAAGAAATCCATTTTGAAGCACTTGGAAAAGAGGAAAATAGTCAGGAATTGTCAGAATGGACTCACCAAGGGAAAGTCATGCCTTGCCATCCTGATTGCCTTCTATGATGAGGTAACTGGTTCTCTGGATATGGAGAATGCAATGAACGTGATATACCTTGAATTTAGCAAAATTTTAATATTTTCCCCCTGCTATTCTTGCCCGCAAGTTAAAGAAGTACGGATTGGACAAATGGACTGCAAGGTAGACAGAAAGCTGGATAGATCATCTTTCTCAACAGATGGCTCACTGTCTGGTTGGTTCACTGTCAATGGCTCGCAGTCTGGTTGGCAGTCGCTATCAAGGAGAGTGCCCCAAGGATCAGTTCTTGGGCCATTTTTGTTCAAAATCTTTATTAATGACTTGCTCAAGGGGATGACTTGCACCCTCAGCAAGTTTCAAGCTACGGCTTCAGGTTGTTGTGAAGAAGGAATTCCATCCTCCCCCAGACCAATCCCTTGCTCCCCCTCTACCCTACCACCTGAACAGAGCTGTTGTTATTCTCCTCTGGGTTTGCATGCATACAAGTAGGAAATTGCCCTACATACACATAATATATTGATACAATTTGTTCTAAACAAATACACCTTCTTCCCTTGCCTCTCCCCGGATAGACCTGCTTTCTGCAATCCCTTCTGGCAACTGGGCATTTTCCACAAGCTTAATGAAGTCAGTGAGAATCTCCGTGTTGGCTTGGACTGCCTTTGCTCCAGCAAGCCAATGTTTATGGGGTGCAACTGCTCCCAGGTAGGATCTAGCAAATTGTATTTCCCTGAAATGATTCAGAGATGTTGCTGGTGCTGTACAAAGACTAAGAGTGATAATTAACAGATTGCAGCACAGTCTGATAAATATCACTTGCATTAAACTAGATATCTGCACTTCAGTGCGTCCCAGGCACCAAAGGCTAAGAATTAAATGGCAAAAAACCCATGTCAGCAGTGGGGAACATCTGTGTGTGGCTCTTTAAGTTTAGCTGCTGGCTGGCTGCACTAGAGGGTTTGTTTTGCACAACGTCCACAGACACCGAACTTTGTGGCTTCCAGTGGCTGCAGTTCTCCATTCACAGGCAGTGGGAGCTGGTAGCATCATCGACAGGCCAGGCCACCACTTCCCACTGCTCCCATTGGCTGGGAATGGTGAGCCGTGGCCACTAGGAGCTGCGAGCAGTTGTGCCTGCGGATATCAGATAAACAAACCACTTGAGGGCCTGCCTGGTGGTTTATCCCGATAAAACCGCAAATTATCGTATTGGTGGAGCGCTTCAACAAAACTTTGAAAGAGATGCTCTGCCAGTTCATGCGGGAGGACCCTTGAGGCTGAGAGGGTCTACTTCCCGCCCTGTTATTTCCAGTCGGCGAGGTTCCACAAGCCACAACGGGGTTCTCACCATTCAAACTGCTGTACGGCCAACATTCTCGCAGGATCCTAGACCTCCTGAAGGAGGATTGGTAGGAACAGGCCACGGCCTGTCAGGGAATGATCCAATACATCTTGCAGCTGCGGAAGAAGCAGAAGCAGGTGGGGGAGTACGCCCGGGCGAACCTGGCACGCGGGCAGGAGCACCAGAAGAGGTACTATGACTGGACGGCACGGGTCCGGGAATTCCAGCCAGGAGACCGAGTGTTTTTACTCCTCCCCACGCCGGGGTCCAAATTGACAGCCCAGTGGCAGGGACCTTATAAAGTGGTCCAGCGGATTGGGACTGTGGACTATGAAGTTCGCCTGTCTGGGCGAAGGAGAGATAAGCAAATATTCCACGTAAACCTCCTAGAAAAGTGGACCACCCCCGAGAGCCTGCTGGCCACCTTGGTACCATCGGGGGATGACCTCAGGCCTTGGGGCAGCGACTGCCAAGAAGAAGCGGAGGTCAACCTGAACAGGGATGTAACGGCTCCGCAGCATCAGCAACTCCAAGAGTTGTTGGCCCGATAGAAGACTGTGCTCACAACCCGGCCAGGCTGTACAACGCTGGGCTATCAACGGATCATTACCGAGGCTGGCAAGATCATCCGGGAACCCCTCTGACCCTTAACCTGAAAAATGTAGAAAACAGTCTGGGAAGAGATAAAGCTGATGTGGCAGTGGGATGTGATGGAGGAGTCTCACAGTGAATGGCTCAGCCCTATCGTCCTGGTCCCAAAATTGGACGGAACGACTAGGTTCTGCATAGACTTCCGACGGGTCAACTCACTATCTCGGTTTGACGCGTACCCCATGCCCCAAGTAGACGAATTCCTAGAGCGGCTGGGGCACGCCAAGTACCTGTCCATGCTGGATTTGATGAAGGGGTACTGTCAGATCCCCCTGGAGCCCGAGGCCAGGGAGAAGACAGCATTTTCCATCCCGTCTGAAGGACTGTTCATTTGGGCTATAAAAATCCATGTGTGTTGGAGAAATCCCAGAAGAAATTGAGACTGCTTCTCCCCTTTTACAAAAGCAAGCTATTGTGACATCACAATCTCCATTTATTGCTGATTGGCTGTATGTTGTGTGTTCAGGAGGGGCCAGAGGATGTTTCTATCAGTTTTTGCCATTAAATTCAATTTATATGGGTCACCATGTTCTATGGATCTGCTTATGCATCCATGAGCTCATACTGAGTTATTCTTTACCTATTTCCTGCACATGTAACCAATCCTTTTGGCTCATATTGTTCTCTGAGGAGCTGGGTGCAGACACCACTGTTGTGTGTAATTGTAACCCAACTCTAGGTCAAATATTTCATGACTTTGGAAATATGGCAACTCACTCCACTTCCAGTGGAAATGCCCATGCATGAGGTACTCTTTATAAAGGGGAACCTACCAAAGGCAGTCACCAAAGTTTTAGCACCAGACTGCAGGCCTGTAAGCCTAAAGTGAGATTGTATCGCTTCCAATGAGTGCAAGCCTGAACAGTATAGAATGGGAGATAGCAGTGGACACCTGCATGCAGTTCTCTAGGACTCTGAGGCAAGAGTTTCCATTGCACATTCATGACTATTAGAAATAACCACCCAGGGAGAGTGGAGGAGTCTGATGATTTTCAATGGGGTGTTCTTGCCTGAAAACCAAACCCTGTGTGAGCTCATGGGAATGTAATAAACAATAATCACCCTCCACACCCTGCTTCCAGCTTGTGAATTTCTGGATGTAGAAGAAGCTGCATAGGAAACCCTACATGGCATGGACCCTTCAGACAGGTAAGTATAATTGATTCGGAAAAAGGAGTAAACAGTGAGATGGGAAAATTTGCAGATTATACTAAATTGATCAATATAGGGAAATCCAAAGAAGACTGAAGAGCTTCCAAAGGATCTCTCAAAACTAAGTGACAGGGCAACAAAATGTCAAATATCAGAGGGGTAGCCGTGTTAGTCTGAATCTGCAAAAGCGACGAGGAGTCCTGTGGCACCTTATAGACTAACTGAAGTGTAGGAGCATAAGCTTTCGTGGGCAAAGACCCACTTCGTCAGATGCATGTCACATGCATCTGACGAAGTGGGTCTTTGCCCACGAAAGCTTATGCTCCTACACTTCAGTTAGTCTATAAGGTGCCACAGGACTCCTCGTCGCTTTTGCAAAATGTCAAATGAATTTCAATGTTGATAAATGCTAAGGAATGCACATTAATAAAACATAATCCCAACTAAATGTACAAAATGATGAGGACTAAATTCAAGACAGAGATCTTGCAATTATTGTGGAGAATTCTCTGGAAACACCCACTCAGTGTACAGAAGGAGGCAAAAAGCAAAGAGAATGTTAGGAATCATTTTTAAAGGGATAGAGAATAAGACAGAGAATATCTAATTGCCTCTGTAAAAATCCATGAAAAATCCATCTCTTGAATACTGCATACGCATGTAGTCACCTCATCTCAAAAAAAGATGTCTTAGAATTGCAAAAAGTTGAGAAAAGGGCAACAAAAATGATTAGGAGTTTGGAATGGCCACTATATGAAGAGAGATTAAAAAGACTGGGACTTTTAAGCTTAGACAAGAGGAGATTAAAGGGGGATATGACAGAGGTCTATAAAATCAGGACTGGTGTGGAGAAAATAAACAAGGAAAAGTTAGTTACTTGTTCTCATAACACAAGAACTCCGGGCCACCAAATGAAATTAACTAGGGCTTACCAAATGACATTAATAGGCAGCAGATTTAAAACAAAGAAAAGTTTTTCTTCACACAATGCCCAGTCAACTGGTGGAACTCCTTGCCGGAGGAAGTTGTGAAGACCAGGACTTTAACAGGGTTCAAAAAGGAACTAGATACATTCATGGTGGATAGGTCCATTAATGCTTATTATCCAGGATGGGTAGAAAAGGTGTCCTTATTCTCTTTTTTTCTGAGGCTGGAAATGGATGACGGAAGAGGGATCATTTGATGATTCCCTGTTCTGTTCACTTCCTGTGTGGCATCTGGCATTGGCCACTGTCAGATGATGGGATACTTTGGTCTGACCTAGTATGGCTGTTCTAAAGTTCTTAGACCAACGTTAGCCTTAAGACGTGTCTCTAACTTGTCAAGGAGAGGTAGTTTGCCATGATACCTGATGGGAGTGAAGCAGAGGTGTGCGAAGTTTATGTGGAAAGGGAATGGAACATTTTCCCCAGGGAGCAAGATGTTTCTTCTTAATAAATTCCACCTTCAGCTGCCTTGTTGCCCACATATGCAAACCAAAACCCGATAGACTCTGATGTGCATGAAGATACATATGAATTTGTGGACACATTGCCTCTTTGTCCTGCTTATGCCCACTTGGTATGTTTATTCCACCCATCTCCATTAGAATTTCACCCACTCTTGCTCCCACCCAGTCGTTACACACTACTTCTCTGAATACAACTTAACATCCCCTGCCCCCATGGATCCCACACTCTCCTATCCACCAGCTTACTCAACACACATATTTTGCATATTTAACCTGTCTGCACTGCACACCCTCTCATTCTGAGAACCCATGTTGTGCCCTCAGGATCATACCACATATAGGAGAGCAGGAAGATCTCAGCCAAAGTCTCTAGCACGGGGGGGACCTTTTTTGGTTTGGGGGCCATTAACCCACAGAAAAATCAGTTAGAAGCCACATACACGTGAGAAGCAAAAAAGCAAAAAACAAAACACTCACAACTCTTAGGCTGTGTCTATGGGTGTGTCTAGACTACCTAGTTTTGTCGACAAAAGTGGACTTTTGTCGACAAAACAATACCAGCGTCTACACTACCGCGGAGTTCTGTCGACATAACGTCGACAGAACTCCGTGGTTTTGTCGACGCTGGTATACCTCATTTTACGAGGCAAAACACCTTCTGTCGACAGAGTTCTGTCGACAGAAGGTGTTATTGCCTGTAACGTTGCGTCCAGACTACGGAGTTCTGTCGACAAAGCGGCTTGCTTTGTCGACAGAACTCCATGTGTCTGGACACAAATTGTCGACGGAAGTTTTGTCGACAGTATCTGTCGACAAAACTTCCGTCGACAAAACGCGGTAGTCTAGACATACCCTATATCATCTGATTTTGCGGAAAAACTTCCCAGCTATCTACACTGGCCGCTTGAATTTCCAGAAAAGCACTGACGATCAGTGCTTTTCCGAAAATACTATGCCGCTTTTTTTTGGGACCAAAGTCTTTTTCCGAAAGACTTTTGTGCAAAAGGGCCAGTGTAGACAGCATAGTACTGTTTTCCGCAAAAAAGCCCCGATCGCGAAAATAGTGATCGGGGCTTTTTTGCAGAAAACCGTGTCTAGATTGGCCATGGACGCTTTTCCACAAAAAGTGCTTTTGCGGAAAAGCATCCTACCAATCTAGACGTGATATTTCTGAAAATGCTTTTAACGGAAAACTTTTCCATTAAAAGCATTTTCGGAAAATCATGCCAGTGTAGACGTAGCCTTATTGACGTGGCTCCTCACTGAGAAGGAGAAAGACATTTCCTTCACACAGAGACTAGGGAGCACCAGGCTTGTATATCTTGTATGCACCAGCCCTGCCATGGGGCAGCAGGGGCTGGAGTGCCAGCACAGGCACTCCAATGCAGGGGGGGGATCCTGAATCTTGGGGGCCAGATCCAGGCATGAAGGAAAGGGTCTGTATGGGTACATCTACACAGCAAGGCTAATGTCAGAATAAGCTACACAACTTCAGCTACATCAATAGCCTTGTCTAAGTCGAAATAGTTTAATTCGGCTTTTGGGGCTTTCTACATAGCAGGAAGTCGAAGGAAGAACACGCTTTCTTCGACTTCTCTTACTCCTCGTAAAATGAGGGTTATAGGAGTCGGAGTAAGAAGTCCTCCAGTTTGACATTATTTTGAAATAACAGGTTTCCTGTGTAGACGCGATCTTTATTTCGGAATAATCTCAGTTATTCCATGTGACAGGGCACTCCCGCCCCGCACTCAGAGCGCTCGGGGGGACGCCGGGTGGGCACACCGGGGGGTGGTGAGCTCGGTCAGGCCCGCCACGTCGGGCTGCGTGGACGCACCGGAAGTCGGCGCGGGGAGCGTCGGGAGGCAGAGGGCGCCGACCGGCAGGGCCCAGGAGGGAGGGGCCGGTGAGGCACGGGCTGATGAGGTCACGGGGGAAGGGTGGCTGGAGAGCGTCGCAGGGGAAGTGACGGAGAGGGGGAGCGGAGCCGGCGGGGGATTTAAACCCGGGGTCGGCACAGTGCAGGGGGAGGAGGCGAACGGAGCAGGAGGAAGGAAGAAGGAGGGAGAGGTGAGACGGGATATCACAGGAGGGGCGGGCCAGGAGGCCTGGTGGAGTAGGAAGCGGCCCAGGGCAGGGTCGTGGAGCCCGTGAGCGGGTGCATTTTGGGGCATTTCCCCCATCCGCTAGGGAGGGACCGTGGGTCCCTGCCTTTAGGGCCCTGGGCCGGGGTTCGTAGAGGGGGCGGGCCCAAACCCCCCTACTCCGCTGACCGACGGATCCGGCTCGGGTGGAGGCACAAGCGCGCACAATAAAGGGTCATCGGCCGTGGTGGTGGCCCATTATGGTTGACTCTCTGTGACAGACTAGTTTGTAGTTGACTCTCGGTGACGAACCAGTTCACATTCCAAAATAACACTGTTGTGTAGACATAGTGGCTACGTCTAGACTGGCATGATTTTCCGCAAATGTTTTTAACAGGAAAATTTTCCATTAAGAGCATTTGCGGAAAAGAGCATCTAGATTGGCACGGACTCTTTTCTGCAAAAGCACTTTTTGCAGAAAAGCGTCCGTGCCAATCTAGATGCGCTTTTTCACAAAAAAGCCCCGATCGCCATTTTCGTGATTAGGGATTTTTTGCGCAAAACAAATCTGAGCTGTCTACACCGCCCCTTTTGCACAAAAGCTTTTGCGCAAAAGGACTTTTGCCCGAACGGGAGCAGCATAGTATTTCTGCAAGAAGCAGTGATTTCAGACAGTAGGAAGTCAGTGTTCTTGCGGAAATTCAAGTGACCAGTGTAGACAGCTGGCAAGTTTTTCCACAAAAGCAGCTGCTTTTGCAGAAAAACTTGCCAGTCTAGACACAGCCAGCCAGTATGTATTTAGTGGAAGGCCCATCTTTACTAGAGAAACATCCCTGGTCTATCCCCCTCCAGCCTTATCTTTGTCTTTGCTTTCTTGGGCAACAAAATGGTCCCCATGCCAGAGGCTCTTCCCAGGGCCTGGTTTCCCAGTTCTGAGCTGCTGATGGGGAAAAAGGAATCTCTGGCCTGGTGGCATGAATATTTAAAAATGCTTGGATGGATGGGATAGTTATGCATATTTCCAAATCAAAATACAGATTCAATTAAGAAAGAAACAGAGCACCATCCCACCTTGCCACAGCAACACTTTGCCAAAGCACTGCTGCCCCCTGCTGGCCCAGCAGTGCATCAGCAAACAGCGGCCTTGGTAACTGTGGAGCTTGTGATGTGGGTGACAATGGAAAACTAAGACAAAGCTTCTGTATATTCTTCTCTATGGTCAGTTATTCTCCACACTTACACTGTAAAAGTAGTAGGTTCAACGCAAACGTTAAGCTATCTCTGTGCAGTTGTGGCAATGAAGGGCTGATCAGGCCACGTGGTCCTTTAGACCTTTTCTTATTTCAATTGGCTTCATCTTACAGATTTTCACTTCTCATTGGCTTCTCAACATATCAGCCGAATGTATCAGCTTTACCACTGTACAACCAAGGTCTTGTTCTGCTTTTATTGGTTATTAATCAAATATACATTTTATTTTAATTAATCCCACATGTATTTTAACTAGCACTGTCTTTTGTGTTTGCAGTGCTCTGGGTCGTCAGGTCACTTTGATAAGGAGGCTGCCTGTGTTTGCAGGTCCTTTTTATAGAACCCTCAGGATGGTTTGAAAATGTCAGTATAGTTTCTTTAAATGTTATTTTACTATAAAATTTACTTGGCGTTACACAGGTCCTTACCTCAAATAAATTGTGCTTTTCTTCATTGAAATCATTGCTCTGGAGTGGGGCCGGAGATGAGAGGTTCAGTTTTCAAGCTGTGCCAGGAAGAAAGGACAACCCCAGCCCTATCTCACCACAGCAGCAAGCACATCTGGGAGACGGGTGCATGTGTCCCAGCTGGGGGACCAACAGGCACACAGATAGACACACAAACAGACAAACACTCTGAAATATATAATAGGTAGCTATCCTTTTCTCCACCGCTGCCCCTTGATGGACTATCCCAGTCTCCATCTGTGTCCTTTCTTCCCCCTTGTGGTTATACTAGAGTATAACTCCCTTTCCATTTCATGAGAAACAATTGAATGCCAGGCACATCCCATTGTCCTGGCACAAACACTTACCTCGAATTATGTTGTGATCAGTGCTTTTTTTGTACTCCAGGGGAAAATTTGTTGGGGGAAAAAAAAAAAGCTGGGGTGGGGCCGGCATTGCCTTTTAAAAAACGCAGCCCCTTCTCTAATTCACGCGGCCCAGCTAACTGTCAAACATTTGCGTACAAAGGTGCTGGTACGCTCCATTCTTTACAGGTAAGCTCTGATTGGAGGTGCCGGTACTACGTCTGGAGGTGCCAGTACTACATATTGGGCAGTACCGTCACAAAAAAAGCACTGGTTGTGATAAGAGGAAGCTGCCGATTTAATTTGGTGGCCCTAGCTCTTACCATTTTGGAGAGTTCTTAACAAACGGACTCACAGACAGATGAAGGACAGTTAGAAAGACAGATACATATTTCTAAACAAGGGTATGTCTACACTACCCCACTAGTTCGAAATAGGAGGGTAATGTAGGCATACCGCACTTGCAAATGAAGCCCGGGATTTGAATTTCCCGGGCTTCATTTGCATAAGCGGGGCGCCGCCATTTTTAAATCCCCGCTCGTTCGAACCCCGTGTCGCGCGGCTACACGCGGCACTAACTAGGTAGTTCGAAATAGGCTTCCTAGTTCGAACTACCTTTACTCCTCATTCCACGAGGAGTAACGGTAGTTCGAACTAGGAAGCCTAGTTCGAACTACCTAGTTCGTGCCGCGTGTAGCTGTGCGGCACGGGGTTCGAACGAGCGGGGATTTAAAAATGGCGGCGCCCCGCTTATGCAAATGAAGCCCAGGAAATTCAAATCCCGAGCTTCATTTGCAAGTGCGGTATGCCTACATTACCCTCCTAGTCTGAACTAGGAGGGTAGTGTAGACATACCCCAGTAGAGTATAGATGAGATTTACATCTCTTTTCCCTTTAAAAAAATTATAAATTACACATCAGATAAAGTAAGAACGTAATGTACTCTATCTCAGTTGGGAATTTGTAGCTTATAACACATCAAGTTTATAATACAGAAGAAAAAAGATTAATTCAGGAGCTGTCTCTGCCATTTGCTGTGTTTTAAAGCCTTTAGCCTGAGTTATAGCAAGGATTCTGGTCTCTTCAAGGATGTGTATGACATTATTAGTACTAAGAAATTCCATAGTTTCTATGTCATCATTACACCATACACATCCTGGCTTTCAGCCAGCTACACTCTGATTATACCTTCTAAATGCCTTGAGTCTATTCTTTCTGCATTTATGGCTGTTAAAAAGGGAAAATAGACATTTGCCTTCAAATGACGAGCAAGCATGAATTTCAATATTGCAAAATGGTGAGTGCCAACTGTCGTACCTCAGTGTTCTCGTACCTCGGTACCTTTGGTGGTCTGGACTGTCAGTGTCAGCGTCGTCTGGTCAGGGTTGTCCTGGCGCGCTCTTCACAGGACCTCTACTCCATTGTTAAACTTTCGGCTGCGTGCGTAACTATCGGTACTCCCTGTATCTAGAGCGTTAGACCCCGTGCACTTGGGTCAACACAAGAGATCTTTGAGAGGCCCCGGAAACGACAGATGCAGGCAAGGTTTGAAATAAATCGAGCAGGTTTATTGTCAAATGCAAAGCTCTATCAGTTGGTAACAGAGATCAGTACAATGTTACACCACTGGGCACTATGGCCCGCGTTGACAAGGTACCAACACCGGGCAGGCCTATTGCCATATAACAGATATTAACAGCAGTTAGTCAAAGTTAAGCTACTGTGCACTCTGTAAGTTTAGGCAATGACACCTGCCGTTCAGGCGCCTAGTGCACCCCCCAAGGTCGGCCGGAGAGCACCCTCTGCGGTGTCCTTTTATAGACAGGTACAAACAACTTACATCATTTCTTTACGCACCAGGTTACCACCCTCTGTTGCCTAGTTACCACCCCTCACCTTACGGAAGGGGGGCTTACTTACTATCCTGCATGCTGTCAGTTTTGACCCAGTCCTGAACCTAGGTCGGTATGTGCATTAGTTTTTAGGGAGTTTTTGTACCAAGACATTTCTTATTAAGATGTTCCATTACTCCCCTTTGGCTTACAGTCTGTACCCAGTGCCTCCCTGTGTCCTTCCATGCTCGACCTAACTTACACAATCACACAGTTATCAATAGGGCCTCTTTCTTGGCTCCTGTTACTGAACCAAAGTCTTGCTCACTAGATTGCAAGCCTGTTGCTGTTTTCATGTTACAGGCCTCTATTTAGGCCTTCTGACTCCATGTTACTGACCCTCAACTTACTACACCAACATCCCTGCTTAATTCCAGAACAGGCAATTCATTTTCTATATTTTGCATTGTGCTACACAGTTTTAATGAAATTAGTCAGACATCTCTAAACATGAACTCGCTGCCTGTGGGTATGTTAACACAGCAGTGTTATTTTGGAGTAACAGATTATTCTGAAATAATGTTGTGTTTCTAAATTACAAGCCTTTATTTCACAATAATGTTGAGCTAAGAAGACTTCTTACTCCAACTTATGATAACCTTCATTTCACAAGGAGTAAAGGAAATCAAAGGAAGAGTGCCCTTCCTTCGACTTCCTGCTGTGTAGTTAGCACCAAAAGTCATATTAAGCTATCTTGACTTTACGCAATTGACGTAGCTGAAGTTGTGAAGCTTATTTCGACTTTAGCCCTGCTGTGTAGATGTACCCTGTCTGACCTATCTGGCCTACTACTTCATTGAAATGTTCATGAAATTAAAAATGACATTTGATATTCCATTGAGAGTTCTGATCAAAATTGTGACCTTTACAAATCTCAACTAGGTTTATTACCTAATGAAAAATAAAACCAAAATACATAAAGTGCAGAAGAAGGTGTTTCACAGCTACATACAGTATTTCTAACAGATATAACCTTGGCTATCACAAAATTTAAACAACAAATACAGGTTGAACCTTTCTAGTCTGGCACTCTGTGGTCTGGCACCATCTGTGGATGAGTATTTTTTTAGTTAACCGGATGTCCACTTCAGATGACTCCAGTCATCCGAAGAAGTGGGCTGTGCCCACGAAAGCTCATGATGCCATCTACATATTTTGTTAGTCTATAAAGGGCTACCAGACCATTCATTGTTTTTTTAAGTTTATCCTGTACAGACTAACTTTGCTACCCCCTGAAGCTTCTGCACTTAGCAAGGGTGTGGCCAAATTTCCCGCAATCCCAAATTTCCCGCAATCCCATAAAGTTTGTTTATAGCCACCCATCCTGGCTCTCAGGCAGAGGATATTTCAAACTTACTTCATAAGAAGTTATGGAATTTGCTTATTCCATAGGTCCAGAGGTTACTTGGATTGTACAGCTAGGTGCACTCTGAGCTTTACCTTGTCTTTATGGAAGACCGTATAAGTTGTTCAAATGTTCGAACTTTCAGTTTGGATACCCTTCTGGCTGGAAAAGTTTCTGATGTCTGTGCACACACATTTCCTTGCAATGGACATGAACAATATATCTCAAAGACAATAGCGGAGTCATCATCTTTTTATGCAGGGGGCAGTTAATTCAGATCATGGACACATGCCTCCCCTATTTCTGCTTTCCTCAAGCCAGCACAAGTGTATGTATGGGGCAAAGGTGCCTGAGCTGGGTGAATTACTGCTGGTACTGGAGGACAGGGGAGACAGGAAGTGGAGATGGTACAATAGAGATGAATTTGAAACAAGAAGCTGGGAAATGCCATTTTCCTTCCTGCAAGAGAACCTGCTGCACAGGGCCTTGTCTAGAAGCCATAGCACAAGTGAGAAGAACTGGTTATGGGAAGGTTTCAGAGCAGAGAGAGGGCTGAGGTGCGATGGGGTACAGAGAGAGACATATTACACACCATAAACATCTTGTAACTGGACCCAACTCCTCTAACAACAACACAAATGGATTTGTAAAAGGTGTAATGCACTGGTAAAAAGTAACCGTGTGAGCTCCCTGAAACATCAAAATATGTATGTTCCCACATCTGGGAACATCCTTGGTAGGGTTAACATGCAATAATGACCCTTTATTTTATTTATTTCTAATTTCAAGTGGAAAAAGAATAAATGTTTATGGAAAATAAATAGCTAAACAGCCCTTGCACATTGATCAAAACACTCAGAGTCACATTTCAACAATATTGAATAACAACACATTACTTTTATTAAAAGGGGAATAATGAGTCATTATGGGTAACATGAGGGCTCCATTGTAGGTTTTCCCCAGCTCATATGATTCTTTGTAGTCCAGGTAAAAAGGCTCCAATGATTTTAAAGGCAAGGCATCATCTACCAGTTTCCTAGAGAGCCTGCCTTGACAATCTTTGATGTCATTAGTTTTACCAGTACCTGCAAAAATGAAAGAGACACTTAAATTCTGTGCCTATATCCATTAACATGAAAATATGACATTTACTTTCAAGTCAAATGCACATTAGGAATTTCTTCATCACTGAATGGTGATTGCAAGTATCTCTGGTTATCATCAGAATAGGGGATTCATTTTCTGTAATTTATATTCCGCAACAGTGTTTTAATCAAGATACTCAGATATATCTGAACATGAAAAATAAATTAGCTTGGGATATTAAAAATATCAATTTAAAATAATGGATCAGGTGTAAATGTGAAAAAAGTTAATTGAAATGTTCATCAACATTAAGAAAACATTTGAAATTCTATTGAGAGATTTGATCAAAATTGTGACCTTTAAAAGTCTTGACAAACATTGTTAAAGAGAGTAAAATAAAATGAAAATACATAGTATAGAAAAATGTGCCTCACATCCATGTACAGTATTTCTGACAAATACACCAGTGCCTATTGCAAAATATAAACAACAAGCACTTATTTATACAATTGGTGTTATTCTCTGAACTCATAGACCTTCCAGTTCTGCCTCCCAGCTCAAGTATCCCCAAATTCTGACCATGTACTGGTGGCTAGCCATTGCTAGCAGCCCAGTCTGGTGGCAGCATGGAGCTGTGAGCATGCTCAGTGAAGTAGCTAGGAGAGCACACTGCAATTGCATGCATATAATCCCAAACAAATTGACTCCCTTATGATTTTGTGGCTTGGCAATTTCTCATCCCACTCCACTCTTCCTATTTTAGAAAAAAAAATCCAGTCTTGATTTAAACATTTTCAGTGAGGGAGAATCCTGAACTATATTCAGTATATTTTTTTAACTGGTTAATTACCATCATCAACAATGTCTAATTTATTTCCGGACTGAGTTTCCTAGATTCAGCTTCCCGCCTTTGGATCATGTTATATTGTTGTCTACTAGACTGATGAACCTATTATCAAATATCGATCCCCATGTAGATACTCATAGACTGTCATCTATAGATAGACATCTATCAGGGATGATCTAGATGGTTCTTGGTCCTGCCATGAGGGCAGTGAACTGGATTCGATGACCTGTTTGGGGTCCATTCCAGTTCTAGTGTTCTATGATTCTTTGATCAAGTTACCCTTAATCTTCTCTTTGATAAGCTAAATAGATGGATTTGCTTGAGTCTATCACTATAAGCTATACTTTTAATGCTTTAGTCATTCTTGTAGGTTTTCAGAATCAGAATCAGAATACTAGGACTGGAAAGGACCTCAAGAGATCATCGAGTCCAGTCCCCTGCCCTCATGGCAGGACCAAACACTGTCTTTTCTCTGAACCCTCTCTGGTTTGTCATTGCTCTTCTTTTTGGGGGGAAGAGGCAAGCACAGGACTTTAGCAACCACGCCAGTGACAAATGCAGAGATAAAATTGCCTTTCTACTCGCACTTCAGATTTCCATAGTTATTCATCCAGGATGCCTTTACTGCAGCGCTATTTCAGGATCCCGGAAGTATACCAAAATAGCTATTCTGCATCTATTGAAGCAGCCATTATTTTGAAATAGATTTTTAAATAACAGGTGGCTTATTCTAACATCCTGATAACCCGCATTTAACAAGGGTTAAGGTGCATTTTGGAATAGCAAGTTATTTCAAAATTTGGCACTGTGTAAACAGAGCCATATTATGAAACAAGCTATTTCAAAGTACACTCGATATAAGCTACACAATTTGGGTAGCACAGATTGCGTACCTTATTTTGAGCTAAGAGTGTTGTGTAGATGCATCCCCAGGGGTCACATTAACTCTTGGGTCACAGCATCACAATGGGAGTTCATGTTCAGTTGACTATCCATAAGACCCCTGAATCTATTTCAGAATCACAATGTCTCAAGATAGAATATCCCAGCCTATGGCCTACATTCTGAGATATATACATTTATATTTAGCTATATTAAAGTCCATATTGTTTGTTTCAGCCCATTTTACCTGGTGAGCCACATCACACAGTTCATTGTGGAAAATTCATGGATGTTCCCACTAAGAAAGAGGCAGGTTCAGAAATGGACACACATGTGGAGGATGGAGGTATTGTAGTAAGTCTGGAAATTGCCTTTATCATGTGTGCTTACCAATGCTCTGGCAACACCATAAAAGAATTCAGAGGACAGTTACCACGATGTATGACCAGCATGCAGCAGGCATCTTTTGCCCTCTGCTGCCCTACTTGCAAGCACTGTCTTAGGGGTAGTTCTGGAGACAAGGCTGAATGTTATCAGGTATTAGCAGAGCCACCGCTAAAGCAGAGAGCTCTACAGGCTGTGCACCAGCCAGGGACAACAGAGTAAGGCAGCTGTAAGTAGCAGAAGTCAGTACGAGTCAAAGTGCCCCCAGAACATCCAGAGTCAAGGTACAGGAGCCTCCTTTGCCCATGTCCCTAGGCTTTGTCATGTGTGAGTGTAACCACCACCAAGGTGGATTTGAACATGGGACCTTACTATAGGAGCCTCTACCCTCTGCGCTAAAAGCCAGCTCGCTCCCTGCTGTAGAGGTCTCTTGATCTTAACTGTTGCAGTGGTCTAGGTGCCACTTGCAGTACTCAGTAACCACACTAGGTGTGCGGGTTACATATGTCCCCTAGGTGAGGAAGCGTGTCCTGAGCTTTCAAGACCCAGTTGAGATGCCAGACGAGCCCCCACTTGTAACCACCACCAAGGCGGATTTGAACCTGGGACCTTGGGAGCTGACTATAGGAGCCTCTACCCTCTGAGCTAAAAGCCAGCTGGCTCCCAACCCGTGCTGTAGATGTCTCTTGATCTTAACTGTTACTGTGGTAGATGTGCCACTTGCAGTACTCAGTAACCACAGGTGGTGTGTGGGTTACATGAGCAGCACAAAACAGCTTGGGTACATAAAAAAGAAAGACCAAGAGTTCTCTTTACAAAGCAATGTCTCCCCTGGACTTACCGCCGACAGCAGGGGGAAAACAAACCGCAGCGGCCGATGCGCATTGTATAGAGGGGACAACGGACAGGGAAGCAGAACCCTCTTCGTCTTATGCATATGCTAGTGCCAATGATTCCACGGTCAGCAACTGCACACAAAAAAGTTGCGATGTTCAGTTACACAGCAGGGAAGCCAGAGCTGTGGCTGTAGCCCAATGGGCATTTTGCATGTAATGGATTTCTCATGTATTCAGCCCCTGACCAATCAACCCAATTATCTTCCTGTGCACCATTTTACTTGTTTTTTACATCTACTTAAATGACTGTAGCTCTCTGCACATTCAATGGCTGCCCCTAGGAAGAGAACGGAGCAAGTTAATGAAGCAGATGGGCTGGCTGCCATAGGTGTCCTTCATGGCCTACTCAGGGACAGAAAGTAAGTAGGTTCCTGAATCTCCAACTTCCCTTAGGGTGTGTCTAGACTACAGGGTTTTGTATCCACACTGTGCTATTGCATCCACACTGTGCTTTTATGAAAGAGAGCATCTAGACTCTCTGGGTATGTCTAGACTAACTGGCTAGACCCAGTTTACGCAAACGAAGTTTATGCGGCGCCCAGTTTATGCAAATGAAGCCCAGGAAATTCAAATCCCGGGCTTCATTTGCAAGTGCGGTATGCCTACATTACCCCGCTAGTTCGAACTAGCGGGGTAGCGTAGACATACCCTATGATATTGAGATTAGAATATTTCAACCTGGAGTTTAGTTGTGCTTTTAGTAAAGTATCCAGTCCCCACAGGCATAAAGCGACGCCTCATTGCTGTCTCCCACATCTGTATGTAATTTTTCCTTTCATACATGTTCAAAATAACCCCCAGGGCAGATTTGAACCTGGGATCTCTGGACCTTCATGTAGGAGTTATCACTCTAGCTGCTCTTCAGTTTAGGCTTGTAGGGCTCCCTTGTTCCTATCTCTTGCTGTAAGTGGTCTAAGGGCTACTATATGGGACAGTGAACCACACTACTGGGTGTGTGGGTTACATAGGCAGAGGGCCAACAGCCACCATGGGCCCTTGGGCAAGGTGTGTTTGGCGGAGGCACTGCACTCCTGGAAGGGGCAGGGTCTTAGGTGAGAGGGGCGGGCCTGAGACAGCTAGGCCGTGGAGCCAATCAGACTGCAGCACTGCTCTCCCCAGACCTTAGCGCTCCAGCACTCAAGTGGTGATTCAAAGGGACCTGGTGCTTCAGCCATGGCTGCTGCTACCTCAGTCCCCTTTGAATCGCTGGATTCTAGAGCAACTACCCTTTTGCCCTCCCGTCAAAGCCCTGAACAATTAACACTAGTGTGTAGAAGAACTTAGACTCTAATTCATGGATTCCTGGATCCCAGCTCAGTTCACCCTTCTCTAGTACAAACTGTATTTTCATTGGGTCAGGCCAAAGGAAGAGGATGCATCTTGTATGTGTCCACATGGACATTCAGGTCAGTCTTTCCTCACGGCTTCCTGGCATGGGGCAGAATGAAAAGGGAAGTTTACCAAGGGCCCCCAAAATGATGGAGGGGCAGGTGGGCCAAATTTAATTGACAGGCATTGACCAACCTCTTTTAAACCATGCGCGTGTGCAACAATTTTGATACGGGGACACCAGCACCAATCTCACCTGTGCCTACTTCAAAGATAAAATTGTCTCTCTGCGCCTAGTCAAGATTCTCCTGTATATGCAACTAAGAATTGCACAAGCCCCTTTGGCCACAGCTGTGCTTTGGGAGTCTGTGTTCAACTGGCTGTTTTCCTCTTACCCCCAGTTTTCCCCCAGAGTCATTGACTCTCAGGATAGATTGCTCCTTACTGCAACTATGTCTACATTCTTTTTTTCCTACATTTATACATCTTGTCTGCATCCAACTTACTATGCTATCCATATCATTCTCTACCAAAGATGTGTTCTCTTCAATATTTACCACCCCCTGAATTTCTTTGTCATCTGCAAACTTTAACAGTGAGTTTATGTTTTCTTTCTGGTCACTGATAACAACATTAAATAAGACAGGACCAAGAACCAACCCCAGGGGCATTGAATGTAGATCATGTTTTTACAACCACATCTGAACAGATTTTCTTAGGCACATCAAAGACCCCTATCTGTCCCCAAGTTTGTTCCCCAGCTAAATTTCAAGTACAGTACAAGCTTTGTTATCTGACATTATGGAGAATGGGGGCTGCTAGTTAATCAAATGTACTGGCTACTTAAGCTTTACACCAATGGTTCATTAATTTTTCACTGTATGCTAGCCATAGTCGCAGTATGGTTTAGATAATATCTGATAATGGTATTATCTACAGAAGCACAACACCAACAAACTTTACTGCCACAAGTTTACAAACTGGACTGGATATTAACATGACAGATACGATAGCTTATACTATCTCTACTATAAACACTAGATATCTTTAAAAAAAGAATTGGGGGGGGGGACCCTATACTACAAAATTTAAGCAGCCTTTATACAGACTCACAAAGGTTTTTTCCATATTTTCCCTTCATTTCATCAAGTCTTACCTTCAGTGCTTTGTGCCACCAGGAAGAAGACAGCAAAAAGAAGGTAAAGTATCTTCATAGCTAATGTTTTACTGGGTGCCCAATGTCACTGAGGAGAAAGACTTCGAGTCAGACGAGAGATTGGGAGTTTCTCTATTTATCAGTGCACTAGGGCTTGTGATATGCAGATCTGTTGAAATCTTGTTTTCATACAAATGACATTTATGACAAACGTGTGCTGCAATCTCTTAATTATAGAGAGATTAACCTATATACAGCAGCAGAAAATTCCCAGAACATCCCAGGGAAATAAAATTGACAAATCCCTGCCTGGAGGAAGTTGCAAGGTGAATATTTTATACTTTGCAAATTTCTATTTGGTGATCAAAAGCACATTGACATCTTTGCAAATCCACCTACTGACTATTCCAGATAACATAGGAAACACCCCTGTGCACAAAAGATAAAATAAAAAAACCCTCCTCTTTCCCTTCTGCTGCCAATTAAACCCACTTTGGCCTCTTGTCAGAACCAAACAAGTTGGAGGGAAAATTTGCTGATGTTTGAGGAAGTTTCTCTTACCCAGAATCACTCATGCACTCGGAACCCAAATTGATATTCCTTAGAGAGATAGGGGAGTTTAATATTATTCTTACATCCCATCAAACCCCTTTCCTGGAGGCCACTCATAATGGAATCATCCATCCTGACAATCCTGTGCTTCTCCCTTGCTTTGTGCTATATACACTTGATCATTACCTGTTCGGTTCACTCCCTCTGGGGTACCTGGTTATAGCCACTGTTGGCAGACAGGATATTGGGCTGAATGGGCCTTTGGTCTGACCCAGTACGGCCATTCTTATGTTCTATGTTCTTATCCATGAAGGGAGGGAGGTCTGTGAGCTTCCTACATCTTCTTCTCAGCATTTTGAGGAGATGGGCCATCACCCTTCTGACTTTCCATGGTAAGGCTGGTGACCCACTCCCCACTCTCAGCATCTTAGAAGGCTGATCATCCCCTTTACAGAGTGAATCTACTGATTTTCTTCTTTGTGCACCGTGTCAGCCATGTCGTAAGACTCTAATGCATTTTTTATATTCAACTTAGGGGTAAATTCAAAGAAGAAAATAGGAATGGGTCTGTGTTCTTTTTTCCCCCTCTTTATAAAATGTTAGGCTACCTGAAAGCATTTTGGTTTTGAAAGTGATTTTTTTTCCTGCTTTTTGTTTAGCTTAAAAATATCAAGGAAGTAATGTCCAGTCTCCCCTCTGTTGCTGCAAATCTCTTTGGGGAAAAGTTTGTGAAGTTCATATACTCAGAGCTAAAGAGGCAGAGTTTGAGACTGTCGAAGAAAGCTTTTTCTATCAACTGCTTAAAAAGCATTTGCATGGAATGTGTGTTTATTTAAAAAATATGAAAAAAAGAATTTTAATTTTTTCAGTAGTAGATGTTGTGTTTTTATCTTACAGGTTCTGTCCCTCTCTGGCTACGTCTACATTGGCAGCTTCTTGCGCAAGAACTCTTTTGCGGAAGAGTTCTTGTGCAAAAACTCTTCCACAAGAGAGCATCTACACTGGAATGTGCTTTTGCACAAGAGATGGGCTTTTGCACAAGAGCATCCGTGCCAGTGTAGACGCTCTCTTGCGCAAGAAAGCTCTAAAGGCCATTTTAACCATAGGGCTTTCTTGCGCAATGAATTCATGTTGCCTGTCTATACTGGCCTCTTGCGCAAGAACAGTTGTACAAGAGGGCTTATTCCTGAGCAGGAACATCATAGTTCTTGCACAAGAAGCCCTGATTTTATACACTAGAACAGGGGTCTCCAAACTTTTCAGCCCGAGGGCCGCATTAACTATCAAACAGCAGTTTGGGGGCCGACTACACACTTGAGGTCCAAATAAAAAACAATCAAAACATGGATGTTGTTTTTAATTATTTATTTAATATTATTTTATTCAGTTATTATTTAATAACACATTGATACACTACACATGAACACCTGTATTAGTGTGAATGGTGAAATTGTTTCCTGGATGCCAAAATAGCAGACATTTCTGGCTTTAGATTTGTTACGCGAAGGAAATTATCACTAAATAAAATAGAGTGCAACATGTTTCGAAATCAGATGCTAATTGACACCAACACCTCCTCATCGCAACAGTCAACCGCAACTGGCAAACTGTGATCAAAATAATCAAGTCTTGAACCAGCAGCAAACCATTTAAAAACTCCGCCACTAGATGGCGTTATATCATCTCATTGACTGTGAACGGAAGTAGAAAAAGTAAGCAGCGAATAAGGTTTTGCAATGTAATGATCGGTTGGAAAACATAACGCACTACTGCGTGCCTCTATTTTAATTCGGTAAAAACATAACGTCCACGTAAGCGGCGGCTGATCTTGGCAGGATACATGTAAATTTCCGTAATTTTTTTTCCGTAGACAAAAAGGTCTCCGCAGGCCGGATGAGAGGGCCTCGTGGGCCGCATCCGGCCCGCGGGCCGTAGTTTGGAGACCCCTGCACTAGAACATCAGTTTACTTGAGCAAGAACACACGGCCAGTGTAGACAGGCAGCAAGTTTTTGTGCAAGAGCGGCCGCTTTGGCATAAGATCGCACCAGTGTAGACACAGCTTCTGTGTATGTATCTGCCTGGGTGCATGGTATAAGAATGCCCATTTACCTGAGGATATCAGAAGGAAAGGGCTCATCTGCCATTAGCACTGCACCAGGCAGCTTCACCACAGTCTTATGTAATAATTCTCTAGGATATGGAGAGTATGAATTTGTTGGCTAACATTCCCCACTCTGAGGGTATGTCTAGACTACATGCCTCTGGCGACGGAGGCATGTAGATTAGGCTACCTGGCATAGGAAAATGAAGCGGCAATTTAAATAATCGCCACTTCAATTAAATTAAAATGGCTGCCGCGCTGAGACAATCAGCTGTTTGTCGGCTCAGCACGCTAGTCTGAACGCTCTGTGGTCGACATCAAAGGCATTTGTCGACCACCCTAGTATGCCTCGTGGGATGAGGTTTACTGGGGCGGTCGACAAATGCCTTTGATGTTGACCATGGAGCGTCCAGACTAGCATGCTGAGCTGACAAACAGATGATCGGCTCAGCACGGCAGCCATTTTAATTTAAATGAAGCAGCGATTATTTAAATTGCCGCTTTATTTTCCTATGCCAGCTAGCCTAATCTACATGCCTCTGTTGCCAGAGGCTTGTAGTCTAGACATACCCTGAGTGGGACTGACTGATGTTGTGTCCCTAGTGCCAACGGCAGCACAAGAAACACACAATGCACAATAACTAGACCTTCACCACAGTTCTTGCTCTGTGAGCTGTGACAGTGATATCAACAGGGCTGTTTCTGGACAATGGCACGATGCCATGGGATGCCTATGTGACAGATGCTGTATGAACTGGACTCATGGACATGACTATACATAACTCAAAGGTGGTTTGAGCGAATAATTTCATGTAACCCATCAATCTTCATGTCACGATCTGCTGGTTCTGTTTATCTTACTCCGTTGTATATATCATTTGTGTGTGTAAAATTAGACACATAGAGCGAGGAATACATTGTGAGTTTTGTTAGAAAAAAAAACTGCCCCCCCCCCCGGTAAAAAAGTTTGGCCAGGCCGCTCTTGCTATAATGGGCTGCAGTAGTCCTTGGGAGAAGCCGACCACACCCTTCCTGCATACCATTGCCTTTAGAAAAGGGGAGGTGTGAAAAGGGGAAAATAGCCTCAGACTCTCCCACCCGTCACCTTGGCGTGAGAACTGCCGGGCTTACCTGGTTGCATGAAACCTGCACAGTTTCGGCCCAACCCCTGGGACACAGACCCCCCACTTGGCGACCGTAGGGCCATATATGGTAATATGCAAGAGCGGGAAAGCAATGTGCAGATTTGGGGATAAATACCCATCGCACAGTTCGCTCGAGGAGGTCTTCGCAACACACCACCGTGCGTGTGCTGTCTCGTATACTTCAAAGTGCTGCCGGTATGATCAACCGACCAGCCACCTCCCCCGACTCTTGGGCGTAACCAAGGTTTTCACAACCGAACCAATATCTGTGAAATGTTCCGTGTGCTGTGTAAGTTGGTATGTATGATTTGATTTTCTTTGTTGTATAAGCTGAGTGTTGTAGTTGTTTTGGTAGTACATAGAGTTTGTAGTTATTATTGTTATTAATTAGTGTAGCTGGATATTTCTAGAATAGAGACTATTCCCCTTGCCATTCCCATCCTTATATTTCTGACACGTTTAACTAGAAATCGTAGAATAAATATAATAAATACTGTAAATTCATTATTAATGCGGTCTATTAAAAATCTTAGAATAAATATTATAAATTAATCAGTTATAAATAAATATCTTTTATTTGCGAAAACGGTCCACCTGGTTCTGTCCTTCCCCGCTTGGGTATGCATCATTGGACCTGTGATTCTCGCGACAAGTTTCAAATATGTGAATGGGAGAGATGAAGGGTGTTACCTGCAACTTCTAGATGAGCTACTGTTAAACAATCTTTTGTCCTTAAGTCTGAGCAGTGGCTGGTAGGGAGTGGCCTCAACTCCTTAACAAAAGGAATAGGAAAGGAGAGGCCTGGGTCTTTTGGCTGGGCTGTACCTGAAGGAAGGGGCCGGGGACCCCAGGACGTGGAAGACAGCCCTAGTTTAAAGTGGCAGCTGGAAAAGAAGTTTTAGGGTGAGTTTAAGTTTGCTCTGAGGTTTCAGTGAAGAATTAGCCAAGCGCTTTTGTTTCTTTTGATTTGTAACCTACATTGCTCTGCCTCCTTTCTCTTATTACTACTTAAATCCTACTGCTTCAACTTCATAAAACCATTTTTATTTTCTATCTATGGCAACAAACCTTACACAAAGTGTGACACACGGTCAGAAAGCCTTCAGCATTTTGCAGCCCAAGCCTGAGCCTATACTAGGGCTTTATTACAAAATAACCCCCCACCAGTCGAATGTATAAGCAGAACGTCCACACTACCAAGCACGTTATTTCGGAATAATGGGCCACTTATTTCAAAATGTGTACTCCTAATTTCCCCAAGGAATAACGCTAATTTAGAAATAGTTATTTTGAATTAGCTGTAATGTGAACACTCTGGTGCCATTATTTCAAAATAACTACTTCCCAGAGTAATTCTAACTAATTATTCCCCAGTGCTTCCTGGGGATCTAAGTCAGCGAAGCGCGTCGACATTACTGGAGCCTGCCTTGGACTAATTTCAAGGTTTCCCCCTAGTGGGGAGGTACTGTTTCAATTTTGCAAAATCAGGAGTTATTAACTCAAATTTAGTTATTTTGAAATAGTTTCCTAGTGTAGACGTCGCCTACAGGACCCGTGATTAACCTGTAGAGACATGTTAGAAAAAGTATTTGAATGGTGACTGGGGTTGTTCAGTGATCATTAGGCTAGAACCTTGAAGTGCCAACATACATTTTCTGAGATTCGGGGTTAATACAGGTTGCACCTCCCGAATCCAGGACTCTCTCATCTGACAACATCCGGGGTCTGACAGGACATGGATTTTGTTGAATGAGAGAGCCCCAAGGCAGGAGGGCCAGCCGCTGAGAGGCGCATGCAAGGCGAGAATGGTGGTAGCAGGGCCGTGGAAGCAGGGCAGGGATAGCCTGGCCACCCAGCTGGGGCTGAGGCAGCCCATGTGTTCTGACCCGGCAGCTGGGTTGTGCCGGCTGCATGCCGGCCAGCAGTGAGGACAGGGCTGTGTCAGCCTGGCTGGCAGTACGGCCGGGCAGCAGCAGCCCAGCAGGGGAATCCAATCTGGGTCTGCAGCAGCAGAGTCACAGCACTGGAGCCGGGGCTGCAGCAACCCAGCTGGGGCCACAGCAGGTCGACAGCCCGATCCGGGCTGCATGCTGGCCAGCCGCGGGGCTGTGGCTACATGCTGCCATGCTGGCAGTGAGGCTGGAGCAGCAGCTATGGCAGCAGGGCTGGGGTAACTGTGTGGCCCAGGCAGCAGTGGGGCCGAAGGAGCCGGCAGTGGGGAAGGATGGTAGGCTGAAGGAGCCAATGGCAGGGTACCTTCCCCGGTCCAGAAAATTCCTTCCACCGGGACTATTCCCAAGGATGCCAGACCAGGGAGGTCCAACCTCTACTAACAGTATATGCACATTTATTTCCTGTGAGGCGTTAGCCATGTAATCAGACAGTTCTTGTCATATACTGCTAGAGAGTTCAAGTTCCAAAGGACATTTCAATGAACAATTAATATGGTCTGATCACAGTATTATTAATTTATTTTTGACATGTATAGCAAACCTCCTGAGACTGATGGCAAATGGGCCTTATGTGAATCCATATAGCTAACTCCCAGGGATGCGCTTAGGTCTATTTTGGAGTCTCTTTATAATTGCCTATTGTTCCCCAGAGGACTCCACGCTGTCAGTGAAGACCTGGAGCTGTATAATAATGTCTGAGGCAGGTCCATAACAGGAACTTGCTTGGTGATCATCTCTGTGCTGGCTCAGTGACCCACCCAGGAGAGCAGCAGATTCAAATTTTGATTTAAAAACACACTTGATTTAATAATGGTCAGTGATGGAGAATGCAGCACAACACACGGTACATTTTTCTGAGGGTTAATTACCCTCACCGGTGAAAAAAAATTGCAATGTATTTCCTGTCTGAAATTGTTCAGCTTAAACTTCCACTTTTCTTTGCTAGATTGAAGAGCTCACCGTTAAAGATTTGTTCCCTGTGTAATTAAGGATTGAGTGTAATCAGGTACCTCTTAGTCTTAAAGCCTCAGACGTTTGAAAGCAGTGTAGGCTGATTTCCAGTCTTCTCTTCATTATGGATTTATTTTGGGGAATCTCCCAGACCTCTTGGGGATCCACATGAACAAATAAATAGAACCTGCTGCACATCACCAAGGCTTGAAGCTCTAGCACAAGAGAACAGGACTTAGCAGTGGGACTGTTTCAGAGCAAAAAAGTCCAGAGGGAGTGTTGAAATGTGGAGTAACAAGATGGGTGTAACACAGTATAGTGAACTGCCCTTTTTCTAGGAACACTCCGGGGTTTATTTAATATATGAGCAGGAATCTGGTTTTTTATATATATGTAAAATGTTTATAAAAAGATAAAAAAGAAAGGGATTTTTATGGAAAGCAAATAGCAAAACAGCTGTGGTACTAATGAAAAAACTCAAACATAAGTTTGCAATAACTGGCAGTTACTTTTATTAGAAGGAGAACACGCTATTATTGGTGATGCAAGAGCTCCCCTGTGGATTTTTTTCCAGCTTAGAAGATTCTTTGCAACCAAGAAGGAAAGGATCCAAGGATTTTAGAAGCAAGGGGTCCACTGCCAGGTTCCCAGAGATCCTGCCTTGGCAATCTCTGCTGCTGTCACTCACTTTGAATAAAAAGAAAAAAGAAAAAGAAATTCTCAGATTCTATGATTATATCTGTTATAAGAAGGACTTTGTTACGTTTACTTTCAAATCAAAGGCAGAGCAGGAATTTCCCCTTCCCTGAATGGCCAGGGTGGATCTCCCTGGTTAACTCCAGAGCTGGGGATTCATTTTCCCTAGGCCAACATGCTACTACAGAGATTTAATGAAGATCGTCAGATAGAATTAAACATATGAGCTAGTAGACTGCCTGGATTACATACACTCAGTTTTTTGATCTGAGGAAGTGGGTCTGGCCCACGAAAGCTCATCATCTAATAAACCATCTTGTTAGTCTTTAAAGTGCTACATAATCCTGTATTTTGTTTCAGAACACAGTTTTCCTTCTCTTTGCCCTTTATTCTCTAGTCAAAAAGGAAAATTGTATATATGTTTTCTTAATCCTTCCAATTGATATTCTGCAAAGTTACCACAAAAATAAATGCAGCAGGGATATTAAAGAAAAAAAGACAGCCAGTTAAATATTGGAGCAGCTGTAAATTGACGTGCAGCGAAATAAAAAAAAATATAGACATTTGAAATTTCATTGAAGTGTTTCATCAAATTTGTGAACTTCAAAATGTTTCTCTAACTTTTTGGTATTTAAAAAATAAATGTAAAATATATAAAGTACTGAACAACCTGTATCAAATCCATGTGTAGTTTTTTTCCCTATCAAACACATTTATGTCCATAGCAAAAATTAAAACAACAAACACTATTGAATGATCAATATACAAGGGCGGTGGATATAAGAGATGGGGGAAGGTATTGGCTTCCCAGACCACCAGCCTGGCCCCACTCGTACTCAGTCTGGGCTGGATGCTGGAGAGGAAGGACCTGCTGTTGGACCTCCAAAACCTCAGACTCCGGCTATTGGGCTGTGCTGCCCTGCAACATAGGGGGTGATGTCATAGACTTTAACCTCTAGGTTGTATTGCCCTATAACTTAAAGGCTGCTTTACAGACTCTGGCCACTGGGCCTTACTGCTTTACACCCAAGGGTAACTATATAGACTCTGGCCATTAGGCCATACTGCCCTGCACTGAAGGACTGAACTAATTCCCTGGAGCAACCAGCAGGAGGTGCTGCAGCGATGAGATGCACCTTGTGAACTGCATGTCATGTCTTTATAGAAAGCAATATGATATTTTCTGTCTTATCTATTCCTTTCCTGATGATTCCCAATATTTTATTAGCTTTTTACACTGCACCACTACTATCACATTGTGCAGCTGTTTTCAGGGACCTATCCACAAGGATTCTAATATCTCTTTCTTGAGTGGTAACAGCTATTTTAGACCCCATGATTTTTGTATGTATGTTTGGGATTCTATTTTGCCATGTGCATTACTCTGCATTTATCAACACTGAATTCCATCTGCCCTTCTGCTGCCCAGTCACCCAACTTTGTGGGATCCCTTTGTAACTCTTTGCAGTCAGCTTTGGATGTGAGGATTTTGAGTAATTTGATCTCATCTACACATTTTGCCCCCTCACTGCTTACCCCTTTTTAAAGAACACTTAGGAGAAGTTTAACAGCCCTGGTCCAAATGCAGACCCCTGCAGCAAAGTATTTATCCCTACTCTTTTTTCCCTATCTTTTAAATGGAGTACCAGGCAATGTCTTCATGATCATCTAAGGATCCTTCAATTACTTGAACCACCAGCCTTTTGTCACCTTAATCACCCTGCCTCCCTGTGTGTATAAGAAAGTTCTCTGCCTCAAAAGTGAAGCTGGAATCATCATGTAAGCTACTGACCCCTCCTTCTCCCAGTCGCAAATAAATGGTGCCTTTGCTTGGTGCTAGGTGTTATCAGGTGTCAGGGGAATCTCTATGGGTATGTCTACACTACAACGTTAATTCGAACTAACTTAGTTCAAATTAGTTAATTTGAACTAAGCTAATTCGAACTAATGGATCCAGACTAAAAAACTAGTTTGAATTAGCATTTTGCTAATTCGAACTAGCATGTCCACATTAAGTGGACCCTGAACCGGGCTTAATGATGGCCGGAAGCAGTGCCGGCAGGGCATCAGATTAGGACTTAGAGCGTGGAGATGCTGTCTCAGGCTAGCCGAGGGCTGTGCTTAAAGGGTCCCGACCCCCACCCCGGACAGACAGTTCTCAGGGGTGCCCCGCTTGCAAAGCAGTCCTGGCTTGGATTGCCCGGACTGCCCACACTGGACACATCACAGCACTCGGCCATCAGCCCGGCTGCACTTGCCGCACGCTGCCATCTGGGGAGAGGGAGCAATTGGGGGGCTGCAGGAGAGCTTCCACCCCCAGAAGCTCGCAGAGCCAGCCCAGTCCTCCCCATCGGGGGTTCGTGCCCCATTCCTCCCTCAACTCCTTCCACTTACCCTTCCCTAGGCCCTCTTCTTGATGTACAAAATAAAGATAACGTGTCTTCCAAAATGGAATCTGTCTTTATTGAACAAAACTGGGGGAGACTGGGAAAAGGAGGTGGGAGAGGGGAAGAGAGAGGCTGGGAGAGGGGAGGGCAACTAAAATGATCAGAGGTTTGGAAGAGGTCCCATATGAAGAGAGGCTAAAGAGACTGGGACTTTTCAGCTTAGAAAAGAGGAGAGGGAGGGGGGACAGGATAGAGGTCTCTAAAAGCAGGAGTTGGGCGAAGAGGGTGCATACAGAAAAGTTCTTCATTAGTTTCCATAAAGAAGGACTAGAGGACACCAAAGGAAAGGAATGGGTAGCAGGCTTCAAAGTAGTAACAGAAAGTTGTTCTTCACAAAGCAAATAGTCAACCTGTGGAACTCCTTGCTGCAGGAGGCTGTGAAGGCTAGAACTAGAACAGAGTTTAAAGGGAAGTGAGATCACGTCATGGAGGTTGGGTCCATGGAGTGGTATTAGCCAGGGGGTAGGAGTGGTGTCCCTGCCCAAGGTTTGTGGAAGGCTGGAGAGGGATGGCACGAGACAAATGGCTTGGTCACTGTCTTCGGTCCATCCCCTCCAGGGTCCCTAGGGTTGGCCGCTGTCGGCAGACAGGCTACTGGGCTAGATGGACCTTTGGTCTGACCCAGGACGGCCATTGTAAGCTCAGGGCTCAGGGTCAGGGGTCTCAGTGGACCCCCTTGATTCTCTTGCACACCTGCTCCTGGGTGGCCAGGTTGGCAGCTCTCCTGCCCTAGCCGGCCACTTTCCTGTGCCTAGTGCGGAGATCGTGGACGAGGTCCACGATGTCTGCACTAGCCCAGGCAGGAGCCCGCCTCTTGCGGTCCTGGGCAAGCTCCCGGGAGCCGCTAGCCTGGTCCCGGGAAGAGGGGGAGGGCTGGGGGGCATCGGGTGGGTGGCTCGATCTGTGCCAGGTGCAGGGTCTGCTGGCTGGGTGCTGGCAGGCTTGTACCTGGCACGGGCACCGTAGCCAGCCCATGCCCCTTTAAGGGCTCCGGGGCCGGGAGGGGGGCAGACGAGTTTCCCTGGTGTTGGCCAGAGTGGCCACCAGGGAAACCTGGGGAGGGCTAGCCTCCCACTAGTTCGAATTAAGGGGCTACACACCCCTTAATTCGAACTAGCTAGTTCGAACTAGGCTTAATCCTCGTAAAATGAGGTTTTCCTAGTTCGAACTAAGCGCTCCGCTAGTTCGAATTAAGTTCGAACTAGCGGAGTGCTAGTGTAGTGCCTATTAAAGTTAATTCGAACTAATGTCTGTTAGTTCGAATTAACTTTGTAGTGTAGACATACCCTATAGCACTGAAAAAAAATACAGGACTGTGTAGCACTTCACTATTGTATAGCACTGAGCAGTCTGAGTCTCTGACAGGGCTGTGGGCTGGCCATGAGCAGCAGCGTAAGGCATCTGCAAGTAAGAAAAATCAACAAAGGTCAATCCAGACAGTCCAGAATGAAGGCAGCCACAGAAACCTGCTTCATCCCTTGCCTCTGGGCCTTGTGTGCCAAGCCTCCAAGAGCCCTCAACAACTCAGCTACAGAAAGGAGAGAAACAAATATTTCTGTTTACACCGTCATGTTTTCCAATAGAACTATGAACTTACTCGGCGTTTACAGCAAGGACTCCAAGGAGAGCACCGTCCGATGTATCTAGTTCCGCGAGGACATTTCAGCATGTAGCATCGACCACCACGAAGTACACATACTACAGTGCCAATGAGACTACGGTCAGAATCTGCACAAAAATAATTTGTAAAAAGTCAATTTTCATTCACCCAGCAGGATAAAAGAATTATAATTGCAGTGTGATGAGCATTTGTCATTCAATGCACTTCCCATACACGGAGATCTGGACAAATCAGTCTCTTGTCCACCATTTTACTAGAGCTTTAATTGTACTTAGTTGGCTTTACTTCTCTGCATGTTCAAAGATTTCCCCTCAGTGGGGAACAGAGTCAAAGCATTAAGCAGATGTGCTGGCCTCTTGGCTGCACAATGAAGAACCATAAAATGGAGCATGGGGGAGCGCCTCATGGCTAAGAGGTAGAAAGCAGGAATTGCTTAGCTTGCCCAGTTCTCCTAGGGGCTGGTGCTGTGGTTTTGACTCCTTCTGACTGCTAAAGTGATGCACCAGGCAACATCATAAATGCTGATTGGCTGAGCAAGGCTGAAGAGAGCTCAGCATTGAGTTGGGTGGCTGCAATATTTAGAACCAGAAAAAAATTGAACAAGTCCCTTCAAGTGTGAATGAGCCATGCTCTGTAGATTCTGTGTAAACATTCTTGTGCAGACTCAATTTCATTTTGACCAATTGCCTGTTTAAGTCATGCCAGATATGCAGGTCTTTGAGAGAATGTCACTCAAATACTGATCACCTCACCATTTGGGATATTTAGATTCGAATATTTTCAGCTGGATTTTTGCTGTGCTTTAATTGAACTATTCCCTCCCCACAGACATCAGCCCAAGACCTAAGTGGTGTTCTCTCATTGCTTTTTTGTGCATCCAGGTATCCCCATGAAGTGTGTCTCTATTGATCATTAGCATAGAGCCTGTGTAACCACCACCGGGCAGACTTGAACCTGGGACCTCTGAAGTTTAGTATAAGAGCCACAGTAGGTGTATGGGTTACACCTGGAACAATGAGATCTGAGTACATTACTGAGGCTCCTTGACAGTAACTCAATAAATCAATAACAAATAAATCATGCCGATTTACTGTCATTTCTGCAGAACCTGTTTGAACCCCACAGATTGGCATCTGCAGTACTGAAGCCAAGCGGAAAAGTATGGCAGGTTATGTCTAGGAGACAGTGTAACTAAAGTGTTGAAACAACAATCTGCCACCTTCAAAATCAGGGTTTTAGTCTCGGGCTGTGTACCCTCCCATTGGGTTATGACACATTGATTCATAATAAGGGATATGAAGGCTCTGAATAATTAACCCAAGTGTGCAGAAGAAATTAGACGTTGATTCATAACCTGGTTCCTCGCCCCGTAGAGCAAGGTATGTTTTCATCGGACTAGGCAAAGAGAAGAGGACACATCTTGAATGTGTCCCACACAGATGTTCAGCTGTGTTTGGCTCGAGGGCTATCCATGCGAGAGGAAGGAATGAAGGGGGAAATTTGTAGAAGGCACTCAGAATGATGGTGGGGCGTCTGGGCTAATTGTATTGAGAGCCTTCCAACCAATGTGTCCTTTAAGTAGTGTCTGCATGCGTCCTTCTTTTCTTGTGGACACAAAAATGAGGCCCAGTATTCCAGCAGTCATCACCTGTGCACAACAGCAAAATAGCCTCTCTACTCCTACTTGAGAGTCCCATGTTTATGCAACCAAAGATCTCATTTGTTCCCTTGACCACAACATCTCGCTATTACATGATATTCGTCACGCCACGTTCTTTATGTACATTTATAGTTGGCCTCATTAAAATGCATATTGTTTGCTTGCACCCCACTTTCCAAGAGATCCACATTATTTGAATATTATTCCTCTTCAATATTTATCATGCCCTCCAATTTCTGTGTCATCTGCAAATTCTATCAGTGAGTTTGTATTTCCTTCCATGTCACTGATAAAAATGTTAGATATGGGAAGACCAAGAGACAGTCCCTGAGGAACCCCACTAGATAGAACATAGGGGGTATTTCTCCAGGTCATAGTTTCACCAAAATTTTGTGGGCACAGTAACAGCATCTTTTGACCCCATGATTATTTCACAGCCAAATTTCAATTATCTGCTGCAAACTGTGTAAACACTTGAATTCTTTAGATAAAGATTAGAAGGTAAAATGATGCAAAGGTTCAGGCAAACTTAGTACATGCTCAGAAATAGCCTTCTATACTCTCCCTACATTTCATTATAATCTTACCTTGAGCACTACTTTGCACCACCAGGAAGAAGAGAGCGAAAAGAAGATAAAGTATCTTCATGGCTGTAGTTTGGCCAGGAACTCAGGCAGTTGAGAGAAGAGGCTCCAAGATAGAGAGGAAAGTGACAGCCTTTCTATTTATAGGGCACTGGGGATTGTGATCTGCTGATCTGTTGAAACTTGTTTTGATATAAGTGATATTTAAAAGATGCTGAAATCTGTTAATTATAATGATTGTATTTGTACAGGACCAGAATAATTCCCGGAGGATTTCAGGGAAATACAATTGCAAGTTCCCACCTTCAGGAAGTTACAATATGAATATTTATACCTAGCAAACATTGACTGCCAAGTTCAAAGCCCGTTGAAGTCAATTGATATCTTCCCATTGATGTCAAATATAGCAAAATTTCAGCACTAGCTGGCACGCAATGATAGTTTTTGGATTGTTTTGTACAATTTTCATCAGTATTTACATCAATTTTGGGAATTTTCCTAATTTCACACATCAAAACCCATTACAAAGAAGTTAAAATCCTTTTTAAAATGAAAACTAACGTGGAATATATGGTTATAGGTTTTTTCCCCTCTATAAATCTAAACGGAGGAATTTTAAAGTTAGTGTACAAGTAAACCACGCGTTTCTCTTTTCTAATCCCCCCTAACAAACATCAGCCTTAATGATGGCAGTCTAAAGCACAGATATTAAATGGTTAATGTATCAAACATGTGAAACTCAATGGTATTCATGGCGCTAAGCACCTCTCAGGATTTGTTCCATTTTCTCAGGGATGAAGGATAAAAAAGGGATCAGGCTGGAACTTCACTCACTGTTTCTTAGGCCTCTACATGGCAGTTTGCCACCTCGGCATTCTGTGGGGGATTCTTCCTAGCTAAGGCCCACCACTGAAAAAATACGAACCTGCATGAAGCTTCCCAAGGCGCTTTGAAATATGCCTCCCTGTTGTCACCTTTCTCTTCCCCCAATCTCGCCCCAGATGCAGTTTGCACCAGCTGCAAAAACAGAAGGAGAGAGACTGCTCCCTAAAACGGACGGGCACAATTCTGCCCGCTTTATTTGAGCTAAGCCTAGAGCAACGGTTTTCAATTTTTTTCCTCGTGACCCAGTTGAAGAAAATCGTTGATGCCTGTGACCCAGCATAATTTGACTGGAGTGTGAGCTCTGTGCTGGGGCTTAGGCTGAGAGCTTTGGAGTGTAGGATGGGGCTCCAGCTTTGGGGATGTCAAGGCTGGGGCAGGAGGGGCTTTCCTCAAGCAGCTTCTGGCCAGCACAGCAGCAGCGGGAGGGAAGCTAAAGAGGCTTCCTGCCTGTCCTCACACTGCAAACCATGCTTCCCTCAGAAGCAGCCAGCAGCAGGTTCCTGACCAATGGGAGTGCGGAACTAGTGCTCGGGGCAGGGGCAGTGTGTGGAGCCCTGTGCGCTCTCTGTCTCCCCCAGCACCACACACACTTAGGAGCTGGGTCTGCTGCTGGCAGCTTCTATGACACAGCACAGTCTGCGGTGCCAGGACAGGTAAGTCGCTGCCTGTAGCACCCCGCTGGGCACCTGCTCCCCCTGTAGCAACGAGACCCAGTGCATGATGTTCCATGACCTAGCAGTGGACCATGACCCTAAGTCTGAAAACCACTGGCCTAGAGGGCATGCTTCCCTGCAAAGTCCACTAAACTGCAATGTAGACGAGGACAAAACCTTGCACATTTTAGCTTAAAATTTCAAAACAGTTCTCAATATATCACACTTTCCCCACAAGTGGCAATGATCCAGCTGGGTCTCCTCCAGCTGTTGACTGGAATCGAAGCATCTGCCTGTAATTGAAACTGGCTTCCACGTTGATGACCACACCTGGCTTAGGGAGAAGTTGCAAGATGTACGAGTCAGAGGGAGGGATGGACAGTATTGTTCCAGATAAAATAATGCACTCTCTGCATTGAAAATAACAAACATCTCCTCCTTTTTCCACTGCACTGCAAAACAATTCCCCTTGGCCTCTTTTCACAGCCAATTGGAAATGGCAGCAAAACTTTGTTGAAGTTTGAGGGAGATTCACTTACTCAGAGGCATCTGCATATGCTGCACCGAAATCAGAAGGATTTGGTGGCTAGGGATTAAATGTTCTCTCTGGGTATGGCTAGATTGCGGAGGGATGTGTGTGGGGGGGGGGGGAGTTTGGGATACTGGAGGTATCCTGAAAAAACTGTCATGTCCAGGGAATGCGTTTGCTCTTCTGCTTTTTTTTCAGAAGAGGAAACGTGCTCTTTTGAAAGCACCCTCTATTCCTCAAGCTAAGAGGAAGAAGGGGGCTTCCAAAAGAGTCTTTTTTCTGACATTTGGCCCAGTCTAGAGAGACCAAATGTTGGAAAAGCCTCTTCCAACAAAAGAATCGGAAAAAGGTACGCAAAATGCAGAGTGCAAATTGCGTAACTTTTTCAGACAAAAATTGTAGCCTAGCCGTACCCTCTGTATCCCATCAGATCTCCTTTCCCATAGGCCCTTCACAATGGGATCCTCTCTATGAATAGCTCCACCCTTTCCTCTTGCTGGTGCTCTGTTTTGGAGAGTAGGCCTATGCATCTGCTACCTCTCCCTCAGGATCTTGAGGAGATGGCCCATCATCACCCTACTGAAGTGTAACAGGGTGGTTTGTGTCCCATTCTCCTATCCCATCATCTCACAGCTCTGGCCATCCCCTCTCAGGCTAAAACTACCACGATCTTCTGAGGAACATATTTCATTCTCCTTTATGCACCAGGTCAGGCATGCCCTAATATCCCAAAACAGTGATGGTCTTTAACCCAAATCATTTCAAGTTAGGAAAATACCATTGGGCCTGTGTTCTTTTTGTGGAATCTCTATCTCTGTAGATATTTAAGAGTAGGTTAGATAAATGTCTATCAGGGATGGTCTAGACAGTGCTTTTGATATGCTTTCCCATAATATTCTTGCCAGCAAGTAAAGGGAATGTGGTTTGGATAAATGGACAGTAAGATGGATAGAAATATGGCTAGAAGGCCGGGCCCAGTGGGTAGTGATCAACAGCTTGATGTCAGGATGGCGGTCGATTTCTAGCGGAGTGCCCCAAGGTTCGGTTCTAGGACCGGTTTTTTTCAATATCTTTATTAATGACCTGGATGAGGGGATGGATTGCATCCTCAGCAAGTTTGTGGATGACACTAAGCTAGGGGGAGAGGTAGATACGCTTGGGGCAGAGAAAGGGTCCAGAGTGACTTAGACAAATTGGAGGTTTGGGCCACAAGAAATCTGATGAGGTTCAACAAGGACAAGTGCAGAGTCCTACACTTGGGATGGAAGAATCCCAAGCATAGTTACAAGCTGGGGACCAACCAGTTAAGTAGTTCTGCAGAAAAGGACCTGGGGGTTACAGTGCATGAGAAGCTGGATATGTGTCAACAGTGTGCCCTTGTAGCCAAGAAGGCTAATGGCATATTAGGTTGCATTAAGAGGAGCATTGCCAGCAGATCCAGAGATGTCATTATTCCCCTTTATTCAGCTTTGGTGAGGCCACATCTGGAGTATTGTGTCCAGTTCTGGGCCCCCCACTACAAAAAGGATGAGGACAAATATGAGAGGGTCCAGCGGAGGGCAACCAAAATGATTAGGGGGCTGGAGCACATGACTTATGAGGAGAGGTTGAGGGAATTGGGTCTGTTTAGTCTGCAGAAGCGAAGAGTGAGGGGGGATTTGATAGCAGCCTTCAACTTCTTGAAGGGAGGTTCCAAGAGGATGGAGAGAGGCTGTTCTCAGTAGTGACAGATGGCAGAACAAGGAGCAATAGTCTCAAGTTGTGGTGGGAGAGGTCCAGGTTGGATATTAGGAAAAACTATTTCACTAGGAGGGTGGTGAAGCACTGGAATGGGTTACCTAGGGAAGTAGTGGAGTCTCCATCCCTGGAGATGTTTAAGTCTCGGCTTGACAAAGCCCTGGCCAGGTTATTTAGTTGGGATTGGTCCTGCCTAGAGCAGGGGGCTGGACTTGATGACCTCCTGAGGTCTCTTCCAGCTCTATGGTTCTATGATTCTATGATTCCATAAGTGCACTGAGTGGAGAAACCTTTCCCTTTGTTTGTTGTAAAGCCCATTTCACTTCTAGAGCAACAACATAATCCAACAGCTGATCCTTAGTCTGAACAGCAGTCTGGTATTCTAGAGCTGCTAATTTTACCTTACACTTCACTGTTGTAGAATAGACTGTGGCCATGCCTGGACTGGCACCCACAACAGGTACATAAAAAAAACTGCTGCATAGGTGCTCTTCCCTATTCAAGCCTGTGGAGGAAAACAGTCCAAACTAGGCATGAACACTAACAATGTCATTTGGTGCTGGCAGGACATCACAAAGTAGTGCAGGTTGAACCTCTCTAGTCTGGCACCCACGGGACCTGACCAGTGCTGAACCAGAAAATTGCCAGGCCATGGGAGCTCAGTAGC
The DNA here is from genome assembly GCF_049634645.1 of Pelodiscus sinensis. NCBI lineage: Eukaryota > Metazoa > Chordata > Testudines > Trionychidae > Pelodiscus > Pelodiscus sinensis. The sequence goes on along the minus strand of NC_134713.1, from coordinate 7,634,127 downwards.
GTCCTGCAGCATAACCAGCACTTCCACTGCTTACTGGGCTATTAGACGTCCTATGGGGGTAAATTAGAGCTAAATAACAGCACAGAACACCGAGAGCCAGGACTGTTGACTAGAAACAAACTTGATGGGACTGCCAAAAATGTGACCCCTCCCATTGTAAGTGGAAATGCATCTAAGAAAATCATGCCAGACCATGGATGTTGCTGCACCAGAAAGTGCTGGAGTAGAAAGATACAACCCGTAGTATGTTGTTAGCCTTGCTACCACTCCAAGCCTTTCTCATTTAGTATGAGGACACAGATCATGCACTATATAAAACAACAGAGAACAAAACAACCTATAAAACAACAGAGAACAAAACAGCCAGTTAGGGCAGCACTAGGAAACAATGGAGGAGAGTTTCCCAGTCTGACAGCAGTCCTTTCTGGCTAGCAGAAGGACCAGCCCAATGCCATTGGTAAAGACACATCACACAGGCTGTCTGTAGGAATGTCTTTTGTAGCGTCAAAAACACGGCAATAATAGTGCTCACGTGAAGCTTAGAATGTTTTCTACTAGATCTCATTTTACAAAAGTGACTATGTGACCCTTGCATGTGCGAAGCAACTCTGTAACTTTGTTTGTGTGAGTAAAGAACGTGAGTGTTTGCAAAGAAATTAGTCGGAAGTCCAGCACAACATTCCCATGGTCAGAGGAGGAGTGGGGAGACTGGGGAGCGTAAAGGACCTATGGAATGGGCCCTTGTATTCGAAGATGGGTGAAGGTTGACAACCCTGAAGGTAGGAGCAATATTCCCAACATTGAAGGAGAACAAATCCCATTGAAACCAGGGTGGGGCAATTCTCAGAAAAGTTATCAGCAGACTGATAACAAGCTACTATGAAAACCACCTCCAAAGAAAACTGTTGCAAAATGACAGATTGCGTTGCAAAGTGACTGATTACAACACGGCTGGATCCCAGAGATTCCCTTGGGATTGTCACCTGGTGTGCTGATCAAGCCACCGTTGTCTGCCTTCCAGCCCTCTGGGGTGCCCCTCCCCCCTCCTGCTGGGCCAGAAGTTCTAGTCTCCCCCAGACAAGGCAGAGGCTTGGGGTTACCGCCCACTTGCACAGCAACATGGATGCTGAACCAGTTCAGCTCTGGGAGAGCCTCCGATCAATAGAGCCCTGAGTGGGTACAAAAATGTGCATCCCGTCCCGCCCGCCTCCACCAGGCTCAACTCGTTATTTGATCTGCAATCCGGATCCAGATTTTAAGTGCATCTGCACAGCAAGCCATCTGGAAGGGAGGAGGGAAGGAGCGAGGGGGAGCAGGGTCTTGCAGAGAAGATACAGGCAACACCAGAGCAGGGACTGCGGGAAAGGAGCAGCAGGGAATAGGGTATAGAGGCAGGGTGAGGGTCTTGAGAGGGGATGTGAACCAGAAGGAAAGGAAGAGACTTTCATTATGTACTGCTGCCGCTGGGGCCTGTGAGTGTTGGCACCTGGCAGCAGCAACCTCTATCAGATCACAGCAGAGCAAAGGGGTATTGCCTTGGGGCCCTGCCCACTCCAGTCCCCACGGCTGGGGAGGTCCCTGCTGCCCAGGAACCAGCTGGTGCCCATGGCACCGCCCCGTGCAGCATAAGCCCCAGCTCCCCGCCAGAATTGGGCCTGCCCCCTCTGAGCAGGGCAGCTCACTACTTTGCTGGGAGCCCTCCTCCTCTCCCAGGAATGTGTTGCCATGCCTGCTCCCAGCTGCAAAGGCTGCCGCACAGAACAGAGTGTGGGGCGGGCAGCCTGTGTCCCCAAGCCAAACCCATCATGAGGCAGTGGGGGAGGGAGGAGGAGCCAGGCAGGGCAGGTACTCATCACCTCTTGCGGCAGTGATTTAGGAGTTTGTTGCATCCTTTCTCCACCAGGAGGCCTGTCCTGGTGTCCCCCACTCCACCCGGCTGCCAGATTTCAACCAGTTGAATTGCTTTGGTTCTATCACGACAGCTGGATTTATTTTGGGGGATCACTACTTTAACTTTCCAGACTCTACCTCGGAAGAATGTTAAAATAATCAAAGGCCCTCTTCCTTACTGGAGAGCTAGAAGTGAGTGCAGGGGAGATCCTATGCTGACAAGTCTGGTAACTACTCATTATGCCAGATAGGAAGCTACTTCACTTATTTAGATGCATTCAACTATCCCAATTGAAATTCTAAAAAAATCTTCCAGTGGGGAAAATGAATTTTATGCTCTGGAGTTAACCAGGAGTATCTGCTCTAATGATTCACTGAATGAGCAATTCCTGCGATGCCTTTGATTTGAAGTCCAATGTTATATTATCCCTGTTGTTACCCACGTCAATAAAGTGTCTCTTCTTTCTCAAGGCAAAGGCAGGACTGATGGTTGAGGGAGGATCTCTGAAAATCTGGGAAATCTTTCCTTGCTTCTAAAATCATTGGCTCCTGTTTCAATGGAGGTCAGAACTGCCATTCAGGGGGGCTCTAAATACCCTTGCCAGCGGGAGAGATTCCAGAAGGAGCCCTTGTATCACCCATTTGTCTCTTTCCTGTCAGTAAAATCAAGCTGGCGTGACTAGTGAGTGTGTGATAGGGCATCTGTCCCACACTGGCTCTTGAAGGGTTAAAACCAGACCTGTGGGAGGGGGCTGGGGTTATGGAGCAAGCAGCTGAGGCAGATACAGCCAATCAGAGCCCAGCTGGAGGCTGTATAAATAAAGGCTCCTGGAGGGGAAGAAAGACTCAGACTCACTCTTGCTCCAGTTGTGGAGCAGGAAGGACCTGGCTGCCAGGGAAAGGGCTGGCACAGAGCAGGGCTTGGGAAAGGCAGGCAGAGCTGGGGAAGCTCTTGCCACGCAAGTTTCCAGGCTGCAGGGCCTGAAGCAAGGCCTGAGGTGACAAGGGCAGCAGAAGGCAGCAGGTCCCGTCCCGTTGACAATGATGACTGATCATTTCAGACTGCACTTTGCCCCTGAGGTAAAGGGCAAGATGAGGACTATCATTGAGGCAGGGTGGGTGTAGATGGTTGGGGGTTCCCTGAGGGGGAGGACCCCAGAGTGTGAGGGCAGTGCAGAAGGGCAGTACCTAGAGGAGAAGATGCCAGGGTCTGGCAGGGACATGGGTCGTAACACGAAGTGGTGGAGAATAAAAGATAGGTACAGATGTGATACCAGCCAGAAGGGAGCATTCTAGGTCTGAAGAGCTGATTCCCTGAGGCTTTGTCTACACTGCATTTCTCCTTCAAGGCAGGAATGCAAATGAAGACAAACGAAATTGCAACTGAAGTGGAGATTTGAATTTCCCACGCTTCATTTGCATAATGGCGGCTGGCCGCTTTTCTGAAATAGCATATTTTGAGAAAAAATAGGGGTTATTTTGAAAAGAAACCCTTCCTTCGAAATAACCTTTACTTATTTAGAAGGAAGGGTTTCTTTTCAAAATAACCCTGTTTTTTCCTCTAAATATGCTTTTTCAGAAAAGCAGCCAGCCGCCATTATGCAATGAAGCATGGGAAATTCGACTCTGAGCTTCATTTGCAATTTTGTTTGTCTGCATTTGCATTCCTCTCTCAAAGGAAGAATGCAATGTAGACATACCCTGAGTGACCAGCAGGAGGCTCCTGTGCCAATGAATCCCACCGTTTTACTGTGTGTCATTGTGGAGGTGGGATAGGTAGGATTGGGGGCAGTTCCTGCCATTCCTCTCCTTAGTAATTCATTTCCTTTACTCTTATAAAATTAAAATAAAATACCCTAAAAAGCACCTGTCATATATTCAGACCACATAGTGAGGTGTATAGACAACAGCCTAAACAACTCTGTCTGTTTCCGTGAGTTCATGTGTGTGCAGATCTGTATTTACTCCTCACTCCTGAGTAGTATAAGGGCCCTACCATCAATCAAACTTTATCCCCGCCCCCTGACCCCGGAAGTCCCGCCCCTGTCCCCAGAAGTCTCCTCCTCCTCCTTCCCCTCCCCTCCTCACCAGAAGTCCCACCCTTGGAGGATAGTACATCCGGGGTCAAGTGGGACAGGTGACCAGAAGTAAAGGGTGTCATGTGACCCTGTTAGGCTCGTCACCTGTCACTGGAAGTCCCGCCCTTGGGGGTAATACATCCGGGGTCAAGAGGGACAGGTGACCGGAAGTAAGGGGTGTCATGTGTGAGTCTAAGGACTCTCCCTGCCTCCCTCTACCAATCAGGAAGGGTTTTTCCCCTGTAGGACTGCCCCGCTAACCACTTTGACCAATCGGGGGGCAGTTCCGGGACTGGTTGACCAGACCGGAAGCACGTTGTGTGACCCCTCCAAGAGCTTCCCAGGACACCCTCCCCCAATCAGAGCATAGCACTTTCCCATAAGTTCTAGCACCACACAAAAGAGGCCATCTTGTTCCAAGAGGGCGTGTTTCAGAGATTGTGAAAATGCTGAGCGGAAACATGGCTTTTTCACCAACTTTGTTTTGGTGCCGAGAAGAAAGCGTTACATCAGTGACACTTCCGAGGAGGAAGGAAAAGTTGAAGGGAGCCCTTTGGCCCAGCCACTGATGGATACACCAGAATCTGATGCCGAAACCCAACCGCTCACGAGGCAGCCTGAAAAGCTAGACGACCTAGAGGAGGAAGGTGCCTATGGCTCCCAGGAGTTGGACAAGGTGAATGGAAAAGAAGTCAAACAGGTAAATGAAAGATCAAAGTTGGGGCATCGTGGGGTTAGGAAACCGGGATTTTGTAAAGCTAAAAATATAAAAATGACCAGAGGGTCTTACATTATTTCTTTCTGGCAATCTCTCGACAGCTCGACGATGCCTTTCTAGCTGACTCTCAGACCCAGGACAGCATTGCATCGTACAAGGAAGATGAACCGGGCCCACCTTGGTTTTGCTCAACACTGATACAAAGCATTGAAGAGAACGCCAAGAATGATGGCCATGAAGAATTCAGGAGGTGTCTCGGCATTGGCCTAGTTGAGCCAGTGCCACATCATAAGCATAAAAAAGTTATGCGCTTTATTGTATGCCTTGGTGTTTATACCGTCCTTAGTCACTGTCTTAGGGAAAAGCTTTTTGAGGATTGTGAAGGTTGTGTCATAGATGTGCCAGCCCAGCGGCACCATGACTGTTTGACTTGGACTTCAGAGGATATGCTCTCTTAGTAAAATAATGGTGGCTATCTTTATTGCAGTGTGATCTGTTTAACATGGAACCAGTAACTTTAAGCTGCAATTCACCACCAGGCCAAGGGAAAAACCACTTTTAACTGTAGTTGTGCTTAATACTGTTTAAAAAAAACCCTGGGTAATACTAACTAACATTTGTGCTTATTCTTTAACTTGAAGGCCCAAACACACATGGGGGGGATACAAAACAAGCATGTGCCTGCTTTCCCATAGTGAAAGGTAACTTTTTTGCAATTGGCTTTTAAATGTATGTGGGGTTTGTGTGTGTGTGGGTGTGTCTAGACTACATGCCTCCTTCGACGGAGGCATGTAGATTAGCCAGATCGGAAGAGGGAAATGAAGCCGCGATTAAAATAATCGCGGCTTCATTTAAATTTAAATGGCTGCCCCGATCTGCCGATTAGCTGTTTGTCGGCAGATCGGGGCAGTCTGGACGCAACGCGCCGACAAAGAAGCCTTTCTTCATCGGCACAGGTAAGCCTCGTGAAACCAGGTTTACCTGTGCCGATGAAGAAAGGCTTCTTTGTCGGCGCATCGCGTCCAGACTGCCCCGATCTGCCGACAAACAGCTGATCAGCAGATCGGGGCAGCCATTTAAATTTAAATGAAGCCGCGATTATTTTAATCGCGGCTTCATTTCCCTCTTCCGATCTGGCTAATCTACATGCCTCCGTCGAAGGAGGCATGTAGTCTAGACACACCCTGTGAGAGAGAGATAAGGTCTGTGAAAGATATAGGTGTGTTTTTTAAAAAGTATTTGGTTGCAAACTGTTGGCTTGTTTCAAACTAACAGGTTTTTTACTGTGCAAAATGTGATGTGTTTTTTAAAATGGGTTTGAGGCTTTTGGGGGTAATCCTAACTAACCAAAAGCCCAAGCACACATGTGCCTTTTAAATACATGTGATGCTGCTGGATTTGTGTGTGAGAGAGAGGAGGTCTGTCCAACACATAGGTGTGGTTTTTAAAAAGTATTTGGTTGCAAACTGTTGGCTTGTTTCAAACTAAAAGGGTTTTTTACTGTGCAAAATGTGATGTGTTTTTAAAATGGGGTTTGAAGCATTTGGGGGTAATCCTAACTCACATTTTTTGCTTGTTCTTTATTCCATAGTCCCAAATATACATAGGGGAAAACAGAATAGCCCTGTGCCAGCATGCCTTTACCCTGTGGTATAAGGTAACTATCCATAATTATTTTTTAAAGCATGTGGGTTATTTTTTTCTTTTAACTAATTGTAATGTTTAAATTGTGAGGGTTCTTTTTTTCCAACACTTAATTGTGGGGGAGCTTATTGGTGTTTTTAAAGTATATATTGGCAAACTGCTGGTATAGAGTGTTTGGTGAGTTGCTTTTTCTGTGCAAAATGTGTTTTCAAAATAAATGGTCAGTTCTGAGTTGGGGGAGGAGGTGGTGGGGTTAGGCTAAAAGTATCTGGGTTGGTTTCAAAAATGTGGTGTGTTTTTACTTTAAACAAGCTGGCTGTAGGGATTAAGTTGTGGGTGATTCAGCGGCTTATGCTAGAGATAAGTGGTTTAAAAACAAACAAACAACATTTTGTTGCATACCGCTGCTTTTAAAAAATATTGTTGCAAATGGTTTTAAAACTATTGTGGAGAGTTTTTGAAGGTGTGTGTGATGGAGTTTGTGACAGACACAGGTGTGTTTTAAAATATATGTTGGCAATCTGCTGGTATAGAGTGTTTGGTGGGTTGCTTTTTCTGTGCAAAATGTGATGTGTTAAATGCATGCAGGTTTTGAAAAGTATATGGCTGCAAACTTGGTTTGGTGTGTTTTATAAAGCTGCTGTTTAGTGTGTGTGTGTGTGTGTGTGTGTGTGTGTGTGTGTGTGTGTGTGTGTGTGTGTGGAGGGGGGATGGGCCTGTACATGGCATAGGTGTAGGGTTTTCTTTTAAAGTACTTGGTTTGTTTAAACTAACAAGGGTTTTTGTGCAAAATGGATTTTAAAAGCAGTTTTGGTTTTTATTCTGCAAAATGAGATGTATTTAAAAATGTTTGTGGGTTTTTTGTTTTTTGTGTGTTTGTTTTTTTAAGTGGTAGAAATAAACTCAAAACTGGTGTTTGTTGTACAGCCTGAAATGGATTATTTTGTTTTAAAGCTATAACCTTTAAATAGAAAAGCACCCTAATGATTTTTAAAGTTTACAAGAGGGCTTCATGTATTTTATAATAATGTTGTTTGCGCCACAGTACAGTCAAAACACGAGGGATCCTTAGACCAGAGGGAAAACAAGCTCAAAAGAAAAAGGAAAGAGACAGCTGAAAAGGAAAATTCACCAGCATCAGTGACTGGTGGATGGATGAAGCCCAGTAAATATATTTTGCTTACTGGTTTGCTTGTCCTATGAGGTTTTAAGTAAATACATAGGTGTGGGTGAGAGAGATGGTAAAGTTCAAGGTTTTTTTAAATGTTTTTCCCCCACCTCATAGGCATGGGCAACTTTTCTGACAATGCTGTAATCAGAGCTACAAGGATACCTCCTCCAGAACCGCCAAAGAACCAGGAATCTGCTTTGAGACCTTTAACAACACAAAACAGCACAAGAGTTCAGATGAAGCATCCGGGCGGTCCAAACCTCACATACGTCAAACCCAAGGACAAAACAAAAGACTCTGGTAAAAAACAACCATGCAACCACAACTCCAGTTCCTCAGCAGCCACCACCACACCATGCCCTGAGGAAACTGTGAGAAAAAACACGTACATTCACAAACCCAGAGCACGCACTCTAGGGGTTCTGAATGTGCGCACACCTGGAGCACAGGCTCTAGGGGCTGCATATAAAAAAAACAAGGGCTGAAAACTCCTGTGATGCCGAGGTATTGCAGCCACGCAAACACAACTCCAGTTCCTCAGCGGCCACTGCCACACCAAGCCCTGAGAAAACTGTGAGCGAAAACACCCACATTCATAAACCTAGAGCATGCACTCTAGGGGTTCTGAACATGCGCAAAACCACACACATTCACAAACCCGGAGCATGCACTCTACGGGTTCTGAACATGCGCAAAACCACACACATTCACAAACCCGGAGCATGCGCTCTAGGGGTTGTGAATAAAAAAACAAGGACTGACAAATCATTCTCCCAAAACCATAAGCTCATCATAGCTCCCCCATATTCTAGTATTGGGGAAGAGTTTGATGCTTCATTCAGAAAACTGGTGAACTCTATAGCCTCAGGGGACCTAAAAGAAAGGGGCCTGGGTAAAAGGCATCCTCAGGGGTTCCCATGAGATAAGGTGTAAACAAAAGGGGGGACAGCATTTGGCAGATAAACGGGTGGCTGCCAAAAAGTTCCAGGCCAAGATCACTGCAATTTTTTTTTAAAAGGCTAAAGAGGTAATGAGGAAAAAAAGAGATGCCCCCTACTGGAGGCTCACAAAATGGCTTATCTGACCTGCAGGGTGGTAATGAGTCTGTAGACGGGTCCCTGGCTAGTCCTGATGACTCTCACAGAGACCGCTCTGACTCTGAAATAGCATCTGAGGTAGAAGATGCCCCTGATGGTCCCGCAGAGGAACCCACAAGTACCCCTGAAAATCCAGAATTGTATATGGAGATAGTGAGAAGTTGGCAACGTGAACTACCTAGATTTGGGGGCTCAGTGTATTGTGAGGAATTTCATTTTGTCAATCATGAGCAAATAAATTCAACTGAACAGGTTGTTGAAGCCATAGATAGGGGGATACAGTTAGTTCTAGATGACATTAATGGTAGGGTAGGCCCTGATGATTATGTTCAGTTATGTTTAGAGAGCCGTAATTTAACTAACCCTTTGTTTTCGGTCAGAAGAACTAGGGATGAGCTGTCTGCTGAGGATTTTTTTAAACCAGACCTCAAAGGTGTTACAGAGTAACAGAGAGTTGCACCTCGATGGAACATTGCTCCTCATTGTGACAGTTGTAAAAAACAGGGGTGGGGGCACTCGTAGAGTTTTAAATTCTATCCTTAGTAGTCAAATTATTCATAAAAAGAGACCATGTTTAGTAGATGTGGCTTACACCGGTACCAATCTCTGTTTTGCAGGTGGGCTCTTGGCTGTCATGTCCGATCGTAAATCTACGGACGCTGAATTGTTAAAGGGGCGCGAGAAACTGGGGTGGTCAGATCAAAAAAAGGTTATGCTCAGCAACGTAGCAAAGTTTGAACAGCATTTAGGAGTTAACATACAGGTGGTGCTGTATACGGCGAAAAGCAGCTGAGGCTTTTTTAAAATGGGGGGCCCAGTGTACCCCAAGACTTACTTTATCCTGTTGCACGATGAGCATTACTATGGGGTTCTGGATGTGAAAAAGTTGTTCAGAGCAAAAAATTATTGTGAGTTTTGCCACACAGTGTACAGTCACGACCACTCTTGCAGGTATCGTTGCCGCCTCTGCTTGAGCGGAACGTACTTAGACAGCGTGGGCGTGCCGCTGAGGTGTGCTAGCTGTAGACTGTATTGTCGATCCAAAGAGTGCTTAGACAGACACATAGACTGCGCATCAAAAAAACAAGTTGAATGCCTGTCTAAAACTTTGTGTGATGAGTGTCAGTCTTACGTGGACAAGCAGCACCGCAGTAAAGGGTGGCGCTGTAAGCAGTGTAGGGGCTTGCTTGTTGGCAACATAGACAGTCATCTCTGTTTTATGGACAGCCTTTGAAACCGATAATGGAGTATGCAGAAAAAATGTACCTGGTGCCCAGCCATCAGCTGGAGCAATTAAAGGCTCCCCCTCCAGTGGAGGAAAATATCAGAACAACAGCAACTCGCTTACTGGATGCTGAAATGAAGTCTGTTCTTCAAAGGACTGATTTAGCCGAATACGAAAAGGCTAAACTCTACAGCGCTGTGCATCAGAGGTATCTAACGTACGTGAGGCAAAGTGATGCAGATAAAGGGAAAATAACCTCCAGAAACAGCAAACACCTCAGACTCTGTGGTTCAGGAGGTCTTGGATAACATGAATAAGCGTTATAAGAAAAACACCTCAGTGTTGCTAAATAAGCTGGGCCAGGATAAAACTATCGCTTCCTGGAATGATAAAGGTGCATTTGTGTACAAAGGCTCGGTGGTTAATGGTTCTAACATGCTTGACTTAGCGTTGTCACCCAGACGCATGGGCTACATCTACACTGGCCCCTTTTCCGAAAGGGGCATGCTAATTTTCAACTTCGTAATAGGGAAATCCGCGGGGGATTTAAATATCCCCCGCGGGATTTAAATAAAGATGTCCGCCGCTTTTTTCCGGCTTGTAGAAAAGCCGGAAAAAAGCGTCTAGACTGGCCCGATCCTCCGGAATAAAGCCCTTTTCTGGAGGATCTCCTTCAAAGTAGGAATAAGAGATCCTCCAGAAAAGGGCTTTATTCCGGAGGATCGGGCCAGTCTAGACGCTTTTTTCCGGCTTTTCTACAAGCCAGAAAAAAGCGGCGGACATCTTTATTTAAATCCCGCGGGGGATATTTAAATCCCCCGCGGATTTCCCTATTACGAAGTTGAAAATTAGCATGCCCCTTTTGGAAAAGGGGCCAGTGTAGATGTAGCCATTCTGTCCCTAGCAGACATGTACCTAAAGGGTTGGATGTGTTTATAAATGCCATGGCAGAAATAAACGTCCCATGTTCCATCATGGGATATGCAGACAACAGAGTTCTTTTGGAACACCTGAAGGCCCCAGCCACTGATGCTGGGATGGATCGAAAAACACCGACTCCCTTTTTGTGTTCTAAAAAACGAAAATTGGCTAAACTATCTGAATGGCTCAGTGTGTGAAGTCTGTCATGTTCTAAAAATAATTTTTGAACTTGATCACATTTTGCTTTAAATAAAACACTTCTATATATATATATATAGAATATATATTTAATATATATATTATGTCTTGGTATTTTTTCTGAATTGTTCATTGTTTTTAAGAAAAAAAATTAAGAAAAACAAACATCAGTTGCCTTTAAACCCCTCACCTGGGGTGCTTTATTGAGCAACATGGCTATGAAAGTCATTGCAGGATACGCATATCTGAGTTTGCTGAAACATGTTTTGAGCAAGACTAGTCATGCCCAAGTATTTAAATTTATTTTTTACAAAGTTCATCGCCATCTGGTCATTTTACATTAAGTCATTAGAATACATTTTTAAAATCTGGTCAGAAGATAAACCCTTGCTATCGTAATGCAAGAAAAACACACAGTGATAGCCGCAGGCAACAGAGAGGGGGTGTTGTAATTGTCTAGTGTGAAACACAATGTCCGTGGCATTTTTGTTTAAAAATTTCATAATGCTTCTAGGAAGCAATGCGCTGTTCGGGGGATGCCCATATGAATCAAAAAACTCTCCCCGGTTACGCTCCGCCAGATACAAGGCAAGCCAGTGTTCACCTGGTTGGTTGTGAGGGTGAGTGTTGACCACCAAACCTAGCGGTCTCTGAGAGAACCTGCCACCAGGGAGCCAATCGCAAGGGAACACATCCAAGAAATTCAATTTTGTATAAGGGTCTGTTGATAAGACACGTGAGAGCTGCACGGTGTCCATCTTCACATGGAATCAAACAGAACGTTTCTCCTCTGATGTATCTCTATGACGTTGTCAAAAACCCCATACACGATCATATTGACGGTGACCGTCAAAGCCTTCCTAAAGTGTATTTTTGCTCTGAGGTTCCCTGTTTTAATCAGCGAATAGTGGTCGGTATATCCTTGGTCAGGAGAGAGATCGAAGGCAAACAAGGTGTAACCCCGTGCAAACTCCTCACGGTCAATTAACAGAGAACGATCTTTCATGTGTTTGCCTGCTGTCTGTACCAGATTCATGTATTCTCTCACACAGTGGCCGGCCTCAAAGTCTGGTTGCAGAGGTTTGGTTGGTATCTGTTCACCATCCACATACAGGGCCACAAAATTAATATAATAATGTTTAAAATGAAAGGGGTTTGAATTAGAGGTCCTAATTCGAAATACCGTTACTCCTCGTGGAATGAGGAGCAACGGTAGCTCGAATTAGGATCTCTAATTCGAACTTCCTACTCCGTGCCGCATGTAGCTGCGGGCACGGAGTTTGGACTAAGGGGGATTTAAAAATGGCGGCGCCTGGGAACATGCCAATGAAGCCTGGGATATTTGGCATTTGTAACTCTGGTTGCCTTCATTTGCCTACCTAGCTAGAACTAACAAGCTAGTGTAGACATACCCTAGAAGGGGATAACCCAACCTGTGGAAAACAACTTGCAAGATATCTGTCCAGATAGACCATTTGTGGGTTTTGAATGATCTGCTAGCACATTCTGGTTCCCCGAGAGGTAAGATGCCTCCAGATGAATCTGGTGTGTGATGCACAAATTCCATCACCAGTCGCGCTGATGGGGTTTGTCTGGTGAACAGGACTCCATTACACACCACCTATTCCTGGAGCCACCAAACCAGAGACTGGAGGACATCCTCCGGAATTGTGAGGAGCTCATCCAGTGGTGTGTGGGCTGGATTGTGGACCGAGGCCAGCCATGCTTGAAGATGTTGTAAGTGTGGTCTGACATGTTGTATTACAAAGGTACATGCTGCCATGTGACCTAGTAGTCTCATACAAGTGCAAGTTGTTGTAAGCGGCGTGGCCTTGAGGCCTTCTATAATTGCTCTGATAGCCATAAACCTGGCCCTAGGAAGGGATGCTCTCACAACTGTGGAGTCCAGGTGCGCCCCGATAAAGTCCAGCGCTTGTGTGGGTTTGAGTGTGGATTTCTCCTCATTTATGAGGAGACCCAGCTTGCAGAATAGGTTTCTGATAAAGCCTATGTGTGCCATTACTTGACTTCTGCATGACCCCCGATCAACCAGTCGTCGAGGTGGGAAAACACTTGGATTCTGTGTCACCTCAGGAATGTGGCCACGGCCACCATACATTTGGTAAATACCCTTAGGGGGGCATAGAAAGACCGAATGGTAGCATCGTGAACTGAAAATGGTGTTTCCTACTACAAACTTGAGTAATTTCTTGTGGGCTAAGATGATTGTAATGTAGAAATACACATCCTTCAGGTTGAGGGCGGCGTACCAGTCTCCTCTTTCTAGGGATGAAATGATGGAGGCAAGGGTCACCATCCTGAACCTTACATTCCTCACAAAAGAATTTAGGTTCTTTAGGTCCAGAATGGGATGCAGACCTTCCTTGGACTTGGGAATCAACAGATATCAGGAATAAAACCCCTTCCCTTCGAAACCCATTGGAACAGGCTCTATGGCCCCCAATGTCAACAGGGTCAACACCTCCTGCTCAAGCAGGGTCTGGTGAGAGGGGTCCCTGAAGAGGGATGGGGAGGAAGGGAAGTGGGACAGTCGGGACAAGAAGGGAATAGCATGTCCCTTTTCCATCAGGCCAAGAGCCCAATGGTCCAAGGTAATTTTGGACCAAGACAGGAGGAAATGGGAGAGCCGGGACTCAAACAGTGGAGTAATAATGGAGGCTGGGACACGGTCCTCGAGCGTGTTTTCAAAATGACGCATTTGGTTGATGGTTAGTGGGCTGGGTGGGCCCTCTTTCAGGGTCTGACCTAGACCTCCTATGCCTATTCCTGTTGGCGTTGCCATTGAAGTTGTGTTCCCTCCTCCTGCCTTGGTCTGGTGTAAAGGGTTGTTGGAAGGATCTCTGGGCTGGCCTACAGGGAAGAGGCCTACGTTGAAAGGCTGTGGTATGAATCCTTAGAGATTTAAGAGTGTCCCTAGAAACTTTGAAGGTATGCAGCCATGAATCGGTTTGCTCTGAGAATAGTCCCGTGCCCTCAAATGGTATGTCCTGCAGGGTGGTCTGGATTTCAGGTGGTATCTTTGGGTATGTCTACACTACCACCCTAGTTCGAACTAGGGTGGTAATGTAGGCAACCGGAGTTGCAAATGAAGCCTGGGATTTGAATTTCCCGGGCTTCATTTGCATCTCGCCAGGCGCCGCCATTTTTAAATGTCAGCTAGTGCCAACTCTGTGCCGCCCGGCTACACGTGGCACGGACTAGGTAGTTCTATTTGTTCTATGTATGTGACTTGAAGTCTGGTTTCATTAACTAGTCACTGTTTCTCTTATAGGACCAAGCACGGTTCACAGATGTTTAATTGATAACCCATGCAATTCCATAATTCTTGAGGCCTTTTAAGGCATCAGGCATCAATGAGTAGCAGGGCAAGTAGCTGGTATTGCAATGGTGAAGTTACTAGTTTCCTCATTGTTGTGGGCATCTTTACTTAAATATGCTGATGTCCCACGTGCCTGTGTTGTTTCTTATAGATTTCTTATTATCTCTGGCCAAACCACTTTTATGGTTGGTGTGCAAATTTGCAGAAGCTAAATATTTCATTTGTGTAGCCATTAAAGCAAAATCAATCTAGTGGGGGAGAGGGCTGGTACCCCACTCCCAGACCTTCTGTTCACGTGATGCACTCCTTGTTTTCTTCCACGAAACGAGGAGTAATGGTAGTTCGGAATAGGAAGCCTAGTCCGAACTACCTAGTCCATGCCGCGTGTAGCCGCGCGGCACGGAGTCCGCACTAACGGACATTTAAAAATGGCGGCACCCGGCGAGATGCAAATGAAGCCTGGGAAATTCAAATCCCAGGCTTCATTTGCAACTCCGGTTGCCTACATTACCACCCTAGTTCGAACTAGGGTGGTAGTGTAGACATACTCCTTGATACCTGCAGCCAATCACTGTGCTTCATGACCACCCCTATGGCCATCATACGGGCAGCCAAATTAGCAGCATCCAGTGCGGTCTGGAATGCTGTGCGGGATACCACTCTACCCTCTTTCAGCGAGGCCCCAAATTCTTGTCTCTCCTTCTGAGGAAGGCTGTCCCTGAACTTGTCCACTGCTGATAGAGTGTTGTACTCATATTTGCTTAGCATAACTTGCTGGTTTGCGATTTGGAGTTGGAGCCCCCCTGTTGTGTAGGTTTTCCTGCCCAGTAGATCTAACTTTTTCAGTTCCTTGCTTTTCGGCATGGAACCTGGAGGGCCTTGTCTCTCCTTTTGGCCAGCTGCCTGGCATTGGAGGGGAATAGATGTGTTCGTGATTTAGCTGTGGGATGAAGTAGGAAGTGGGAGGGATTGAGGCCAGGGTTTGCCATAGAGTCTTAGTTAACTTGGACACCGTCTTATTCAGCAGCAGTGCTACCTTCGCTGGAGTGTCTGCTGTAAGAATGTCTACCATGGGGTCCAGGTCCTCAGTCACCTCTTCCACCTGCGCCTAAAGATTAGTTGCCATCCGGCGGAGTAGGTCTTGATGCACCCTGGCATCCATGGCTGGCATTGCGGGGGCTGGGTTGGCCAGAGCTTCATCTGGTGACGACGATGAGGACTCCCATTGAGGGGGAGGGATCTGTTGCTGCTCGGTAGTTACCAGTGGGGGAACTTGTGGGACCCATTGATGGCTTTCCACCGACCTGGACACCTCTTTGCAGGTTGAACAACCTGCTTCCGAGTCTGATGGTCTGGTTAGCGGGGTTGCTGATGGAGCATTCTGGGCTGTGTTGGGACCAAAATGTGTCCTATTTGCTATGGCCCTTGGGCCTGGTGGTATGCCCAGGTTGTCCAGAAGGGCCACTGTTGGTTAGGTTGCCACTGTGGCAGCCATGATTGTTGTGAAGTTGGGCTGTGATCAAGACCAGTGCTGGGATCTTGATCTGTAAGACGAGTGCCTTGAATGTGCTGATTTGGCCTCTGACTCAGAAGAGAAGTTTGAAGCCGACCACGGTGGTGCTGTCAACTGTACCGGTGAGCAGCGGGATGACATGTGCTTTGACATTGCTGCTAGCTTGCCCCTATGGGTCGGCACTGGACCTAGTGCCAGTGGTGGCATCGGTGCTGGTTGCATTAGTGGCACTGCAGGATAAGGCGCTCCCATGGTCATTGATGCCGGGACAAATGGAGCCATCATAGGTGTGTCAGGGTCAATAATATTTCTGCTGCTGGCAGGGTTGGTGCTGGCTGGATGTGCTGTACTGTGTACACCGGTGGTACCAATGTGAACAGTACCAATGAGAAATGTGGCACCATAAGTGGTGTCGAGACTAGTGTCGATGTCGGGATCATTGTCAGAGCCAGTGATGGTTTCGGTCTTGGTACCGGTGTCAGTACCAGTCTCGGAGCTGAAAACTATGTTGATACCAGTGTGGTCATCAAAGACAGAATCAGTACCAGTGTCAGGATTGGTATGGGTGCTGCTGTTGGTGTTAGTATTATCACCACAGATCAAAGCGACACCATGATGGGAGGCTGGATCAGCACCAAACTCGATACGGGCGCCACACTCAGGGTTGATCTTGGTTGCTCTGATGGTGCACTTGGTTCCCATGCAGGAGGTGGGACAGGTGACCTTCACCCACGATCAAACAAAGCTCCTGGGCCGTGGTCACCTCCATCAATTCCTGTGCCGTGTCGAAAGCCTCTGGTGTCAACAGCTGATGGAGGGCCTCGATTTCCAGCTTGGAGACTGAACCCTATGTATGCTTCGTGCTCAACCGGTGCCAATGTGGCTTCGGAGCACCATGATGAGGATCCTTGGCCTGGTGCCCACCCTTATGGCACACCTTCAGGCCGCGTCTTACTGGGGACCTTCCTCTATGCTTCTTCCTTGAGTGCACCGGTAATTGCAAAAGGTTCCTTGATGACAAAGATCTCGTCAGTGCTGGTTGTCTCGGTGCCGCCGCTGGTTCTCTAAGTGACGCTGGTGCGCCATGGAAGCTCAGCTCCATGTCCGCTGCCGCCGGTTGGAGAGCTAACTCCATTAAGAGGAGCTTCAGACAGGAGTCATATTCCTGCTTCATTCTGGGCTTGAAGCTCCTACAGATCTGGCAGCTGTCTGTGCAGTGACCCTCCCCCAAGCACTTCAAACAGGTGTCATGTGGGTCACCACAGGGCATCGGCTTCGTGCACTTCAAACATGGTTTGAAGACATGAGGCCCTGGCATTACTTCCCCTGAAGAAAGATAAGAGAAAGATGGTGGAATCCCCACTGAGAGTAACACTAAATTAATCACGATGAACTATTTACAAGTACTAATTAAGAGTTATGCAAACACTAAGGGAAGAACAATTAGACAGAGAAGCGCTCCTGCTACTGTCACGAGTGGTAAGAAGGAACTGAGGGAGTGGAGGGCCAGCAGGGGTATATATGCATTGATATTCAGGTGCCACTCCAGGGAACTCCCCGGCTGGCCCAACGAGTACAGGCTGTCCCCGGGTTACATACAAGATAGGGATTGTAGGTTTGTTCTTAAGTTGAATTTGTATGTAAGTCGGAACTGGTACATATTGTAGGGGAAACTCTAGCCAAACATTTCTCCAAAGCTCAGTTTTATTCTCCCACACCTCACTTCCCTCAGTCCTTTATTCTCAAGCTGAGGTGTCTGCTGAGAAAAGCCACTCCGCATCTCCCTGGTCTGCTGGGAGGAGGAGCTAGCTTCGCGTCTCCCTGGTCTGCTGGGGGGAAGCAGCTAGTGGGGGTTGCCTCACCCCGTTTGTAAGTAGGGATCCAATGTAAGTCGGATCCATGTAACCCGGGGACTGCCTGTACTGATAAGGGAAAAAAGTTCCCAAGATCTGGCACGCAGCGCACACATACCTAACTGGAATGTACATGAGCAAGCACTCAAAGAAGAATCACAGCTGCCTTAGGCTACATCTACACTACAGAGTTTTTGTGCAAAGACAGCCGTTTTTGTGCAAAAACTTGTGGCACATACACACCTCAAGCGCATTTTTGCACAAGAAAATTTACAGTGAATCGACAGAGCAGAGGGGTTTGGGTGGTGCAGGTATTCCTTTTTCTATGAGGAATAACTCCTTTTTGTGCAAGAGTTATTGCGCAAAAAGGTGTGTGTGTGGATAGGCAGCTGGGGTTTTTTGGAGCAAAACCATCGAAAGCAGCACAAGTGCCGTGGTGGCCATTCTGTGAATGGCAATCAGAGCTGTCTTCCGAGAGAGCGTCCATGAAGTCTGGACGCTCTCTTGCGCAAAAGCACATCGCTTTTCCGATGCGCTTTTGCAGTGTGGACGTGCTCTTGCGCAAGAAGTTTTTACGGAAGATCTCTTCTTGCACGAGCAGCCCGCAGTATAGACTGAGCCTTACAGACTAGTATGCAGATATTCCCCCATGGTCTTTGTGCGTTACGCAGCCCAGTCAGTAGAGGCTGTGTGGCTGTTACAGGCTCAAGCTGAAGGCTTTTGAGCATTTCGCTCTCATTCATTACACAGAGTGCTGGCCAAGAAGGTACAACAGCCCTTACACCTTGTGCTCAAAAGCTCCTCTCCTCTGCCTTCCTCCTCCCCAGCTAACACCCACACAGGAAGAAATTTATGCTCAGTACAGCTCTTCATGTTTGCAGGATCTGGACTCACATGTTCAACAACTCAGCATTGCTGGATCTGCAGTGCTCATGCATTCATCATTTTCTCCATTTCCAATTTTTCATACTGGGCCATGCCTGGATGGAGAAACAGGCCACACACTGAGAGGCACGACAGTTTACACGGAGTTGTTGTATCCATGCTTGGGGGTGCGGTTTCCTGCCTCATCAGATTTGATCGATGCCTCAATTTCCCCTCTTGGGTGGATGATTTAGCCCCCAGCTGAAAGCAAAACCTGCCTCATCCTGAGCAAACAAACCTCAGAAAAGATAAAGCAAAACTCTGAGCTAGAGATAGAATCATAGAATCATAGAATAATAGGACTGGAAGGGACCTCAAGAGGTCATCGAGTCCAGCCCCCCGCCCTCAAGGCAGGACCAAGCTCCACCTACACCATCCCTGACAGATGTCTATCTAACCTGTTCTTAAATATCTCCAGAGAGGGAGATTCCACCACCTCCCTTGGCAATTTATTCCAATATTTGACCACCCTGACAGTTAGGAATTTTTTCCTAATGTCCAATCTAAACCTCCCTTGCTGCACTTTAAGCCCATTACTCCTTGTCCTGTCCTCAGAAACCAAGAGGAACAATTTTTCTCCTTCCTCCTTGTGACACCCTTTTAGATATTTGAAAACCGCTATCATGTCCCCCCTTAATCTTCTTTTTTCCAAACTAAACAAGCCCAGTTCATGAAGCCTGGCTTCATAGGTCATGTTCTCTAGACCTTTAATCATTCTTGTCGCTCTTCTCTGGACCCTTTCCAATTTCTCCACATCTTTCTTGAAATGTGGCGCCCAGAACTGGACACAGTACTCCAGCTGAGGCCTAACTAGTGCAGAGTAGAGCGGCAGAATGACTTCACGAGTTTTGCTTACAACACACCTGTTGATACAACCTAGAATCATATTTGCTTTTTTTGCAACAGCATCACACTGTTGACTCATATGCAACTTGTGGTCCACTATGACCCCTAGATCCCTTTCCGCCATGCTCCTTCCTAGACAGTCGCTTCCCATCTTGTATGTATGGAACTGATTGTTCCTTCCTAAGTGGAGCACTTTGCATTTCTCTTTATTAAACCTCATCCTGTTTACCACTGACCATTTCTCTAACTTGCTAAGGTCATTTTGAATTATGTCCCTATCCTCCAAAGAAGTCGCAACCCCACCCAGTTTGGTATCATCTGCAAACTTAATAAGCGTACTCTCTATCCCAATATCTACATCATTGATGAAGATATTGAACAGTACGGGTCCCAAAACAGACCCTTGCGGTACTCCACTTGTTATCCCTTTCCAGCAGGATTTAGAACCATTAACAACAACTCTCTGACTACGGTTATCCAGCCAATTATGCACCCACCTTATCGTGGCCCTATCTAAGTTATATTTGCCTAGTTTATCATGTGAGACCGTATCAAATGCCTTACTAAAGTCTAGGTATATGACATCCACCGCTTCTCCCTTATCCACAAGGCTCGTTATCTTATCAAAGAAAGCTATCAGATTAGTTTGGCATGACTTGTTCTTCACAAACCCATGCTGGCTATTCCCTATCACTTTATTACCTTCCAAGTGTTTGCATAGGATTTCCTTAATTACCTGCTCCATTATCTTCCCTGGGACAGACGTTAAACTGACCGGTCTGTAGTTTCCTGGGTTGTTCTTATTCCCCTTTTTATAGATGGGCACAATATTTGCCCTTTTCCAGTCTTCTGGTATCTCCCCTATCTTCCATGATTTTTCAAAGATCATAGCTAAAGGCTCAGATACCTCCTCTATCAGCTTCTTGAGTATCCTGGGATGCATTTCATCAGGACCTGGTGACTTGCTGACATCTAACTTTCCTAAGTGATTTTTAACTTGTTCTTTGTGTATCCTATCTTCTAAACTTACCCTCTCTCTGCTTGTATTCACTATGTTAGGCACACCTCCAGACTTCTCGGTGAAGATCGAAACAAAGAAGTCATTGAGCATCTCTGCCATTTCCATGTTTCCTGTTATTGAACAGAGCCGGTCCCAAAACAGACCCCTGCAGAACCCCACTTGTTATACCTTTCCAGCAGGATTGTGAACCATTAATAACTACTCTGTGAGTACGGTTATCCAGCCAGTTATGCACCCACCTTATAGTAGGCCCATCTAAGTTGTATTTGCCTAGCTTATTAATAAGAATATCATGCGAGACCATATCAAACGCCTTACTAAAGTCTAGGTATATGACATCCACCGCTTCTCCCTTATCCACAAGATGCATTATCCTATCAAAGAAGGCTATCAGATTGGTTTGACATGATTTGTTCTCTAGAAATCTATTCTGGCTGTTCCCTACCATCTTGCCACCTTCCAAGTGTTTATAGATGATTTCCTTAATTACTTGCTCCATTATCTTCCATGGCACAGAAGTTAAACTAACCGATCTGTAGTTTCCCGGGTTGTAATAAGCAGGAAAAACTGGAAGTGCTAATAAATAGGTATAATTATGACATTGTTGGCATCACAGAAACTTGGTAGGATAATACACATGATTGGAATGTTTGTATGGAAGGGTACAGCTTGCTCAGAAAGGATAGAAAGGGGAAAAAGTGAGGAGCTGTTGCCTTGTATATTAAAAATGATCACATTTGGAGTGAGGTAGAGATGGATTTAGGAGACGGAAGTTGAGAGTCTCTGGGTTAGCCTAAAAGGGATTAAAAACAAAGGTGATGTCATGCTAGGAGTCTGCTACAGGCCACCTACCCAGCTGGAAGTAGTGGATGAGGGTTTTTTTAAACAACTAACAATATCATCTAAAGCCTGAGATTTGGTGGTGATGGGGGACTCCAACTATCCAGATATATGTTGGGAAAATAACACACAGGGCACAGACTATCCAGTAAGTTCTTGGACTGCGTTGGAGACAACTTTTTATTTCAAAAGGTTGAAAAAGCTACCAGAGGGAAAGCTGTTCTAGATTTGATCCTAACAAATAGGGAGGAACTGGTTGAGAATTTGAAAGTGGAAGGCAGCTTGGGTAAAAGTGATCATGAAACCATAGAGTTCACAATCCTAAGGAAGAGTAGATGGGAGAACAGCAAAATAGAGACAATGAATTTCAGGAAGATGGATTTTGGTAAGTTCAGATAGCTGATAGGTAAGGTCCCGTGGGGATCAAGACTGAAGAGAAAAATAGCTGTGGAGAGTTGGCAGTTTTTCAAAGGGACATTATTAAGGGCCCAAAAGCAAGTTATTCTGCTGTGTTGGAAAGATAGAAAATATGTCAAAAGACTGCCTTGGCTTAACCACAAGATCTTGCATGATCTAAAAATAAAAAAGGAATCCTACACAAAATGGAAACTAGGAAAAATTACATAGGATGAATATAGGCAAACAACACAGGAATGCAGGGGCAAGATTAGAAAGGCAAAAGCACAAAATGAGCTCAAACTAACTACGGAAATAATGAGAAACAAGAAGACTTTTTATAAATACATTAGAAGCAAGACGAAGACCAAGGACAGAGTAGACCCACTGGTCAGTGAGGAGGGAGAAACAGTAACAGGAAACTTGGAAATGGAAGAGATGCTTAATGCCGTATTTGTTTTGGTCTTCACCAAAAAGTCTGAAGGAATGCCTAACATAGTGAATACTAGTGGGAAAGAGGTAGGTTTAGAAGATAAAATAAAAACAGAACAATTTAAAAATCACCTAGAAAAGTTAAATGCCTGCAAGTAACCAAGGCTTGATGAAATGCATCCTAGAATATTCAAGGAGCTGATAGAGGAAGTATCAGAGCCTCTAGCTATCGTCTTTGGAAAATCATGGGAGACAGGAGAGATTCCAGAAGACTGGAAAAGGACAAATATAGTGCCCATTTATAAAAAGGAAACTAAGAACAACCCAGGAGACTACAGACCAGTTAGTTTAACTTCTGTGCCACAGAAGATAATAGAGCAAGTAATTAAGGAAATCATCTGTAAACACATGGAAGGTGGCAAGGTGATAGTGATCAGCCAGCATGGATTTTTAAAGAACAAATCATGTCAAACCAATCTGATAGCTTTCTTTAATAGGTTAACGAGTCTTATGAAGCTTAATAAAGACAAATGCCACCGCTGCTGGCTTGGAGCCTGGGGTGGGCCACGCCTGGCTGTGCAGGGCCCTGCGGCCATGGGGGGAAGGGCACTGCTGGCTGGTGCCGCAGGGATGGAGGGGCCGGCACTGTGGGAGCCAGACGTGCGGCACCTGATGGCAGCTATAAGGGATGCTGTGTGCTCCTTACAGCTGCCATCAGACACCCCCCATTGGTTGGCACCCCGGGCAGCTGCCCAGCGCACCCACCCCTTTGTCCGGCCCTGGTGGGACCCCTTGGTACCAAGTTCTTTTCTACTGTCCAGCAAAGATATGCTCCCTGCTCCAAAGAATTTATAATCCATATAAGACAAGAGAGGGACCACGGAAAGATAGGTGGATCACAAGGAAGCAATGAACAATACAAGTTAGCTCTCTGCCTGATGTCTGTGAGCAGTGGAAACTTTTAGGATAGCAGAGCTCAAATTTCATTTAAAACATTCTAACCTTATGTATCTTAAAGGACATGTTGGCTGTGTCTACACTGGCCCCTTTTCCGAAAGGGGCATGGTAATTTTCAACTTCGTAATAGGGAAATCCGCGGGGGATTTAAATATCCCCCGCGGGATTTAAATAAAGATGTCCGCCGCTTTTTTCCAGCTTGTAGAAAAGCCGGAAAAGAGCGTCTAGACTGGCCCGATCCTCCGGAATAAAGCCCTATTCCAGAGGATCTCTTATTCCTATCTTCAGGAAAAGGGGCCAGTGTAGACACAGCCTTGGGCTACATTCTTAAAAGGAATGGCCTGCCAGTCTGACCAAACCTGGCCAATGATCATTTTAGAAAAATATCCCCAAGTGCTAAGTCTTCACAAAACATTTGTGCAGTCTCAAGAGACAGTCAGGTGTTCAGACAGGGAGGTTTGTTCAATAGTAGGTCAGTTCAGAATTCCACAAGGCAGCACAAGGTAATTCTATTGGGTTGCCTAGGGAGGGGGTGGAATCTCCATCTCTAGAGGTTTTTAAGTCCCGGCTTGACAAAGCCCTGACTGGCATAATTGAGTTGGAATTGGTCCTACTTTGGGCAGGGGGTTGGACTTGATGACTTCCTGAGTTCTCTTCCAGCCCTAGGATTTTATGATTCTAAGGGTATGTCTACACTTCATTCCTATCTCTTAAGATGAATGCAAATGCAGACTCCCAAAATTGTAAATGAATCAGGGATTTAAATATCCCACGCTTCATTTGCATAATTGCGTTATGGCGCTATTGCGAAATAGCGCTATTTCAAAAGAAAAAACGGGGTTATTTCGAGATAAAACCCTTCCCTCAAAATAACCCTTACTCCTCAAAAAATGAGGAGCCTCATAGCCCTCTGAAATATAGGCTTGCGAGGGGCTTCTGCTTCTTTTTGGGATGTCCTTTTGGTAGTCTAGACAGAGCCTCAGTTTGCAACCTGCTCGTTGTCACTTCCAGGTTCAACCAGAATGACTCAGTATGAAAAATTAGAAATGAATAAAATGATTAATAAGTGGGAACTGCAGATCCAGAAGGTGTAGCAGACCAGTGGTTATCAAACTTTTTTCTCATGATCCAGTTGAAGAAAATCATGGATGCCCGCGACCCAACGTAGTTTGACTGGCATGTGGGCTCTGGGGTGGGACTGAGGATGTGAACTTTGGGCTGTAGGAGGGGGCTGTAACATTAGGGGTTGGCAGGACTGGGGCAGGAGGGGCTTAGCTTAAGCAGCGCCCAGTCAGCGGAACAGTGGGGTGTGCTAAGGCAGCTTCCGGCCTCTGCTGGCACCGGAGACCATTCTGCACCCCAGAAACAGCCAGCAGCAGATTCCCAGCCAGGGGGAGTGTGGCGATAATGCTCAGGAGAGGGCGGTGTATGGAGTCTTGTGCACTCTCTCCTCTCTCTCACCTAGGAGCCGGGGCCTGTTGCCAGTGTAGGGGAGCCTGGACGGCCCTCCCTTGACCAGAACAACGTCTGCCTTGTCAGGCCTTGCCCTGGCTGTGTCCAAAGTATGGATCTCTAAGAAAGCAAACCCAAGACCTGTCTCAAGTCTGGTGTACGTAAGCACACAGACAAGGCGGGGGAAGCTGTGAGAGGCAAAAATGCTTTGCACAATCATGCAGAGACTGCATAGTACTGCGAGACTAGGCTAAGAAGACCAGAAATAACCTGGGACTGGTGCATCCCATTTCTGATAAGCGAAAAATTCTAGCTACAGCCACAGAACTATTAATTAAGCACTTCGTCTTGCAGCATCCTGGATGTACCCCAAATATGGGCATAATAGGCATTTTACACAATACAGCCACTCTCCGAGTCACGAACAAGTTACGGACCAACACTTGGTCCGTAACTCGAATTGTTCGTAACTCGGACCCCACTGAGTTACACGCGACCGCGCTGTTCGTAAGTCAGGGACCGCCTTTACAACCGCTCCATGGGAGCTTTGGTCGTAAGTGCGAACGGTCATAACTCGAACATTCGCAACTCGGGGTAGGCAGTTGATTGGTAGATATTATTAGAACGACCAATTCTCGCTTTGCTATAAAATGGGCTTAATAAAAAGAATCGATGGGAGGGTGGGAACAGGATTGACCCACAGGTTCTGCTCATTGTAACTAGAACTAATAGACCCCTTCACAATGGTGACCTCAGTGCATGCTCTTCCGACGCATGGGAATCAAAGGAACCACAACCTCCTGCCTGGTACTGTAGGTAGCATATAGGTGAAGTGTAAGTGAACTAGGCTTAATTATATTATATTATATTATTATAACAATCTTCTATTAATTGCTTTTGCATCGTTTTACACTGTATTAACTGCTTTACAATTTAAACCGAAAATACTATACATTTTATAGTAATTGTTTTTAAGGCTTATAAAATTTAAACAACTATATTAACTGCTTAAAGGTCACAATGAATAAGTAAGTGGTTAAGACTCTCTGGAATGTCCTGCAAAAGTGGCGAGGAGTCCTGTGGCACCTTATAGACTAACTGAAGTGTAGGAGCATAAGCTTTTGTGGGCAAAGACCCACTTCGTCAGATGCATGTCTGCAGTCGGTCTTTGCCCACGAAAGCTTATGCTCCTACACTTCAGTTAGTCTATAAGGTGCCACAGGACTTCTCGCCGCTTTTTCAGATTCAGACTAACACGGCTACCCCTCTGATGGAATGTCCTGGTTTCCCTTGGATCTAAAAATTGAATCACACAACAGCTGGCTGCTTCTGGGGTGCAGCACAGTCTTCAGTGCCAGGACAGGAGGGTAGCTGCCATAGCACTCCCACTGATCACTTCATCCTGCTGCAGCCACAAGACCCAAGGCCTGACATTCCACGTCCCAGTGCTAGGTGGTGACCTCTAGTTTGAAAACCACTGGCCTAGAGCAGTTTTTCTCAATGCAACTACTCTTAGGGGTACTCGAGAGAAGTCTGGGGGGGCAGGGTATGTCAAAACAACTGAACTTAGGAGAAAACTTCATTTTATTATTTGGGTATAACTTTTTACACTCAAAAATGTTATCGCCTGCCCAACTACGATTAAGTTGTTTAAACAAATGTGTTGCAATGTAGAAACAAATTGTGTGTCTGAAAACTGTAGGTATTGGGGGTACTTATACTTTTTTTAAAAAAAGGGGTACTTTAAACAAAAAAAAGGTTGAGAAACACTGGCCTAGAGCACTCACACAGCTGTGTTGCAGAACATCTGGGTCCAGATTCTGCAAACATGACACGCTGCATTGAGCATAACATTGCTCCTGTGCCTGTGTGTGCACATGTTTGTCCCCTCCCAGCTGGTAGGGAAAGAACGTGTCCTATGGGCTGGAAGAGACTCTCTGCTCTGTCCTCATGAGGGAGCTGCTGTTGTTGTTGAGGGAGAAGTGATCCCCACCGCCCTCCAGCTAGGCAGCTCCATGTGCGAGCCCTGAGCTCCTGGTGGGGCTCATTAAGCAGCTGCTGAGATGTGCAGCTTAGATGGAACCTTGCTGACCTGGTCCCCATCTGTGGCCCCTTACTGACCCACTGTTGTCATTATACCATATAACTGTCCCTGCTTCCCCTGCCATAGCCTTTGCTGCCCCCATGTGGTTATTATGTGGTATAACTCTCCCTGCTTTCTATCCTATAGCCCCTGCTGTCCCCACATGGTCATTGTATGGCAGAGCCCTCCCTTTCCATTTTATGAGACACGATCCCATTCCAGGCACATCCCGTGTTTCTGGCACAACCAAGCCTTTACCTTGATAGGAAGAAGCTGTATACCAAATTTGGTCATCCTAGCTATTTAGGAGGAGTTCTTGAAGGGACAGATAGATGGATGAATGGATGGAGTGACTCTCGCAAATCTATAGTCGATATATAAATCTGCCTTTCCTACTAGAAAGTAAGGTATAAAGAACGGAGAAATCCATGTTTTGAAGTTGAGCATATTTACCTGGTAAGCCAGGTGGGTTGCCCACTCAGCTCTATGGGTATGTCTACACTACAATGTTAATTCGAACTAACTTAGTTCGAATTAGTTAATTCAAACTAAGCTAATTCAAACTAACGGATCCACACTAAAAAACTAGTTCGAATTAGCATTTTGCTAATTTGAACTAGCATGTCCACATTAAGTGGACCATGAACCGGGCTTAAGGATGGCCGGAAGCAGTGCCAGCAGGGCATCAGAGGAGGACTTAGAGCGTGGAGATGCTGTCTCAGGCTAGCCGAGGGCTGTGCTTAAAGGGTCCCGACCCCCACCCCGGACAGACAGTTCTCAGGGGTGCCCCGCTTGCAAAGCAGTCCTGGCTTGGAGTGCCCGGACTACCCACACTGGGCACATCACAGCACTCGGCCATCAGCCCGGCTGCACTTGCCGCAGGCTGCCATCTGGGGAGAGGGGGTAATTGGGGGGCTGCAGGAGAGCTTCCACCCCCAGAAGCCCACAGAGCCAGCCCAGTCCTCCCCATCGGGGGCTCATGCCCCATTCCTCCCTCACCTCCTTCCACTTACCCTTCCCTAGCCCCTCTTCTTGATGTACAAAGTAAAGATAAGGTGTCTTCCAAAATGGAATCTGTCTTTATTGAACAAAACTGGGGGAGACTGGGAAAAGAAGTTGGGAGAGGGGAAGAGAGAGGCTGGGAGAGGGGAGGGCAACTACAATGATCAGGGGTTGGGAACAGGTCCCATATGAAGAGTGGCTAAAGAGACTGGGACTTTTCAGCTTAGAAAAGCATGAGTGGGGTGGAGAGGGTGCATACAGAAAAGTTCTTCATTAGTTCCCATAAAGAAGGACTATAGGACACCAAAGGAAAGGAATGGGTAGCAGGCTTCAAACTAGTAACAGAAAGTTGTTCTTCACAAAGCAAAGAGTCAACATGTGGAACTCCTTGCTGCAGGAGGCTGTGAAGGCTAGAACTAGAACAGAGTTTAAAGGGACGTGAGATCAAGTCATGGATGCTGGGTCCATGGAGTGGTATTATCCAGGGGGTAGGAGTGGTGTCCCTGCCCAAAGTTTGTGGAAGGCTGGAGAGGGATGGCACGAGACAAATGGCTTGGTCACTGTCTTCGGTCCATCCCCTCCAGGGTCCCTAGGGTTGGCCGCTGTCGGCAGACAGGCTACTGAGCTAGATGGACATTTGGTCTGACCCAGGACGGCCATTGTAAGCTCAGGGCTCAGGGTCGGGGGTCTCACTGGACCCCCTTGATTCTCTTGCACACCTGCTCCTGGGTGGCCAGGATGGCAGCTCTCCTGCCCTAGACGGCCACTTTCCTGTGCCTAGTGCGGAGATCGTGGACGAGGTCCACGATATCTGCAGTAGCCCAGGCGGGTGCCCGCCTCTTGCGGTCCTGGGCAAGCTCCCAGGAGCTGCCAGCCTGGTCCTGGGAAGAGAGGGAGGGCTGGGGGACATCGGGTGGGTGGCTCGATCCGTGCCAGGTGCAGGGTCTGCTGGCTGGGTGCTGGCAGGCTTGTACCTGGCACGGGCACCGTAGCCAGCCCGTGCCCCTTTAAGGGGTCCGGGGCCGGGAGGGGGGCAGAAGAGTTTCTCTGGTGTTGGCCAGAGTGGCCACCAGGGAAACCTGGGGAGGGCTAGCCTCCCACTAGTTCGAATTAAGGGGCTACACACCCCTTAATTCGAACTAGCTAGTTCGAACTAGGCTTTATCCTCGTAAAATGAGGTTTTCCTAGTTCAAACTAAGCAGTCCGTTAGTTCAAATTAAATTCAAACTAACGGAGCGCTAGTGTAGCACCTATGAAAGTTAGTTCGAACTAACGTCCATTAGTTCGAACTAACTTTGTAGTGTAGACATACCCTCACTGACTATCTTCATGAAAGCTCTGTAGAAGAATGATGCAGTACGGAAATCAATCCTGTGTTCCACATTTAAGCAGGGATATCTTCATTCACCATTCTGTGTCTGAGAAATTCCTGCCCTGCTTATCATTTGGAAGTAAAGATAACAACGTCTTATTTTAATGGACATGAACACAGAATATGAGAGTTTCTTTTCCCTTTTTTAGATGTGAGTGATGGTTAGATGTGAGTGATGCTGAGATTGACAATAAAGGATGGAAAGCAAATTGTTAGCTGGAAAATTATTCATGGGGAGCCCTTGAATCATGCATAATAATTTGTTATCATTCCTTTCATAAAAGGAACTAGTGAGTGGTAAACTGGCATGTTAGTGGTTTGATAGAGGCATGGGAGCTGTTTTGCTGTTTCTTATCCTTAATATTCCTTAATATTCTATTTTTTTAAAACAATGAATATACATCATGCTCATGTTATCTAAGTCTGTTTCTAGGCTTGGGGACATACATATGAGGGTAGTTTACATGGGTAAATTTTTACCTATTTGTTCCTCCTTTAACAAATCCATGTGGTTTGTGCCGTTGTCGCAGGAGTTGTTTTCACTCACAGTGTGCCTGCACAGTGTGTAAAATGCTCTTTTCAATATTCCACAGTATGTCGACACTGTCTCTGCCTCCATCTCCCCCAAACTCTTCCCTCCATGAGGTCCCCTCCTTTATACTTGACTTTCTATACATGACCATGTACTGCAGGTTCCTGTGAAGAAATTAAGATGGCGGCACAAATCCCAAAGAATGGTGCTTCTAGAAACCCGGATAAATGTGCAAGTCTGTGTTTCACTGAGACAGCAACATGGGATCCTCTCCTGTTACCTCCTGGTTTTCTCCACAAACCGGTTCCTTTTATCAGTGCCCCCTGACCTGCTCCCAGCTCTCCATCAGAGCCCTTTCCATAATCTCTGCAGGGACCAGCCATGGAGGGACTTGTCTTTACTGGGAAAAGGCATTGTGTTAGGAAAGCTGCTAATATTTCAACAGGGAAGGCAGTGCAGCCTATTGGCTAAAGCACTGGACTGGGACACAGGCAAGCTGGATTCTATGCCTATCTCCAGTGGTGCTGGAATAGTTTTTAGAGTGGGGGTGCTGAACTGTGCCCCCCTTAACCCTGTTGATGCCCCTAACCCCCATTGGTGCTGGGGTTGGGAGCAGAGCAGTAGCTCTGGCCGGAGAGGGGGAGTATGCAAGCAAAGATAAGGGGGGAGGGGAAGCTGGTGCCACAGCTGGGGGAGGAGTAAAACAGTGGGCTGGGGCCAGTGGTCAGGACCCACGCAAAACCAGGGGGTACTCAGAACCCATCACACTTCTAGTTCCCATGCCTGTGCCTTTCTTTGACCTGTTGGGTGACCCACGGTCCTGCCCCACATGTGAGGTCCAGTAGTTAGGGCAAGACTCAAGGGAGAGATTGGCATGTACCCATAAGCAAGAGGTGTCATGTGATCTGCCCTAAGAGTTCCTCCCACTGCTCTTTGCCTATCAGAGTGGGGTTTGGCCATATTGCACTGCCCATAGAGTGGGTTGACTAGATGGTTCTGAGTTGGGTTGACCAATAGGGAACAGAGTCACGTGACTCCTTCCAGGAACTTCTCCTTTCATTGTCTGCAAACTAGAATGGGCTTCAGTCCCATAAGACCACCCAAGAATCATCATCAGCATCATCAACAAACATGGGCTCAATGCCCATTGGTGTCCGATGTCTCCCTCACTATTTCCTTCCATCTTTCCCTGTCCAGTGCGGAGTGGCTTAGTTTCTGTAGACTAGCTCTGCACCAATCTACTATATCATCTACCCATTCTCTGTGGGATCTGCCTCTCCTATTCAGACCATCTATTATGCCAAATAACAGGGTCTTTATTTTTCGCTCATCGTTCATTTTGCAGATATTCCCAAATATTTATTTATTTATTATTTATTTAAATATTTTACCCCGCCTTTCTATTTAAAATATTCAAGGTGGCTTACAAGAACAAACAAAAAAAATACAAATATATATACAAATTTAAAATATAAGAATGTAAAATATGAGAACTCAGAGGGACATAACCAGCTAAACACATATAGAGAGGAGGAACACACACATACAGACTCAAACATTAATAAAAGCATGAGTAAAAAGGGTGGCTTTAGCCTGACGCCGGAACAACACTAGTGTTGTCGCCATGCGAATATCCCGAGGAAGAGAATTCCACAGCCTGGGAGCAAAAGCTGAGAATGCCCTGTTCCGCGTAGATGTTAATCTTATCTCTGCAAGTGGGGAAACATGAAGCAAAGCCTCCCCAGCTGACCTCAATCCCCGGGCAGGTTCATATGGGAGAAGGGGGTTCTTCAGATACCCTGGACCCAACTCATTTATGGCTTTATAGGTCATAACTAAAACCTTAAATTGTGCCTGGAAACATACCGGAAGCCAGTGCAGCTGCCGAAGCACTTGCATAATGTGCTCCGTATAACTAGTGTTAGTTAAGACTCGAGCAGCCGCATTCTGGACCAGTTGAAGTTTCCGAAGGCTCTTTAGAGGTAGAACCACATAAAGTGCATTTCAGTAATCCAGTCGGGGTGTAACAAGAGCATGGATCACTGTGGCCAAGGCATGTTTGTTCAGTAAGGGTCGCAGCTGGTGGATTAAATGAAGTTGCCCAAAGGCACTCCTGGCCACCGAAGAAATCTGATTTTCAAATGTTAAAACAGGGTCCCGGAGGACTCCCAAGCTGCGTACCTGTTCTTTCAGGGGGAGAGTAACCCCGTCTAGAACAGGTGCCATGTCACATTCACGAACAGATGGCCTCCTGATCCACAGGACCTCAGTCTTATCTGGGTTCAACTTCAGCTTATTTGACTTCATCCAAACCATCACTGCCTCCAGACACCGATTTAGATCAGTCACTGCCACACCTGGTTCTAATGTCACAGAGAAATAGAGTTGGGTGTCATCTGCATATTGGTGGCACCATCCTCCAAAACTCCTTATGACCTCTCCCAGCGGCTTCATGTAGATATTAAACAGCATAGAGGACAAGATGGAATCTTGTGGGACCCCATAGCACAATCACCACGGGATCGAATAGAAGCCCCCTAGCTCCACCTTCTGAAAGTGTCCTGACAGGTAGGACTGGAACCATTGCAAAACAGTGCCTCCAATACCCAATTCCGCCAGGCGTCCCAGAAGGATATCATGATCAATGGTATCAAAAGCCACTGAGAGGTCTAGGAGAATCAATAAGGATGCACTCCCCTTGTCTATCTCCTGGCGTAAATCATCTACCAGGGCAACCAAGGCTGTTTCAGTTCCAAAACCAGGCGTAAAGCCAGACTGAAATTGATCTAAATAGTCTGTTTCTTCCAAGAAAGCTTGGAGTTGCAATGCCACCGCCCTCTCGAGTACCTTGCCCAAGAAGGGATTATTAGCAATTGGGCGATAGTTATTTAAGTCATGTGGGTCCAGAGAGGTCTTCTTGAGTAATGGTTTTATCACTGCCTCTTTCAAGGCAGCAGGAACCATACCAGATCTAAAAGACGCATTAATAATCCCCTGGACCTAGCCAGTTATCCCTTCCCAGCTAGATTTAATAATCCATAAAGGGCAGGGGTCAAGTGAGCACGTGGTCGGTCGCACTCCTCCAAGCACCCTGTCCACATCCTCAGTCTGCAATAGCTGAAACTGATCCAGAGAAAAAAGACTGGGTGTTGCACTCAACACATTCTGTGCCCCACTTACACAGCAACCAGAGACTAAATCCAACCGGATGCAGGCAATCTTATTAGCAAAATGTTTTGCAAACAAATTTCAGCCGGGGGCCAAAGGCTCCTCTATTTTGTCACGAGTGCCAGACTGCAACAGGCCCCACACTACTCGAAACAATTCTGCTGGACGGCATTGTGCGGACGCGATACGGGTGGAGAAGTAGCTTTTCTTTGCTGTCAGCACCATCACAGAGTAAGCTCGCAGTTCAGCTCTAACCCGCAGTCGATCAGACTCAGCTCTAGTTCTCCTCCAGCGGCGTTCTTGCTGTCGCACAGACTGTTTTGCTGCCATCAGCTCCTTAGAAAACCAGGGAGCAAACTTGGCTCGACTGGTCTGAAGAGGGCGCTTAGGAGCAATCATATCAACTGCCTGGGCTACCTTGGTGTTCCATATATCAACTAGGGTATCTACAGGACTATTTGCCATAATGGCTGAACAATTTCTCAGGGACCTCAGAAAACCCTCCGGATCCATCAGCCTCTGAGGACAGATCATCTTAATTGGTCCTCCGCCTCTGTGGAGGGGAAGGTCAGCAGACCAAGTAGTGATCAGTCCATGACAAAGGGAGTGTAGCCACATCTCTTATCCCAAGAACTCTATCACCCTTAGTCCAAAAACCAAATCGAGCGTATGACCTGCAACATGTGTTGGGTCAGTTATTTCTTGGGATAATCCTAGGGTGGCCATGGTATCCATAAAATCTTGGGCCGGACCAGACAGAACAGCCTCAGCATGGATATTAAAGTCCCCCAAGACCAAAAGCTTTGGCGTCCTCAATGCCACCTCCGAGACCACGTTGGCCAGCTCGAGCAGAGCATCTGCCATAGAGTGAGGTGGGCGCTACACAAGCAGCATACCCAACCTATCCCGGCCACCCAACGTCAAGTACAGACACTCGAATTTGACACTTTGTTGGAACACAACCCTAGCCAGTGAGATAGTATCTTGATAGACAATTGCCACCCCACCTCCCTGACCATTAAGCTGTGGCTGATGCTGTACCGAGAACCCAGCCAGGCACAACTGGGAAAAGTCAACGCCTCCCTCCACTCTCAACCAGGTCTCAGTGATACAACCCAGGTCAGCCCCTTCATTCAGAATTAAATCGTGGATGACAGCTGTCTTCTGGGATACTGACCTGGTATTGAGCAACAGCACCCTCAGGGCTGATGGCCAGGTATTAAAGTTCCCAAAATTTTTAAGGCTGGGAATAGGACTGGAAAAAGGAAAAGCACGTAACTGTTTAAATCTCATTCCCCTTGGCTGGCCAGTCTGGATCTTACTTCCATATCCTCCTCTACCTGTCACAACTGCCACGATGCCATCTGAGCCCTCCTCCTTAGCACCCTATCTGTGGCAAACCACATATTGGCGGTGGGGGTGGGATGGGTAGCAGAACAAACACACACCTTCAATTGGGTAGCTAAAGGGAACTTCCTCTCACCAAGAACCCTCACCTGCCCTCCCTGCTCTCTCCAGGGACTGAATAGGCCACCACACAACCAAATGTGTTGCTCTCACCAGCACACACAAACACACATGCAATTACAATCTACCACCACAGCATACACCCCTGCCCCTGAAGGACTCCCCCAAGAGGGTGGCCCGCCGGCAGCGGCCCGCCACCAGGGGCGGCCTCCTGGCTTTAAGGCTGCCCCTGGTAATGGCTGCAGGCAACATCTGCAGCTGAAAGGTCTGAGCCCTACCAGACAGGCCTCTCACTCAGGAGCTAGGTGGTAACAACTGTGCAGCAAGAGCTCTGCCTTCTGAGGTCTCGAATAGCTGTAATATACTTCCGTTGTATAACCTTCTGCAGTAGGTTCTCTTTCGGCTGTATCTTCCTATATCATTCCTTGTTGGTGACTTTCTACATCCATCCTATTCTCAGGATCTTTCTAAAACAACTCCTCTCGAACACCAGTATCCTTCTTTTCAAATCTTTTGTTATCACCCATGTCGTGGACAAATTTGGTGAACTAACCCATTTGGAAAGGGACTTGTGACCTCTCTAAGAATTCCTCCTGCTACCCTCTATCACCCGCTTTGCATTTTGACCTGTAGGACCTTCCAGAAAGTCACAGCAGGTTGAGCACACAATGAAATTCAGCAAACAACACTTCAAGGTTGTACATTTACAGAAGAAAAACCAAACACACGAACACTTGAATGGGGGGAAACTGATGTGGCAACAGCACTGCTCAGACAGATCTGGAAAAGGCGTGATGGACCACAAACTCAGCATCGGTCAAAGGTGAGATGATGCTGAAAAAAAAATGTAATGTTGGGGTTCATTAGCAGATGCACAGCATTAACGTTACATGCAGTGATATTACTGCTGTACTTGTTACCGATTTGGTCTCAGTGGGAATGTGGTATCCATTTTTGGCACCACTGTATAAAAAGGATGTAAAGAAACAAGAAACAACGCAGATGTAAGTGAGAAAGATAATAAAAGGGAGGAATCCAAGCCTTATGGGCAAAGTCTGTAGGAAATGGACATAATTAGTTTGGAGAAAAGAAATCATTGTCCACTATGTGCTTCCTCTGCTGTTTTTGAAATTCTGGGAGCAGCCCTGGGAAAATCTTACCCTATTTTAACCGCATGGGTGCGGTTAGTCATCAAATTCATGTCCTTCATGTCCCAGTTTATAATTGCATCAGCCTGCACTGACACTGTTTGGTGCCATGAGCCAGGGACTGGTTATTAGGAACAGCACAGTAATTACCAAATCAAAATTAAAAGTGGCTAAAAAACACACTTTTTTTTTCCCAATAGAAAGGCACTTGCTTCTCTGCAGATGGTCACAGGGCTAGATGCAGAAAGGAGTTTGTGAAACTTAGAATGTCTGCAAGGAATAGTCACTTCTGATGTCTGGCCTGCTCTATTTCATTTGGTAATTACAGGGTAAAAGTTATAATTAATTCACATGTGGAAGCAGCTTAGATCTTCTTCAGGGAAGGTGCTAATGGATGCATTCCAGTTATGAAGGTATTGTAATTATATTATTCCTTATTAGGTTAGAATGTCCTGGGTAACACTGGTGGTGCTGGTTATCATCTGGTTTAATTACATCTTAATTAAAGTGTGTCAGGATCTAGCTTTGTGTGGAAATGGAGCAGTGCTGAGAGCTGCTCAGAACAGAAAGACCTGACAAAAAGAGTAGGGGTGTGTGTTTATGGAGGGTGTTTCTAAACAATATGCAATTTATCTTTACTTAAGTCACACACTAGTATTATGTTGAGAGAAACCAAATGGATGTCTGCAATTCTTCAAGACACAGCAAGAGAAACCTCCCACAGAGCAACCTCCCACAGTGAAAAGACTTAGAAGGTCGCCACGTTAATCTATATCTAAAAAACAGCAAGGAGTCCTGTGGCACCTTAGAGAGCAACAGATTTATTAGGACACTAGCATATATACCTGGCATTGCTCAGGTCTTTAATTGTACTAATGTTTGGGGTTTGGTTTTGTAAATTAAAAGAAAAAGGCTTGCTGCCCACCCATGTAGCCACTCTCATATAGCGTCCCTCAGAAAAGCAGCCCCTCCCTTTGCATGTTCTGGAAAACTGTCCCTTTTCTTGGACTTCTTGTTGTCCTAGCACAACCAAACCCTGACCTTGCTTTTAATTAGGAGAAGAGAAAGCTGCATACCAAATTTGTTGGCTCTATCTCATGTTACTGTTTAGGAGGAGTTCTTGAACAGACAGACAGATAGACAGATAGATAGATAAGCTTGCTTAGGCCCTAATAAATCTGTTAGGGTATGTCTAGACTACAGAGTTTTGTCGACAGATACTGTCGACAAAGCCTTTGTCGACAAAGAGCGTCTAGACTACATCCAGGTCTGTCGACAAAGCAAGCCGCTTTGTCGACATAACAGTGTGGACGCAAAGGACAGTGTAGATGCAATAATGCCTTCTATCAACAGAACTCTGTCGACAAAAGGCGTTATTCCTCATAGAATGAGGTTTACATACGTCGACAAAACTGCTGAGTTTTGTCGACGTTATGTCGACATAACTCAAAGGCAGTGTGGACACAGGTATAGTTTTGTCGACAAAAGTCCACTTTTGTCACCAAAACCCTGTAGTCTAGACACACCCTTAGTCTCTAAATTGCCACAGGACTTCTCATTGTTGCTCCAAAAGTGAGGGCATTTAGCAAATCTCTCCCACTCTCTCTCATTTTCTTTGGTTAAGAAACACTCACACATCATAGCCCTCCTCCCTTGGATTCCTTTCTTGCAAATCCTTTGTACTGGGATAGTTTCCCACGGGGATTTTATGACTCTTGATATCTTCAGATAAATTTCCATCCTTATGCCATAGGACCAGATAGACAGACTCATACTTGGTGTGAAGGCCAGGATTTTAATAGAGTTTACAAAAGAGCTAGATAGATTCATGGAGGATGGATCCACCAATGGCTATTAGCCAGGATGGACAGAGAAGGTGTCCCTAGTCTCTGTTTGTCAGGAGCTGTGAATGTGTGACTGGATAGATCACTTGATGATTCCCTCTGGGGCACTATCAGAAGATAGGATATTGGGCTAGATGGACCTTTGGTTTGACCATGTATGGTCATTCATGTGTGTGTGTGTGTGTACGCGTGTGTGCACGTGTTCAGTATGGACACCACAAGAATCAAGAAAGAAATTAAAACAATCTGTTTATTGTTTTTATTATTAACAAATACTTTATCCTTTTATAAATACTACACTAACTTGCATTAAACATCTACAACTTGGTGGAAAATGCCAGACCCGGCACTTTTAGAAAATATACAACTTCTTGCTGCTAAAGGAAGAGGGGGTCCTATTCTTTAGAAGAAATTGAGGGCCTCTGGAGGTATGTCTAACTGCACACTTATTTAGGAATAAGCTATTTCAGAAGAAATACTCCAAAATAGTTTATTTAGAAATAGGGTTTCTACACTATTGGGAAGCCTCGAAATTAGTCCAAGATAGGCTCCCCTAATGTGGATGTGCTAACTCATTTTAGAGCTCAAGGAAGTATTGGGGAGTGATTACTAGGAATGGCTTTGGAGAGGAGCTATTTAGAAATAGTAGCAGTGGCGTGTCCACACTACCGCTATTTTGAAATAGCTATTTCAGAAGAGGGGTTATTCCTCGTGGAATGAGGTTGGAATAAGCCATCTGTTCTTTTGAAATAACAGAATTGCTGTGTCGATGCTCACATTGTTACTTAGAAATAACATCAGTTATTTCAAAATAACTCTGCTGTGTAGATGCACACTACGAAGGACTAGCCAGACCTCTAAAATGGTGGGAGGAGGAGCAGGCTGCCAGCTACTTTCTGGAAAATCAGCCGAGCAATGTCCTGTCACCACAAAATACCAGAAGGGGGGATGGTAAGCAAAGAGGCCTTCCTTAACAACAGAGCACAAAGCAAAGGAGAAGCAAAAGGCTGTTGGGAGGG
The DNA here is from genome assembly GCF_049634645.1 of Pelodiscus sinensis. Lineage (NCBI taxonomy): Eukaryota > Metazoa > Chordata > Testudines > Trionychidae > Pelodiscus > Pelodiscus sinensis. The sequence continues at coordinate 7,595,976 of NC_134713.1, read as the reverse complement.
ACACCAAAGGAATATTTAGACACCCGCCCCATCAGACTGACTGAGGAAGGCTGCTGCAGGATGGGTGGTTGCCACGGGGAGACAGAATCCTCCTCTAACTTCAGCCAAGGTTCACTCCAGCTTCCAGTAGGTTCTGAAAATAAGTCAAGGTGAGTGTGATGGGGCGGCCCAGCCCTGCACTATAAATCAACCTGTGGGCAGGGTCCAGCTGGCTGAGAGCGCCCCACCCCCACGGCCTTGCCAGACATGCTCCCTGGTGAGCCGCATTATAAAAGAGGCTCACTTGGGGCTGACGGCCGAAGGGGAAGGACCTGCAGAGCCAGCTCCTCACTCAGAGGAGTCCCCGCAGCCGGAACCAACGCCACAGCCATGACAACCTCAGCAGCAACAGCCGTGGCCACAGTCGTGGCTCTGGAGACAGGGGAGAGGTACGACCACAGGAGAACTGCGGGGAGGCAGGAAGCAGCCCAGGGCAGGGAGTGATAGTTCCTGGAGTGCTTGGCCGATTGAGGGGAAAAGCCCCCTGGCTGAGCAAGCAGTGGAGCGCTTCACTGTCAATAGGGCCCTGGGCTGGGACCTGGTGGAGTGGGAGGACCCGGGTCCCCCTATCCTCCCCTTCCCTGCTGAGGCACTCTGAAGCAGGGGAAGCAGGAGCGGCAATCCGTGCCCCCGCCTGCACGGCCATCAATGGCTGTGACGTCATCATCAAGTGCCTGGGCCAGCGGCACTCTAGGCAACTGCCTAGTTCGCCTACGCTCATGGGCCGCCCCTGAGGGGAAGGCCGACTGCCAGAGGACTAGGCCACAAGGCCGTATGTATTCCAAGAGGGGAACCTGTAAAGACTGTACCGTAGGGCCGTAGTGACCCCCAAGTGGTGGAAACATATAAAGACTGAGACCCAGGGGCAGAATGAGGGAATTCCCAACCAAAGGGCTGCACCCCTCGATAGTGAGGTTAACTCAAATTTGACAATAAGTGAGGTTGGCAGATGATGGGGAGGAGCCAGGTGCAGTCATCAGGGTGGTGGTGAGGCAGCAGTTAAGGCAGATCTATGGTTTTATTCAGCAGCTGGAATAGACCCAGCTGGAATGTTGTCAGCTGTGGGGAATGCAAGCTGTGTTGAAAACTGTATGATAATTGTATGCCAACACATTAAATGCTACAGCTCCTGCTCACAAGGCTAGAGAAAGACTGATTTGATTATGAGCAGGGATTGAGAAACAGGGATGATCATGTGAGGTGATCATATTTCTTTACTTATTTTGGTATACAAAAGAGGTGAAATTCCCTTTATCCCCACACCTGGAAAATTCTAAAATCCAAAAAGATAGTAAGGAAGATTTTCTAACATTTCTGATTTACATTAGCAGTTCCTTGACTTAACAAGAAGCACAGGTCTCAGGTTTCAGTGGGGAAGTCTACATTAGATATTAGGAAAACCTATTTCACTAGAATGGTGGTGGAGTATTGCAATGGGTTGCCTAAGCAGCTGATGGAATCGCCATTCCTAAAGATGTTTAAGCCCTGAGTTGACAAAGTCCTGGCTGAGATGCTGTAGTTGGGATTGGTCCTGCTTTTGGCAGGGGGTTGGACTCAATGACCTCCTGAGGTCTCTTCCAAACCTAATCCTCTATGGCTTTGTCTACACTGTGAGTTTTGCCAAAAGAGGCAATGCAAATGAAGCATGGATGTGCATTTTCTCATGCTTCATTTGCATACTCTCTTTTGGTCTGTTTTTGCGCAAAAACAAGCAGTGTGGCCGTGGCCGTTTTGCACAACCCCCCCTTTTTGTGCAAGATCCTTATGCCTCTCCTTTGCGCAAAACAGAACAAAAGAGAGTATGCAAATGAAGCACGAGAAAATATTCCTCAGCACTTCATTTACATTATCTCTTTTGGAAAAACTCATAGGCTGTGTCTAGACTGGCAAGTTTTTCCGCAAAAGCAGCTGCTTTTGCAGAAAACTTGCCAGCTGTCTACACTGGCCGCTTGAATTTCTGCAAGAACACTTACTTCCTACTGTCTGAAATCTGTGCTTCTTGCAGAAATACTATGCTGCTCCCATTTGGGAAAAAGTCCTTTTGTGCAAAGCTTTTGTGCAGAAGGGCCAGTGTAGACAGCTCAGATTTGTTTTGCGCAAAAAAGCCCCGATCGCGAAAATAGCGATCAGGGCTTTTTTGCGGAAAAGTGCATCTAGATTGGCACGGACACTTTTCCGCTCTTTTCCGCAAATGCTTTCAACGGAAAACTTTTCCATTAAAAACTTTTCCATTAAAAGCATTTGCGGAAAATCATGCCAGTCTAGACGTAGCCATAGTGTAGATAAAGCCTAAGAGTTTATGATTGTAAGGAACTTTACAATATCTACCTTTACTAGCAATAGACTCTGTGCCTTAGAATCCCCTATTTGGGAATGTGCCTTACAAAAATGGGGATTTGATTACTCAGTATAGTCACTAATGGAAGGACCCTATTTTCCAATAACTAGCTGAAGTCAGATTCAGCCATGAGATTTCTTTAGTAGTAGCACTCACCTTAATGACAGCTGAGAACCTGATCCATTATGACCTTTCCTGAAATCCTTGTTCATATCTAAAAAGATCTCCTTTCTGGAGATCATTTCTGGATTTGAAAGGCCTGCTGTCCTCCGACGGAGAGTTGGTAGGATCTGTTGTGAGTCTCTCCAGGAAGAGAGTGAACTTGAAAGTGCGGGAGTGCTGACATCATCAAAGAGAAATGCTTAAAAACAAAGCCTGAAAAAATCCATACAAAATGATGCAGTGTGAAAAACAGGAAATGGAGAAAATGAATGAATCTGTAAGAAATGCAGATCCAGCAGATGTATTGCAGCATTTTGGACCCCTCTGAACACAGCCATGAAAATTTAAATGAAACGGCGATTATTTAAATCGCCGCTTCATTTCACTTTGCCCAATAAACAAATATACATGGCTCCGTCGACAGAGCCATGTAGTGTAGACGTACCCCTAGTGCCCATGGGTGTTGGCAGTAGCAACCTTGGGGACTGAGGCTTCGAACTCTGACATGGGCCATCCTGGGAATGAGAGGGACCCCACCATGGAGCAGGGGGCTGCTGCCTGAGGGTATGTCTGTTATACCTTGGTGTCTTTGTACCTCGGTACCTTCAGTGGTCTGAATTGTCAGTATCAGCATCGTCTGGTCAGGGTCGTCCTGGCGTGCTCCTGACAGGACCTCTACTCCGTTGGTGATGATAAACTTTTGGCTGCGTGCATAACAATCGGCCCGCCCTTTATCTAGAATGTTAGACCCCGTGCACTTTGGTCAACACAAGAGATCTCTGAGAGGCCCCGGAAACGACAGATGCAGGCAAGGTCTGAAATCAATCCAGCAGGTCTATTGTCAAATGCGAAGCTCTACCAGTTGGTAACAGAGATCAGTACAATGTGACACCACTGGGCACTATGGCCCACGTTGACAAGGTACCAACACCGGGCAGGCCTATTGCCATATAACAGATATTAACAGCAGTCAAAGTTAAGCTACTGTGCATTCTGTAAGTTTAGGCAATGACACCTACAGTTTAGGTGCCTAGTGCACCCCCTTTGGCTTACAGTTTGTTCTCGGTGGCTCCCTGTGTCCTAACTTACACAATCACACAGTTATCAGTAAGGCCTCTTTCTTGGCTCCTATGTTACTGAACCAAAGTCTTGCTCGCTAGATTGCTAGGCCTGTTGCTGTTTTCATGTTACAGGCCTCTATTCAGGCCTGCTGACTCCATGTTACTGACCCTCAACTTACTACAACGTCTAGACTGCAGAGTTTTTCCGGGATATCAGAGGTATCCTGGAAAAGCTCTTCCATGTCCAAAGAAAGCGTCTGCTTTTCCAGAAAAAAAAATTCGGAAAAGCAGACATGTTTTTTCAGCATCCCTGTAAACCTCATTCTACAAGGAAGAAGGGATGTTCCGAAAGAGGCATTTTTTCTGATATTTGGTCCTGTGTAGACAGGCCAATTGTCAAAAAAGCCTCTTTTGGAAGAAAAGTGGAAAAAGATATGCAAATTGAGGTTCGCAATTTGCGTATCTTTTACCGATAGAATTTTGTAGTCTCGACACAGCCTGAGGGAGCTGGGTGATTGGTTGGTATGGGAATGTGGATACTGGGGACTTGTGGGTAAAGAGGCTGACCCCTTGGTTGGGGGATATAGTGTGAAGCTGGTGCTTGAAAGGGGGAGATTTCTTTGAGCAGGGGGGAAAAAGCAACATTAGAACTGGGTGACCAGGTATTAAAGGGATTGGATGGCATGGGGACAAAGGCTGTGCTAATGTCTTTCAAAGAAACCGCGCCCTTTAAAAACTCCCCACACTTAATAATGAAAGGCGGGGTCCTGGTCTGTTTACTTGGGGAAATGGGAATTTCAGTGAACACATGGCATTGCTCCCCAGCTAGGCCGTAAATGCTAGCTCCTGTGGCTCTGGTCTGCCAGCCCAGGCATAGCTTGAATGCCCCTGTGTGGGAGGGCACATGTTCCCCAAATGAGGTGTTTACACAGAAGGAGAGGCACAGAGAGCGTGGGATGAATGGGGGTGGATATTTGGATAATGTGGTGTTTTGAGAGTGCTTGAAATGAGAGTGGGTGTGGGACGAATGCTAATGGGCTAGTTATCTACTAGTTTAATTAAGTACAGGTATGGCAGGATCTGCCTTTGTGTGGAAATGGAGTTATGTTGAAAGCCGCTCAGAACAGAGGTAGCTGTTAATTGGATTCTGTGTGTGGGAAGGGGTAAGCTACTCACATGTTGTATTTACCTAGATCAAGGTCTGGTGTTTTGTTAAAGAAATCCCAATGGATGTCTGGGAATTCTTCAGATCAGAGCAAGAGAAACCTTCAACAGTGAAGCTATTTACCTAACCTCTGCACTTAACTACATTTAAATATCCCCGGCTTCATTAAAATAAAAATGGCCGCCACATTGTGCCGGCTCAGCTGATCATCAGCACAGTGCATGAGTCAAGACGTGGATCGGTTGATAGGGGAAGCCTTTGTTGACTGTTCCTGTAAACCTTGTTCCACGAGGCATAAGGGAGCGGTCAACAAAGGCTTCCCCTGTCGACCAATCCACGTCTTGACACACCGCTGTGCCGACGATCAGCAGAGTCTGCACAACGCGGTGGCCATTTTTATTTTAATGAAGCCGGGGATATTTAAATTCCCGTTTCATTGACTATATTGGGTAGCCTATTTTACATGCCTCTGTTGGCAGTGGCATGTAGTCTAGACGTACCCAGAGAGAGAGAGAGACATTGAGAGAGAACGAGAAAGAGTGCAAGCAGTGACAAGATTAAGACATCATACTAAGGGAAAATTTGGAACTTTGTTGTGGTTTTGGTTTTTATTATGAACAAGTGATTCATTCAGACAATTTAATCAGGAGAAAAAAACTGATTAAAAATTCCACAACCTTTCCCCCCTCATTGCAGATTTGAGAAACGTCACAGACTTTTCTCTGGGGCCTGCAGAGCCTTCCAGTAAATGCAAAAAGTCAAGGCTTGACTTTCCTAATATTCTAAGGCAGAGAATAGGGAAGTGGAATACAAATAAAACAAAAATCCACACGTTAAAAAGAAAAAAAAACACTTCTGGTCTTCTCCTAATAATAAAAAGTCAAAAAACTCTATTGCCAATACTATATTCTGATTTACAATTAACCTGCATTAACCAGGGTTGTATATCTATAGTGCATTAGAAAATGCTTGGTCTGGTGCAGAAAGAAGAATGGTTGTGTCCTGCTACTAAAGGATGAAGGTGCATATTCCTTTGAGAAAAATGGAGGCTCCAGTCTCTGCAATGGACTGGCCAGAACCCTAGACAGCACAAGGAATTAAGGACCACCAGCTGTGGTCTGGAAAGTCATCTTGCTGATGGGCCGTTTCCTCAACATGCTAGAGGGAGGTGGAGCTCCCCTCAAGAACAGAACACAAAGCAAGGCAGAAGGGTAAGGATGTTAGTAGGTAGGGTTTCCTACAGAGCCTACAGAAAGGAAGTTTGATGGGACACAAGGAGACTATTTTGACACCCCACATCTCCCATAGGGAGTTGGATGAAAGGTAGGTGGGAGACAGTGGGTAAGTGAATCTTCCTCAAACTTCAGCCAAGGTTAACTCCAACTTTCAGCTAGTTCAGAAACGCAGCCAAGGAGAGGTTTGTTGACAGCCAGGCTACGTCTACACTGCAGGCTTCTTGCACAAGAACTTTTTGCACAAGAGCTCTTCTTGCACAAGAAAACCCCTATCTGGTTGTGTCTACACTGCACCCCTTTTCCGGAAAAGGGATGCAGATGAGACAAGTCGGAATTGCAAATGCAGTGGGGGATTTAAATATCCCCTGCTTCATTTGTATAAACATGGCTTCCGCTTTCTTCCGGCTTGGGGCTTTGCCGGAGAAAAGCGCCAGTCTAGATGGGATCTTTCGGAAAATAAATCTTTTTCTGAAAGATCCCTTATTCCTGATTTTAAGAGGAATAAGGGATCTTTCGGAAAAGACTTTCTTTTCCGAAAGATCCCGTCTAGACTGGCGCTTTTCTCCGGCAAAGCCCCGAGCCGGAAGAAAGCGGCAGCCATGTTTATACAAATGAAGCAGGGGATATTTAAATCCCCCGCTGCATTTGCAATTCCGACTTGTCTCATCTGCATCCCTTTTCCGGAAAAGGGGTGTAGTGTAGACACAGCCTTCATGAATAGCCATCAGAGCTTTCTTGTGCAAGAGTGTCCATGGCAGTGTGGATGCTCTCTTGCGCAAAAGCACATGCCAGTGTGGACACACTCTGAACCTGGTTTAAATGCATCTGCTGGGGACTGTTGAGATGTTAGATGTTTCTACAGAACACTTAGAAACTGTCTTAAGTTTCCCTAGCTGCAATTTAAATCCAATCATCTCTTGTTCTCTCCTTCTGGAGAGAATGAAACAAATCTTCCAAAGCACTCAGTACCTGCAAATGCCCTTAACTTTCACATTTTGTACATCAATATTTCTTCTCTCTACTTTAGATTGTTCTGGGTTGATGCCTCATGGATTGAGGAAGGAAGAAACTCATAGAACTAACTGTAAAATTCCTCAGTTCATTTATAGGAAAAAGGCATAAATTTCTTACACACAGTAATAGAAATATTATTCACTTTGTTTCTCACTTATAAAAATAATTGTAACATCCTTGTAATGTATTCTGATGCATGAAATTCGAGTATTTCCCTGCATGCATGTACAATATTATGAAATGTACAAATGTACAATGTTACAAAACAAGTACATGCATTTACTTATTCTTCTGCCACTGCTTCTTAGGTACAGAAGTGCTCTGGGATTCTTTTCAATAGGACCCTTACTCAAATGGAATGGGATGTTTTCCATTGTTGTCAAAGGGCTTTTGATCAGGCAGTAGATGACTGATTATATTCATACTGCAACTTCTTCCAGGCAGGGACATGCTAACAGTATTTCACTAGGCAGGCTGCTAGCATGGAGCTGTCCCTATAACAGGGTCTGGCTTCAGGCTTAGATGATCTGGGAAGCAGAACTGGAACTTCTTGGGAATCTTTCATAAGAACAGGGGTATATTGCAGTGGTAGAGTGTTTGACTGCAGATCAAGTAGTTCTTGGTTCAAAAGCAGTCTCTTTTATTTCAGTAGGAGGAAGGTGAAGCACTTGAATGGTTCCCTGGGGAGGTGGTGGAATCTCCATCCCTAGAGGTGTTTAAATCCCGGCTTGACAAAGCCCTGGCTGGGATGATTTAGTTGGGATTGGACCTGTTTTGGGCAGAGGGTTGTACTCGATGGCCTCGTGAGGTCTCTTCCAGCCCTAGGATTCTAGGATTTTATGAACATATTCCTTCTGTAATTAAGTATTTGTTGCTTTAGTTTTTGCCAAGGACAAAAGTGTGTTTAATTTTAAAAATATATATACATGAATGTGAGTTCCAGTTTTCTAACGTTTATATATTTTTTGTTTTAATTTTTATGCCATGAAGCTAATCACATTTCAAGTGCACAATTTTAATTAAATCCCACAGTAGAATTTCAAATTTCTCCTTTAAAATATAAAATTTGTATCCTACATGCAGGTTCCACAATATTTAGTAAGCATCAATTCTTTTTAAAATGTCTACATTGAATTTATGTATGTATTTATGTATGAGTTGTTGCTTAATTTTGTAGAATATTATTAGGAAAGATTTAAAAACAAAATATGGAAATTGCTTTTGATTAGAGTAGGAGGTAAAGGGAGGGGAGATCTGTTTTCCAAAATGGAATATATTTACTTGGAAAGCCAGGTAGTCAGAGAGCTTATAGAATCATAGAACACCAGAAATGGAAGGGACTTTATGAGGTCATCAAGACCAATTCACTGCACTCATGGTAGGACCAAGTACCATCTAGATCAGCATTTCCCAAACTATGGGCCGTGGCCCGGTACCGGGCTGCAGGAAAAATATACTGGGCCTCAGTGTGGCTGCTGAGAGGGGAGCAGAGCAGGGTGGGCTGGGTGTGTGTATGTGTGTGGGGGGGGAAACCAGCTCCAGGAAGCAGGGCTGGGGGCAGCAGGGCTGTCCCGCAGAGATGGGGGAAGGTGGGTGGGCGGCTGGCAGAAGCAGGGTTGGGGGCAGCAGGTCTGTCCTGCGGAGATCGGGGCTGGTGGGCTGGCAGAAGCAGGGTTGGAGGCAGTGGGGCTGTCCCGTGGCGATTGGGGCAGGAGGGCAGGCGGCAGAAGCAGGGTTGGGGGCAGTGGGGCTGTCCGGTGGATATCGGGGAGGGCAGGCGGTGGAACCAGGGCTGGACGGGAGAGATCAGGAGGAGGAGGATGGGAGAGCCAGCTGCCAGAAGCAGGGCAGGACGGGAGCAGTGGGGCTGGTGGGGGGGGGGGTTGTCGGGGGAGCAGGGCTGACCGGGGGAAATTGGTGGGGTGTGAGGTTTACTGCTGTCGATAAAACTGCCGAGTTCTGTTGACGTTATGTCAACAGAACTTGGTGGTAGTGTAGACACAGGTGTAGTTTTGTCGACAAAAGTCCACTTTTGTCGACAAAACTCTGTAGTCTACACATACCCATGGGGTCCTTCCATGGAGAAGGAGAAACAACAGAACTCACAACAGCCTGACCATTTCTGTTGTCAATTTTTAGAGGCCTCACCCATGATGAGAGTCCCATAGTGTTAACTACAATAAAGGACGGTCTCTGCTGCAAAGAGTTAACCATTGAAATGACAAAGCAACTGCTATTAACACCACTGTACAAATGAGGAGACAAGATCCAGAGAGATGAAATGATTTCCCCAGAGTCAGGCAAGAAGTCACTGGCAGAACTGGGAACTAAACTCAGATTTGTCAACCCTCTCCTGCAACTGAACCATAAGAGCATTCTTTCTGGATCTGCTTTGCGGCTTTACGCTGATAGGTCAGCCAAGCGACAAGCAGCTCTCCGAGTTAGTCTCATTGATATTGCTCAGGTTTGCTGCTGATGTGAGGTTTCCTCATCATGCCGATGGGGAAATTCCATGAGTAGAGAGGATGCTACGGGTAGAGATTCAGCACAGGTAAGGTCACGTCTGGAGTATTGAGTCCAGTTCTGGGCCTCCCACTATAGAAAGGATGTGGACACATTGGAGAGGGTCCAGCAGAGGGCAACAAAAATGATTAGGGGGCTGGAGAAATGACCTACGAAGAGAGGCTGAGGGATTTGGGTTTATTTAGTCTGCAGAAGAGAAGAGTAAGGGGGGATTTGATAGCAGCCTTCAACTTCCTGGAGGGAGATTCCAAAGAGGATGGAGAGAGACTGTTCTCAGTAGTGACGGATGGCAGAACAAAGAACAATGGTCTCAAGTTACAGTGGGGGATGTCTAGGTTGGATATTAGGAAAAACTATTTCCTAATAGTGACGCACTGGAATGGGTTCCCTAGAGAGGTGGTGGAAGCTCCATCCCTAGAGGTTTTTAAGTCTCGGCTTGACAAAGCCCTGGCTGAGATGATTTAGTTGGGATTGGTCCTGATTTGGGCAGGGGGCTGGACTTGATACCTCCTGAGGTCTCTTCCAGCTCTATGATTCTATGATTCTATGCCGCCTTACGGCCTGGGGACGGTTCTGTAGGCATCCTGACTCCACTTCCCTCTGACTCCCATAAGTAATTGGGGGGGAGGGCAATTTATTCCGATTACTTAGCTCCCTTTCTGGTGTTAGGGATGCACAGCCCTTACCCCACCCCTCCTTGCCTGTGACATGGCCTCCCTCATCCTTAGACCCTTCCTTCAGGCGTGGGGTTTTCACAGCTCATCTTCTTGGGCCTATCTTCTGACTGAGTGCCTTCCTCAGCAGCTCCTCCAGCAACTCTCCTTGCCTGGGCTTGGAGTCTCCTGTTTGATTCACCCACCTCCAATCCTCTGACCAGACGGGGTGGATCATAATTGTCCCAAAATCCTGAGTGCGCTAGGTGGAGGGAGGATCCTGGTCCCAGGCTCTTAACTAGCTATCCCTGGGGCCATCATCCCCTCACTCAGGGGGTAGTTCCAGGATAAATGGAACAAAATAACAAGCCTTTGAGGCTGTACAAGTGGTACGGTCCCCTACTGAACAATGCAAGCGGGTGGAGGAACTCCATGGCTAGTAGGCCTGGAGCTGTGGGCCCGGACCTCGTCAGAAGGTGGACAGACGGCATCCCTTGCCCTCTCTCTGTGCATTGGGGGCTCTCAGAGACTGCAGACGGGGGTCAGACAAGAGACCTGAGGGCACAGGAGATCATGGTGGCTTTTCCTAGAAGGTTTCGGTGACAGGAGAAAAAAGCCAGAGTTTTTGCTCTCCAGGGATGGATGTAAAGGGGGCAGAGGCATCTGAGGGGTTATTGTGTTCCAAGGGAGCTGGGGCATGGAGGAAGGTGGGGTGGGATGGGGCGGGTAGAGGAGTATGGATGCAGAGGCATACAAAAGGAATCAGGGTTTGGGGTCCCCTGAGAACAGTCACCTTGGTATTGTCACAGGTCTCGCTGGCAGTGATCCAGACCTTTCTGTGGGATGGAGCAAAGACCTGTGGCCTGAGGGGGCTGGATGTTTGAGTGGTGTGGGGATATGTGTGCTGGGGATTTGGGGGGAATCAGGCTGAGCTGACCCCTTGGCTGAGAGAGATAGAGGGGAAGTTGGGACTTTGAAGGGGCTTTGTTTCTTTGACCCAGGAAAATGGAGCCAGGAATTAGAACAAGGATACTGGAGAGAACTGATTTTACAGGAATAGTGGCTGTGCTTAGTGTCTTGCCCAAGAAACCAGAAAAAGCAGTAAGTGGTGGTAGGTTATTGTGGCTTCTGTACTGGCACACAAGGGACTATTAATGAACATGTGGCAACTCCAGCTCTCCCTGGGCTTGGCTATAAATGAGAGATCCTGGTGGAAAGATATGGATGCCCAGAATGAGTGTGTAGGCAGAACGAGTGCATATGAGAGTATGCAATGAACGGAGGTAGGCAATGCATTAAGTTATATCTTGGGCAATCTACTGTAATGAGGGTGGAGAAGGAGGAAGTGAGCGTGAATATGGGATGAACGCTAAGGGGGATATCGGGTTTGAATACACTGAGTAGGCATGAACAGCTGAATCAAGCACTGTGCCACACATTTAGATATATCTTTATACAAATCAGTCTACTGGCTTGTTATTGCTGGGAGCTGGTACAGTTGGAACCTGATACAATCTTTTGGGATTGAATAAGTCTCTCAGACCAATATTTATCATCCTAGAAATTTTCAGGGGGAATTCTTTTCAGACCCTTTTTGTAGTTTCTCAAAAGTAAAAACGCATTGAATTTCCCCTCTTTCCAACCTTGTCTGGCTACGTCTAGACTTCAGTGCTTTTCTGGGATACCTCTGGTACCTCTGGAATCCTGGAAAAGTCATGCCCTGTCCAAGGAACACGTCCACTTTTTTGAAAAAAATTTCAAAAAAGTATATGCGCTCTTTCACCATCGCTGTAAACCTCGTTCTAGGAGGAAGAAAGGGATGTGTCAAAAGAACATGGGTTTTTTTTTTTCAAAATGTGGCAATGTATAGCTGCGCCAAATTTTAGAAAAGCCTTTTTCTGGCTTACCTTTGTAGTCTAGATGTAGCCTCTATGGTGAAAGAATCAGCTGCTTTTCCGGAAAAACTTGCCAGCTGTCTACACTGGCCACTTGAATTTCTGCAAAAGCACTGACTTCCTACTGTAAGAAATCAGTGCTTTTTGCAGAAACACTATGCTGCTCCCGTGCTTTTGCGGAAAAGCATCTGTGCCAATCTAGACGCTCTTTTCCGAAAATGCTTTTAACGGAAAGCTTTTCCGTTAAAAGCATTTCTGGAAAATCATGCCAGTCTAGACGTAGCCCTTGTGTTAGATAAGTTGCACCAATTGCTCTTGGGGGTGAATTCTGTGTGAAAAATATCAAAATTCTGCATATTTTATTTGTCAAGATAATGCCATATAACCTCTCGAATTAAAACTGTTTTGATAATTTTTTAAAGTACAATACAGAAAAAGGTAATAATAACTATTTAATATTATCTAAACACATGAAAGTTAAGTTACAAACACTTAGTAACTAATACCCTGCATTCCAGTGGTAATTCTGGATTTTCATTTAAATTAAATTACAATACAGAACACCATAAAACAACAACAGAGGAAGTAGAATGTCATTTTAAGTGGCTCAGGATTTCACTCATGAAAATCATACAGCATTGCTAATATTTATCCTACATTTCTATGCAATACAGTGCAGTGTTTTCATTTAAATTATGGTACAGAAAACAAAGAGCTTTCAAGTTTTTCTCAAGTGATTTCCTTATGTTATAAAACATCAAATTGTACAGTGAAAAACTTCTCCCTGCTTCTGGACGGGTTTAAGTTGGGGGCTATAGGTGATGATAAGTGGTGTTCTATTGTTGGTTCTCTTGGGTCTGTCTTGAAGTAGATGGTTTCTGGGTATTCGTCTGGCTCTTTCAATTTTTTTTTTTATTTTTCCAGGTGGGTAATTGACGTTTATAAATGCTTGGTAGAGATCCTGAAGTTTCTGGTCTCTGACAGTGGGATTAGAACAGATGCGATTGTATCTAAGGGTTGGCTATAGACGATGGATCGTATGGTGTGTCCAGTAGTGAGCGTGCTGATACCTGAGATGATGGGGCATTTTTACATCCCAACATCAGTTTCAGCCTGGACATTCTATATGAGAGATCCATTTCCTGGACACCACAGTACAAATCACCAATGGTAAATTAGACACGACTCTCTACAGAAAACCCAGAAAATCCTATAGCCCCCAACTTAAACCCGTCCAACGCATTATCAATCAACTACAACCTATACTGGAACAGGATACTACACGCCGAGAGGCTCTGGGAGACAGACCCATAGTCTCCTCTAGACAACCACCTAACCTCAGGATAATTCTTACCAACAACCACAGGACATAGCACACTAATACCAACCCTGGAACTTTCCCTTGCAACAAACCCCGGTGCCAGCTTTGTCCACATATTTACTCTGCTGACACCATTATTGGACCTAACCATGCCTATTACAAGATCAAGAACACATATTCCTGTTCATCCAGAAATATAATTGATGCCATCATGTGCCTAAAGTGTCCGTCTGCCATGTACATAGGACAAACGTCTCAGACACTTTGCCAAAGAATCAAGGCACATAAAACAGACATCAGACTCTCTCACAGAGAGAAAGCTGTTGCTTGCCATTTCAGCCAGACTGACCATTCTGTCAATGACCTTAAAACATGCATATTGCTTCAGGGTGATTTTAACTCCTATCACCCCTAATGTCATTACCTCACAGACACTAACCTTCCCTCCCCCCTTCTTTGTTCTTAAACCTGATTCGTCATTTTTATATGTGTTCACATTTTTTTTGACTGTATCACTTTGGTATACATGGTCGTGCCAATTTTCTTCCACATATTGATCTGAGGAAGTGGGTCTGGCCCACGAAAGCTCATCACTAATAAACCATTTTATTAGTCTTTAAAGTGCTACAGAGTTCTGTCTTTTGTTTCAGCTAGACAAGACTAACACAGCTACATCTCTATCACCATCTATTCCTAATACACTAAGGGCATGTCTACACTACAAAGTTAATTCGAAATAACAGCAGTTATTTCGAATTAACTTTAATAGCGTCTACACAAGGCAAACCGCTATTTTGAAATAAATTCGAAATACTGGAGCCTTTATTTCAAATTTGGTAAACCTCATTCTACAAGGAATAACACCAAGTTCGAAATAGCTATTTCAAATTAAGTGCTGTATAGACACTTAATTCGAAATAGGGAGCCTCCAGCCCTTCCCAGGGAGCCCTTGTTGCCACTCTGGGCACAACCAGGAAAGCTTACTCTCTTCTCCCCCAGCCCCGGAGCCCTTAAAGGGGTTGACTCTGGCCACAGTGCCTGTGCCAGCTCCAAGCCTGCCAGCCCAGAACCAGCAGTGGCCACCGGGGCCCCTGACCCAGAGGACCCAAAACATGAGCCAGCAAGCCACTGGCATCCAGCCCTCCACCGCTCCCCAGGAGCAGTCTGCCTGCTCCCAGGAGCCTGACAGGGGCCAGAGAAGGCGGGCGCCTTCCTGGTCCAGGGTAGAGATCATGGACCCTATTCAGGTTTGGGGGGGATGCCCCCAATGGCCATGATCTCCGCACTAGATGGAGGAATGTGGCCATCTATGGCAGGATAGCTGCCAGCCTGGCCACCAAAGGCCACATGTGAACCCAGGAGCAGGTTAGCATGAAAGTCAGGTTGGTCCGGCGAGACCCCTCAACCCTGAGCCCTGAGCTTCCCCTCCCCCTTCTTCCCCTTGCTTCCCCCTTCCAGCTGCCTCCTCCCAGGTTTCCTCCTCCCCTCTTCCACCCTCTCTCTTCCCCTCTCCCACCCTCTTTTCCCAGTCTCCCCAGAGGTTCATCCGCCCCCCCCTCAGTTTTGTTCAATAAACCCAGTTTCTATTTTTGAACATACGTGTCTTTTGTTTGACATCAGAAAGGTGGGCTAGAGAGAGGTAAGTGGAAGGATGTGAAGGAGGAATGGGGCAGGAGCCCCTGGTGGGGAGGACCGGAGAAGCTCTGAGGGCTTCTCTGGGTGGACGCTCTCCATCAGGGCCTCCTGGATCCTGACAGCCCCCCGATTAATCCCCCGGATGGCAGCCTGTAGCAAGTGTAGCTGGGCTGATGGCAACGACCCCACGAGATGCGTGCTCAGAGGCAGCTCTGGCTCCATGAAGCCGAGTGCTGTGGTGTCCCGAGTGCGGGCACTGAGGGCTCTCCAAGATATGTTACCAGATTTGCCCAATACTCTGGGGTATGCTCATTTATCAGGGTTACTCTTATGGGACTGGGGGGAGGTTAACAATTTGATCAGTGTGCTGTTTGTGCTTACGTGTGCTTTCATATGGAGCTGAATTCTCCCTGCTGCCAATTCCCCCTCCCACTGGAGATCTCCTGCAGGAACTAGGTTCCTCAGGATGGGGTTCTTACCACCTTAGGAACACACACAGACACTCAGACCCACTAACAGAGCACGTCTGAGAGGACTGGGTACTCAGCACTCACAAGCTGACCCCCTCATATGTCCCTGGACTCAGATGGCTGGGTTTAACAGCAATGCCACACTGCTCTCTCTTTGGACTCCGTGGGCTGGATTAAACAGCACTTTAAGCTGCCACCCTCATAAGCCCCCAGGTTCAGCACCACAGTCATTCATTGGTAAACCACACGATGAGCAAACCCGACAGGATTTTGGGCACCTCAGGGATCTTTAGCTTGGGTACAAGAAGCGTTGTTGCAGAGCGAATGGGGAAACCAAAACAACCCCCTTAAGGAAGAGTGAGCAAAAGAGAAAGAAAGAGAGAGAGAAGCAACCAGCTTAACAATGAAAGTTATTTATTTCTGAGTAGTGAATAGATATCAGAAAGTTACAATATTAAATCTAAATTGAAACTGATTACAAATGTTAGGAAATCATATAACAGGGCAGGGTCAGGAGGCTATGCTTAGAGAGATAGTTGATGGGAGGGAGAGAGAGACCTCACCACTCCATGGAGCTTGCACTGATTGGGATTCCCAGATGATGATTGTAACCGGAGGTCCAGAGGGCAGGAGACAAGCAGCATGAGCAGAGCCCGCAGCATGAGCAGACAGGAGATGAAAAAGTCTCAATGGAACTGATGCAGTTTAAATCCAGGTATCAGAACAGTTTTTCTTTGGGCAAGGATAGGAGTTTTTATAGGGATAGTTCAAAGAGAAAGAGGAGAGACAATAGAGACTGATCACCCCTGGTTATGGGTGATGTTCCTTGAAAGAGCTCACAATGCAACTAGGCAGTTTCAGTATTTTAGATGTCAATAGGATCGTTACTAGAATTGGTCTGATAATGACTAATTTGGGTGTGAGCAGGCCTGGATTCATTAGCATCTGGAGCAGAGATTTCCAATCAGGCAGTGCTTCTCTGCTTTCGGTATCCGATAGTTCACTGCGGTTCCTGCCTTGGAAGAGCTGGTTTCCATTCTGTATGCTAATGTGTTCTATCTTCAATGCAGATGAGGCTGGGGTGTTTCCTTAATTAGTTTAGGTGTGTCTTCCCTGGCCTTTTCATTGTTTTGTCTGATTCCAGCAAAGGCTTAGGGGAAGGGGCGGGAGGATGGTTTTCCATGAATGTCACTCCCTGGCTCCCAAAAGCACAGGGCTGGTAGGTAACAGATAGGACTGCTTTGCTGTCCCTCATCAAGGTAGACAAGCAAGCGGGAAACCCTGAGAACTGTCTGTCCGGGGTGGCTGTAGGGACCCTTTAAGCACAGAGCTCAGTTAGCCTCAGGCAGCAGCCCCACACACTAAGTCCTAACCTGATGCCCTGCCAGCACTGGTTCCGGCCATCCTTAACTTCGGTTCAGGGTCCACTCAGTGTGGACGTGCTGTTTTGAAATAGCAAAATGCTATTTCGAAATTGTTTTTGTATTATTTCGAATTAGCTTAATTCAAATTAAGTATTTCAAATTAAGTTAATTTGAAATAGCACGGTAGTGTAGACATACCCAAAGAAACTTGTTACATGCAAATTCTTACCTTAACAGTTATTCTAATCAGCTCTTTCAGAAGGTAGGCAGCCTCTTTGCTTGGGCCCAGTCCTTATTTCTGTTCAATCATACATATTTTTCCCTCAGGCATCTTGGGTGGTAATTGGGAGTTTCCTGACATCTGGCTTCTGCTTCTATTGTATGATTGTATTATAAATTGTATTGTAAATACAGTGCCCATCTATAAAAAGTGAAATAAGAACAACCCAGGAAACTACAGACCAGTTAGTTTTACTTCTGTGCCAGGGAAGATAATGGAGCAAGTAATTAAGGAAATCATCTGTAAACACTTGGAAAATGGCAAGGTGATAGGTAACAGCCAGGATGGATTTGTAAAGGACAAATCATGTCAAACCAATCTGATAGCTCTCTTTAATAGGATAATGAGTCTTGTGGATAAGGGAGAAGCAGTGGATGTGGTATACCTAGACTTTAGTAAGGCATTTGATACAGTCTCACATGATATTCTTATCAATAAACTAGGTAAATACAACTTAGATGGGGCTACTATAAGGTGGGTGCATAACTGGCTGGATAACCGTACTCAGAGAGTAGTTAATAATGGTTCACAATCCTGCTGGAAAGGCATAACAAGTGGGGTTCCACAGGGGTCTGTTTTGGGACCGGCTCTGTTCAATATCTTCATCAACGATTTAGATATTGGTATAAAAAGTACGCTTATTAAGTTTGAAGATGATACCAAGCTGGGAAGGATTGCGACTAATCTGGAGGATAGGGTCATAATTCAAAATGACCTGGACAAATTGGAGAAATGGTCTGAGGGAAATAGGATGAAGTTTAATAAAGAGAAATGCAAAGTGCTCCACTTAGGAAGGAACAATCAGTTTCACACATACAGAATGGGAAGCAACAGTCTGGGAAGTACGGCAGAAAGGGATCTAGGGGTTATAGTGGACCACATGTTACATATGAGTCAGCAGTATGATGCTGTTGCAAAGAAAGCAAACATGATTCTGGGATGTATTAACAGGTGTGTTGTGAGCAAGACACAAGAAGTCATTCTTCCGCTCTACACTGCGCTGGTTAGGCCTCAGTTGGAGTATTGTGTCCAGTTCTGGGCACCGCATTTCAAGAAAGATGTGGAAAAATTGGAGAGGGTCCAGAGAAGAGCAATGAGAATGATTAAAGGTCTAGAGAACATGACCTATGAGGGAAGGTTGAAGGAATTGGGTTTGTTTAGTTTAGAAAAGAGAAGATTGGGGGGGACATGATAGCAGTTTTCAGGTATCTAAAAGGGTGTCATAAGGAGGAGGGAGAAGACTTGTTCATCTTGGCCTCTGAGGATACAAGAAGAAGCAATGGGCTTAAACTGCAGCAAGGGAGGTTTAGGTTGGACATTAGGAAAATGTTCCTAACTGTCAGGATAGTCAAACACTGGAATCAATTGCCCAGGGAGGTTGTGGAATCCCCATCTGTGGAGATATTTAAGAGTAGGTTGGATAAATGGGATGGTCTAGACAGTATTTGGTCCTTCCATGAGGGCAGGGGCCTGGATTCGATGACCTTTCGAGGTCCCTTCCAGTCCAAGTATTCTATGATTTTATGATTTCCCCCTTTATATTCCTTTTGCACAAGACAGGAATTCTTTGTGCTCAAAAGGTTGAAAGTTCAAAGGGCTGCTTTTTTTTTACCTTGAGTGGAAAATTACCTGATCTAAAATATGTTTCAGCATCAGGTGGCCTTGCCATGTGACCTAGTCTAACTAACCACAGTCCAGGCTTGCAGGAAAAAACCAAAACCATTTACAAAGTGTTACCCTGAGCACTGGACCAAATTTACAGAGTACCAATAATAGCCCTCATTAGGACATTTAGAATTATAAACCGGTCCACGCAAGATCCCACACAAGGATGATACAGGCACACAAAAGGGTACATCTACATAGCAACATTATTTCAAAATAAGTTAGTCCGCGTATACATATCAGCAGGGCTCGCCGAACCACGGCGAGCCCCGCTCGCCAGCCACACTGTCCGATGATCTGCCCATGCACAGATTGTACTGTGCATGCACAGATCGCCCGAACCCAGCTCTTCCAGGTTGCAATCTACTTGCTGCAGGCGATTGCATTGTATTATTTGTCGAGCCCTGCACATCAGGCAGTTATTTCAAAATAATGTTGAAATATTTAAAGCTGCAGGACTTCTTACTCCAACTCCTGTAATCCTCATTTTACAAGAAGTAGGAGAAGTCAGAGGAAGAGGGCTCTATTTCGAAATAAGTGCTGTTTAGATGCTCTTTATTTTGAAATAAACTGTGCATTGACATACCTCGAAATAAACTACGTAAATTGAGCTAAGCCCTGCTGTATAGATGCACCCAAATGGTTTGCCATTTCCGTGCAGCCACAAAAATATTCTTACCTGAAAGCATTCTCCTCAACCAACTCCTTTTCTCAACGCCTTCTGCCCTGGTCTCAGATCTCCCTCACCATCTTTCCCATGACTTCTATAGGGACCAGCCATGGAGTGACTTGTCTTTGCTGGGAAAAAGACGTTGTTTTGGAAAAAAAACAGTTTCTTGCCATTTCAACCAGAAAGGACATTTTCTCAACGACTTGATTACCTGCATCCTACTTCAAAGGCCTTTTAAGACTTCACTTCAAAGAGAATCCTCTGAACTGTCATTCATGCTTAAATTCGACACTTTACACTCAAGTTTGAATAAAGACGCTAATTATCTTACCGATTACAAAGATAGCTTCCCCAATTATCATCTCTAATATCATTAGCTCACAGACATTTACCTCCCCCCCCCCCCCCCCCATCCGCCTTCTGTTCTGAAATTTGATTTGTCTTTTTCATATGTGTTCATTTTTTTAATTGTATCGTTTGGTATATATGGTTGTGACAATTTTCTTCCACTATTTGATCTGAGGAAGTGGGTCTGGCCCACAAAAGCTCATCACCTATTAAACCATCTTGTTAGTCTTTAAAGTGCTACATAGTCCTGTTTTTTGTTTCAGCTACACCAGACTAACACGGCTGCATTTCTATCACTATTGTTTTGGAAAAAGCTGTTTATGAACAGGAAGGCATTGCCACCTACTGGCTATAGCATTGAACTGGGACATAGTAATCCTGTGTTCTACAGCTGTCTCTGTCCAAGAGTGAGTTTGATCAATAGGATATATTCCAAGGTGGGAGTTGAGATGTAATTGAAAGTAAGAGATGGCATATATCCCTCAAAGACCTCGTCCTACCACCCTCTACCCACTGGAATACATATTTGAAAGTAGGAATAAGAAAGCCTCCGGAAAAGACTTTATTTTCCGGAGAATAACGTCTAGACTATCGCTTTTCTCCGGCTTTTCCCTAAGCCGGAAAAAAGCGGCAGCCATGTTAATGCAAATGCTGCGGGGGATATTTAAATCCCCCGCGGATTTGCCTATTCCAACGTGCTACATTAGCATCCTTTTTCCGGAAGGGATGCCAATGTAGACGTAGCCACAATATATATTTTTTTGCACATATAAATACTTTCAACTGCTTTTCCTCCAAGGACATCACCCTCTGTATCAAACTGCAGTAACTGAAGACCAAAATGCCCATTCCTAAAGCATTGTTAGGAATTGAAGTGTGCTTATTAGGGTGCCCTCTTGTGGCCTAGGATGGCGGAGTTTCCCTCTAAATCCTAAACATATTTCACATACACTCAGTTTTCATCCCCATGTCTCTCCTCAGATTATTCTGCTTCCCTTTCTTTGACTCCCAGAAATGAACCCAAGCTAGCTGGTCCCAAGCCAGTATCCCTAGCCTTCATGCCAATGCTGTAATATTGAGCCGCTGCACCTCATGGACACACGTAATGTAAATGACCTACCGCCTCCCAGCAGCCACATGCATTGGCTAGACAGACAACATCTGCATTGCAGTCCGTGCTTATATAAAAACCTCAACAGGTAAGAAAGCCATCTGAGGAATAGGTCCAGCCCTTCCTCCCATTACTACATTGCCTGACCTTGCTTCCATAGCCTTAACCTGGGACTTTGGACTGTATCTTCCAGGTACTGACCTCTGTGAGAACTCAGATGCCCAAGTGCCTAGAGCACCTCTGACCCTGATTGTCTTCCTGGCTGCCAGACCACTTGATACCAGATTCCTGCCCAAAAATCAGAAGACAGGGATAATGGAGCAGACAAGGCATGTGTTTATTATAATGTCCACTAACGAATAGCAACCACAGCCGTCTCTGGACTTCCCTATACACGCTAAATCATTTCTAAAGTGCAAAGTGGTGATGTGATGTGCGCAGAATGATTGTGCAGAGTAAGCATGTGAGTGTGGAGAGGGGGCATGGGTGTTCAGAGGAGTGTACCCATATCCCAATCTATTGAATTAGTGTACAGAGGATGAGTGCAGATCAGTGCATATGGCAGTGTGGAATGAGTGGAAAGGGAAAAAAGCCTCTTTCGAAAAAGAGCAACTAGACTGCAACCAGTACTTTCGAAAAAGCAAGCCGCTTTTTCGAAAGAGAGCACCCAGGCAGTCTAGATGTTCTCTTTCAAAAAAGCACAGTTTGCATTACATAGCGCCTTTTGTCGAAAGAGCACTTTCGAAAAAAGGCGTTATTCCTCGTGAAATGAGGAGTACCAACGTCGAAAGAAAAGTCGCGTTCTTTCGATTTAATTTCGAAAGAACGCGGCTGTAGTCTAGACTCAGGTGAAGTTTTCTCGAAAAAAGGCTACTTTTTTAAAAAAAAAACCTGCAGTCTAGACACAGCCAGTAAGTTTGGCGTTGTGGAGTAAGAAGTAATGAGTGTGTGGATGGAAAGACAGGTTGGAGTGAGTGTGTGTGTGAAATAAAGGCACTCAGTGGGTGTAAGCGGGACACACAAGTAATGGATACACAAATTCATAACACATTTATGGAAATTAACGTCTCCGGAATGTTGAGTGTACCTGCTGGTAGCAAATCATCCGGCAGTTGTCAGAGATGGAATGAGGTTCAGTCCATCAGGTTTACCTGCACACATCTAGGAATGAGACTCTTGATCCTTGAGGGCATAGTTACATTCCCCTCCACAGTGACTGTACACACCTCTGCTTTACCACCATTACAGTTGCCTCTGCTGCTGGTACAGAGACAAGTCTAGAGACTAGGGTGGGAGCACATATTTTCTGAAGAAATAAGTCCTGGCTAACCTTTCTTGAATATGGAGAGATACATGTGCAATGCACCCGGGGGCAGGGCCGGCCCCGATCACTCAGCAGGCGCACAGAAATGGCCTGGTGGGCGCCATGGCACCCGCAGGCACCGCATTGTGGACCACTGGTCTATATATTATGGAGTTGCAAGGTTGGGGTTCCATTTACAGGCAAGCTGTGACTTTGCGCATCTCCTCAGAGCACAACATGAACCAAAAGAATTTGTTTCATTTACGAAACAGATGAAAGTATCAATACTATCTCATTTCTCAGAGGGGTAGCCGTGTTAGTCTGAATCTGCAAACTACATGCATGACTACATGCATCTGACGAAGTGGGTCTTTGCCCACGAAAGCTTATGCTCCTACACTTCAGTTAGTCTATAAGGTGCCACAGGACTCTTCGTCGCCAATACTATCTCATTGTCACACAATCAGTTGCATAGAGGCTGGTGGTTTAAACATCCATGTATCAATTAACATGCCCTTGTGGTTTAGTATTCCCTTTAGTTTAGGTCTACTTTTAAAAATGAAAAAGTGGAATTTGATAGCAGAAAGTGATAGAAACAGAGCCCTGTCGTCACCAGAAGACACATGCTCACCTCTCTGCAAGGTGGTTTAACAATAGCTTGCTTTTGTTAAAAGATGATATGCAGTCTGTTGTCGGTAACTGCTGTTTGCCTTTTGGAGTATTCCAGCAGACAGCTCTCTACAGACCAAATGTATGGTGCTTCAGGCTTCCATTGAAGCAGGAGCCAAAGATTTTAGAAACATGGGAACTTCTCCCAGATTCTCAGGGTATGTCTACACTACAGAGGTGTTTTTTTTTTTCAGAAAAACAGCATTTTTTCCAAAAAAACTTCAATTACGTCCACACTGCAATTGTGTTCTTTCAAAAAAAATTGAACAAACCGAGGGTTTTTTCTGATATTGGTAAACCTCTTTCTACAAGGAAGAAGCCTTTTTCTGAAAGAGCTCTTTCGGAAAAAAGCGTGAGTGGATGGGGAAGAGGAAGTTCTTTCGCAAGAAGAGGAAAGAGGAAAAAGCACAGGTGCCCTGGTGGCCATCCCACACATAGTAATATCAGCATACACGTGAGAGAGCGTCCATTCAGTGTGGATGCTATTTGTCGAAAAAGCAGATCGCTTTTTTTATGCGCTTTCTCAGTGAGACATAGCCTCAGAGATGTGTCTTAGAAAATCAACAATCTGGAATACCTTCTTTCTTAAGCAAAGAGACCCTCAGATTGCATGTTTATATCCACAGAAATGGGAATTTGGGTTGATTGATTTCAGATCAAAAGTTGCGGGTGGAATTTCCCCATTGCTGAATGATGACTGACACAGTTTGGCTAATGTAATGTAGTTGTAGCCATGTCAGTTGCGGGATATTAAAGAGAGAAAGTGGCTGAGTAATTTGAA
Source organism: Pelodiscus sinensis (assembly GCF_049634645.1). Lineage (NCBI taxonomy): Eukaryota > Metazoa > Chordata > Testudines > Trionychidae > Pelodiscus > Pelodiscus sinensis. The sequence goes on along the minus strand of NC_134713.1, from coordinate 7,572,274 downwards.
AGCTTGTCTCTCCTTTCTCCCACCAACAAAAGGCTGACCCAACAAAAGATTTTATCTCACCTAAAAAACATTAACAAGCACCTTAAGTAGGACGCTTACCTTTCTCATTAGCAAAGTGATGACAATACTACTGCCCTGATTAAGAGGTGTGGTGACATGACAAAATAAATTAAGGTCTTTGATGTGCTCATGTGTTTCATGTGTGCGGGCCTCATATAAACTCTATATAAATCCAACACTGGGGGTTTATTTTGCCCATTGCAACAATGCACTGCAGCATTTTAATAGGAATAGTTGGATGTAGCTCAAGACAAGAGGGAAAAACTGGGTTAACAGGTAAAGGCTAGATTTTTAAACAAGGGCCAGGGGTATAGCTTCACTTTACAATAGAGTAGAGGCACTAATAAAGAGGGAGCTGTAGAGTCCTTGTGTTATAGAGGTACAATAACCCCACTAAATATTATCCCTTCTTAGGTGAGACTGTCTCATATAACAGTTTTGCTGGTTATCTGCCACTTTAATTAAATCTTGGTGTGTCCAATTTCTGAGTGGTTCTCAACATAACTCCTGTGCGTGGAAGTGGAGTTGTGTGGAGAGTTACGTGTGTGGATTGGGGGAGGGAGGAGTTAAAACTATTTTCATATTTTTTTTCACTTAAATGAACATCTGCTGCTTGGTTAAGGAAATCCAAGTGGGTGCTAGCAGTTCTTTAAAGCACAGTAAGAAAAGCCTCCAAAAATCAGGCCATTTAATCCAGCTCTGCCTCTTTCTTTCACTTCCTTTGCCTGTGCTTTGAGATATCCCAAGTCTCTGCTTCCCAGAACATAGGAGTGGGTGGTAGGGGATGGGTCACTTGATCATTCCCTGTTCTGTTCATTCTCTCGGATGCACCTGGCTGCCATTGGCCACTGTTGGATGACAGGTTACTGGGCTAAATGGAACATTGGTCTGACCTTGTATGGCCAGGGCTGGCCCTACCATGAGGTGAACTGAGGCGGCCGCCTCAGGTGCCAGATTGTGGGGAGGCGCCACTAGGACCCAGAGTGTAGACAATTGTGTCTGCTGCTGGTGCATATGTAGGTAGCAGAGCAGTGCCGTGAGAGGAGTAGAACAGGAAGAAGGCAGAATTAAGATCTTTCAAGGTTTTGGCCCAAACGAGGAGCCTGGGGGCGTCATTTGAGCTCCCCGCCTCAGGTGCCAAAATGTTGTAGGCCAGCCCTGTGTATGGCTGTTCTGGTGTTTCTTAAGAAATACATACACAAGAAATAATAATCTCCAACAAGAGGCCGGAATTCCTTCTGTCCATGTACTTTCCATTTATTTTGAGTTGTAATAGGGACAATTGGGCTTTTCTGCCTTCTGACATCTTCAGATAAACAACCCTCTATAAGTGATAGGACCAGACCAATAGACACATACTCTGGTTTGGAGGAGGAGGGAGGAGAAAGATAGGAGGGGCTTGTTAAGGGAAGGATACAACATGTACTAAGGAAGAATTTTAAACCATTTTCATTTTTAACAGTATCAATTATTAAAAGTATTTTCAGGGAAAATTTCTCTGGTTATAGATTCAGAGACCCCTTGGCTTTTCAGCTCTGTGGTTGAAAAGTCTTCTAGCAAGTGTGCCTACCAGCAAAAGAAAGAAGATAGCACTTGATTTTCCTGATGTTCCTAAGGAGCACAATCAACAATACATGAGTAAATGAATAAAAACAAGCCCTCCCCAAAAGATCATGCTTAAAATACCCTTCCAATCTTCTCCTCACTGTAAAGAGGCAGAAAAGAGCACAGCCCCAATGTAATTTTCTCCTTGAGAACTTTCCTGCACTGTCTTGGGTTAAATATCTACAGGGAATTAGAAAATATGTGACCTCATGCATAAAGAAGTGCCATGTCAGTCTACTAATGGAAAGGGGCTCCTATTCGTAAGAAGATATCGAAGGCTTAACTCTCTAAGGGGGGCTGTCCAGGCCTCTTTGAGAGTCAGAGGAGGAATTGTCTACCAGCCACCCCATGGAAACTTTGCGGAACCCATCTCCTCAGGATACTGTGAGAGAAGGGTGGGAGGTTTTTCCAAGGATGGGAATCCATTGGCTACGTCTACACTGGCCCCTTTTCCGGAAGGGGCATGTAAATTTCAGCAGTCGTCGTAGGGAAATCCGCGGGGGATTTAAATATCCCCCGCGGCATTTAAATAAAAATGTCCGCCGCTTTTTTCCGGCTTTTAAAAGCCGGAAAAGAGCGTCTAGACTGGCCCCGATCCTCCGGAAAAAGTGCCCTTTTCCGGAGGCTCTTATTCCTACTTTGAATAAGGAATAAGAGCCTCCAGAAAAGGGCACTTTTTCCGGAGGATCGGGGCCAGTCTAGACGCTCTTTTCCGGCTTTTTTAAAAGCCGGAAAAAAGCGGCTGACATTTTTATTTAAATGCCGCGGGGGATATTTAAATCCCCTGTGGATTTCCCTACGACGACTGCTGAAATTTACATGCCCCTTCCGGAAAAGGGGCCAGTGTAGACGTAGCCTTTGTGTTTAGTTTAATTTTTTTTCACAATTCCAGTGGAAAAATGCAAGATCCAAAATGGATTCCAGCATCAGGGGACCTGGCCACACATGGTTTGGCAGGACCAACTTCAGGCTTACAGGAGAAGCAAGACTGTTTACAGATCCTTGTCTCAAATACGGGGCCCATCGTGTTCCTAGTGGCTCTCATTTATCAAGTCTAGATTAGTGAACAGGTTTCATATTACGAATTTCTAACTTCCAGTATAGGAATGATACATGCAGTTTCAAGTTTTCCTGTGATATTTTACGTGAAATATTTTGCATAGAGAGTTCTCCAATTATGTATATTCATAAGCATATTTTCATAAAGCATGGAGAGTGGGCATGACGGGAGGTATGTTTGATTTTTGTGTAGGAGAGTGTTTATTTTTTCTGAAGCACGTCACACAGACACACACACACACACACATATTCTCCAGCTTCTCTCAAAGTCAAGCCAGGTCCTCAATCGGTCAACTAGGCACCAATTAAGACAGATCCTTGGGTTCTAGTCAGCAGCTGGGGAGCGATCCAATTGAAGCATCACAAGCAGTGGGGATTGTGTGGTCTACTAAAACCATTATTACAATTGTAAACTTTCACTGTAAATACTCTTCGTCTGCCTACAACCCAGGAAAGAGCATTATCTGGACTAATCAGCCGGTCAGCATACTGCCTGACTACAGTGAGGTGGGGTGAGTTGTATCTGTTATTACATTGCCACCACCCTGCAATTAAATGTAATCTGATTTTAAATGGTTTTTGTGAATGCACAAAGAAACATGTTAATTAAACCAACCACATCCATGTTGTCCATTAAAATACGTATCAGACCCTAATAAAACACTTCGGGTATGTCTACACTACCACCCTAGTTCGAACTAGGGTGGTAATGTAGGCATACCGCATTTGCAAATGAAGCCCGGGAAATTCAAATCCCGGGCTTCATTTGCAAGTGCGGTATGCCTACATTACCCCGATAGTTCAAACTAGCGGGGTAGTGTAGACATACCCTTCTTCAGCACTAGTCTTAAACGGTAAAAATTGCCATCAAATTGATTATGACCAAGGGTTGAGAAAAAAACTAAAAAAAAAAAAGTTTTCAGATGCTATTTTTTAATAGAAATGTGGTGATACCCACTGGCTGAAAAATTCTAAAATCTAAAAGGGTACTTCTACACAGCGGGGCTATTTTGGGATGCTGGAACTATCCCAAAATAGCTACCCTATGTTTTTTGAATGCGCCCACTATTTTGAGATAGGTCTTGAAATGGCAGGCATGCTATTTTAGCATCCCTGTAACCCTCATTCCACAAGGGTTAAGGGATTTCTCAAAATAGCAAGTTATTTCAAATTTTGGCGCTGTGTAGACTGGCCAGATTTCAAAATATGCTATTTTGTAATTAAATTGAAATAAGATACACTATTTGCATAACACAAATTGTGTATTTTATTTCAAGTTTAGGGGAGTGTGTAGAAGCACGTAGAGAGAATGAGGTAGATTTTCTAACAATTCTGATTGAAACTGGAGGGTGGGGGGAGAAGGGAAAGGTGAAGGAACTTCCTTGAATTAATTCTCAGAGGGTATCTTTAGGGGGAAAAGTCAATCTTCATTTAAAATTTGTCATGAATGGGAACCCACCACAATCTTTATTAAGTTGTTCCGTTGGTTAATTATTGTTATAGTTCAAAATATGCACCTTGTTTCCAGTCTGAATTTGTCTATATTTAACTTACAGCCATTAGATTACATCATGTCATTTGCTATTAGATTGAAGAGTTGATGGTAAAATAATTGTTCCTCACATAAGCATTTATGAATTGTGATTACATCAACCCTTAACCTTGTTTAGCATGAGGAAACCTTTTGAGCTCTTTGAATGAATCACTTTATGGCATGTCTTCAAATTTGTTAATGATTTTCATGATTTCTCCAGCTGACTAATGTCTTTCTTGACTTATAAACACTGTAAATCCTTATGTAATTTTATGGAAGATGGGCCTTAAGATTTGCAATTCTAATTAAGTGCCTTGCAGAAATGAGTCTTTGATAACCCATTCAAGTATCATTCAAAAACATGAGCTGTCTTTGAAATAGAGTATCCAGCTAAAATTAATGAATCTTCATTTGCCTTTTGATTTTCTATTTGGATATCTGTCTCTCTCTGGCTGAGTAGTTGATTATATAATGTGTTGACAAGAAATGAATAGTAGATAAACACCTTCTAGCTATAATAAACTGGGGGTTCTTCTGCTGTGGAAATAGACTGCACACATAGTTCCTCCATCCCCTGATAGAAAAGTTAGAGTAATCTAGAATCCAGTAGAGTGCAGATTTCAAACCAAAATTTAAGAAAAGTAATACAAACTCTACTAGCAACACAAATTAACGCCTGTCTTGGCTTGTGAAAATGAGGCATAATAGAACTTATGAGCCTTAAAAAGCTCCTCATAAATTAAGCTGAATGATCTCATAAGAACATAAGAACATAAGAACGGCCGAACTGGGTCAGACCAAAGGTCCATCTAGCCCAGTATCCTGTCTACCGACAGTGGCCAGCACCAGGTGCCCCAGAGAGGGTGGACCGAAGACAATGATCAAGTGATTTGTCTCCTGCCATCCCTCTCCAGCCTCTGACAAACAGAGGCCAAGGACACCATTTTATCCCCTGGCTAATAGCCTTTTATGGACCTAGCCTCCATGAATTTATCCAGCTTCTCTTTAAACTCTATTATAGTCCTAGCCTTCACAGCCTCCTCTGGCAAGGAGTTCCACAGGTTGACAACACGCTGTGTGAAGAAGAACTTCCTTTTATTAGTTTTAAACCTGCTACCCATTAATTTCATTTGGTGTCCTCTAGTTCTTCTATTATGGGAACTAATAAATAACTTTTCTTTATCAGCCCTCTCCACACCACTCATGATTTTATAGACCTCTATCATATCCCCCCTCAGTCTCCTCTTTTCTAAACTGAAAAGTCCCAGTCTCTTTAGCCTCTCCTCATATGGGACCCGTTCCAAACCCCTAATCATTTTAGTTGCCCTTTTCTGAACCCTTTCCAAGGCCAAAATATCTTTTTTGAGGTGAGGAGACCACATCTGTACACAGTATTCAAGATATGGGCGAACCATAGTTTTATACAGAGGCAGCAAGATATTCTGGGTCTTATTTTCTATCCCTTTCCTAATAATTCCTAGCATCCTATTTGCCTTTTTGACCGCCGCTGCACTCTGTGTGGAAGTTTTCAGAGAACTGTCCACGATAACTCCAAGATCTCTTTCCTGATTTGTCGTAGCCAAATTAGCCCCCATCATACTGTACGTATAGTTGGGGTTATTTTTCCCGATGTGCATTACTTTACACTTATCCACATTAAATTTCATTTGCCATTTTGTTGCCCAATCACTCAGTTTGGTGAGATCTTCTTGGAGTCCCTCACAGTCTGCTTGTGTCTTGACTATCCTAAACAGTTTGGTATCATCTGCAAACTTTACTACCTCACTGCTTACCCCTTTCTCCAGATCATTTATGAATAAGTTGAAAAGGATTGGTCCCAGGACTGACCCTTGGGGTACACCACTAGTTACCCCTCTCCAATCTGAAAATTTACCATTTATTCCTACCCTTTGTTTCCTGTCTTTTAACCAGTTCTCAATCCAAGAAAGGACCTTCCCTCTTATCCCATGGCCATGTAATTTACACAAGAACCTTTGGTGAGGGACCTTGTCAAAGGCTTTACTATATCTACTGGATCCCCCTTGTCCACATGTTTGTTAACCCCTTCAAAGAACTCTAATAGATTAGTAAGACAGGATTTCCCTTTACAGAAGCCATGTTGACTTTTGTCCAACAAATTATGTTCTTCTACATGCTTCACAATTTTATTCTTTACTATTGTTTCGACTAATTTGCCCGGTACTGAAGTTAAACTTACCGGTCTGTAATTGCCAGGATCGCCTCTAGAGCCCTTTTTAAATATTGGTGCCACGTTGGCTACCTTCCAGACATTAGGTACGGAAGCCGATTTAAAGGATAGGTTACAAACCACAGATAATAGCTCAGCAATTTCCCATTTAAGTTCTTTTAGAACCCTTGGATGAATGCCATCCGGTCCTGGAGATTTGTTAACATTAAGTTTTTCTATTTGTTCCAAAACCTCACTTCAATCTGGGACAGTTCCTCAGATTCTATGTCAGTATCGCTGTCCTGGTCAGGTGGTCGGTAATATATCCCTACTGCTAATTTCTTATTATTGGAGCATGGAATTTCTATCCATAGCGATTCTATGGAACATGTTGATTCACTTAATATTTTTATTTCATTTGATTCTACATTATCTTTCACATACAGTGCCACTCCGCCACCCACCCGGCCAGCTCTATCCTTTCTATATATTATAGACTTTATACTAGGACTCTTAGATATTTAAAAAACAATTTCCTGGCAGCGATTTAAGCTGCATCACTTCTTCTCTCTTTCCTGAGAGAAATCGAGTAAGGGCATTAGAAACTTGAAATGCCACCGGCTTCCAGTTCTTTGATTCATCAACATTTGATGTCTGTTCTTTAGACAGGTAAGGTAAAGGCTAATGTTTTTGGTGGAGGAAAAGAAAGAGAAAACTCCTTTCACTAACTGTGAAATTCCTCAGTTTAGATATACATGAAAAACAAGCAAAGAAAAATACCCGTTCCTGGCTTAAAGTGTTTACAATGTTATTTCGTTTGTTTCTCATTTTAAAAAGGATGTTTACAATTTTATATGTTGGCAAAATAGTAACATTAACTATATACGAGTAAAATATCGATAAACATACAAAACAGATACACAAATGCCAACCCCTTCTGCCAACGTCTCACATTACACGTGTGTTCTCCAATTGCAGTCTGTACTAGGGACCTCATTTCAATGTGATAGGTATCTTTCCTTTGACTTCAAAGTGCTTTTGACCAGGGAGTTGTAAATACTCATATTGTAACACCGTAAGCCAATTGTTAATATTAATATTTGATTAATGTTTATAATTATTAATATTAATATTTAGGTCACTTTCTTATTACCAGATGGCAACATACACTTAATAAATTGGATATGTTTCAAAACAAAATTTCACCAGATCTGAATTTCACAATCCCCAGCAGCCCATAAATAGAGACTCTGCATCACCCGTGTATCTTGGAGTCTCTTCTCTCTGGTGACGTTGAGTTCCCAGCCAAACATCAGTCATGAAGATGCTCCACCTTCTCTTTGCTGTCTTCTTGCTGGTTCTGCAAAGCGCTCCAGGTAAGAGCATAATGATATGAAGAGACTGTCCTGAGATATCCTTATATTTTGTATCATATTTTTTCAACTCCCCCCTCCCCCCCTCGCTCATTGAAGGGCTGTAGGGCTTACACGTTTTGCAGCAGAAAAAGTCTTGGGATCAGAAAGGTGATCCAGATCAATTCTGTTTGGCTGAACTATAACCAGCAATAATACCCCCAACAGTTGACCTAGCGGAGTTCCATTGGGATTGGTTCTTGCTGCTACAATATTCAACCTTCTTATCAAGGACCTTAACCCCTCCCCCCCCCAAAAAAATCATCACCTATAAAGTTTGCAGGTGACAAAAATGAAGGAAAAGGTCAGTGATTCAGATTTTTCTCAGCTGGTAAACTTGACATAGGGAAATAATATGTGTTTTCATATAGCTGAATATAAATATTTGTGTAAGGGGACTGTTACCCCTTACTAAAACTCTGTGGGAGTTTTTTGGTTTGCCAGCTTCAGAAGGGGAAGGATTCATGAGACTGACAGACCCCAGAGACAATGGAAAGCAGTCAACACTCCAGCTCAGCCTGACTGACAGGTTGTACGCGGGGATTGTTCTGGCTCTCTCTGAGCAAACAGAGAGCTGAAATAGTAGTGCAAGCTGTGTGAAGAAGTCCTGCAGCGACAGAACCAGACACAGACAGCCCAAGGAGTGCAAGCTGTGTGCAGAAGAAGTTCTGCAAAAACAGAGAGCTGAAAGAGTAGTGCAAGCTGTGTGGAGAGACAGTCTTGCAACAGTAGAGCCAGGCATACACAGCTCAAGGAGTGCAGACCCTGTGTTGAGCAGCAGACTGGCAGTGTTCAGAGAGCCAAAAGGAACAGAGAAGCAACACAAGGAGCTGGAACTGGCCAAGCAGCACAGCCTGCAGCTGGATGTGGTGAGCAGCTGGGAACTGCAAAGTGTGGGGAGAGGCTCTGGACTGGGAGAGGGGTCTGGCCACTTAGAGTTTGAGGCTGTGTGGTCACTGCCAGAGCAAGTGTGTACAGCCTGCAGCCCCCTCCCCTGCAGCACATCCAAGGCCTCTAAGGGGCCTCTAAGGAAGAGACTGTGGACTGTCCTTACACTCTGCAGGCTGCTGTTTTGATGTCCCTGTGCTACAGAGCAGGGCTGTGTATTCTCATTTAACCATTCTCATTTTTTCTTATTGTATTCTTTTTAATCAGTTGATGTTTAATAAATTGTATTTGCTTTGAACCTTATGAAGTGATCACTGGGCCAAGAAGGCCTGCAGTGTAAAGAGAGCACCTCGGAGTGGGGACACCCTAACTCCTGCCCCTAGTGACTACAAGGTCGGGGATTAAGCCCCAGGAAACCTGGGCCCAGCCTTGTTGGGGTTTCGAGGGCTCTGCTACTCAGGAGAGTGGAGGGGGAGCCCTCAGGATCAGGGAGGCCGTGGGGTAAAGGAAGTGGGAGCGGGGACTCAGATCCTTTCGCTGGTCCATTTCACCGGGGTGGTATAGAAGCCAGGAAAGTTCCCCACAATAGCGGGACCATTCCCCCGCTTACATTTGAATATTGGGGGGAAAGCATATCACATGATGAGACACTGCAAAGATTTGGGGGCTGGGGATAGATAATCAACTGAACATGAGCTCCCAGTACAATGCTGTGACCAAAGGATTAATTCAAATTTTGGCTGTATAAAGAGGGAAATCTTAAGTTGGGGTAGGATACTTTTCCATAGCAGGATGTGTATTTGCCACATCCTATTATGACTACTTCGAGAATACTGTCTCCATTTCTGGTGTCCACAAGCCAAGAAGGATGTTGATCAGCTGGAGAGGATTTAGAGAAGAGCCATGAAAATTATTAAAGAATTAGTATATATGTCACATAGTTATTAATTCAAAGAGCTCAAAATGTTAACATCAACCATTAATCTTACCTTTCATAAGGTAATCACAATTAATAATGCTTATGTGAGGAACAATAATTTTACCACCAATTCTTCTAGAGTTAATGGGAAATCTGTCTCTTATTTACCCTGCTGTGGGAATGAAAATAAAAAGTCTTTCTCTCTCCACAGGGCGCACCCACTGTCCTCCTGTGAATGTCAAGCAATGTGTACATTCTGGGGGCATGTGCTACGGAGTATGTTCTCCTCCATTTACAGATTTTGGAAGCTGCGGTATGGGGATCTCTTGCTGTAAATGGTTGGTAAGTGCAGGACCCACCAGGTGGCTAACATGGAGCATAGAGAACATTTGGGTCTCTAATCTTGACAGCTGTTTAGTGAGCTTGAAGGCTCAGAATAGAGAACCCTGGGGCAAAGGAAAATGTTATGCTGTGCTGATTCTGATCCATCCGGGATTCACATATTAGAATGACCTCCCAGCTGCTTTACCTTTGCTGTCTATGGCCTGTACACTTCCAGAAAAAGTCACCACAGTTCTCACCCTATAACATGCAGCCTCGCCCCTGGACAGTGCTTACATGGAGGGTAGCATACAAACAATTATGCATGCCACATGCATCCATGTATTGCTGTTGCTCTCCTCCATGTGCTTTTAAAGCGCTCTCTGTTACCAGCTTGCCATCACGTGAACAAGGTCTATGAACAGATTCTGCCATATGGAGACATTGGCGTTTCATTTTAGAATGGGCAAATCAACAGGGAAGGACAAAAGCAAAGCCCCCAGGAGAGAGCATGAAGGGTGTGTCTCCTTTCTATCAGGCTGTGTCTACACTGGCATGAATTTCCGGAAATGCTTAAAACAGAATACTATTCCGTTTTCAGTTATTCCGGAAAAGGAGCATCTACATTGGCAGGCTGCTTTTCCGGAAAAGCCCTTTTTCCGGAAAAGCGTCTGTGGCCAATGTAGACGTGCTTTTCCGGAAAAGAGCCCCGATCGCCATTTTCGCGATCGGGGCTTTTTTCTGGAAAAGACTACCGGGCTGTCTACACTGGTCCTTTTCTGGAACAGTGTTTCGGAATAAGGACTTATGCCCGAGCGGGAGCAGAATAGTTTTTCCGGAATAGCGGCTGATTTTGTACAGTAGAGCATCGTTGCTTTTCCGGAAATTCAAGGGCCAGTGTAGACAGCTCGCAGCTTATTCCGGAAAAGCGGCTGATTTTCCGGAATAAGTGGCCCAGTGTAGACACAGTCTCACTGTGTAGCACCTTTCTAACACTGTGTAGAGTGTCTGGCGTTGAAATGCGAATGAGTTTGCAGCTTTGTTACACTGGGAACTAGCAGATTTACCCAGCGTTGCTCGGGTATGTAACTCGAGAAATAGTTAGTTGGATTTTGTTGGGAAATCAAAGGAGGAGGGAAGGAGGGCACAGCCTGGTCCCATCAGGAGCTGCATGGGGGGGAAGGGAACCCCCAGGCCTCAAGAAGAGTGGTGCAGCAGGAGAGGAGGGAAGGAGGACATCACTAGGCCCTGTGAGGAGCCAGCCACACAGGAGGGTGAAGGGAATCTCCATGCTCCAGGTGAAGTGTCAGGGAGAGAAGGGAGACATTGCTAGGCCCTGTTGGAGCCTCATTGCAGGGGTGTGGCTCTCCCCAGTGCTCACTCTGCAGTATCCCAGCCCGGCACACTGCCCCCAGTGGTGAGTGTGAGGATCCATTCTTGTGCCCTGGGCAACAGGCTCGTGCACGGCCCCGCCCCGGGCATGCGGCACCTAATTGACGTGTATGGGGCGCCGTACCTCCAGGTGTACGGTGCATGTGTGGCCCCACCCTCGGGCAGCAACCTATGGGAGGTGCCTGATGTGGCGCCCCGTACTACTTCAAGCAGGCGCTCCCCATAGGCAACAGCCCTGTTGCCCTGGGCAGCTGCCCGGCTAGCTCCCCCCTCTTAATCTGGCCCTGATCATGCCCCTCCTCTCTCTGCCCCTCGCTTTCCATGTTGGGGGGAAAAGCCTCCTTCCTGCCACGTCCCTTGTTCCCAGCACAACCAAATGCTGACTTTGCTTTAAGCAAGGGTAAGAGATAGCTGCCTACCAAAGCTAGGTGGCCCTAGCTGTTACTGTTTAGGAGGAGTTCTTGGACAGACAGAGAGACAGACAGATAGACAGACATTTCGTTTCTAATATACATATAGATGATTGTGTTTAGGGGGTGTATGATCTGTCATAGTTCAATATGAAACAACTGAGTCTATCAAAATAAAGCTAGAATATCTAGTGGCACATTGGCTTTTGGTTGACACTTCTATTATTAAAACTTTCAGGTTTTGTATATCATTGACAGAAGGATCCTATTTTCAAAAAATATCTAGGGACAGACTCAACCATGGTATTTTCTTAGTGCCCTCGCCATATTAATAGAAGCCAATCTGAGTCCATTATAAGCCCTTCTTCTCACAGGCTTGTCCATCTCTGGAAAGGACTCCTTTCTGGATACCATTTCTGGATATGAAAGGCCTCTTGGCCTCAGACTGAGGGGAGTTGGTAGGACCTGTTGTTGAGTTTCTCTGGCAAGAGACAAAAGTATGGAAGAGCAAGAGAAATGACCTTGACAGAAATAAATGGCTCAGAAATGAACCCTGCAAAGGAGTGTGGCAGAGGAGATTTTGAAATCCCTGTATAAAAACAGCCAAGGGGGAAAAATTTGGCCCCAAAAGAAGTAGCTTTAGGCCAGAAGGATTTGGGTTTTTATTTTGACTTTTTTTCTCCTTAGATTCAAGAGGTTTCTGATCAAACAGGAAAAAAAGTCCCACCTCAGTCACCTTGCAAATCTGATCCAGAGAAGGTAAACTGCACCCTCACAATGTGCATATCACAACTTCACTAAAACAAAGGGGTGGGAGGGGGGCAGCACTTTGAAAATCAATTTCTGGCCTGGTCTTCACTACAAACTCCATTGAGAATGATGTAGTGGGAAAAAATGGAAATCAGCAGAATGCTGAATATGTGAGAACCACTGATCCAACAGGTGCCGGGCACCATTCCCACAACTGGGCTACTGAAAATGTGGGACCAGATCCTGAAAACACAATGAGCTTCCTTGAGCATAAAGTTGCTCTGATGTGTGTTTGTGGGGTAGAGGTATAACCCAGGCACTTTACTGTGGTTCACTGTCCCATGTAAAAGCGGTGAGAAGTCCTGTGGCACCTTATAGACTAACCGAAGTGTTGGAGCATAAGCGTTCATGGGCAAAGACCCACTTCATCAGATGCATCTGACGAAGTGGGTCTTTGCCCACGAAAGCTTATGCTCCAACACTTCGGTTAGTCTATAAGGTGCCACAGGACTCCTCGCCACTTTTGCAGATTCAGACTAACACAGCTACCCCTCTGATACTTGTCACATGTCGTGGCATTTGGGCTATGTCTAGACTGCAGGCTTCCTTTGGAAGAAGCTTTTCTGGAAGAGATCTTCCAGAAATTTTTTTTTTGAAAAAGCATCTATACAGCAAAAGCACAATGAAAAAGCGATCTGCTTTTCCGAAAGATAGTGTCCACGTTGATTGGACGCTATCTCGCTTTTCAGTTGTGATTACTGTGGGCCGAGTGGCCACCAGGGCACCTGTGCTTTTTCCTGGAGGCCTCTTCTTTTGAAAAAACATTCTCTTCCGCATCCACACATGCCTTTTTCCAAAAAAGCTTTTTTTTTGTTGCTCTTCGTATCTGCCCACAGCTGGCGACAGACTTTGATGGGCCATGGGTGGGGAGGTCTTGCTTCCAGGCTCCCAAAAGAGGCAGGACCTCAGGTGGAAGGGGCAGGCCCAGCCAACCCTCAGCGCCACCCGGACAGCACTGTGTGGGGCTCCGATGGTGATTTAAAGGGCATGGAGTTTTTAATTCACAGGGGGTATGTCTAGACTGCATCCCTCTGTCAGCAGAGGGATGCAGATTAGGCAGGTCGACATTGCAAATGAGGCAGGGATTTAAATATCCCGTGCCTAATTTGCATGAAAATGGCCACCGCGTTTTGCCGACTCAGCACTGCAAACCTCCTTGCAGGAGGCATATGGGATCTGTTGAAAAAGTCTTTCTTTCTCGACAGATCCCCCTCTAGACTGCCGCTTTTTGCGGACAAAGTGCTGGGTCAGCAAAAAGGTGGTGGCCATTTTAATGCAAATTAAGCACAGGATATTTAAATCCCTGCCTCATTTGCAATGTCGACCTACCTAATCTGCATCCCTCTGCTGACAGAAGGATGCAGTCTAGACATACCCACAGTGTCGAGACAACTTCTCCCTTTGCTCCCACCGCACTGCATTGGCAACCTTGCACCTGCTGGATCTATCCTTAAATGATGCATGTCCAGCCCGGTCAAATTCATGTTACAGGAGGGACAGGACTCAGAGGAGAAGTTGGGAGGAGTGAGACACTTTCCCAGACATTGTGGGCTTGTCTTCACATAAAACCCCTAGTATAGCACAGGGGCATTGCGGCTGCTTTCCCAAATTGCTTCAGTGAAGAGGTTGTCTACAGCAACCGAAGACTTTCTTCCACCTTTGTTGGTATTCTATCTCCCAGAGAGGCAATAGCTAGGTCCAGGGGAGAATTCTCCCATCCACCTAGTGCTCTCTGCTCTATTCGTGAGTTTGTCAGAATTCTGACAATCAGGGGTGTCAATTTTTTTCACTCCTGAGTGACATAGATATACAGATATAATCTCCTACTGTGGACAGAGTCATATACCACGGAGACATGCTGAAGTCAGGGGATGCGAGTCTGGGATCTCTAGGCTAACAACTACAGTGTTCCTCAAGGCAAAGTTTAAGGCATTCTTTAAACGTAATGCATGGATTATGTAATTATGTATTTCTTGTTTTAGTTTTGCTACCAAGAAAAGAAGTGTTGAATAGAAAAGCTGGAGATGGAAGTGAGTCACATTGTTCTATACTTTCAGGACTCTTGGTACTACTCTTATAGGTCATGAAGTTAATCACATTTGGTATAGCTCACAATTTTGGTTAAAGTGTGCAGGACACTTTAAAATGTGACACTTGAAAAGTTTTCATGCATGTCGGAGTGAAAAATTGGTACAGTAGTTAGCACAGTTCATACATTCATGAATCATATGGCCTTCCCTTTAAATTTATCTAATTAATTTGGTTGTTGCTTAACTTTTTAGAATGTTAACAGGAAGGGTTTTGTAAATTAATCTGGCTGTGTGACAAGAGAGGAAAGTGTAAAGGGATAGGGAGTGGATGTTCTGAACTTGACAACACTTACCATTTCAACCAGGAAATGAACTCTCTCACAGAGTTAGCAATATCCAAATATCTTCACTAAATCTCTGTAGAAAAATGTTGTAGGAGAGAAATGAATCTCCTACTCTAGAGTTAACCAGAGTTATCTGGTTACTGGGGGGCTTTGCTTTTTATTTGAAATGCCTGACCATATTTTCCTTGTTTTCATGGATACAGATAGTCCCCGACTTACAAACAAGTTATGTTCCAAGCACTTGGTCATAACTTGATCTGTTCATAAGTCAGACCCCATTCATTTACATGTGACTGCACTGTTCGTAAGCGCGGATCGCGTACATAACTCAGGGACGTGCTTAATGGGAGGTTGGTGGTAGGGACGAACGGTCGTAAATCGATGTGTTCGTAACCCAGAGACTACCTGTATAAACATAGAGCATGAGAATCTGTTCCCTTTTCACAGTTCAGTGAGTGATGAACATAAGAACATAAGAACGGCCGTACTGGGTCAGACCAAAGGTCCATCTAGCCCAGTAGCCTGTCTGCCGACAGTGGCCAGCACCAGGTGCCCCAGAGAGGGTGGACTGAAGACAACGATCAAGCGATTTGTCTCCTGCCATCTCTCTCCAGCCTCTGACAAACAGAGGCCAGGGACACCATTTTATCCCCTGGCTAATAGCCTTTTATGGACCTAACCTCCATGAAATTATCTAGCTTCTCTTTAAACTCTGTTATAGTCCTAGCCTTCACAGCCTCCTCTGGCAAGGAGTTCCACAGGTTGACTACACGCTGTGTGAAGAAGAACTTTCTTTTATTAGTTTTAAACCTGCTACCCATTAAATGGTAGCAGCGGTTGTCCATGCAGGATTTCTGGGAATCTTGGAGATGATGCCTTGCTTCTTAAATCCTTTGTATCCTTTTCATCTGGACTGTGAAGAATCTTGAGAGCTGGAAAAAAACCCACAAGGGAGCCCTTGAATCACCCATAATAGCTTGTTCTTCACCTTTTAATGAAAGTAACTGGCTATGGTGGGGTGTTGCAAACATATGAGGGAGTGTTTTGATTTACATGCAGTGGCTGTTTTGCTATTTCTTACCCATACAAATTCCTTTTCTCTTTTATTTTAAATTAAATATAAATGTAACCCTTCTGCCAGGGAATGCCAGCAGCAGCCAGGGCCGGGTTCAATGTCTAGGGTTCCCTTTCCATCCACCTCACACAGAACTGGCTCGAGCCCCACCCAGTAGCCTGGGAAATTCACACACCCCTTGGCGCCTCTGAGAGGCAATGCTTCCCCACTCGCAAGCACAGAGTCTGAGGGTAGAAAATTTAATGAAAGAGGGAGAGAGGTTACATGGCATTAACTTGGGAAAATACCACAAACTTAGTTCCTAACCCCCCATGAGTAACCATCCCAGCTCAAATGGATTGATCAATGTCCTTTGCTCCTCAGGCTTACTAGTCCAACAAGGTAAGGGTTCCATTCATTTACTCAAACTTTCTCTGTACCCCACTTCAAACACCCCACTTACAGCTCTGTCCAGTCAGTGTGGACCCTGACACATCACCCGGATGATTCCACTCATTGAGCCTGAGGCCATGCCACCTTTGTGCTGCTCCTGTGGTCTGCTGGTGCCGCCTGCCGCCACTCTTACCAGCCGCCCACCAGTCGTTCCCACCAGCTGCTCCACTGGCCACCTGGCACCGCTCCGACTGGCTGCCTGATGGTTGTTCCTACCAGCTGCTCCACTGGCCGCCTGCTGCTGCTCCTACAGGCCGCCTGCCAGTCGTTCCCGCCAGCCACTCCGCTGGCCACCTTCTGGTCATTCCCGCCAGCCTCTCTGCTGGCCACCACTCCTACCGGCCACCTGCCGGTCGCTCCTGACAGCAATCTTGCTGGCTGTAATGGGTCTGTCTCCAGGCCAAACAAGAGACTTCAGCTCTTAGGGTATGTCTACACTACCACCCTAGTTCGAACTAGGGTGGTTAATGTAAGCTACCGAAGTTGCAAATGAAGCCCGGGATTTGAATTTCCCGGGCTTCATTTGCATCTTGCCGGGCGCCGCCATTTTTAAATCCCGGCTAGTTCGGACTCCGTGCCCGCGGCTACACGCGGCACGGACTAGGTAGTTCGGATTAGGCTTCCTATTCTGGACTACCGGTACACCTCGTGCCAAGCCTAATCCGAACTACCTAGTCCGTGCCGCATGTAGCAGCGGGCACAGAGTCCAAACTAGCGGGGATTTAAAAATGGCAGCGCCCGGCAAGATGCAAATGAAACCCGGGAAATTCAAATCCCGGGCTTCATTTGCAACTTCGGTTGCCTACATTAACCACCCTAGTTTGAACTAGGGTGGTAGTGTAGACATACCCTTAGTGATTTCAACTTATTAGCCACCACCTAGGCTGGCAAAAGATTCTAGCTTCCACTGGACTAGCAAAAAGACTTCTGATTGAGTCTGCTTCAGGTCTGTTTTTAAAACAAGGGGGACAGTGGCAAGTTGAACTAGTCTTATAGCTCACACCTAACAGGCATGAAGCAGGCTGACTCAAGCCCTTTCCCCCACAACTCAGTTCACTCAATTCTGGAAGGGGGAGGCTTGTTCATCTGAGACCTCTTACAATGGTGGTGTCTCTCCTGCAAGCACTGTTGTCATATTTTACAGTTCCCACATTTAGGGGTAGCATGACTTGTGACCCCCACCACAGCCCAAATTAGATACAATACATCACATTCCATTCTAACAACGGATCCTCCATCAGCCCTGGCTGAATTGGATTTACATAACCACACCTCAGATTCCTTCCCCCTCCTGGCATGAGCTGTATTTACATATCAACAGTTAATTATCTTGCAAAGCTAAACAATTGGAGTGAGCACACCCATGCTCAGGGCAGCCCTCTCCTTTTAGCTGGCTGATAACAAGCAGTAGTTCAGCCCCTGCTTACATAAATAAAAGAAAAATGTTACATGTTTAAATCTTCCCAGAGCTGTTCCTAGATGCTCTTTTTCGAAAGAGGCTTGCAGTCTAGACGTAGCCTTGGTGATTAATTGGCACAGCTCTACTGAGGACACTCACTGCAATAAGATACCTAGGATTTTTGCCTAAAGGGAATCTGGACAACTGGAATTATCTGTGAACTCAAGCAGCTCTAAAATAACTATGTTTTCATTTGGATAACTAAAATGCATGCATTCCTGGGACTTATATTTTAAAACTGATGGGATGGATTGTTCTCCAGCATAGCTTCACTGGAGTCCTGAGTGGTTTCTTAAAACAGCTAGAATGGTAATTCAGGGAGTTCATTGACCCAGAAGTTATTAAAGCTGTGTCAGTCTTCCCTTTCTGGATTTCACAGGCATCACCGTAGATCAAACTTTAAAGGAAGAGTTAATGGGGAGTGTTGGGATATATAAAAAATTATTAGGGGTCTGGGATAGTGGTAAGGGGTCAGCCACAATTAGCATTGCCTTTAAACATGTTTTTTTCCTTTTGTTTCTGCAGTTTAGAAAGATAGATTAAGAATCCGACCAAAGCAGGTATTATCCTTTCTGATGTATAAATATGCTTTTCCCCTTCATTTTTGCAGCCTAGAAAGATAGATAAGCATGCAGCTGCTCTTCTTTGTTGTGTCTTTTACTTACTGGCCTGTATAAAATATTTCAGGGTTACTTTTCTTGTAATCTCTGTAACCTGTTGATTCAGAAAGTTTGTAGCGTAGAAAAGTGTTGATTTAATTAGAAGTGTTGTAAATAGTAATTAGGGTGGGTATAATAATATTCATCACCTGCCTGTTAATATTCATGGGATGGGAGTTAACATACCAAATAAGGTTTTAGGGAAAGTAGTGATAGACTGTGAATTAACATACTAAAATAGATAAAAGGATGTAATTGGTGCCACATTGTTGCCACTAGGAATGATGTGTTCGGAGTCCAAGGTTAACATGCATAGGCAATAAAGCAGTTCCATTTACCGCATCCACACATGGGTCTCCTGTTTCTTCGCTAATGGGGATTATTTGAGATGTGACTTGAGCAGTTGCCACATTGGGGGTGGGGTAAGGGATGGTTCTTAGTAGCCACACAATAGTCCCACTTGCTATCTCTCACCAACAGATATTTTAACTTCAGGGACTGTCACTATGACCAAAACAGTCCATTTTATACACACTCTAAAGATCGGTTTCTTCTTGGCAAAACTGCTGGGAGCCAGTCAGAAAAGGAGCCACGGTTCTAGTGAAGATTTGAAATGTCCACCCACAATAAATTCTTGCATCTTGTGCCAACCCCTCTTGTGCCATCCCAGACCCGTTAGGCCACAGTGGTTTGTGCAAAATGTCTTGGGACATATAACGAATTGGGTTAGCTCCAGTCAGCAACTTACTTCTGCAGGACACTTCCCATCGCCCTCCCCACATTGTGATCTTTGACCAACTTGATAGGATGTTGGGTCATTGCCCATGTGGCAATTTCTTTGCCAGCACTTAGGGCAGCTGCAGAAAGATCAAATTTTGAAGTCAGGAGAGACTCTTTGGCTGTGTCTAGACTGCACCCCTTTTGCGGAAAAGGGATGCAGATTAGACACATCGCAATTGCAAATGAAGTGGGGATTTAAATCTTCCCCGCTTCATTTGCATGAACATGGCTGCTTTTTTCCGACTCGGGGGCTTTGCCGGCAAAAAGCGCCAATCTAGACGGGGATCTTTCAGAAAATAAAGCCTTTTCCGAAAGATCCCTTATTCCTGATTTTAAGAGGAATAAGGGATCTTTCGGAAAAGGCTTTATTTTCCGAAAGATCCTCGTCTAGACTGGTGCTTTTTACTGGCAAAGCCCCAAGCCGGAAAAAAGCGGCAGCCATGTTCATGCAAATGAAGCGGGGAAGATTTAAATCCCCGCTTCATTTGCAATTGCGATGTACCTAATCTGCATCCCTTTTCCGCAAAAGGGGTGCAGTCTAGACACAGCCTTTATGTGAAGTCTGTTAGAATAACAGTGGTAGAAAGGTAGGGCTGACTGGGACCACCAAGGGTGATCCAGCCCAGCCCTCTATGTGGGGGCTGGACCAAGTAAACGTAGACCATACTTGACAAGTGTTCTCCCACCCTGTTCTTAAAACTTCCAGTGACAGGGATTCAACAACGTCTCTGGGAACCACCTTACACAGTCTAATTGCCCTTTTAATTAGAAAGTTTTGCTTATATCTCCCTGTGACAGGGCATCTGCCCCACACTGGCCCTTTAAGGGGTTAAAACCCAGCCCTAGGTAAGGGCTGGAGCCATAGAGCAAGCAGATAGCTTCCAGTTAGGGCCCTGCTATGGGCTGTATAAATAAGGGCTCCAGGAGGATGGAAGGGAGAGACACTCTTGCTCCGACTGGGGAGCAAGAGGGACCTGGCTGTCAGGGAAGCTGGAAGCTTCCTGATTTAGAACAGGGTTGGGGAAGTCAGGCTGGGGAAGCTCTGGCCAGGCAAGCTCCCAGGCTGCAGGGCCTGAAGCAAGACCTGAAGGTACTAGGGCTTCAGGGAGGCAGCCAGGATAGGCAAAAGCAGCAGGTCCACATCCCTTTGCAAATGAGGAATGGCCATTTCCCATTGCAGTTTGCCCCTGTGGCAGGGGCTAGATGACAACTGGCAGAGGGTCACTGAGGCAAGGTGGACATAGGGGAATTGGGGGTCCCCAGAAGGGGAGGACTCCAAAGTGTGAGGGCACTATGGCAGGGCAATACCCTGGTAGGAGGGTGCCATGGTCTGAGAGAGACGTGGGCCCTGACCTAGAGTGGGGGAGAATAACAAGTAACAGTGGATGAAATATCAGCCAGAAGGGGGCATTCTAGCACCAAAAAGGCTAATTACCTGAGTGACCAGCAGGAGGCGCTCTTGGTGATGAGGCCCACCCTGTTACACTCCCCTAAATCCCTCTTGCTAAAATTTAATTATTTCTTGCACAACCTTCAGTGGACCTAAAAATCAAACAGTCTTTATCATCTTTATAACAACCCTTTCCATATTTGGAGGCTGTTCTCAGGCCCCCGTCAGTCTTCTTTCCAGCAGACTACACATTCACAGGGTTGGGTTTTCTCATCCTTTGACATTTTAGCTGCTCCCCTCTGGAAACTTTCCAATTTGTCCACCTCATCCTGAAGTGTGGTCTCCAGAACTGCACACCAGCAGGGACCTTCCCAGTGTTCAGTAGAGTGGGGCAATTTTGTCCCATGTCTTACATACAATCGGTGCCGAATACCTCCCAGAAGGATATTAACCTTTTTGCAACTACATCACATTGTTGATTCTTCTTCACTTTGGGCATGTCTAGACTACAAGCTTTTGTCGACAGAGGCTTTGTCGACAGATACTGTCAACAAAGCTTCTGTTGACAAAGAGCGTCTAGACTATATCCAGTTCTGTTGACAAAGCAAGCTGCTTTGTTGACATGAGAATGTAGACGTAAAGGACAGTGTAGATGCAATAACGCCTCCTGTCGACAGAACTCTGTCGACAAAAGGCATTATTCCCCAAGTTTTGCTGCTATTTTTTTTTTGTGGGGGGGGGGTGTGAGGGTTTCTCAAAAATCAAAAAGGGGGAGCGCGATGCCAAAAAGTTGGGAACCACTGGAGGGGGTATAGCAGATGACAAAGGGTGTGTTTAGACTACAGGGTTTTGTCGACAAAAGTGGACTTTTGTCGACAAAACTATACCTGCGTCTACACTACCGCTGGGTTCTATATAGCAAGCCCGTTATTTCTAAATAAATTCAAAATAACCGGCTTCTTGCTCCAGCTTCTATAAACCTCATTGTACAAGGAGTAAGGGAAGTCGGAGGAAGAGTGCTCTATTTCAGAATATGTGTAGGGGCACATCTAGACTACGTTTATTTTTCAGAAGGAGATATGCAAATTTGGTGCTAATTTGCATATCTTCTTCCACTCACTTTTTTACAGTGATTTTTTTTCAAAAGTGAAGGTAGTTTAGATGCGGTTCTTTCAGAAAAAAAAAAAAACCTTTTTCAAAAGAACCCTTCTTCCTCAAAAAATGAGGTCTAGTCTAGACATACCCTAGATGTGCCCAAATTCGAAATAAGCTGTTTCAACTTAAGCTACGCAATTAGCGTAGCTCAAGTAGCGTAGTTTATTTCAAATCTAGCCCTGCTGTTTAGAGGGCTAGATTAATATTATAGGGTATGTCTACACTACCACCCTAGTTCGAACTACGGTGGTAGTATAGGCATACCCATACTGATTAATATTATACAAAACAAATACACAAATACACACACCCTAGAGCCAATAGTTCCCAGGTACAGCTGTGTTCTGGAATTATTTGATGCACAAGGACCCTCATTTAAATTTAATGGGAGGCATTCCATACTCTTCTGTGAAGTTTTGACTGGGTGGGAAACATTTGCTAGATTCATACCGGAACTTCCTCTAGGCAGGGACTTGTCGACTATTTCCCTGAAATTTTTCACAAGTTTTTTAATGTACATATTATAATAATTGTTAATAACAGATTGCACCATAAACTTGTTAAATGCGAACTGTTTCAAAACAAGATTTCAACAGTTCAGCATTTCACAATCCCCAGCAGTCCATAAATACTCTCCTTCTCCTGTCTATCTACCAGTCTCTTCTTTCTGGCAGCAATAAGATCCCAGGAAAACTTCAGCTATGAGGATTCTTTACCTTCTCTTTGCTGTTTTCTTCCTGGTGCTGCAAAGCTCTGCAGGTAAGATCATAATAAAATGAAGGGACAATATAGAAGCTTTTTTCTTCTTAAGTTTTTTTTTATGGTGTGTAGAAGAGACTTGATATTTAGTTGGAAAATAGTCCTGGGATCAGAAAAGCACTTTAAAGTGCCTATTAGGATCCATTCAGATTTGACTGAGGTATGACCTGTAGTAGGATCCCCAACAGGGACTGGTTCTTGCTAGTCAATATTTTTCTCAAGGGCTTGAAAGAAAGCATAAAATCATCACCTTTAAATTTTGTGTAACCCACATATTTACTGGGTTAATTCACTGGCTCATCTAGTGGCACTTAGACCACTTACAGGGACAATAATGTGTCTTCTACACAGCCTTAGCTGAGAGCCAGCAGGCTTTTAGCTCATGCATGGAAGTTCATACACTAAGCTCCAGAGTTCCCAGGTTCTGTTCCACCTGTCAGCGTTACATTTGCAGGTGTCAAAAATTAAGGGCGGGTCACTGATGCAGAGGACTTTGTATCACGTGGTAAGCTGGGCAAAAGTGAACAATCATGCAGCTAGATATAAATATATAGACCTAGGAACAAAGCTCTACTATAGCCATAGGACAGACTGACTCCATTCTGGGAAGCAGTGACCCTGAAACACCAGATTTGAGGATTGTGGGTGGACAATGAGTTGAAAGTGAGCTTCCAGTGCAAACCTGTGGCTAAAAGGGTTAATGCAAAATCCTTGCATATGTACAGAGGAGAATCTCAAATAGGAACAGAGAGGTTATTTTATTTCTCTAGTTGTCACCTCCAGTTGTGACCACTTCTTAAACATTGTGTCCAGGTCTGGTGTCCGCACATCAGAGAGGATGTTGACAAATTGGAGAGGGTTGAGAGAAAAGCCACAGGAACAAATAAAGGATTAGAAGACAAGGCTTACAGTGATAGACTCAGAAAACTCAATCTCTTTAGCTTAGCAAAGAGAAGGTTAGGGGGTGAGTTGATCACAGTGTCTGAGTATGCAAGCAAGGGATAAATGTTTTATAATAGGCTCTTCAATCTAGTAAATAAAAGTACTAAGTGATCCAATAGTTTTATATTGAAGCTAGACAAATTCTGACTGGGAAGAAGGCGAACATTTTGAACAGTGACAGTAATGAACCATTGGAACAACTGAAGATGCTCTGCTGTGGGAATAAAAATCAAGATTGTTTTCTCTCTGTTTAGGCCGGAGTGATCCCAGATATTGTATAGGTCGGAGAGAATTCTGCTCCCCTGCATGCCGCTGGCCTTCTGTACAGATTGGAGTGTGCGCTATTGGTATCCCTTGCTGTAGAAGGAAGGTAAGTTCCAGATTCCATAAGGCAGACATCTCTGTGTAAACGGAACATTTATGTCTCTCTTTTCTACAGTTGCTGTTTCCTGACCTTGTAGGCTTAGAACACAGGGCACTTCCCTAGCACATGGGGAAAAGGAGACTATAATACTGCCCTGAATCTGAACTATCTGGGATTGCCACATATGAATAAGTTTACAGGCGCCTTACCCAGGACTTGTCCAGAATCTCCAGTGCTCAGTGATACAGAGATTGCCCCTCTCAGACCTAGTAACACCCAGCTTCACCCCCAGGCCAGTGTTTGCATGAAGAATAGCAGAGAGGCAATTAAGTGAACCATGTATGGGCAATTTGGCATCACATAGAGCCATAGAATCATAGAACCATAGAGCTGGAAAAGACCTCAGAAGGTCATCATGTCCAGCCCCCTGCTCTAGGCAGGACTAATCCCAACTATTTATGGCCACTCTGTCCATAAATAGGATCTGCAGCCAAAATCACCCCTAAGTCTACAGAGCTGTTTCATTTTAGAGCATAGGAAATAATAAAACAGGACAAAAGGAAAGACCATAGGAGAGAGCATGGGGAATGTGTCTTCTTGATATCATTGTGCAGTGCTTACCAGAGCAAGAGGTCTGCCATTTAAAACGTTAATCCTTGATAATCAAAAAAGCAACGGATATAAGTTTTGAGTGGTGTGTGTGTGTGAAAGAGAGAACGAGCGAGGAGAGAGACCATAGGGTCTGTCATACTCAATCTCTTTATCTTAGCAAAGAGAAGATTGGGGGTGAGCTGATCACAATTTTTGAGTATGCAAGGGAGGAATAAATATTTAATAATAATTAAATAAAGTCACTGAGGGTATGTCTCAGCTGTTTTTCTGACAAAACTCGAGGAACGTCCACACCGCAATCATGTTCTTTCGCAAGAAAATCAAAAGAACAGAGGGGTTTTTCCGGCATTGGTAATCCTCGTTCTATGAGGAAGAAGCCTTTTTGTGAAAGAGCTCTTTTGCAAAATGGCATGTATAGACGGGGAAGAGGGAGTTCTTTCAGAAAAAGAGGAAAAAGGAAAAAGCGCGGGTGCCCTGGTGGCCACTCAGTCCATAGCAAACACAGCTTACATGTGAGAGAGCATCCATTCAGTGTGGACACTCTCTTTCGAAAAAGCAGATTGCTTTTTTGATGCACTTTTGCAGTGTGGATGCTGTCTTTTGGAAGAAGTTTTTTCAGAAGATCTCTTCCAAAAAAAGCTTCTTCCGAAAGACGCTTGTAGTCTGATGTAGCTTGAGTGACTCTAAAATGATTGACATGTTGTCCTCTGACACTTACATTTTTTTAAATGTTCAGGATTTGTATATTTCACTCTCATAATCATGGACAGAAGGACAATATTGGCAATAAACAGATGAGGACAGATTCAATCACAGAATTTTCTTGGTAGTAGCACTCACCATGACAGCTGCCAATTTGATTCCATTATAATTCCTTCTCGCCTGCTTGCCCATTTCTGGACAAGTCTCCTTTCTGGATCTCATTTCAGGATTTGGAAGGCTTCCTGGCCTCTGGATATGTCTAGACTACAGAGCTTTTCTGGTGTACTGGAGGTATCCTGGAAAAGCTCTGCCGCATCCAAAGTACACACCTATTTTTCCAAAATAAATTTCAGAAAAGCAGACATGTTTTTTTCAGCATCTTTGTAAAACTTGTTTTACGAGGAAGAAGGGATGCTCCAAAAGAAAGTGTTTTTCTGACATTTGGCCCCAGGTAGAAGGGCCGAATGTCAGAAAAGCTTCTTTTGGAAAAAAGCTGAAAAAGAGACGCAAATTGCGACTTTTCTTTGTAATGTAGACACAAGACTGAGGGGAGCTGGTGGGACCCATTGTGAGTCTCTCCGGTAAGAAAGAGATCAGAGAAGACTAGGAGGGCAGAACTTAACAAGAAGAAATGGCTGAAAAATGAGGTCTGCAAAAGCAAGCTGGGAGGAACTCAGAGAAGAGCCGAGGAGAGGAGAAAATGGTGTCCCAACATGAAAACAGCTAAAAAGAAGAAATGTTCACTTGGCTCTGGAGGAAGCATCACTAGCCCAGTTTTCCTGTTGACATTGTTTTGCCCCAGGTGGGAGGAGAGGCCTGGTTCAGCTAGAGCTGAGTCACACACACACCCAACAAGGGAAACTGAGGCGTTGTCTGAGTCTGATGAGACGATAAGCCACAATCTCACAACATTGATATTGTTTTTATTTTTAAATATGCTCAAAATGAGTTTGAAAGAGAAACTATCTGTGGAAGTAAGTCATGTTCTTCTACACCTTATATATTTTTGGTTTATTTTTCTGTATATCATAGAGATCGTCAAGATTTGTAAAGTTCACAATTTTGATTAAATCCTTCCAGGGCATTTCAAATTTAGACTTATATTTTACACTTTTGATGAACATTTCAGTGACATTTTTGTATCATATTTCCAGCAGTTTTAATGTTTACTTTGCTATGGCACTTTTTTGGTAATAAGCTCATTTGTTGTGGTTGTCACTTTAAGTGTGTCGAATGTTAATTGGAAGGTCATTTGTAAGAAAACGAGACTTTGCCTGCTTTACTAGAGAGCTAGGGGAGAAGGGAAGGCAGATCCATGTTCAAAAATCAGGCATGTTTATTTGCTAAGCCAGATGGGAGCAAGTTTAGATATACCGGACTATCTTCATTAAAAGTCCCTAAAATAATGTTGCAGGATTGCAATTCATCCCCTGCATTTGAGTTCACCAGGAATATCTGCTTTCAACAGTCAGTGATGTTTTTTGATGTGAAAGGCATTGCCATATTTTCCTTGTTTTAATGGCTATCATGCAGAATGTGAGAGTTTCCTCTCTTTTTGTAGTTCTAGTGAATGATGGCGACAGAAGTTGTTAATGCCGGACCTCTGGCTATCTGGGAAATGATGCCTTTTTTCCAAAATCCTTGGATCCTTTCCACCTGGGCTGTAAAGAATTTCTTGAGCTGGAAAATATCTTCAAGGGAGCCCGTGTATCACCCATAATAACTTGTTCTTATCCTTTTAATAAAAGTAACTGGCTGTAGCGGAGAATTACAAACATTCTTGGAAGTGTTTTGATTGATTTATAGGGGTTACTTTTCTTCCCCTAAAATTTCCTTTCTTCTTTTTTTCATAAAATAAAATAAACTCACTGGGATAAACTGCTGCAAGTTCACAGAGCTAACAGCCTTGACAGCCCCTTGGGCAATAGGGCAATGGGGCTAGGGGACTAGCTCCATGTTCCTGGAAGAGATGGGGTCTTGGGTAGAAGGTGCGGGGATGGGAGCAGCCAGCCCTCAGTGCTGCCCAGGTGGTAGCAACCCCTCCAGGCAAGCCTACGGATCAGCTTTGAGAGCGTGGCTTGGCCCTGCCCCTCACCCCAGGCAACCCTAGGTGCCTCTCTAAGCATGCCACATGGGGGCTCCCCCTGCGATTTAAAAGGGCAAGGGATCCAGGTGCCACTGTTGCTACTTTTGAATTGCTGAGCACCAGGGAAATTGTCCCTCCCATCAGCAGACCTTTAGATTACTTCTCTAACAAATGTGTCTGGCTGAGAGGTTGGGTTCAGTTACAGCTTGGCTGCACGGTGTGTAATGCTCACATCACTGTGCCGCTGCATGCCAGCCCTCTCTCTGTTTCACTCATCTCTCAAATCTCCTCCCCCTCCCCTCACGAGACCCCCTTCTTTCTTACCTGAGCCTCTAGGCATGGCCCTGTGCAGCAGGCTCCCTGTCAGGAATCAGAATAGCGGTACAAAGGCCAAAGACCCTGGCTCCTGGAAACCTGGCTAAATTCTCAAGCCTGGGGTAACTGAGGCAGCCACACGGCATCCTCCCCTTGAGAGAAACAGCTGAACTTACAGGTCCTTTCTCATTTCTGTGCAGCAGCAAAAGATTGTGACCTCTATAAACCTGCTCATTTTTATCATAACCCTGTTCCTTTTCCTAGTACCATATCCCCCTGGTTTAAGCCCATCTCTTGCTATCACAGCCCTTACCATGGTGCCTGCAGGGACCAGCCCTGAAGAGACTTAAAGCACCGTGTGAGAATCAGTTTTACTATATGAAGAGGGAAGGCAGTGCATCCTAATAGTTAGAGCACTGGGTGAGGGCATAGTAAACCAGGAGTCTGTGCCTGTTTCTCTCCTGTTGGGTGACCCAGAGGCAAGGGTGCTGACAGTCTCTGTGGGCCCCTGTGTAAAGAGGGGGGGAGCACATCTCATAAGGGGCGGGGCCTCTGGTGGAAGGGGAGAGGACAGCCTGAGGCAACACCTGAAGTTCACCATGCCGACCCTAAGGCAGCCCTCTGCTCTTCGTGGACTGCAGCAACTCCCTATGTAGCCCGTAGCACACCTCAGAGTGGTTGATAGGGAATGGCCAATTGGGGTGACCCTCCCCTAAGCCTCATTCTTCAGCAAGCCCCAAGCTCTACAGCTAAAGAAGCCATCGGCAGCCCCACTGCAAGAATCTCTTCCCCGCCAGCACCCCCTGCCCACCGGCAGGCCCCACCAATGAGCACCGCCTCCTTCCTCTCAGAATCTGCTGTGGATGAGATGTTTTCCACGGCTGTGGGAAGGGACGAAGATGGAGGGTGCAGTGCACTCGGGGAGGGGGGGGAGCAGAAGGCTGGATGGGGCAGGAAGAAGTGAGGCAGGAGTGGGTCCTTGGGGAAAGGGGTGGAGAGGATGTGAGGCCTGGGCAGAAGCAGGCCCCACCATGTCTGATTAGAAACTCAGCACCTAGGTCCAGGCCCGGCCTTAGAGCAAGGTGAGCAAGCCAGTTGCCTTGGGCCCTGAGCCTTTAGGGTCCTGTGCTCGCTCACTGCCCTGGCTGGGAGCCTCCCAGCCACGCGGTACAGCCAACCACAACATGCTGTCTTGGGCCATGCAAACTCTTTAGCTGGGCCTGCCTAGGTCCCAGCCCTGCACTCTCACCAGGGACAGCCCTGCATTGACTCATAGGGAAGAGGGCCATGTGCTCCTCTCATGTGGTTCAATTTATTTTAGATCTGACAGAAACCAGGACACTCCAGTTAGACTCAACCACTTCCTTACGTATTGCAAGCCTTCGAGCTGTTAATATAGCCCTTTAAGTTTTACTATCCATAAAAACAATTACTGGGCCATTTCAGCCTTAAATACTATAAATTTAAAAACAATTTGTACAGTACAAAACAATACAAAAGCAATTAATAGAAGATGTATTATAATATAGTATTTAAGCCTAGGTCACTTACATTTCACCCATCTTCCAACTACAGTATCAGGCAGGAAGTGTGTAGTCCCTTTGGGATGCTGTGCCCTGCCATGGCCAGTGTGAAGGGTCTTTTACTTCTAGCTACAACCAGCAGTACCTGGGTCAATCCTGCTCCCTACTGCCCATCAGTTCTTACTAAGCCCATTTTAAAGCAAAGCAGGACATGGTTGTTCTAATAATATCTACCAATTAATTACATAGGCTGTATCTAGATTGCATCCCTTTTCCGTAAAAGGGATGCAAATTAGACACATCGCAATTGCAAATGAAGCGGGGATTTAAATCCCCCCCGCTTCATTTGCATAAACATGGCTACAGCTTTTTTCCAGCTCGGAGCTTTGCCAGAAAAAAGCGCCAGTCTAGATGCGGATCTTTCGGAAAATAAAGCTTTTTCCGAAAGACACCTTAATCCTCTTAAAATAAGGAATAAGGGATCTTTCGGAAAAAGCTTTATTTTCCGAAAGATCCACGTCTAGACTGGTGCTTTTTTCCGGCAAAGCTCCGAGCCAGAAAAAAGCATCAGCCATTTTTATGCAAATGAAGCAGGGGGGATTTAAATCCCCGCTTCATTTGCAATTACGATGTGTCTAATTTGCATCCCTTTTACGGAAAAGGGATGCAATCTAGACACAGCATAGTATGTAAGACACCTATCATACCCGTATGGGATACATTCTGCTACTCAGGATGTTGCAAAAGTATGTGCCTGGTTAACAGTTTTATGGCTGTCTCTGCTTTTTGCTTATCAGAAATAAAATGTACCAGTTTACTCCCAGTTTTCTTGGTATGATCACACGGTGCTTTGCAGGATACTCATGATTTTGCAAAAACTTTATGCAAAAACTACGTGCACCAGACTTGAGACAGGCCTGAGTTTTGATTTGTTAGAGGTCTGTACTTTGGGTAAAGTAGACATTGTTGCTTTGGTTAAGACCCGGCTGTTTAGGTTCCTCTACACTTGCCTAACCCAGAAGGCTGCCCCATGCTGAAGTCTTGACATATACCCTCAGAGGAGGGACATGGATGTGAGACCTGACTCATGGGCTGAGTCAGAGAGGGGACACATCATTGCAGGGCCAGAGAGTCCACAGCAAGGGGAGCACCTGGAAGGAGAACAGCCTGCTGTGTCTCTAACCATGAGGTGATGCTGGGATGAGTGTTCCTCTTCACAATCCTTAGGCGGTGAGTTGCATGGACCCATGGTGCCTGTGCTCCACCAATATTCGGCAATGTGGGCCCAGCTCCACCAATATTTGGGCTTATATTTTCAGAGTTGTCCAGTCCATAGGATGGACTGGGGCAACTTCCCCAGGCTTCACACTTTGTGGGGGGCCATACTTCAGGTGGATGTGAGGACACAGGCAGCCTGGGAGGTGAACAGAGGACCTGGCATGAGCGACGCATCCTCACCCCACCTTGTTTTGCCCTGTGCATGCTCCACCTCTTCCCCCAAGATCCTGCCCCTCCTCTTCCCACTACCCAGAAGTAGTCAAAGATGCCACATTTCCCCTCAGCTTTTCCACAAATTCTGAAAAGCAAGCTCCTGAAACAAGGCACTCTCTTCCATATAGTGATAGGGCAGGGGTGGCCAACCCATTACAGACGAAGAGCCAAAATAGTGGTGGATACAGTGCAAAGAGTCAAGGGAAAGAAGTTGTTGAGCAAAAGAAAAAGCATTGCCCCTTTAAGAGCCGCGTGTGGCCCAAGCAGGCTTCTGTTAGCCACAGTGTCAAATCTCGCCCCTGACGAGACAAGTAAAAAAGGTCAGAACAGGGGACCATGAGAAGAGCCGCGAGTGCGGGAGCCGCAATTTTTCCTTTGAAGAGCCGTGGGTTGGCCATCCCTGTAATAGGGGATGGTGCTACAGACCAGTCTATGCCCATAGAATTATAGAATCATAGAACCAAAGGATTAGAAGGGACTTCAGTGGCCATTAGTCTATCCCCCTGCCAAGATGGGGAGGCAGGATATGTTGTGCCTAAACTATGCAAGGCTAACCCTCTGTCAACAAAGCCAGATGGCAGGATGGCAAAGGCAAATGAAGCTGCAATCTAAATAATCGCCACTTCATTTAAATCAAAATGGCTACCACGCTGTGCTGATCAGCTGATCAGCAGTCTCGACGGGGATGTGCCAACCCCAAAACTCCTTGTCGGCAGATCCTTTATGCCTCGTGATTATTTAAATCACAGTTTCATTTCCCTTTTTCGTGTAAACTAATCTACATGGCTCCGTCGATGGAGCCATGTAGTTTAGACGTATCCTTGTTGAAAATCTCCAGGGAAGGAGATTCCATGACTTCTTAAGTTTGGTTGTTCCATTGTCCTACTGTTCTCATAATTAGGAAACATTTTCTGAGATTTAATCTCTAATCTGCTGCTGTTTGAATTGATTATGTCTTGTCTTACCCTCTGTGGCAAGAGAGAGCAAGGTTTTGGTGGCTGTTGATGTTTTTCTATTTTCATGGCAGCCGTTTGAGGATGTAAAGATTGCTTTCATGTTCTCCTTTAATCTCCTCTGCCAAACTAAACATACCCAGTTCCTCCAGCCATGGCTCACATGCATTCCATTCCTTTGATCCTCCTTGTTCTTTGCCTTTGCATCATTTCCAGTTTGTCTACATTCTTTCTTTACAGCAGTGACAGACTAGAGCATAGAACTCCAACTGCATTTGTGCAGTGATATTTTCCTCCCTGTGGCCCTGTCTACGCGACAAAGAGGATCAAAGCAGACACTTTCCATGTTCCAGGGTTCTAATTAGTGTGTCTAGTGAAGACATGCCATTCAAACTGAAGGGGATCTCCCATCAATGCCGGTAGTCCTGCTTCTATGAGGGGTGAGGGAAGTCGAAGGGAGAGTGTGCTCCTTTCAACTTCCCGCAGTGTGGACAAAATTTGAGTTAAGCTACTTCGACTTCCGATACACACTTAACATAGCGGAAGTGGCACATCTTAATTCATAGAATCATAGAATACTAGGACTGGAACGGACCTCGAGAGGATATTGAGTCCAGTCCACTGCCCCCATGGAAAGACCAAATACTGTCTAGACCATCCCTGATAGACATTTATCTAACCTACTCTTAAATATCTCCATAGATGGGGATTCCACAACCTCCCTGGGCAATTTATTCCAGTGTTTAACTACCCTGACAGTTAGGAAATTTTTCCTAATGTCCAACCTACATCTCCCTTGCTGCAGTTTAAGCCCATTGCTTCTTGTTCTGTCATCAGAGGCCAAGAGGAACAAGTTTTCTCCCTCCTCCTCATGACACCCTTTTAGATACCTGAAAACTGCTATCATGTCCCCCCCGCTATCTTCTCTTTTCTAAACTAAACAGACCCAATTCTTTCAGTCATCTTTCATAGGTCATGTTCTCTAGACCTTTAATCATTCTTGTTGCTCTTCTCTGGACCCTCTCCAATTTCTCCACATCTTTCTTGAAATGCAGTGCCAAGAACTGGACACAATACTCCAAATGAGGCCTAACCAGCACAGAGTAGAGCGGAAGAACGACTTCTTGTGTCTTACTCACAACACACCTGTTAATGCATCCCAGAATCATGTTTGTTTTTTTTGCAACAGCATCACATTGATATTCAGCTTGTGGTCCACTATAACCCCTAGATCCCTTTCTGCCGTACTCCTTCCTAGACAGTAGCTTCCTATTCTGTATGCATGAAATTGATTGTTCCTTCCCAAGTGGAACACTTTGTATTTGTCTTTATTAAACTTCATCCTGTTTACCTCAGACCATTTCTCCAATTTGTCCAGATCATTTTGAATTATGACCCTATCCTCCAGATTAGTTGCAACCCCTCCCAGCTTGGTATCATCTGCAAACTTAATAAGCGTACTTTTTATGTCAATATCTAAATCATTGATGAAGATATTGAACAGAGCCGGTCCCAACACAGACCCCTGAGGAACCCTTATCTGCAAGTATAGACTAGGCCTCTGTGTAGCACCTGACATTTGTCATTCTTGAATTCATTTTCCTCGATGACTATTCCGATCGGTAAGTGTTTCCCGTCTGGCGGTGCCTATGGATTCAAAACACTCTCCAACTGATAGATGAAAACAAGAGGAGCTCATAGAGGCATCTGTGGGGAAACCTGAGCAGCTCTGTCTTGACCAAACCACAGTCATGTAATCAGGCAAGCTTAGGCCTGGATAAAGTCTGGTGCAAAACATGCACGCAGGCAACGCCTGAACCGAAAGCATGAGAGAATATGGCTTCCGTGCTTAAGGGAGTTGGCAGAGCACGACTACAATGAGCAAACACAAGGAACTAGATTGGAACATTCCAAAAGATAAGCCGAAGTACAAGACAAGACCTGGCAGCCCTTACAGCCATGAAGGAGTAAACAATTAAAAAATATAGTGTATCATGAGTAGAAACAGTGACGGATAAGCTGACTACTTTAAGTTTCGGTTAAAGAATATAAAATAAAATAGTTTTAAACCAATACTGCTCAACACGCAGCCCTTGGCCTGTTGTTTGTGGCCCATGGTCCAGTTTGGGTTTATGTGGGGCTCAAGACATGGCCCATGGGTGGGATCCTTTGAACATGGCCTCCACTGGGAACACGCTCCACAATGACAAGGTGTCTCCCAGGCAGGGTGAGCATTGAAGACGCAAGGGGATGGGCTGGCTGGAACAGATGGGTACAAGATGTCCGCGTTTCTAGCCCTCCGGGAGGAGGTGCCAGGAGCGCCGGGGCACTGTGGGAAGTGCTTTGTATTCATGACCATCGGGTGAAAGAAGCTCTTTGCATATTTTTGAAATAAATAAATAATAATGGAGATTGCCTATCTACTAGAACTGGAAGGGACCTTGCAAGGTCATCGAGTCCAGTCCCCTGCCTTCACAGCAGGACCAAGTACCATCCCTGATGAATTTTTGCCCCAAATGCCTCAATGGCCTCCGCAAGGATTGAACTCCACACTGTAACCACACTGAAGTTGTGGCCCTCAGTATGTGCTGTGAGTATCATTTTGGCTCCGGGGCTTCCGAAGTTGAGTAGTCCTGTTTTAAACAATGAGTGGTTAATCATAGTCATGGGCACCCAACTCAAGCCTGGTATAAATATAGGTATAGAAAACATAATCAGAGGGAGGGACTGAATAAGGTACCCCACATACCTTATTCGCTGCAACTAGAAGCCGAACCTGTTCTTACTGGTGACTGGCCTCTGTGGTGACTGGCCTCTGTGCATGGAAAAAGAAAGAAGTTGCTTCCTTGTGTCCAACAATTGAAGGTTTGCTAACAGTAGAACCGCGTGTGATTTATAAAAATAAGTACATGTATATCCATAGCCTTAAAGCTGAATAGCTTGTGTAGTGTCTTAAGTGTAGATGTTATTATATTGTCTGTACTAATTATCCCACTTATTGGAATAGATCGATGTAACTTTGCATTGCTTTTCTTTACCATATTGGCTGTGTCTACACTGGGCCACTTATTCCGGAAAATCAGCCGCTTTTCCAGAATAAGCTGCGAGCTGTCTACACTGGCCCTTGAATTTCCGGAAAAGCAACGATGCTCTACTATACAAAATCAGCCGCTATTCCGGAAAAGCTATTCTGCTCCCGCTCGGGCATAAGTCCTTATTCCGGAACACGAAAACGGCGATTGGGGCTCTTTTCCGGAAAAGCGCATCTACATTGGCCACAGACGCTTTTCCGGAAAAAGGGCTTTTCCGAAAATGCAGCCTGCCAATGTAGTATTCCGTTTTAAGCATTTCCGGAAATTCAGGCCAGTGTAGACACAGCCATTGTGTATAATAAAGTTAGAGGTAGAGTTTGCTCTTCATATCTACTGGCTCCTTTCGTATCTAAGACCTCAAACACACGACAACTGGAGTCAGAAACAGGATCCCACAGACCCTGACAGACCAAGGAGATCTGTGAACCATGCTGCTTTTTAGGAGTAGTGGGGAAGGAAAGAATAAGGACCAGGGTATGACACAGGAAAGGTCATCTGGTAACCTCTGGATTGTCCTTGCATGTTACATAAGCCAAACTCAGCTATTGGTCGGATGGGATCAAGATGAAATTTAAGTAATTTGGTGAAAACAGGGGGAATTGATCTATTATAAAAAGGGGAAGTAAGTTAGAAGGAAAAAAAGAGTAACAAGTTAACTCTGCAGAGTCTAAAGAGAACTGAGCAATTAAAATGGTGTAAAAATGCTAGAAGAAAAAGTGCCGTAGGAAAAGAATTCTAGGTTTCTTTGCAGTCTTTCTGGAGGAAAAATAGGCCTTTTCCAAAAGAATGTCCGTAAATAATCCAGGTAGAGACAATTGGATTTAAATAATTTAGCTATGGACACTTTAGTCAAATTTGCTAAAAGAGCATAAGGGCTTTTTATTGAAAATTAACTAACCCAACTAAATAAAAGGGAATATAATTTTTGTATAGTTCTGTGGAAATACTGTAAACAATGTTGAGTGTTGTCACGTTGCTGAATTGGAGGAAAGCAGCCAGATCGCTGCTGCACCCCTAAGTGGGGGTGTTGGCCCCAGAAATTGGT
Source organism: Pelodiscus sinensis (assembly GCF_049634645.1). NCBI lineage: Eukaryota > Metazoa > Chordata > Testudines > Trionychidae > Pelodiscus > Pelodiscus sinensis. The sequence goes on along the minus strand of NC_134713.1, from coordinate 7,536,468 downwards.
GTGGGGGGAGCCATGTGGGGTATTGAATGGGAGATTATTGTTTGTTGATCTTATGTACGCTATTTATGTGAGTGTATAATGTCTGTGTGTGTAGGTAGGAATCTGTAATCTGTGTGGAAGCTGAATATTTCTGTGAATGTGGTCAAGCATGGCTATGGACAGGCTGAGTAGCAAAGCCCTGTGGAACAATGGCTCTCAATAGGCTATGGACACACCCAAAGAATGGGATTTGTCACCTGAGGGCAGCCAGCAGGAAACATAGAGATTGGCCTCTGACCAGGTGACCTGCTGCATACAAGAAGAGGCCAGGAAGGAGTATAAAGAGGCCATGTGGTCGATGCCATTTTGGTTCTCAGCTCAGCACTTCATCCCAGAGGCAGCATTGCAGGGATTGAAGAGCCCGGAAGACCTGTGAACCCATCCTGATCGTAGGATGTGCAATAAGAACTTTTAAACCAGCAGCTGCAACACCTCTGCTAGAGCCTGCATCGAGGACTGGGAGATTCGGTGCATGTAACGTACTGTACTTTAATAACCTTACTCTCAGGCTTTTCTTTCTTGTAATAATAAACCTTTAAATATAGATTCTAAAGGATTGGCCCAGCGTGATTTGTGGTAAGGTCCAGAGGGTAAATTGACCAGGGATCTGTGGCTGGTTTCTTGGAACCGGACAGAACTTGTTCGGGGTAGGTGGGATTGGGTGCTAGGACCCCCCACCTGTGTATAGGCCCGGGGCCATCTGGGGCACGGATATTGCTGGGGTGTCGGAGGGGTTTTGCTCGGGAGGCTTCAGGCAGGCAGCTGAAGCGCTCTGTGGGACTGGTTTGTGGCCTGTTTGGAGAGATCGCCAGTCAGGGGGACTGTAAAGAGCCCCGGATTTGAGCAATTCGCCCTGAGCGGACGCCCTAAGCTGTGACCAGACACGGCCCGGTCCGTCACAAGTGTATGCATGTATCAGTCGATGTATGTATACATTGTATAAAATGTGAGGTTTCTAGGACCTAATTAGTGTTTCTGTACATTTATGAAATTCAGTTTTGTAGGCTTTGAATAAACAAACTGGCTTTATTTGGTTTTTAACAATGCTATTTCATTCAGAGCTGCAAAACTATCAAGACACTTTTGCCAGACACAGGTAACTGGTTGTTTGGCTTTCTGTATTTAGCATTTAAACCTTAAGGGTATGTCTACACTACCCCACTAGTTTGAACTAGCGGGGTAATGTAGGCATACCGCACTTGCAAATGAAGCCTGGGCCTTGAATTTCCCGGGTTTCATTTGCATAAGCGGGGAGCCGCCATTTTTAAAACCCCGCTGGTTCGAACCCCGTGCAGCACGGCTACACGGGGCTCGAACTAGGTAGTTCGGACTAGGCTTCCTATTCCGAACTACCGGTATACCTCGTGTGTGCTCTATACGAATTGGTGCCTGCTGAGACTCTTGGGCTGGACACGGAGAGAAGGGCTCTGTCAGCCTGGGGAGTCCTGGGGAAGTGGAGAGAAGGCCCCTCCTGGCAGGAGTTATTGGAGGACAGGGAGAGTGGCACTGTCACCCAGCCGGGAGGTTCAGCGGGAGAGAGAGAACCGCTACCAGACAAAGGTGGCCAGAGGGGAGAGAAAAGGCCAGTGCTGGCTGCGGAGGGCTGAGGGGAAATAGAAGTTCCTCGCCAGTAAAGGGGAGGTGAGGATGGAGGAGAAAAGTCCCCCACAGCAGACCCCCACCTTACCCTGAGCCCACGTAATCCTCCATACATTGACTCTCATATGTCCCCCCACCGATTGCCCCTGGATTCAGATTCCGAAGGCTCTGCCATTACTACTACATGTCCTCACCACCAGCCCTATGCCCTGAAGCACGTGGCCAACACTGGAAGTTTGCCTGAAGCATTTGGGATTTGTGCTGCCATTCTGATTCCTGCGCTGGAACCTGACTTGCTGACACACGTCCCTGTCTGGAGGATCATGTAGAAAAAAGGGGCCCACATGATGGGGAGGTTTGGGAGGCGAGGGGAGCAGAGAGAGGACAAGCCTGCTCTTGAGCACTGCCAAGGGCTGTCAATCAGTCAAAGCACTCTCACACACACACATTTGGGCTACAACCTGCTACTTTTATTAAAAGGAGAAGAAGAAGCTATTAGAGGTGACACAAGGAGTCCCTTGTGAATTTTTAGGTGTGCGAAATTCTTTGCCGCCCATAAGAAAAGTGTCCAATGACGTTAGAAGCCAGGCGTCCTCTGCCAGATTCCCAGACATCCTGCATTAACAATCTCTGCTGCTAACGCTCACTGTCCAGCCTACAAAAAAGAAAAACTTTCACACTCTGGCTTTACATACACTAAAACAAGAACAAGAGAAAATTGAATTTGAAATGCACTGTGGAGTAGGAATTTCCCCACTACTGAACGGTGAGTGCAGATACCTCTGGCTAATGCCAGAGCAGGGGATTTATTTTCCAGACTGCAACATGCTGCTACAAACTTTTAACGGACACAGTCAGTTCTATCAAAAAACAAGAACTGGCTGCCCACCTGGCTCCCACAGTAAATGTGCCTGACATCTGAACATGGGTATCCCCTCCTTATACATCTAACTCTCCAGTAAAGAAAGCAGAGTCTCAAACTTAAAGTGACAACCACAACCAATGAATTTCCTGGGTGATTAATTACCCCCTAGGAAATTAGATATTTAAGTTGCAGTAAAAATGATGTACAGTATCATGTGTGGAATCCTGAACTTACCGAGTCCTTTACACAGCACTTATTTTTATCGTCGCAATATCCTGTCCATGTATTAGCGGGGACACATTCTAAGGAACACCAACCCCCAACATCCATACATGCATTATATCCATTGACTCGTGGCTGGAATCCTGAACACAGAGAATAGTCAAATCAACTCCCTGCTAAAATCTATGCTACGGTTTGAAAAGAAGTTGGGGAAATGTGATGCAATGTTCTAAAATCTTACAACAGACTCACAAATGGTTCTCTGACTGTCCCTTCATTTTATTATGCACTTACCAGGAGAGCTTCGTGGCACTAGGAGGAAGACAGCAAAGAGAAGGCAGAGAATCTTCATAGCTGAAGGTTGGCGGGAACTCAACACTGCTGAAGAGACAAGATCCCAAGTTAGAGAGAAGATGTAGAGTCCCTATTAATGTGCAGCTGGGGATTTTGTCATGTAGATCTCTTGAAATTTCATTTTGAAACATTCCACTTTTACTAAGTTTGTGCTGCAACAGGTTAACAGTAACAATAATTATTTGTTCAGCTCCATAAACATTCCTGGGGAATTTCAGGAAACGACAGTTAAAAAATTCCTTTCCGTAAGTAGTTGCAATATGTATATTTTCACGGAGCAAACATCAACAGCATGACTGAAAATCCTTTGAAGACTATGGAATGCCTCCATTCACATTTCAATGAAGGTCCAACTGCTGAGAGAAAATGAAGACCACAACTGGACCTGGGAAGCTTTGGCAGCAAGGCTATTTCTACACTGCAGAGTGTTTTGCAAAAACATGTGTTTTTGCACAAAAAGTCAAGGAGCGTCCGCAGTGCAAGAGCATTTTTGTGCAAGTAAATTTACAGTAAATCAGAAGAACAGAGGTTTTTTTGCGCAATAGTTATTCCTCTTTCTAATAGGAATAAGTCTTTTGTGCAAGACCTCTTGCAGAAAAAGGTGTGTATAGACAGGGATCTCCCTTTTTTTGTGCAAAAACCCCTATCGAAGAAAAGCACAGGTGCCCTGGTGGCCATTCTGTGAATAGCTATCAGCGCTGTCTTTTGAGAGAGCATCCATGCAGTCTGGACACACTCTTGTGCAAAAGCACATCACTTTTTGATGCGCATTTGCAGTGTGGTTGCGTACTGGTGCAATAAGCCTGTATTGTAGACATAGCCTAAGCGTGTGCATCTGTGTATTTATTTTGTACAATATTTAATGAATACTTTACATGTGTTTCAGGAAATTTAAATTTTCTTCCCCATCATCTTCTACCTCTTTACTCCCATTTCTGATCTTTTCTTAGCACCAAATAAAAAGTGATGCTGGAAACCTGTGAAATTTCCTTTCGTTTTCCTGCCTGCAGCCATAGGCCAGTGGCTTCTCATTTTGTCTTCTCTGAATCCTGAGAATGGGATGAATCCTTAAAAGGTGTTCAGTATCTGCAGAGACCATGCACTTTCCCATGTTCTGTGCAGCCAGGGAACAGTCTTGGTGCAGGCTGGTTTCCTCTTCCTCTTGCTGAGTGTCAGTATCTCCCCTGGCTCCCCTTTTACCTGCCCTCCCTCATTCACCAGCTTCCCCCCCTGTAAGTTAGGATGCACACACACCCATAGGATACTGGTGCAATGGTTTGAGAGCAGGAACACAAGGTGGCCACGCCTCTCTCCAGGTTGCTCTGGTTCCTGGAATTCCCTTCTGCAACAGGGCCCTCACGCAAAGCCGATAAGGTGAATGGGCAGCTTTCATTGGTTTCATTGGGCAATGCAATGGATTTTGTAATGTGCCGCTCACTCTGGGCTGGGATTTGTTAATTGTATTTCTCTGAAACATGCCCAGAATTGTGATGGTGCTGTACAAATAAAAATCGTAATTCACAGCTCATAGCATGCCGTTTATAAATAGCATTCAGAGCAACAGAAGTTCCAATCTCCTGATGGTTACAATCTCCTGATGGTCATGAATTCTACGTTAGGCCACAGCAATTTGTGGTTTCGGTAACTTGCTGACTTAGCACTGAGAAACCACATGCTATAGCAGGACTCTTCTTATTGTCCTCCTTACGGTGTGGCACTCGTCCAATTTGTCATTCTCTGCATCTTTCCCTAAGTGGTAATTTCCATGTCTGCATTTTTCCTGTCAGCAGAAATGTCCATTTAGAAATCAGGAGAGAGTCTTTACGTGACGCCTTTCCACTTTCTGTGCCAATTCTGTGGTTGTTACGTAGCAAATCATGCTGCAATGTAGTCATTCAATTCACCGTTGCTTGGTTTCACACTATTAATAATGATAATTAATAGCACAGTAAAATGAAGCATCTGGGTTTTTTTACCCATTCCTAGTTATTCTCTACACTTCATTTGGTAACTACAATATTGGCTATGTTATGAAATCTCTCCAGGCAAAATGGCCAGATAGCACTGATGAGATTCCTGTGAACTTCAGTGTATAGTCTTTCACCTTTCATTTGTTTCACAACATATCAAGAGAGTGTATCAGCTTCTATATTAAAAACAAATACCTTGTTAAACTTTATAGATGATTAGTTTATCTATCTATCTATCTATCTATCTATCTATCTATCTATCTATCTATCTATCTATCTATCTATCTATCTATCTATCTATCACTAATCTCTACCAAACTGCACTAGGTATATACTGCATCAATCATGATGTTATATTTATAATTCCATTTTGAAACCTCCTAGTTAGAGTTTGATTCATATAATGTGTGCCTTGTTAACTTTATATGTCTCATCTCATAGGCCGTGTCCAGACTCAGGAGTTTTTTCGCGAAAAGTAGCCTTTTCCCGAAAAAACAACCCCTGCGTCCAGACTCAAGCCGCGTTCTTTCGAAATTATTTCGAAAGAACGCGGCTGTTCTTTCGATGGCGGTAAACTCGTTTCACGAGGAAGAACGCCTTCCTTCGAAAGTTCCTCTTTCGAAAGAAGGCGTTCTTCAATGTAAAGAAGCCGTCTTCGAAAGAGAGCATCCAGACTTGCTGGGTGCTCTCTTTCGAAAAAGCGGATTTCTCTTTCGAAAGATCCGCCTGCAGTCTAGACGCGATCTTTCGAAAGAAGCCTGCAGTCTAGACATAGCCCTAGATAGATAGATAGATAGATAGATAGATAGATAGATAGATAGATAGATAGATAGATAGATAGATAGATAGATAGATCGTCTATAAGGGTATGTCTAGGCTGCAAGCTTCTTTCAAAGGAAGCTTTTTTTGGACGATCTCTTTTTCAGAAGAACACAACACAGAGAGTGCAATGAGAATTGGTCTGTATCATTAGTTTGCTGACTAGATCTTAACCAGTAAATGTTAAGGCATTTGATGTCGACCGCGGAGCATCTAGACGACAGTGCTGTGGCCACAAACAGCTGATTGGCACAGCACGGCAGCCATTTTAAATTAAATGAAGCGGCGATTATTTAAATCGCCACTTCATTTGGGTATGTCTAGTAAACTAATCTACATGGCTCTGGCGACATGTCCTATAAATCTAGACATGCCCGATATGTCCTAAGAAGTTTTCCACAAACCACTGCAGCGTAATATGTCTTATACAAATTGGGATTGTACAAAATGTTTTGCACACAGACCAGGGACTATCCAGAGAAGACATTGAATAATTGGCTTTCTCTGTAATTGTCCCTACATGTACTCTTCCCTTCTCATCACTGTTGAAGATGAGCCACATCCACCCAGATTTAATTACCACTGCTGTTACACTCCCATAGCTGTGTCCCACCTTTCTATCCCTGCTTTTCTTTCACTTCAAGCTTCTGAGAGTATGACTTAATATGTTTGTTAGTCTTTAAGTGCTACCAGATTCCTGCTTGCTTTACTGAAACAGACTCACATGGCTACCTCTCTGAAAAATGTCTAAATTATAGCTGGATATTTCAAATCTTTATCTGAACCAGAGGTAATTTTTCTGACCGGCCCACACCAGTTTAGCAAAGAAGCAACACAGTCTTCAGAATGTGTAGAAAACAGGCAATTTGGGTCGAAGGATCAGTCTCTGAATCTAAAATATCTGGCTGAGAGAGATAGCAAGTGGGACTGTTCTCACCCAACTACTGAGAGCTCCACACTGTCTTGCAACTGCTAAAGTCACATCTCCAAGAATCCTCCTATTCACCTGGTGTATACAAAAGGAAAAAGTTGACTTAAGATATGCAATTTCAGCTACGTTACAGAGCTGAGTCAATGTATCTAAAATTGAGTTTTCGTGCCCTCCACACAGCAGGAGGTTGAAGGGGCACTCTTGTCATAGAAGCAGGACTACGGCATTGATGGAAGCACCCTCTGAGTTCAAATTAGCGTGTCTTCACTAGACCTGTTTGTTCCAACACTAGTATAGCAACTGCGGCACCTTATATCTTCTCGGTAGTGTGGAAGAACCCATTTGGTTTTCGTTTGAAATCCTGTCTAAGGAGTGATCTGTGAAATCCAGACAAAGAAGAAGAACACAACTATCATAATGCCTTCAGTCTGTGAAAACTCTTAATAAAAGTTCTTATTAGCTTTAGAAAGCATGCAGGTTTCTGAAAAGAGCCAGAACACGCTTTCCTGCGCATTTCAGTGGACAAGTAGCTGTCATACACACATCCAATTTGTCCAAATGTAAACATAGTTAATTTAATAATGAGTTAAAACCATTTGCAAGATAATGCCCCTCACACAGACTCCCTAGTTATCTGATTGCCCAGTGTGTGTCTCCTGCAGTGTTGAGTCAGTTAGTCACCTGCTAACTAACTAAGGGTATGTCTACACTACCCCGCTAGTCTAAGGGTATGTCTACACTACTCCATGAAGAGTAACGGTAGTTTCGACTAGGAAACCTAGTCCGAACTACCTAGTCCGTGCGGCGTGCAGCCGCGCGGCACGGGGTTCGAACGAGACGGGATTTAAAAATGGCGGCTCCCGGTTTATGCAAATGAAGTCCGGGAAATTCAAATCCCGGGCTTCATTTGCAAGTGCAGTATGCCCACATTACCCCGCTAGTTCGAACTAGCGGGGTAGTGTAGACATACCCTAACATTAAGGCAGTGGGACGTTCCATGTGGGAGGAATTCAGGAATTAGGGATGAGTACAGAAAGGAAAGTGGGACGGATGAGGGAGAAGGAGGGGAGGAGAGAATAGATGGGGCATGAAGAGAGCCAATAGGTGAGAAAGCAGTCAAAAGGATTTAGGAGAACAACGAGAGAAGAATGTTCAGGAAGAGTTCAGATGGGAGAGACAGGAGAGCAGGTGGGAGGAAGGAGAAGAAAGGGGGCAGAGGAACAGGAAAGAGAGAAAGGGGGAAGGTAAGAAGGAGGGAAGAGAGACAGGAAACAGGAGTCTGCTTGGAGCTTCTTGATTATCGGGGGCAAAGGGAGCAGCTGCAGTGGCTTGAGCCTAGGAACATGAGCTCATTGCTGGAGCCCGAGGTGGTGCTGAGGGATGGCAGGAGAAGGCTAATCCTCTGCCCTGCTCATCCTTCCAATTCCCCCATGCCGTTCTCGGGGCTCAGAGCTGATCCCCTCCTCCCTTGTTAAGGGCCCCAGCAAGTCCAGCCCTTATTGATTCCTGCAAAGCACTAGCAACCCAGTGCTACCCAAGCACCGGTGGAAATAATGTGGGTTTGGACAAGTCCCCCAGGGTGTCAGAGCCATAAAATTGCTCAAGCAACACTAAGGATGTTCCTGTCTTCTGCAGCTATTTCCCCCTCCCTCCTGTCCTCTATCCTCTTCTCTTCCTTTCCATTTATTTCCTCTCCTCTCCTTTCTTCTCCTCTCTGCCTTCCTCTGGTCTCTGTCCAGGCAGGATATCACTGCAGAATTCAGGAGAGCAATGCAGCCTCGTCTTTCTCCCCAGCTCTTGACTCTAGCCTCTGGCACTGAATTCTCCAGCACTCCAGCAGTGCCTTCCTGCAAAGGCCTAGTTATCTTCCCTTACATTTCAGCACTTCCTAACATCTAATTTCTATGCATTGGTATCTACTTCCGCTGTCCCCCAATTATTTTTGTGATTGTTAATACGCTTTCTCTGCAGACTGGTAACGAGGAGAGAAATACACAGTGCTTTCTTCAGAGAATCTGCTGCATCATAAGAACGGTCTGTGCACTATAGGGGCAATAAACAAAGAAAATAATTGAAAGACAACAGGCAGCCGGGCCGACAGTCACTGAGGACATGGGGGCAAGGAGTGAGGGGCCTGAATTCACAGGCCTAGAAGGGGCGTAGCCTTGGGAAGAAGGGACGGGGCCAAAGGCAGTCAACCCTTGGCGCTCCCTCAAATGTGGAGTTTTTCCTTCCTCACTAGTCCTCAATAGTGTGTGGACAGCGCTGCCATAAAGTTGCAAAAGGGGCCATGAGCGCCTGGCTACCACTGCTGTTACTGCAGCAGTGATGGCAGCTAGGAGCTGTGGACTCCTTTCGAATTCTAGGCCCCTGTGGAACTCGCTCTTTTGCTCCCCCATCAGTGGGCCTGAATACAGCCTCTGCCTAGTTGAGGCCGTGACGAGGTAAAAGATGGTAGGGTTGAGACATGAAGATGGATGCTTGGGTCACTTGCTATCATGTGGTTCAATTTATTTTAGTTCTGAGGGAAATCAGGATACTCCAGAGTGACTTAAGCACTTCCTTAGTTATGTCAAGCCTTCAAGCCGTTAATGTAGCCCTTTCAGTTTTATGTCTTTCTTTAAAACAATTACTACACAATTTAAGCCTTAAATACGATAAATTTTAAAAACAATTAGTAGAACACAAAACAATACAAAAGAAATTCATAGTAGATATAGTATAATACAAGAAGAAGAAGAAAAAGAATACGGTATTTAAGCCTAGGTCACTTACACTTTGCCCGTCTTCTGCCTACAGTAGCAGGCAGGAGGTTCGTGGGCTCTTTTACTTCCACGCTTCGGGATGCCGGTGTGAAGGGTCTTTTACTTCTAGTTACAATGAGCAGGACCTGTGGGTCAATCCTGCTTCCTACTGCCCATCAATTCTTACTAAGCTCATTTTATAGCAAAGCAGGACATGTTCGTTCTAATAATATCTACCTATTACCGGTAATTACATAGCAGGTAAGATACCTATTATACTCTTACGGGGGACATTCTGCTACTCGGGAAGTTGTAAAACTATGTGCTTGATAACAGTTTTATGGCTGTCTCTGCTTTTTGCTTATCAGAAATAAAATGTCCTAGTTTTCTTGCAATGATCACACTGTACTATGTTGAATATGCATGATTGTGCAAGAACTTTCAAGACCCTCAAAGCCCCAGCCTTGCCTATGTGAGACAGGCCTCAGTTTTCCTTTGTGAGAGATCAGTACTTTGGGTAAAGCAGACATTCGGTAAAACTCAACCATCTAGGCTACTCTACACTCCCCCTCTTGACCATGTTGAGTCTGCAGTGATAGAGCGCTTGATCAGTAATATACCAACTAAACTGCTCGGTTGTGTCTATATTGGCACCCTTTTCGGGAAAAGGGATGCTAATGAGACGAGTCGGAATTGCAAATTCCCCGGGGGATTTAAATATCCTGCTGGGCCCCGGCGGGGGAGTAAGCGGTGGCAAGTGGCCCTTTGGTGCCCCGGGCCCAGATGAATGACGAAAGATGCAGGAAAGCGTGTCCTAACTATTTTCAGAATGCTGAGTGATTGCTGAAGACCACTAGAAAGTTTATTCAGAGAGTTCACTGACTCAAGATATTATGACGATTGTGGTTTTCTCTTTCTGGATTTCACAGATGACACCCTTAGACAGGAGTTTAAAGGAAGACTTAATAGGGAGTTTGGTGGAGATGTTGCTTTTGCAGTTGTGAGACAATGTGAAGCGCTCAGTCGTCGGGTGAGCCAGATATTTGAGCTTCAGGGACAGACATTTCGACCCAAACAACCTCTTCCATATAGATTTTGAAGACTTGGTGTCTTCTTTGCTACATTGGTGTGGGACGGTCAGAAAATGGCCCCTGCTTCTAGTGAAAATTTGAAATGTACAACTTCAATTTAGACATTTTTCAGAGAGGTAGCCATGTGCATCTGTTTCAGCAAAACCGCCAGGAGTCTGGTAGTACTTTAAAGACTAACAAATATATTAGTGTTTTCGTACCTCGGTACCTTCGGTGGTCTGGACTGTCAGTGTCAGCGTCGCCTGGTCAGGGTCATCCTGGTGCGCTCCTGACAGGACCTCTACTCTGTTGTTAAACTTTCGGCTGCGTGCGTAACAATCGGTACTCCCTTTATCTAGAGTGTTAGACCCCGTGCACTTGGGTCAACACAAGAGATCTCTGAGAGGCCCCGGAAACGACAGATGCAGGCAAGGTTTGAAATCAATCCAGCAGGTCTATTGTCAAATGCGAAGCTCTACCAGTTGGTAACAGAGATCAGTACAATGTTACACCACTGGGCACTATGGCCCGCGTTGACAAGGTACCAACACTGGACAGGCCTATTGCCATATAACAAATATTAACAGCAGTTAGTCAAAGTTAAGCTACTGTGCACTCTGTAAGTTTAGGCAATGACACCTGCCGTTCAGGCGCCTAGTGCACCCCCCCCAAGGTTGGCCGGAGAGCACCCTCTGTGGTGTCCTTTTATAGACAGGTACAAACAACTTACATCATTTCTTTACGTACCAGGTTACCACCCTCTGTTGCCTAGTTACCACCCCTCACCTTACGGAAGGGGGGCTTACTTACTATCCTTCATGCTGTCAATTCCGACCTGGTCCTGAACCTAGGTCAGTATGTGCATTAGTTTTTAGGGAGTTTTTGTACCAAGACATTTCTTATTAAGATGTTCCAATACTGCCCTTTGGCTTACAGTCTGTACCCAGTGCCTCCCTGTGTCCTTCCATGCTCGACCTAACTTACACAATCACACAATTATCAATAGGGCCTCTTTCTTGGCTCCTGTTACTGAACCAAAGTCTTGCTCACTAGATTGCAGGCCTGTTGCTGTTTTCATGTTACAGGCCTCTATTTAGGCCTGCTGACTCCATGTTACTGACCCTCAATTTACTACAGAGGTCATAGATTTTCTTGAGGTACAACTCAGATGCTTGATGGGAAAGAAACACGGGGATGGTGCTGTAACATCACTGCAAATTAAATCAGGGTAAATGTGTCTCATCTTCAAGAGTGATGAGAAGATGAAAGTATGTGAAGACAACATAACTTATTGTAATAAGGGAGCCAATTGTGTCATTTTTTTCCTCTGGAAAATTCTATGGCCTTTGTGCAACATATTTTGCATCATCCCAGTTTGCATAAGATACTTTAGGCCATGGTGGCTTGTACAAAACGTTTTGGGACATAGGATCTTGAGGCTAATGCCTGGAGAAAGGGAATCATCATTGCCATAGGTGCAGGGTGCACCTATTGGGTCTTAACCCCTTGAAACAACTTAATGTCTGTGCCAGAGATACGTATAAAACCCCGAGAATAGAGGTGTAGTTTCTCTGCAGATACTGTTAATCCTATGCCCATGGATAGTGGAAGCATTTGAAGGTCACCATATTGTTATTGAAACAAGAATAAATGTAAAAAGAATTCCTGCTCCACATCTGATATCTGTCAACTTGACCTGTCCTCCCACGGCTCAACTACTGTACGGGGCAAGAACCACTCTCCTCCACTATCAACCATCTACTTACTGGGTAACCTGGTCTGCAGGCAGTATCTCTAATGTCAGCTTTGGATTTACAGGCTGCATTTAGGTTCACCTGTGTGCATCCCAATTGTAGTAAATGGGCCAATCCCACGCTCATCACCTGGATGCAGGAGAAGAAAGGTATTCGAAGGGCTAAGAGGGACCTAGAAGCAGTCCTGGAAGTTGCCGGACTGGGTATTAAAATACTAAATTTGATAGCCATGAAAACAGAGTGACCAAACTGGGGCAGCTAAAACATCAAGTTATGAAAGGGGCCAGTCCTCGATTTCATTCCACCCTTATTAACACCCTCCACGTCACCCTCCAGTCCCTTTACTAAGTGGTAGGAGTATTTGAATTGCTCCTGCAAACCTTAAAAGGTTGACTACTGAGGAAGGAATGCCCATTGCTTGTGTTAGCATGCAAACCTTTGCAATTAACCAATAAAGAAAAGGCAGGTGTCCACTATAATTAGACACCCTAAGGAGCAGTTGCTTTAGCTGGCAGAAGATATAGAGTAAGTGGCAGAGCAATACCGGTATAATGTATTTGCAGGGAATTTTCCCAGAGCTAGGGCAATATTAAGTGTTTTCACCCATTCAATTGTATTGTTATGCATACATAGTGGAGGGGAGTCTGAGTGGCCCTTCTCTTGACCAGAACAACAGTGTGTTCATTGTGGAACCTTGTCCTGGCCTTGTCCAAAGTACGGATCTCTAAGAAAGCAAACCCCGAGGCCTGTCTCAAGTCTGTTGCACGCAAGCAGAGAGAAAAGTTGGGCAAAGCTGTGAGAGGCAGGAATGCTTTGCACAATCATACAGAGACTGCATGGTCCTGTGAAACCATGTCAAGAAAACCAGTAACAACCTGGTACTGGGATATTCCATTTTTGAGAAGCGAAAAATTTCAGATACAGCCATAAAATTAAGCACTTAGTTTTGCAACATCCTGAGTAGCAAGATGTACCCCAAATATTGGCAAATATGCAGTTCATTGGTAGATATTATTACAACCACCAAGTCTCGCTTTGCTATGAAACGGGCTTAGAAAGAAGAATCGGTGGGAGGGAGGGAGCAGGATTCACCCACAGGTCCTACTCCTTATAAATAGAAGAAATAGATCCTACACACCGGCTATGCCAGTGTGTTCCGATGCGTGGGAATCAAAGGGACCATGACTTCCTGCCTGGTACTGTAGGGGCTATGTCTACTCTGGCACTCTTTTCCGGAAATGCTTAAAACGGAACAGTTTTCCATTATAAGTATTTCCGGAAAAAGCGCGTCTACATTGGCAGGATGCTTTTCCGGAAAATGCACTTTTTCCGGAAAAGCGTCCGTGGCCAATGTAGACGCGCTTTTCCGGAAAAAAGCCCCGATCATCATTTTCGCAATCAGTTTTTCCGGAAAAGGACTTTTGCCCGAACGGGAGCAGCATAGTTTTTCCGGAAAAACACTGACAATTTTACAGTAGATCATCATTGCTTTTCCGGAAAAGCAAGCGGCCAGTATAGACAGCTGGCAAGTTATTCCGGAAAAAAGGCTGCTTTTCCGGAATAAGTGACCCAGTGTAGACACAGCCTAGGTAGTATACGGGTGGAATGGAAGTGAACTAGGCTTAATTATGGTTTTATAATAATCTTCTGTTAATTGAATTAGCATTGCTTTGCACTGTATTAATTGCTTTAGAATGTATAGTATTTAAGGTATAAATTGTATAGTAATTGTTTTTTAGGCCTGTAAAATTTAAACTAAATTAACTGCCTACAGCTTCCAATAAATAAGTAAGGGTATGTCTACACTACAAGTTAATTCGAACTAACAGACATTAGTTCGAATTAACTTTGATAGGCGCTACACATGCAAACTGCTAGTTCGAACTTAATTTGAACTAGCGGAGCGCTTAATTCGAACTAGGTAAACCTCATTCCACGAGGACGAATGCCTAGTTCGAATTAACTAGTTTGAATTAAGGGCTGTGTAGCCACTTAATTCGAACTAGTGGGAGGCTAGCCCTCCCCAGCTTTCCCTGGAGGCCACTCTGGGCACCACCAGGGAAACTCTTCTGCTCCCCTCCCAGCCCCAGAGCCCTTAAAGGGACACGGGCTGGCTACGGTGCCCATGCCAGATGCAAGCCTGCCAGCACCCAGCCAGCAGACCCTGCACCTGGCACGGGCTCGAGCCAGCCACCTGCTGCCACCCAGCCCTCCGCCTCTTCCCGGGACTAGGCTGGCAGCTCCCGGGAGCCTGCCCAGTTCCGCAAGAGATGGGCACCCACCTGGTCTACAGCAGACATCGTGGACCTCATCCACGACCTCCGCACTAGGCACAGGAAAGTGGCCGTCTAGGGCAGGAGAGCTGCCAGCCTGGCCACCCAGGAGCAGGTGTGCATGAAAATCAGGGTGGTCCAGTGAGACCCCCGACCCTGATCCCTGAGCTTAGAATGGCCGTACTGGGTCAGACCAAAGGTCCATCTAGCCCAATAGCCTGTCTGCCGACAGTGGCCAACACTAGGGACCCTGGAGGGGATGGACCGAAACAATGACCAAGCCACTTGTCTCGTGCCATCCCTCTCCAGCCTTCCACAAACAGAGGCCAGGGACACCATTTCTACCCCCTGGCTAATAGCACTCCATGGACCCAACCTCCATGACTTTATCTCACTTCTCTTTAAACTCTGTTATAGTTCTAGCCTTCACAGCCTCCTGTAGCAAGGAGTTCCACAGGTTGACTATTTGCTTTGTGAAGAAGAGTTTCTATTTTTGAACACACGTGTCCTTTATTTTGTACATCAGGAAGGGGGGCTAGGGAGGGGTAAGTAGAAGGGGGTGAGGGAGGAATGGGGTACGAGCCCCCAATGGGGAGGTCTGGGGTGGCTCTGCGGGCTCCTCGGGGTGGAAGCTCTCCTGTAGCCCCCCGATTGACCCTCCCCCCCGGATGGCAGCCTGCGGCAAGTGCAGCCGGGCTGATGGCCGAGTGCTGTGATGTACTGAGTGTGGGCACTCAGGGCACTCCAAGCCAGGACTGCTTTGCAAGCGGGGAACCCCTGAGAACTGTCTGTCCGGGGTGGGAGTCGGGTCCCTTTAAGCAGAGCCCTCGGCTAGCCTGAGACAGCATCTCCACGCTCTAAGTCCTCCTCTGATGCCCTGCCGGCACTGCTTCCGGCTATCCTTAACCTCGGTTCAGGGTCCACTCAGTGTGGACATGCTAGTTTGAATTAGCAAAACGCTAATTCGAACTAGTTTTTAGGTCTAGATGCACTAGTTCGAATTAGCTTAGTTAGAATTAACTAATTCGAATTAAGTTAGTTCGAATTAGTGCTGTAGTGTAGACATACCCTAAGTGGTTAAGTCTCTCTGGAGTGTCCTGGTTTCTCTTGGATCTAAAAATCGAACCACAGTACAATACATTTAGTAAAATTAATGCTTTTATGGCTGGCTTTTTATCTCTGCACCCGATGAGTGGTGTACAGGAGCCTAGACGGTCGAGTTTTAAGCAGAACAACAATGTCTGCTTTACTCAAAGTACTGATCTCTCACAAAGGAAAATCCAGGCCTCTCTCAAGTCTTCCGTACATAGGCAAGGCTGGGGCTTTGAGGGGCGGAAATGTTTTTGCACAATCATGCATATCCAGCATAGCACAGTGTGGCCATGCCAAGAAAACTGGGAATAAAGTTGTACATTTTATTTCTGATAAGCAAAAAGCAGAGACAACCATAATACTGTTATCAAGCACATAAAGTTACAGCATCCCGAGTAACAGAATGTACCCCGTAAGAGTATAATAGGTACCTTCCATGCGATGTAATTAATTGATAGATATTATTAGAACGACTATATCCTGCTTTGCTATAAAATGGAATTAGTAAGAACTGATGGGTCATAGGGAGCAGAATTGACCCACAGATCCTGCTCATTGTAACTAGAAGTAAAAGACCCTTCACACCGGCATCCCGGAGCGTGGAAGTCAAAGAGCCCGCAAACCTCCTGTCTGCTACTGTAAGTGGAAGACGGGTAAAGTGTAAGTGAGCTAGGCTTAAATACTGTATTCTACTTATTCTTCTTCTTGTATTATACTACATCATCTATTATTTCTTTTGTATTGTTTTGTGTTCTACTAATTGTTTTTAAAACGTATAGTATTTAAGGCTTAAATTGTGTAGTAATTGTTTTAAAGAAAGACATAAAACTGAAAGGGCTACATTAACGGCTTGAAGGCTTGACATAACTAAGGAAGTGCTTAAGTCACTCTGGAGTATCCTGATTTCCCTCAGATCTAAAATAAATTGAACCACACGACAGCAAGGGACCCAAGCACCCACCTTCATGTCCCAACCCTACCATCTTTTATCTTGTCACAGCGTCAACTAGGGAGAGGCTGTATTCAGGCCCACTGATGGAGGAGCAAAAAGGATAGCTGCAGAGGGGCCTGGCATTCAAGAGGAGTCCACAGCTCCTAGTTGCCATCACTACTGCAGTAACAGCAGTGGTAGCCAGGCGCTCATGGCCCCTTTTGCAACTTTCTCGCAGCGCTGTCCATACGCCACTAAGGACTAGTGAGGAAGGCAAAACTCCACATTCCAGAGAGCACTTAGGGCTGACTGCCTTTGGCCCCGCCCCTTCTTCCCAAGGCTACGCCCCTTCTAGGCCTGTGAATTCAGGCCCCTCACTCCTTGCCCCCATGTCCTCAGTGACTGTCGGCCCGGCTGCCTGTTGTCTTTCAATTATTTTCTTTGTTTATTGCCCCTAAAGTGCACAGACCGTTCTTATGATGCAGCAGATTCTCTGAAGAAAGCACTGTGTATTTCTCTCCTCGTTACCAGTCTGCAGAGAAAGCGTATTAACAATCACAAAAATAATTGGGGGACAGCGGAAGTAGATACCAATGCATAGAAATTAGATGTTAGGAAGTGCTGAAATGTAAGGGAAGATAACTAGGCCTTTGCAGGAAGGCACTGCTGGAGTGCTGGAGAATTCAGTGCCAGAGGCTAGAGTCAAGAGCTGGGGAGAAAGACGAGGCTGCATTGCTCTCCTGAATTCTGCAGTGATATCCTGCCTGGACAGAGACCAGAGGAAGGCAGAGAGGAGAAGAAAGGAGAGGAGAGGAAATAAATGGAAAGGAAGAGAAGAGGATAGAGGACAGGAGGGAGGGGGAAATAGCTGCAGAAGACAGGAACATCCTTAGTGTTGCTTGAGCAATTTTATGGCTCTGACACCCTGGGGGACTTGTCCAAACCCACATTATTTCCACCGGTGCTTGGGTAGCACTGGGTTGCTAGTGCTTTGCAGGAATCAATAAGGGCTGGACTTGCTGGGGCCCTTAACAAGGGAGGAGGGGATCAGCTCTGAGCCCCGAGAACGGCATGGGGGAATTGGAAGGATGAGCAGGGCAGAGGATTAGCCTTCTCCTGCCATCCCTCAGCACCACCTCGGGCTCCAGCAATGAGCTCATGTTCCTAGGCTCGAGCCACTGCAGCTGCTCCCTTTGCCCCCAGTAATCAAGAAGCTCCAAGCAGACTCCTGTTTCCTGTCTCTCTTCCCTCCTTCTTACCTTCCCCCTTTCTATCTTTTCTGTTCCTCTGCCCCCTTCCTTCTCCTCCCTCCCACCTGCAATCCTGTCACTCCCATCTGAACTCTTCCTGAACATTCTCCTCTCATGGTTCTCCTAAATCCTTTTGACTGCTTTCTCACCTATTGACTCTCTTCATGCCCCATCTTTTCTCTCCTCCCCTCCTTCTCCCTCATTCGTCCCAATTTCCTTTCTGTTCTCATCCCTAATTCCTGAATTCCTCCCTCATGGAAGGTCTTTGATGGTAGTTAGTTAGCAGCAGGGCCGGACGGAGGGATGGGCGAGCCGGGCAGCTTCCCAGGGTGCCAACCGATGGGGGGCGCCTGATGGCAGCTGTAAGGGGCGCGTGGCATCCCTTACAGCTGCCATCAGGTACCGTGTGCCCAGCCTCTGCAGCTCTGGCCCGCCCACATCCCCGTGGCACCAGCCAGCAACGCGTTTTCCCCCACGGCCGTAGGGCCTTACACTGCCCGGCGCGCACGCTAGCAGGAACAGCCAGGCCAGACTGGGCCACACTTGCTTCATGAGCCCAAAGGACAGGCCCTGGGCTTTGTGCCAGCGGCTGTAGCTGGGCTGCGCATGCACCGTGACATGGTTAGCAGGTGACTAACTGACCTAACACTGAAGGAGACACACGCTGGGCAATTAGATAACTAGGGAGTCTGACTGAGGGGAATTATCTTACAACTGGTTTTAATTCATCATTAAAATAATCATGTTTTCATTTGGACAAATTAAATGTGTGTATGACAGCTACTTGTCCACTGAAATGCGCAGGAAAGCGTGTTCTGGCTCTTTTCAGAAACCTGCATGCTTCCTAAAGCTAATAAGAACTTTTATTAAGAGTTTTCACAGACTGAAGGCATTATGATAGTTGTGTTCTTCTTCTTTGTCTGGATTTCACAGATCACTCCTTAGACAGGATCTCAAAAGAAAACGAAAGGGGTTCTTCCACACTACCGAGAAGATATAAGGTGCCGCAGTTGCTATACTAGTGTTGGAACAAACAGGTCTAGTGAAGACACGCTAATTTGAACTCAGAGGGTGCTTCCATCAATGCTGTAGTCCTGCTTCTATGACAAGAGTGCCCCTTCAACCTCCTGCTGTGTGGATGGCACGAAAACTCAATTTTAGATACATTGACTTCAGCTCTGTAACATAGCTGAAATTGCATATCTTAAGTCAACTTTTTCCTTTTGTATACACCAGGTGAATAGGAGGATTCTTGGAGATGTGACTTTAGCAGTTACAAGACAGTGTGGAGCTCTCAGTAGTTGGGTGAGAACAGTCCCACTTGCTATCTCTCTCAGCCAGATATTTTAGATTCAGAGACTGATCCTTCGACCCAAATTGCCTGTTTTCTACACATTCTGAAGACTGTGTTGCTTCTTTGCTAAACTGGTGTGGGCCGGTCAGAAAAATGTCCTCTGGTTCAGATAAAGATTTGAAATATCCAGCTATAATTTAGACATTTTTCAGAGAGGTAGCCATGTGAGTCTGTTTCAGTAAAGCAAGCAGGAATCTGGTAGCACTTAAAGACTAACAAACATTTTAAGTCATACTCTCAGAAGCTTGAAGTGAAAGAAAAGCAGGGATAGAAAGGTGGGACACAGCTATGGGAGTGTAACAGCAATGGTAATTAAATCTGGGTGGATGTGGCTCATCTTCAACAGTGATGAGAAGGGAAGAGTACATGTAGGGACAATTACAGAGAAAGCCAATTATTCAATGTCTTCTCTGGATAGTCCCTGGTCTGTGTGCAAAACATTTTGTGCAATCCCAATTTGTATAAGACATATTACCCTGCAGTGGTTTGTGGAAAACTTCTTGGGACATATCGGGCATGTCTAGATATATAGGGCATGTCGCCAGAGCCATGTAGATTAGTTTACTAGACATACCCAAATGAAGTGGCGATTTAAATAATCGCCGCTTCAGTTAATTTAAAATGGCTGCCGTGCTGTGCCAATCAGCTGTTTGTTGGCACAGCACTGTCGTCTAGATGCTCCGCGGTCGACATCAAATGCCTTAACATTTACTGGTTAAGATCTAGTCAGCAAACTAATGATACAGACCAATTCTCATTGCACTCTCTGTATTGTGTTCTTCTGAAAAAGAGATCTTCCAAAAAAGCTTCTTTTGAAAGAAGCTTGCAGCTTAGACATACCCTTATAGATGATCGATCTATCTATCTATCTATCTATCTGTCTATCTGTCTATCTATCTATCTATCTATCTATCTATCTATCTATCTATCTATGAGATGGGATGTATAAAGTTAACAAGGCACACATTATATGGATCAAACTCTAACTAGGAGGTTTCAAAACGGAATTATAAATATAACTTCATGATTTATGCAGTATATACCTAGTGCAGTTTGGTAGAGATTAGTGATAGATAGATAGATAGATAGATAGATAGATAGATAGATAGATAGATAGATAGATAGATAAACTAATCATCTATAAAGTTTAACAAGGTATTTGTTTTTAATATAGAAGCTGATACACTCTCTTTATATGTTGTGAAATAAATGAAAGGTGCAAATCTATACACTGAAGTTCACAGGAATCTCATCAGTGCTATCTGGCCATTTTGCCTGGAGTGATTTCATAACATAGCCACTATTCTAGTTACCAGATGAAGTGTAGAGAATAACTAGGAGTGGGTAAAAAAAACCCAGATGCTTCATTTTACTGTGCTATTAATTATCATTATTAATAGTGCAAAACCAAGCAATGGTGAATTGAATGACTACATTGCAGCATGATTTGCTACGTAACAACCACAGAATCGGCACAGAACGTGGAAAAGCGTCACGTAAAGACTCTCTCTTGATTTCTAAAAGGACATTTCTGCTGACAGGAAAAATGCAGACATGGAAATTACCACTTAGGGAAAGATGCAGAGAATGACAAATTGGACGAGTGCCACACCGTAAGGAGGACAATACGAAGAGTCCTGCTATAGCATGTGGTTTCTCAGTGCTAAGTCATCAAGTTACCGAAACCACAAATTGCTGTGGCCTGACGTGGAATTCATGGCCATCAGGAGATTGTAATCTACCCAATTGTGGAACTTCTGTTGCTCTGAATGCTTTTTATAAAAGGCGTGCTATGAGCTGTGAATTACGATTTTTATTTGTACAGCACCATCACAATTCTGGGCATGTTTCAGGGAAATACAATAGACAAATCCCAGAGTGAGCGGCACATTACAAAATCCATAGCATTGCCCAATGAAACCAATGGAAAGCTGCCCATTCACCTTATCGGCTTTGCGTGAGGGCCCTGTTGCAGAAGGGAATTCCAGGAACCAGAGCAACCTGGAGAGAGGCGTGGCCACCTTGTGTTCCTGCTCTCAAACCATTGCACCAATATCCTATGGGTGTGTGTTCATCCAAACTTAGAGGGGGGGAAGCTGGTGAATGAGGGAGGGCAGGTAAAAGGGGAGCCAGGGGAGATACTGACACTCAGCAAGAGGAAGAGGAAACCAGCCTGCACCAAGACTGTTCCCTGGCTGCACAGAACATGGGAAAGTGCATGGTCTCTGCAGATTCTGAGCATCTTTTAAGGATTCATCCCATTCTCAGGATTCAGAGAAGACAGAATGAGAAGCCACTGGCCTATGGCTGCAGGCAGGAAAACGAAAGGAAATTTCACAGGTTTCCAGCATCACTTTTTATTTGGTGCTAAGAAAAGATCAGAAATGGGAGTAAAGAGGTAGAAGATGATGGGGAAGAAAATTTAAATTTCCTGAAACACATGTAAAGTATTCATTAAATATTGTACAAAATAAATACACAGATGCACACGCTTAGGCTATGTCTACAATACAGGCTTATTGCACCAGTACGCAACCACACTGCAAATGCGCATCAAAAAGTGATGTGCTTTTGCACAAGAGTGTGTCCAGACTGCATGGATGCTCTCTCAAAAGACAGCGCTGATAGCTATTCACAGAATGGCCACCAGGGCACCTGTGCTTTTCTTCGATAGGGGTTTTTGCACAAAAAAAGGGAGATCCCCGTCTATACACACCTTTTTCTGCAAGAGGTCTTGCACAAAAGACTTATTCCTATTAGAAAGAGGAATAACTATTGCGCAAAAAAACCCTCTGTTCTTCTGATTTACTGTAAATTTACTTGCACAAAAATGCTCTTGCACTGCGGACGCTCCTTGACTTTTTGTGCAAAAACACTTGTTTTTGCAAAACACTCTGCAGTGTAGAAATAGCCTTGCTGCCAAAGCTTCCCAGGTCCAGTTGTGGTCTTCATTTTCTCTCAGCAGTTGGACCTTCATTGAAATGTGAATGGAGGCATTCCATAGTCTTCAAAGGATTTTCAGTCATGCTGTTGATGTTTGCTCCGTGAAAATATACATATTGCATCTACTTACGGAAAGGAATTTTTTAACTGTCGTTTCCTGAAATTCCCCAGGAATGTTTATGGAGCTGACGGAATAATAATTGTTATTATTAACCAATTGCAGCAAAAACTTAGTAAATGTGCAATGTTTCAAAATGAAATGTCAACATGGCACAACTCCCAGCTGCACATTAAAAGGGACTCTATATCTCCTCTCTAACTCGGGATATTTTCTCTTCAGCAGTGTTGAGTTCCCGCCAACTTTCAGCCATGAAGATTCTCTGCCTTCTCTTTGCTGTCTTCCTCCTAGTGCAACAAAGCTCTGCTGGTAAGTGCATAATGAAATGAAGGGACAGTCAGAGAAACATTTGTGAGTCTGTTGTAAGAATTTAGAACATTGCATCACATTTCCCCAACTTCTTTTCAAACCGTAGCATAGATTTTAGCAGGGAGTTGATTTGACTATTCTCTGTGTGCAGGATTCCAGCCACGATTCAGTGGACATACTGTATGTCTGGATCTTGGGGGTTGGTGTTCCATAGAATGTCAACCACCTACTATATGGACGGGATATTGTGACAATATAAATAAGTGCTGTGTAAAGAACTTGGTAAGTTCAGGATTCCACACATGATACTGTACATCATTTTTACTGCAACTGAAATATCTAATTTCCTAGGGGGTAATTAATCACCCTGGTACTTCATTGGTTGTGGCTGTCACTTTAAGTTTGAGACTCTGCTTTCTTTACTGGAGAGTTAGATGTATAAGGAGGGGATACCCATGTTCAGATGTCAGGCACATTTACTGTGGGAGCCAGGTGGGCAGCCAGTTCTTGTTTTTTGATAGAACTGACTGTGCCCATTAAAAGTTTGTAGCAGCATGTTGCAGTCTGGAAAATAAATCCCCTGCTCTGGCATTAGCCAGAGGAATGTGCACTCACCGTTCAGTAGTGGGGAAATTCCTACTCCACAATGCATTTGAAATGAAATTTTCTCTTGTTCTTGTTTTAGTGTATGTAAAGCCAGAGTGTGAAAGTTTTTCTTTTTTGTAGCTTGGACAGTGAGCGTTATCAGCAGAGATTGTTAATGCAGGATGTCCGGGAATCTGGCAGAGGACGCCTGGCTTCTAACGTCATTGGACACTTTTCTTCTGGGCTGCAAAGAATTTCACACACCTAAAAATTCACAAGGGAGACCTTGTGTCACCTCTAATAGCTTCTTCTTCTCCTTTTAATAAAAGTAGCAGGTTGTAGCCCAAATGTGTGTGTGTGAGAGTGCTTTGACTGATTGACAGCCCTTGGCAGTGCTCAAGAGCAGGCTTGTCCTCTCTCTGCTCCCCTCGCCTCCCAAACCTCCCCATCATGATGGTTCCTTTTTTCTACATGATCCTCCAGACAGGGACGTGTGTCAGCAAGTCAGGTTCCAGAGCAGGAATCAGAATGGCAGCACAAATCCCAAATGCTTCAGGCAAACTTCCAGTGTTGGCCACGTGCTTCAGGGCATAGGGCTGGTGGTGAGGACATGTAGTAGTCATGGCAGGGCCTTCGGAATCTGAGACGGGGGCAATCGGTGGGGGGACATATGAGAGTCAATGTATGGAGGATTACGTGGGCTCAGAGTAAGGTGGGGGTCTCCTGTGGTGGGACTTTTCTCCTCCATCCCCACCTCCCCTTTACTGGCGAGGAACTTCTATTTCCCCTCAGCCCTCCGCAGCCAGCAATGGCCTTTTCTCTCCCCTCTGGCCACCTGTGTCTGGCAGAGGTTCTCTCTCTCCCCCTGAAACTACCGACTGGGTGACAGTGCCACTCTCCCTGTCCTCCAATAACTCCTGCCAGGAGGGGCCTTCTCTCCACTTCCCCAGGACTCCCTAGGTGACAGAGCCCTTCTCTCCGTGTCCAGCCCAACAGTCTCAGCAGGCCCCAGTACCTATAGAGCACACAAAACCCCCAGCCCACACTCACAATAGCCGCCATTCTAGGAAGTCATCCTGTCATTTTTAAAGATTTGCAATGTCTCTGCAATGAGCCTGGAGCATATGAACAGGAAACATTTTTTAAAAAACCCCAGTCAATTATGTAACTCTCCTGCCGGTAGCAGTCTGCAGCCAGAAGGGCCTCCCTAGGGTATATATGGCTTTCTAGTCTAGTCACAAATCTGGTGCCCCTTTTAGGGTATATACAGCCTCTCTGGACTAGTCACAAACCTGGTCCCTATTAGGGTATATATGGCTTCTCTGGTCTAGTCACAAACTCTGCTCCCTCCTCAGGGTACGGATGCCCTTGAAGGCCTTGCTCACTAGTAGGCATCCCTGGGAGCTGGGTTTCTGTGAGGTGGGGGCAGTAGGGGGCCCGGACTCTCCCATTCCACCAAGTCCCAGTCTAGGGCCCGGTTGGCGGTGATAGCGCACACTGCCTGCTCAGTGGGGACTCCCCCGGAAGCGTGCTGAGCTCCTGGAGGTCACTCCCCCGCCCGGGCTCCTTCCTACTGTCCCTGGGTATTGTTCCAGTTTCGGGGCCTGGCTCAGAGAGTTAGGGCCTCGGAACAGACCTTCCGGGCTGGGACTGTCGCTGCGGCTGCGGCAGGGACTGCTCCTCCTGGGGCTGCGGTAATAGCTGATCAGGAGCTCCAAGCCCAACTCCTTCCCCTCTGGTGGTCCACCCCAACTGCCCTGTGTCGCCTTCTTTTATTCCAGAGCAGCTGGAGCATTCCCAGGAAGCTACACGGGGCATAGCCTCCTCTACCCTCCCGGTTGGGTTAATCCCTTCCCGCCTAATGTGGAGGGGACTCACCCCATCACAGGGCATAACCCCACCCCGGATTCCTTTCTGATTCCAGCTGGCTGCAATGGAACCACTGAATCAGACCTTTCTATCCTTAAGAACAAGAATCAACATTGTGTAAAAAGGTACATGACCTGTAAACACACAGTTTGCTTCCAAGTCACTGTTGAAGGTGAATTGTTCCCTGAATTCCTTTGTGAACCATGTCCCCTGCAAAACCCGATTGACCCGTGAATCTATTTCTCTTCCCTTCTGTCAGTTTTTTACCAGGCCAAGGAGAATTCTTTGCTACAGGCTGAGGAGAATCATTTGACACAACCTGTAATCCTGGCCCAATGAGAATATATGACAAGACTCCCATGGGGCTACGTCTACACTGGCATGATTTTGCACAAGAATTCTTTTGCGGAAGAGTTCTTGTGCAAAAACTCTGCCAGAAGAGAGCATCTACACTGGCATGTGCCTTTGTGCAATTCATGTTGCCTGACTACTCTGGCCTCTTGCGCAAGAACAGTTGTGCAAGAGGGCTTATTCCTGAGCGGGAGCATCATAGTTCTTGTGCAAGAAGCACTGATTTCATACATTAGAATGTCAGTGTTGTGGCCAGTGTAGACAGGCAGCAAGTTTTGGCGCAAAAGCAGGTGCTTTTGCGCAAATCGCACCAATTTAGACACAGCCCCATTGACTTGTAAGGAGCCAAATTTCAACCAAGACAGTAACTTCCTACAGGCAGTGAACTTTCAGCTATGACAATGAAACAGAAAATGTGTAGTTAATTTTAATAGTGTCATATATTTACAAAAATTGACACGAATTAGAGCTAAGCTCTTAAAATCTGTCAAATCCTAGCTGTTGTATCTCTGGCTGACAGAGGAATTAGACGGAGTAAAAGAAAGAGCTACGAGAAGAGTTAGCCATAAACTCTCTCATTTGTGAAGTAATTTCAGCTTTTATCAGTTTTTTCTAAATTATATGTTTAATACCTAGAAGTTCATAAGCATCCAGAGCCCCCTTGTCCTTTCTCTGGTGAGAAAGTGCCAAGCAAGGAAATTGGTAACCTCTATTTATTAAGAGACAGCTGTATTTGGTACTAGGGTCAGAAAAGGGCGGAAAAATGAAGAAGATGAGGCAGGGAATTGTTATACAGAATCAGATAAGCTTTACAAGGGTTTGAATGAACATTACAAAGAAGTTTTAGGTGACCGAAGCCTGTCCAGCTCCTTTAGAAATTTTCAGAAATGTATCTGGCTGTAATTTTAGTCCAGTCACTTCCTGCTCTCTTCTTACACAGAGAATAAAAAAATCCCAGAATTATCTGGGCACCTTCAAGTGCAATTGGCTTCCACTTTTGTGAGGCATCAATATTGTATGTGTTTACTTATATAGTTATGAGTAAGGGTGGTGGTGTTTGTGATGGGTCAAAACGGGAGGGCAATCCAGTATTCACTCATGTCACTAAGCGTGTGTCTGGACTACATGGCTCCATCAATGGAGCCATGTAGATGAGTTTACTCAGCAAAGGGAAATGAATCACAGCTTCATTTACATCAAAATGGCCACGAGCCTGGGCCAAACAGCTGATTGTTGGCACAGCTCAGTAGTCTAGATGGGGATTAACTGTGGAAGTCTTCAGTTCAGCTATACAAGAAAAATATATCACCTATTTCTGACACACATCGAGGGAAGTTTTATTTTATTTTATTTTATCTCTCATTTAAAAAATAATTTTAACCACTTAATATATTCTCTGTAGATGCTGTTAATCCTATGCCGATGGGTCATGAAAGATTTTGAAGGTCAAACTTATTGTAATTTAAAAAAGAATTCCTCTTCCACATCTGATATCTGTCAACTTCACCTGTCCTTCCATGGCTCTACTTCTGTATGGGTCAAGAACCACTCTCCTCCATTAGCAACCATCTACTTACTGGGTAAACTGGACCTCAGACAGTATCTCTAATGTTAGTTTTGGATTTACAGACTGCATTTAGATCCACCTAAATGCATCCCAACTGCAGTAGATGGGCTAATCCCGTGCTCATAACCAGGATGCGGTAGAAGAAAGGTATTCAAAGGACAAAGAGGGACCTAGAAGCTGTCCTGGAAGTTGCCCTACTGGATATTAAAATACTAAATTTGATAGCCATGAAAACAGAGCAGAACAGAGTGACCAAATTGGGGCAGCTAAATCATCAAGTTTTGAAAGGGGACTGTCCTCGATTTCATTCCACCCGTATTAACACTCTCCACGTCACTATCCAGCCTCTGTACAAAGTGGTAAGAGTCTTTGAATTGCTCCTGCAATCCTTAAAAGGTATGACTACCGAGGAAGGAATGCCCATTGCTTGTGCTAGTATGCAAAGCTTTGCAATTAGCCAATAAAAAAAAGGCAGGCGTCCATTACAATTAGACACCATAGGAAGCAGTTGCTGAATCTGGCAGCCGATATAGAATGAGAAGCAGGGCAATATTGGAATAATGTATAGGCAGGGTATTTTCCCAGAGCTAGGGCACTATTAAGCATTATATCCCATTCAATTGTACTGTTATGTATACGTAGAGGAGGGGAGTCTGAACTGCCCTCCCTTGACCAGAACAACGATGTCTGAATTTTCAGGCCTTGTCCTGGCCTTGTCCAAAGTACAGATCTCAAGGAAAGGAAACCCGACGCCTGCTTGCAAGTCTGGTGTGCGTAACCAAGCAGACACGACAGGGGTGGCTGTGTGAGGCAGGATTGCTTTCACAATCATAGAGAAATTGCATGGCCCTCTGAAACCATAGCAAGAAGACGAGAAACAACCTGGTATTGGCACATCCCATTTTTGATAAGCGAAAAATTCCAAATACAGCCATAAAACTGTTAAATTAAGCACTTAGTTTACAACATCTGGAGCAGCAGGATGTACCCCAAATATTGGCTTAACAGGTATCTTACACAATATGCAGTTGATTGAAAGATATTATTAGAATGACCAAGACTTGCTTTGCTATAAAACGGGCTTAGTTAGAAGAAGAGATGGGAGGTAAGGAGCAGGATTAGATAATAGACCCTTCACTCTGGCGATGCCATTGCAAGGCATTCCGAGGCATAGCAATCAAAGGGACCAAGACCTCCTGCCTGGTAATGTAGGGTGCATATGGGTGAAGAATAAGTGAACTGGGTTTAATTATGGTATCATAATAATCTATTAATTGCCTTTGGATTATTTGTACTGTATTAATTACTTTAGAATTTATATAAGAACGGCCGTACTGGGTCAGACCAAAGGTCCATCTAGCCCAGTAGCCTGTCTGCTGACAGTGACCAGTACCAGGTGCCCCAGAGAGGGTGGACCGAAGACAATGATCAAGCGATTTGTCTCCTGCCATCCTTCTCCAGCCTCTGACAAACAGAGGCCAGGGACACCATTTCTATTCCCTGGCTAATTGCCTTTTATGGACCTAACCTCCATGAAATTATCTAGTTTCTCTTTAAACTCTGTTATAGTTCTAGCCTTCACAGCCTCCTCTGGCAAGGAGTTCCACATGTTGACTACACACTGTGTGAAGAACTTCCTTTTATTAGTTTTAAACCTGCTACCCATTAATTTATAGTACTTAAGGATTAAATGGTATAATAACTGTTTTTAAAGCTTGTAAAATTTAAACTAAATTCACTGCTTAAAGCTTCCAATAAATAATAAAGTGGCTAAGTTACTCTGGATTTTCATGGTTTCCCTTGGATCTAAAAATCGAACCACACACCAATGTGTATAGCAAAATAAAGGCTTTGATAGCTGTCTCTGTGTCTCTACACCTGTCAAATGGTGTCTCATGCGGCTCAAATTCAAGAGTAGGTAAGTTGGCAACCAAGCACTCTACCACACTAGACTCAACATGATTGTAGAGGCTGTGTAGAGGAGCCTACATGGTCAAGTTTTAAGGAGAACAACAATATCTGCTTTCCTAAAAGAACTGATCTCTAACAAAGCAAAACCCAGGCCTGTCTCAAGTCTGATGCACGTAGGCAAGGTTGGGGCTCTTATGGGCTAGAATGTTATGGCACAGTCATGCGTATCTAGCAGAGCACAGTGTGATCATGCCAAGAAAACTGGGAGTAAACTGGTACATTTTATTTCTGATAAGCAAAAAGCAGAGACTGACATAAAAAAATTGTAAGCAAGCACATACTTTTGCAATATCCCAAGTAGCCGAATGTACCCATAAGGGTATAATAATAAGCATATTACACGCTACATAATTAATTGGTAGTTATTATTAGAACAACCATGTCCTGCTTTGCTATAAAATGGGCTTAGTAAGAACTGATGGGCAGTGGTGAGCAGGACTGACCCACAGGTTCTGCTCATTGTAACTAGAAGTAAAAGACCCTTCAAACCGGCCACAGCAGGGAATAGCATCCTGAAGCATAAGCGTCAAAGTGACTACAAATCTCCTGCCTCCAACTGTAGGCAGAAGACAGGTAAGCTGTTAGTGAACTAGGCTTAAATAGTATATTCTTCTTCTTCTGGTAGTAAAGTGCATCTTCTATTAATTGCTTTTGTACAGTTATGTGTTATACTGATGGTTTTTAAATTTTATGGTATTTGAGGCTGAAATTCCGTGGTAATTGCTTTTAAGGCTTGTAGAAGGTAAAGGACTATATTAACACCTTGAAGGCTTGCAATATATAAGGAGGTAGTTAAGTCTCTCTGGAATGTTCTGGTTTCCCTTGGATCTAAAATACATTGAACCACATGACAGCAATGGATCCCAGGCTTCCCTCCTGGGTTAGGGTCTTCTCATGTCTCAGCCCTACCATCTTTTATCTTTTATTTTCTCACAGCCTCAGCTAGGCAGAGGCTGGATTCAGACCTATCGAAGGAGGAGCAAAAGGGGAAGTTGCATAGGGGAGCGGCTTTTCAAAGGAGTCCACAGCTCCTAGGTGCCATCACTGCTGCAGTAGAAGCAGCAGGAGTTGATAGCTCTGGACCTGTTTGAAATGCTGTGGCAGCGCTGGCTACACAGCACTCAGGACTGGTGAGGAAGGCCTAATTCCACATTCCAGACAGCGCTAAGGGCTGGCTGCCATCGGACCCATTCCTTCTTCCCAAGGCTACGTCCCTTCTGGGCATGTGAAGTCAAGACTTTCCCTCCTTGCCCCCATGTTCCCTGTGGCTGTCGGCCCAGCTGCCTGTCATCTTTCAATGATTTTCTTTGTTTATTGCCACTAAAGTGCACAGACTGTGCTTGTGATGCAGCAGTTTCCCTGAAGAGAGCACAGTGTGTTTGTCTCCTCAGTACCAGTCTGCAGAGAAGGTGCATTAAGAGTTCCAAAAACAATTGGGCAACAGCGGAAGTTGATGTCAATGCATAGAAATTAGATGTAATGAAGTGCCGAAATATAAGTGAATCTACTGAGATCAGGGAACACTCCATGATGGCAGAGACAAGGATAAAAAAGACCTTATTTAAAGTATTTCAGGAAGAAAAGAGTTTCTAAAATGTTCAAGTCTACTTGGAGCTTTTCTTCAACTCTTAGAGAGCTGAGTAAGGTCAAAAGCTAGAGTCTTCCATCAGCAGAAGCTGGCCCAATGAAAGCTGTTTCCTCACCCACATCAACCTATTGGTTCTCCTGGGAGCAATGCAGACCCAGCAGCTGTGCAAACCCTAATTTCTGGACCCAGAAGATTGAATTGGCTAGTGATATGCACATAAACATGTTACATGACACCTCCTAATACAGCACACTGCCATTGATCTGTCTGGTCAGGGGGACATTAAAATCATGTAGGTCACTGGGTGTTTGGAGGAAGGGAGTGCTGGTGAATTTAATGCTAGCGACTAGAGGCAGGAGGTGGGGAGAAGGACGGGGCTGCATCGCTCCCCTGAATGCTGAAGCAATGTCCTGCCTGGACAGAGACGAGAGGAAGGAAGAGAGGAGAGGGGAGGAGATATACGGGAAGGAAAGAAAGAGGACAGAGGAAGGGAGGGAGGTGGACATAGTTGCAGGACACAAGAACATCCTTAGTGCTGTTTGAGCAATTTCTGGCACTGACATCCTGGGGAACTGGCCCTACCCCTCATTATTTCCACTGGTGCTTCCATAGCTCCAGGTTGCCAGTGCTCAGAAAGAATCAATAGGAGCCAGAAACATATCTGCTGGGGCTCTTAGCAAGGTGGGGGGTCAGATCTGAGCCTCTAGAAGAGCAGGGGGGATTCAGAAGGAACGGGCAGGGCTGAGAATTAGCCTTCTCTTGCCAATCCTGAATACTACCAGCGGCTCCAGTAATAATTTAATGTTCCTAGGTTCGAGCCACAGCAGCTGCCCCCTTTGCCCCTGATAATCAAACAGCTCCAAGCAGGCTCCTGTTTCCTGTCTCTCTTCCCTCCTTCTTACCTTCCCCCTTCCTCTCTTTCCTGTTCCTCTCTGCCTCCTGTCTTCAAAGGACTGCCAATCATGCAGTTGATGTTTGCTAGACAGAAAACTATATTTTGCACCAGCTGACGGAAAGGAATTTTTTAACTGTCTTGTACTGAAATTCTCCAGGAATGTTTGTGGAGATGGATGAATAATACTCATTCTTTTTAATCAATTGCAGCACAAACTTTGTGAATGTGCAATGGTTCAAAATGATATGTCAACAGATCTACATGACCCAATCACCAGCCACACATTAATAGGGACTGTACATCTCCTCTCTAAATTGGGGTCTTTTCTCTCCAGCAACATTGAGTTCCCAGCCAACCTTCAGCCATGAAGATTCTTTACTTTCTCTTAGGTGTCCTCCTCCTGGTGACACAAAGCTCTGCTGGTAAGAGCATAATGAAATGGAGGAACAATATAGAGAAACGTTTCTGAGTCTGTTCTAAGACTTTAGAACGTTGTATCATATTCTCCCAACTTTTTTTTCTAAATCATAGCATGGATTTTAACAGAAACTTGATTTGACTCTTTTCCCTATGCAGGATTTAGGATTCTAACATATGAGAACGCTGCATATACGGGTGATAAAGGTTACTGCAAAAAAAATTGTGTCCACCCGTGGGTAGAGGCTGGAAAATGCAGTCATTCTAGGAAGTGCTGTAAGTTGAAGGAGGTAGGTTCGGGATTCCACACACGATACTGTACATCATATTTACAGCAACTTAAATACCTAATATACTGGGGGGTTATTATACACCCAAGACCCATGTTCAGATGTCAGGCAGATTTACTTTGGAAGCCAGGTGTGCAGCCAGTTTGCTGCAGGCAGGAAAACGAAAGGAAATTTCACAGGTTTCCAGCATCACTTTTTATTTGGTGCTAAGAAAAGATCAGAAATGGGAGTAAAGAGGTAGAAGATGATGGGGAAGAAAATTTAAATTTCCTGAAACATATGTAAAGTATTCATTAAATATTGTACAAAATAAATACACAGATGCACACGCTTAGGCTATGTCTACAATACAGGCTTATTGCACCAGTACGCAACCACACTGCAAATGCGCATCAAAAAAGTGATGTGCTTTTGCACAAGAGTGTGTCCAGACTGCATGGATGCTCTCTCAAAAGAGAGCACTGATAGCTATTCACAGAATGGCCACCAGGGCATCTGTGCTTTTCTTCGATAGGGGTTTTTGCACAAAAAAGGGGAGATCCCCGTCTATACACACCTTTTTCTGCAAGGGGTCTTGCGCAAAAGACTTATTCCTATTAGAAAGAGGAATAACTATTGAACAAAAAAACCCTCTGTTCTTCTGATTTACTGTAAATTTACTTGCACAAAAATGCTCTTGCACTGTGTACGCTCCTTGACTTTTTGTGCAAAAACACTTGTTTTTGCAAAAAACTCTGCAGTGTAGAAATAGCCTTGCTGCCAAAGCTTCCCAGGTCCAGTTGTGGTCTTCATTTTCTCTCAGCAGTTGGACCTTCATTGAAATGTGAATGGAGGCATTCCATAGTCGTCAAAGGATTTTCAGTCATGCTGTTGATGTTTGCTCCGTGAAAATATACATATTGCAACTACTTACGGAAAGGAATTTTTTAACTGTCGTTTCCTGAAATTCCCCAGGAATGTTTATGGAGCTGAACAAATAATTATTGTTACTGTTAACCTGTTGCAGCACAAACTTAGTAAAAGTGGAATGTTTCAAAATGAAATTTCAAGAGATCTACATGGCAAAACCCCCAGCTGCACATTAATAGGGACTCTACATCTTCTCTCTAACTTGGGATCTTGTCTCTTCAGCAGTGTTGAGTTCCCGCCAACCTTCAGCTATGAAGATTCTCTGCCTTCTCTTTGCTGTCTTCCTCCTAGTGCCACGAAGCTCTCCTGGTAAGAGCATAATAAAATGAAGGGACAGTCAGAGAAACATTTGTGAGTCTGTTGTAAGATTTTAGAACATTGCATCACATTTCCCCAACTTCTTTTCAAACCGTAGCATAGATTTTAGCAGGGAGTTGATTTGACTATTCTCTGTGTTCAGGATTCCAGCCACGAGACAATGGATATAATGTATGTCTGGATCTTGGGGGTTGGTGTTCCTTAGAATGTATCCCCCCTACTATATGGAAGGGATATTGCGACAATAAAAAGAAGTGCTGTGTAAAGGACTCGGTAAGTTCAGGATTCCACACATGATACTGTAAATCATTTTTACTGCAATTTAAATATCTAATTTCCTAGGGGGTAATTAATCACCCAGGTACTTCATTGGTTGTGGCTGTCACTTTAAGTTTGAGACTCTGCTTTCTTTACTGGAGAGTTAGATGTATAAGGAGGGGATACCCATGTTCAGATGTCAGGCACATTTACTGTGGGAGCCAGGTGGGCAGCCAGTTCTTGTTTTTGGATAGAACTGTCTGTGCCCATTAAAAGTTT
Source organism: Pelodiscus sinensis (assembly GCF_049634645.1). NCBI lineage: Eukaryota > Metazoa > Chordata > Testudines > Trionychidae > Pelodiscus > Pelodiscus sinensis. Next base: position 7,502,534 of record NC_134713.1, on the reverse strand, counting down.
GTAGCAGCATGTTGCAGTCTGGAAAATAAATCCCCTGCTCTGGCATTAGCCAGAGGTATGTGCACTCTCCGTTCAGTAGTGGGGAAATTCCTACTCCACAATGCATTTGAAATGAAATTTTCTCTTGTTCTTGTTTTAGTGTATGTAAAGCCAGAGTGTGAAAGTTTTTCTTTTTTGTAGGCTGGACAGTGAGCGTTAGCAGCAGAGATTGTTAATGCAGGATGTCTGGGAATCTGGCAGAGGACGCCTGGCTTCTAACGTCATTGGACACTTTTCTTCTGGGCTGTAAAGAATTTCGCACACCTAAAAATTCACAAGGGAGACCTTGTGTCACCTCTAATAGCTTCTTCTTCTCCTTTTAATAAAAGTAGCAGGTTGTAGCCCAAATGTGTGTGTGTGAGTGCTTTGACTGATTGACAGCCCTTGGCAGTGCTCAAGAGCAGGCTTGTCCTCTCTCTGCTCCCCTCGCCTCCCAAACCTCCCCATCATGATGGTTCCTTTTTTCTACATGATCCTCCAGACAGGGACGTGTGTCAGCAAGTCAGGTTCCAGCACAGGAATCAGAATGGCAGCACAAATCCCAAATGCTTCAGGCAAACTTCCAGTGTTGGTCACGTGCTTCAGGGCATAGGGCTGGTGGTGAGGACATGTAGTCGTCATGGCAGGGCCTTCGGAATCTGAGACAGGGGCAATCGGTGGGGGGACATATGAGAGTCAATGTATGGAGGATTACGTGGGCTCAGGGTAAGGAGGGGGTCTCCTGTGGGGGGACTTTTCTCCTCCATCCCCACCTCCCCTTTTCTTGCAAGGAACTTCTGTTTCCCCTCAGCCCTCCGCAGCCAGCGCTGGCCTTTTCTCTCCCCTCTGGCCACCTGTGTCTGGCAGCGGTTCTCTCTCTCCCCCTGAACCTCCCGGCTGGGTGACAGTGCCACTCTCCCTGTCCTCCAATAACTCCTGCCAGGAGGGGCCTTCTCTCCACTTCCCCAGGACTCCCCAGGCTGACAGAGCCCTTCTCTCCGTGTCCAGCCCAACAGTCTCAGCAGGCCCCAGTTCCTATAGAGCACACAAAACCCCCAGCCCACACTCACAATAGCCGCCATTCTAGGAAGTCATCCTGTCATTTTTAAAGATTTGCAATGTCTCTGCAATGAGCCTGGAGCATATGAACAGGAAACATTTTTTTAAAAAACCCCAGTCAATTATGTAACTCTCCTGCTGGTAGCAGTCTGCAGCCAGAAGGCCCCCCCTAGGGTATATATGGCTCTCTAGTCTAGTCACAAATCTGGTGCCCCTGTTAGGGTATATACAGCCTCTCTGGCCTAGTCACAAACCTGGTCCCTATTAGGGTATATATGGCTTCTCTGGTCTAGTCACAAACTCTGCTCCCTCCTCAGGGTACGGATGCCCTTGAAGGCCTTGCTCACTAGTAGGCATCCCTGGGAGCTGGGTTTCTGTGAGGTGGGGGCAGTAGGGGGCCCGGACCCTCCCATTCCACCAAGTCCCAGACTAGGGCCCGGTTGGCGGTGATAGCACACACTGCCTGCTCAGTGGGGACTCCCCCGGAAGCGTGCTGAGCTCCTGGAGGTCACTCCCCCACCCTGGGCTCCTTCCTACTGTCCCTGGGTATTGTTCCAGTTCCAGGGCCTGGCTCAGAGAGTTAGGGCCTCGGAACAGACCTTCCGGGCCGGGACTGTCGCTGCGGCTGCGGCAGGAACTGCTCCTCTTGGGGCTGCAGTAATAGCTGATCAGGAGCTCCAAGCCCAACTCCTTCCTCTCTGGTGGTCCACCCCAACTACCCTGTGTCGCCTTCTTTTATTCTTTTATTCCAGAGCAGCTGGAGCATGCCCAGGAAGCTACACGGGGCATAGCCTCCTCTACCCTCCCGGCTGGGTTAATCCCTTCCCGCCTAATGTGGAGGGGACTCACCCCATCACAGGGCATAACCCCACTCCAGATTCCCTTCTGATTCCAGCTGGCTGCAATGGAACCACTGAATCAGACCTTTCCTATCCTTAAGAATAAGAATCAACATTGTGTAAAAAGGTACATGACCTGTAAACACACAGCTTGCTTCCAAGTCACTGTTGAAGGTGAATTGTTCCCTGAATTCCTTTGTGAACGATGGCCCCTGCAAAACCCGATGGACCCGTGAATCTATTTCTCTTCCCTTCTGTCAGTTTTTTACCAGGCCAAGGAGAATTCTTTGCTACAGGCTGAGGAGAATCATTTGACACAACCTGTAATCCTGGCCCAATGAGATTCTATGACAAGACTCCCATGGGGCTACGTCTACACTGGCATGATTTTGCACAAAAATTCTTTTGCGGAAGAGTTCTTGTGCAAAAACTCTTCCAGAAGAGAGCATCTACACTGGCATGTGCCTTTGCGCAATTCATGTTGCCTGACTACTCTGGCCTCTTGCGCAAGAACAGTTGTGCAAGAGGGCTTATTCCTGAGCGGGAGCATCATAGTTCTTGCGCAAGAAGCACTGATTTCATGCACTAGAATGTCAGTGTTGTGGCCAGTGTAGACAGGCAGGTGCTTTTGTGCAAGATCGCACCAATGTAGACACAGCCCCATTGACTTGTAAGGAGCCAAATTTCAACCAAGACAGTAACTTCCTACAGGCAGTGAACTTTCAGCTATGACAATGAAACAGAAAATGTGTAGTTAATGTAATTTTAATAGTGTCATATATTTACAAAAATTGACAAGAATTAGAGCTAAGCTCTTAAAATCTGTCAAATCCTAGGTGTTGTATCTCTGGCTGACCGAGGAATTAGACTGAGTAAAAGAAAGAGCTAGGAGAAAAGTTAGCCATAAACTCTCTCATTTGTGAAGTAATTTCATGTTTTATCAGTTTTTTCTAAATTATATGTTTTATGCATAGAAGTTAATAAGCATCCAGAGCCCCCTTGTCCTTTCTCTGGTGAGAAAGTGCCAAGCAAGGAAATTGGTAACCTCTATTTATTGACAGACAGCTGTATTTGGTACTAGGGTCAGAAAAGGGCGGAAAAATGAAGAAGATGAGGCAGGGAATTGTTATACAGAATCAGATAAGCTTTACAAGGGTTTGAATGAACATTACAAAGAAGTTTTAGGTGACCGAAGCCTGTCCAGCTCCTTTAGAAATTTTCAGAAATGTATCTGGATGTAATTTTAGTCCAGTCACTTCCTGCTCTCTTCTTCCACAGAGAATAAAAAAATCCCAGAATTATCTGGGCACCTTCAAGTGCAATTGGCTTCCACTTTTGTGAGGCATCAATATTGTATGTTTTTACTTATATAGTTATGAGTAAGGGCGGTGGTGTTTGTTATGGGTCAAAACGGGAGGGCAATCCAGTATTCACTCATGTCACTAAGCGTGTGTCTGGACTACATGGCTCCATCGATGGAGCCATGTAGATGAGTTTACTCAGCAAAGGGAAATGAATCACAGCTTCATTTACATCAAAATGGCCACGAGCCTGGGCCAAACAGCTGATTGTTGGCACAGCGCAGTAGACTAGATGGGGATTAACTGTGCAAGTCTTTAGTTCAGCTATACAAGAAAAATATATCACCTATTTCTGACACACATCGAGGGAAGTTTTATTTTATTTTAGTTTATCTCTCATTTAAAAAATAATTTTAACCACTTAATATATTCTCTGTAGATGCTGTTAATCCTATGCCGATGGGTCATGAAAGATTTTGAAGGTGAAACATATTGTAATTTAAACAAGAATTCCTGTTCCACATCTGATATCTGTCAGCTTCACTGTCCTTCCATGGCTCTACTTCTGTATGGGTCAAGAACCACTCTCCTCCATTAGCAACCATCTACTTACTGGGTAAACTGGACCTCAGACAGTATCTCTAATGTTAGTTTTGGATTTACAGACTGCATTTAGATCCACCTAAATGCATCCCAACTGCAGTAGATGGGCTAATCCCGTGCTCATAACCAGGATGCAGGAGAAGAAAGGTATTCAAAGGACAAAGAGGGACCTAGAAGCAGTCCTGGAAGTTGTCCTACTGGATATTAAAATACTAAATTTGATAGCCATGAAAACAGTGCAGAACAGAGTGACCAAATTGGGGCAGCTAAATCATCAAGTTTTGAAAAGGGACTGTCCTCGATTTCATTCCACCCGTATTAACACTCTCCACGTCACTCTCCAGCCTCTGTACAAAGTGGTAAGAGTGTTTGAATTGCTCCTGCAATCCTTAAAAGGTATGACTACCGAGGAAGGAATGCCCATTGCTTGTGTTAGTATGCAAACCTTTGCAATTAGCCAATAAAAAAAAGGCAGGCGTCCATTACAATTAGATACCATAGGAAGCAGTTGCTTAATCTGGCAGCCGATATAGAATGAGAAGCATGGCAATATTGGTATAATGTATAGGCAGGGTATTTTCCCAGAGCTAGGGCACTATTAAGCATTATACCCCATTCAATGGTATTGTTATGTATACGTAGAGGAGGGGAGTCTGAACTGCCCTCCCTTGACCAGAACAACGATGTCTGAATTTTCAGGCCTTGTCCTGGCCTTGTCCAAAGTACAGATCTCAAGGAAAGGAAACCCGACGCCTGCTTGCAAGTCTGGTGTGTGTAACCAAGCAGACACGACAGGGGCGGCTGTGTGAGGCAGGATTGCTTTCACAATCATAGAGAAATTGCATGGCCCAGTGAAACCATAGCAAGAAGACGAGAAACAACCTGGTATTGTCACATCCCATTTTTGATAAGCGAAAATTCCAAATACAGCCATAAAACTGTTAATTAAGCACTTAGTTTACAACATCCTGAGCAGCAGGATGTACCCCAAATATTGGCTTAACAGGTATCTTACACAATATGCAGTTGATTGAAAGATATTATTAGAATGACCAAGACTTGCTTTGCTATAAAACGGGCTTAGTTAGAAGAAGAGATGAGAGGTAAGGAGCAGGATTAGATAATAGACCCTTCACTCTGGCGATGCCATTGCAAGGTATTCTGAGGCATAGCAATCAAAGGGACCAAGACCTCCTGCCTGGTAATGTAGGGTGCATATGGGTGAAGTATAAGTGAACTGGGTTTAATTATGGTATCATAATAATCTATTAATTGCCTTTGGATTATTTGTACTGTATTAATTACTTTAGAATTTATATAAGAACGGCCGTACTGGGTCAGACCAAAGGTCCATCTAGCCCAGTAGCCTGTCTGCTGACAGTGACCAGTACCAGGTGCCCCAGAGAGGGTGGACCGAAGACAATGATCAAGCGATTTGTCTCCTGCCATCCTTCTCCAGCCTCTGACAAACAGAGGCCAGGGACACCATTTCTATCCCCTGGCTAATTGTCTTTTATGGACCTAACCTCCATGAAATTATCGAGTTTCTCTTTAAACTCTGTTATAGTTCTAGCCTTCACAGACTCCTCTGGCAAGGAGTACCACATGTTGACTACACACTGTGTGAAGAATAACTTCTTTTTATTAGTTTTAAACCTGCTACCCATTAATTTATAGTACTTAAGGATTAAATGGTATAATAACTGTTTTTAAAGCTTGTAAAATTTAAACTAAATTCACTGCTTAAAGCTTCCAATAAATAATAAAGTGGCTAAGTTACTCTGGAGTTTCATGGTTTCCCTTGGATCTAAAAATCGAACCACACACCAATGTGTATAGCAAAATAAAGGCTTTGATGGCTGTCTCTGTGTCTCTACACCTGTCAAATGGTGTCTCATGCGGCTCAAATTCAAGAGTAGGTAAGTTGGCAACCAAGCACTCTACCACAGTAGACTCAACATGATCGTAGAGGCTGTGTAGAGGAGCCTAGATGGTCAAGTTTTAAGGAGAACAACAATATCTGCTTTCCTCAAAGAACTGATCTCTAACAAAGCAAAACCCAGGCCTGTCTCAAGTCTGATGCATGTAGGCAAGGTTGGGGCTCTTATGGGCTAGAAAGTTATGGCACAGTCATGCGTATCTAGCAGAGCACAGTGTGATCATGCCAAGAAAACTGGGAGTAAACTGGTACATTTTATTTCTGATAAGAAAAAGCAGAGACTGACATAAAAAAATTGTAAGCAAGCACATACTTTTACAATATCCCAAGTAGCCGAATGTACCCATAAGGGTATAATAATAAGCATATTACATGCTACATAATTAATTGGTAGTTATTATTAGAACAACCATGTCCTGCTTTGCTATAAAATAGGCTTAGTAAGAACTGATGGGCAGTGGTGAGCAGGACTGACCCACAGGTTCTGCTCATTGTAACTGGAAGTAAAAGACCCTTCAAACCGGCCACAGCAGGGAATAGCATCCCGAAGCATAAGCGTCAAAGTGACCACAAATCTCCTGCCTCCAACTGTAGGCAGAAGACAGGTAAGCTGTTAGTGAACTAGGCTTAAATAGTATATTCTTCTTCTTCTGGTAGTAAAGTGCACCTTCTATTAATTGCTTTTGTACAGTTATGTGTTATACTGATCGTTTTTAAATTTTATGGTATTTGAGGCTGAAATTCCGTGGTAATTGCTTTTAAGGCTTGTAGAAGGTAAAGGACTATATTAACACCTTGAAGGCTTGCAATATATAAGGAGGTAGTTAAGTCTCTCTGGAATGTTCTGGTTTCCCTTGGATCTAAAATACATTGAACCACATGACAGCAATGGATCCCAGGCTTCCCTCCTGGGTTAGGGTCTTCTCATGTCTAAGCCCTACCATTTTTTATCTTTTATTTTCTCACAGCCTCAGCTACGCAGAGACTGGATTCAGGCCTATCGAAGGAGGAGCAAAAGGGTAAGTTGCATAGGGGAGCGGCTTTTCAAAGGAGTCCACAGCTCCTAGGTGCCATCACTGCTGCAGTAGGAGCAGCAGGAGTTGATAGCTCTGGACCTGTTTGAAATGCTGTGGCAGCGCTGGCCACACAGCACTCAGGACTGGTGAGGAAGGCCTAATTCCACATTCCAGACAGCGCTAAGGGCTGGCTGCCATCGGACCCGTCCCTTCTTCCCAAGGCTACGTCCCTTCTGGGCATGTGAAGTCAAGACTTTCCCTCCTTGCCCCCATGTTCCCTGTGGCTGTCGGCCCAGCTGCCTGTCATCTTTCAATGATTTTCTTTGTTTATTGCCACTAAAGTGCACAGACTGTGCTTGTGATGCAGCAGTTTCCCTGAAGAGAGCACAGTGTGTTTGTCTCCTCAGTACCAGTCTGCAGAGAAAATGCATTAAGAGTTCCAAAAACAATTGGGCAACAGCGGAAGTAGATGTCAATGCATAGAAATTAGATGTAATGAAGTGCCGAAATATAAGTGAATCTACTGAGATCAGGGAACACTCCATGATGGCAGAGACAAGGATAAAAAAGACCTTATTTAAAGTATTTCAGGAAGAAAAGAGTTTCTAAAATGTTCAAGTCTACTTGGAGCTTTTCTTCTACTCTGAGAGAGCTGAGTAAGGTCAAAAGCTAGAGTCTTCCATCAGCAGAAGCTGGCCCAATGAAAGCTGTTTCCTCACCCACATCAACCTATTGGTTCTCCTGGGAGCAATGCAGACCCAGCAGCTGTGCAAACCCTAATTTCTGGACCCAGAAGATTGAATTGGCTAGTGATATGCACATCAACATGTTACATGACACCTCCTAATACAGCACACTGCCATTGATCTGTCTGGTCAGGGGGACATTAAAATCATGTAGGTCACTGGGTGTTTGGAGGAAGGGAGTGCTGGTGAATTTAATGCTAGCGGCTAGAGGCAGGAGGTGGGGAGAAGGACGAGGCTGCATCGCTCCCCTGAATGCTGAAGCAATGTCCTGCCTGGACAGAGACGAGAGGAAGGAAGAGAGGAGAGGGGAGGAGATATACGGGAAGGAAAGAAAGAGGACAGAGGAAGGGAGGGAGGTGGACATAGTTGCAGGACACAAGAACATCCTTAGTGCTGTTTGAGCAATTTCTGGCACTGACATCCTGGGGAACTGGCCCTACCCCTCATTATTTCCACTGGTGCTTCCATAGCTCCAGGTTGCCAGTGCTCAGAAAGAATCAATAGGAGCCAGAAACATATCTGCTGGGGCTCTTAGCAAGGTGGGGGGTCAGATCTGAGCCTCTAGAAGAGCAGGGGGGATTCAGAAGGAACGGGTAGGGCTGAGAATTAGCCTTCTCTTGCCAATCCTGAGTATTACCAGTGGCTCCAGTAATAATTTAATGTTCCTAGGTTCGAGCCACAGCAGCTGCCCCTTTTGCCCCTGATAATCAAGCAGCTCCAAGCAGGCTCCTGTTTCCTGTCTCTCTTCCCTCCTTCTTATCTTCCCCCTTCCTCTCTTTTCTGTTCCTCTCTGCCTCCCGTCTTCAAAGGACTGCCAATCATGCAGTTAATGTTTGCTAGACAGAAAACTATATTTTGCACCACCTGACGGAAAGGAATTTTTTAACTGTCTTGTACTGAAATTCTCCAGGAATGTTTGTGGAGCTGGATGAATAATACTCATTCTTTTTAATCAATTGCAGCACAAACTTTGTGAATGTGCAATGGTTCAAAATGATATGTCAACAGATCTACATGACCCAATCACCAGCCACACATTAATAGGGACTGTACATCTCCTCTCTAAATTGGGGTCTTTTCTCTCCAGCAACATTGAGTTCCCAGCCAACCTTCAGCCATGAAGATTCTTTACTTTCTCTTAGGTGTCCTCCTCCTGGTGACGCAAAGCTCTGCTGGTAAGAGCATAATGAAATGGAGGAACAATACAGAGAAACGTTTCTGAGTCTGTTCTAAGACTTTAGAACGTTGTATCATATTCTCCCAACTTTTTTTTCTAAATCATAGCATGCATATTAACAGAAACTTGATTTGACTCTTTTCCCTATGCAGGATTTAGGATTCTAACATATGAGAACGCTGCATGTATGGGTGATAAAGGTTATTGCAAAAAAAATTGTGTCCACCCGTGGGTAGAGGCTGGAAAATGCAGTCATTCTAGGAAGTGCTGTAAGTTGAAGGAGGTAAGTTTGGGATTCCACACATGATACTGTACATCATATTTACAGCAACTTAAATACCTAATATACTGGGGGGTTATTATACACCCAAGACCCATGTTCAGATGTCAGGCACATTTACTTTGGAAGCCAGGTGTGCAGCCAGTTTGCTGCAGGCAGGAAAACAAAAGGAAATTTCACAGGTTTCCAGCATCACTTTTTATTTGGTGCTAAGAAAAGATCAGAAATGGGAGTAAAGAGGTAGAAGATGATGGGGAAGAAAATTTAAATTTCCTGAAACGCAACCACACTGCAAATGCGCATCAAAAAAGTGATGTGCTTTTGCACAAGAGAGTGTCCAGACTGCATGGATGCTCTTTCAAAAGACAGCGCTGATAGCTATCCACAGAATGGCCACCAGGGCACCTGTGCTTTTCTTCGATAGAGGTCTTTACACAAAAAAAGGGAGATCCCCGTCTATATACTTCTTTTTCTGCAAGAGGTCTTGCGCAAAAGGCTTATTCCTCACAGAAAGAGGAATAACTATTGAACAAAAAAACCCTCTGTTCTACTGATTTACTGTAAATTTACTTGCACAAAAATGCTCTTGCAGTGCGGACGCTCCGCGACTTTTCGTGGTAAAATACATGTTTTTGCACAAAAACTCTGCAGTGTAGAAATAGCCTTACTGCCAAAGCTTCCCAGGTCCAGTTGTGGTCTTCATTTTCTCTCAGCAGTTGGACCTTCATTGAAATGTGAATGGAGGCATTCCATAGTCTTCAAAGGATTTTCAGTCATGCTGTTGATGTTTGCTCCGTGAAAATATACATATTGCAACTACTTACGGAAAGGAATTTTTTAACTGTCGTTTCCTGAAATTCCCCAGGAATGTTTATGGAGCTGACGGAATAATAATTGTTATTATTAACCAATTGCAGCACAAACTTAGTAAATGTGCAATGTTTCAAAATGAAATGTCAAGAGATCTACATGGCACAACTCCCAGCTGCACATTAAAAGGGACTCTCCATCTCCTCTCTAACTTGGGATATTTTCTCTTCAGCAGTGTTGAGTTCCCACAAACTTTCAGCCATGAAGATTCTCTGCCTTCTCTTTGCTGTCTTCATCCTGGTGCCACAAAGCTCTGCTGGTAAGTGCATAATGAAATGAAGGGACAGTCAGAGAAACATTTGTGAGTCTGTTGTAAAATTTTAGAACATTGCATCATATTTCCCCAACTTCTTTTCAAACAGTAGCATAGCTTTTTGCAGGGAGTTGATTTGACTATTCTCTGTGTGCAGGATTCCAGCCACAATTCATTGGAGATAAAGTATGTCTGGATCTTGGGGGTTGGTGTTCCGTAGAATGTGTACCCCCTACTATATGGATGGGATATTGCGACTATAACACTAAGTGCTGTGTAAAGAACGTGGTAAGTTCAGGATTCCACACATGACACTGTACATCATTTTTACTGCAACTTAAATATCTAATTTCCTAGGGGGTTATTAATCACCCAGGGTATGTGTACACTACCCCGCTAGTTCGAACTAGCAGGGTAAACTAGGCATACTGCACTTGCAAATGAAGCCCGGGATTTGAATTTCCCGGGCTTCATTTGCATAAGCAGGGAGCCGCCATTTTTCAAATCCCGGGCTTCATTTGCAATTGTGGTATGCCTACATTACCCTCCTATTTCGTACTAGGAGGGTAATGTAGACATACCCCCAGGTACTTCATTGGTTGTGGCTGTCACTTTACGATTGAGACTCTGCTTTCTTTACTGGAGAGTTAGATGTATAAGGAGGGGATACCCATGTTCAGATGTCAGGCACATTTACTGTGGGAGCCAGGTGGGCAGCCAGTTCTTGTTTTTTTATAGAACTGACTGTGTCCATTAAAAGTTTGTAGCAGCATGTTGCAGTCTGGAAAATAAATCCCCTGCTCTGGCATTAGCCAGAGGTATCTGCACTCACCGTTCAGTAGTGGGGAAATTCCTACTCCACAATGCATTTGAAATGAAATTTTCTCTTGTTCTTGTTTTAGTGTATGTAAAGCCAGAGTGTGAAAGTTTTTCTTTTTTGTAGCTTGAACAGTGAGCGTTATCAGCAGAGATTGTGAATGCAGGATGTCTGGAAATCTGGCAGAGGACGCCTGGCTTCTAACACCATTGGACACTTTTCTTCTGGGCTGCAAAGAATTTCGCACACCTAAAAATTCACAAGGGAGACCTTGAGTCACCTCTAATAGCTTCTTCTTCTTTTAATAAAAGTAGCAGGTTGTAGCCCAAATGTGTGTGTGTGAGAGTGCTTTGACTGATTGACAGCCCTTGGCAGTGCTCAAGAGCAGGCTTGTCCTCTCTCTGCTCCCCTCGCCTCCCAAACCTCCCCATCATGAGGGCCCCTTTTTTCTACATGATCCTCCAAACAGGGACGTGTGTCAGCAAGTCAGGATCCAGCGCAGGAATCAGAATGGCAGCCCAAATCCCAAATTCTTCAGGCAAACTTCCAGTGTTGGCCACGTGCTTCAGGGCATAGGGCTGGTGGTGAGGACATGTAGTCGTCATGGCAGAGCCTTCGGAATCTGAGACGGGGGCAATCGGTGGGGGGACATATGAGAGTCAATGTATGGAGGATTACGTGGGCTCAGAGTAAGGTGGGGGTCTGCTGTGGGGGACTTTTCTCCTCCATCCTCACCTCCCCTTTACTGGCGAGGAACTTCTATTTCCCCTCAGCCCTCCGCAGCCAGCACTGGCCTTTTCTCTCCCCTCTGGCCACCTGTGTCTGGCAGCGGTTCTCTCTCTCCCCCTGAACCTCCCGGCTGGGTGACAGTGCCACTCTCCCTGTCCTCCAATAACTCCTGCCAGGAGGGGCCTTCTCTCCACTTCCCCAGGACTCCCCAGGCTGACAGAGCCCTTCTCTCCGTGTCCAGCCCAACAGTCTCAGCAGGCCCCAGTTCCTATAGAGCACACAAAACCCCCAGCCCACACTCACAATAGCCGCCATCCTAGGAAGTCATCCTGTCATTTTTAAAGATTTGCAATGTCTCTGCAATGACCCTGCAGCATATGAACAGGAAACATTTTTAAAAAAACCCCAGTCGCTTATGTAACTCTCCTGCCGGTAGCAGTCTGCAGCCAGAAGGGCCGGCTTCACTGTCTAGGGAAGTTCTTTCTAAAACAGCTCAAGCCCTCACTCAGTAAGCTGGGAAAATTCCAACCTAAGCAAAGTACGATCACTAAAGTTTGCTCTTGCAGGCTTTAATCTCAAATCTGATTCCCTTCTATTAGGGTCAATACGGCCTCTCTGGCCGAGTCACCACATTAATTCGCCCTCATTAGGGTATAAATGGCTGTCAGACACAGTCACAAATCTGGTCCTCCCCTAGTAGGGTGTATATAGCCTCTCGGACCTAGTCACACATCTGATCCCCCTATCAGGGTATATACAGCCTCTCTGGCCTAGTCATAAATCAGGTCCCCCCTAGGGTATATATGGCTCTCTAGCCTAGTCACAAATCTGGTGCTCCTATTAAGGTATAGACAGCCTCTCTGGCCTAGTCACAAACCTGGTCCCTATTAGGGTATATATGGCTTCTCTGGTCTAGTCACAAACTCTGCTCCCTCCTCAGGGTACGGATGCCCTTGAAAGCCTTGCTCACTAGTAGGCATCCCTGGGAGCTGGGTTTCTGTGAGGTGGGGGCAGTAGTGGGCCCAGATCCTCCCATTCCTAGGTGCACTATCACCTAGGTCCCGGTTGGCGGTGATAGCGTACAATGCCTGCTCAGTGGGGACTCCCCCAGAAGCATGCTGAGCTCCTGGAGGTCACTCCCCCATCCTGGGCTCCTTCCTACTGTCCCTGGGTATTGTTCCAGTTTCAGAGCCTGGCTCAGAGAGTTAGGGCCTCGGAACAGACCTTCCGGGCCGGGACTGTCGCTGCGGCTGTGGCAGGGACTGCTCCTCCTGGGGCTGCGGTAATAGCTGATCAGGAGCTCCAAGCCCAACTCCTTCCCCTCTGGTGGTCCACCCCAACTGCCCTGTGTCACCTTCTTTTATTCCAGAGCAGCTGGAGCATGCCCAGGAAGCTACACAGGGCATAGCCTCCTCTACCCTCCCGGTTGGGTTAATCCCTTCCCGCCTAATGCGTAGGGGACTCACCCCATCACAGGGCATAACCCCACCCCGGATTCCTTTCTGATTCCAGCTGGCTGAAATGGAACCACTGAATCAGACCCTTTCCTATCCTTAAAAATAAGAATCAACATTGTGTAAAAAGGTACATGACCTGTAAACACACAGTTTGCTTCCAAGTCACTGTTGAAGGTGAATTGTTCCCTGAATTCCTTTGTGAACCATGGCCCCTGCAAAACCCGATGGCCCCGTGAATCTATTTCTCTTCCCTTCTGTCAGTTTTTTACCAGGACGAGGAGAATTCTTTGCTATAGGCTGAAGAGAATCATTTGACACAACCTGTAATCCTGGCCCAATGAGATTCTATGACAAGACTCCCATGGGGCTACATCTACACTGGCATGATTTTGCACAAAAATTCTTTTGCAAAAACTCTGCCAGAAGAGAGCATCAGAAGAGAGAATGTTAGTGTTTTTGCAGAAGAACACACAGCCCCATTGACTTCTAAGGAGCCAAATTTCAACCAAGACAGTAACTTCCTACAGGCAGTGAACTTTCAGCTATGACAATGAAACAGAAAATTTGTAGTTAATTTTAATAGTGTCATATATTTACAAAAATTGACAAGAATTTAGAGCTAAGCTCTTAAAATCTGTCAAATCCTAGGTGTTGTATCTCTGGCTGACAGAGGAATTAGACTGAGTAAAAGAAAGTGCTAGGAGAAGAGTTAGCAATAAACTCTCTCATTTGTGAAGTAATTTCAGCTTTTATCAGTTTTTTCTAAATTATTTGCTTAATACCTAGAAGTTAATAAGCATCCAGAGCCCCCTTGTCCTTTCTCTGGTGAGAAAGTGCCAAGCAAGGAAATTGGCAACCTCTGTTTATTGACAGACAGCTGTATTTGGTACTAGGGTCAGAAAAGGGAGGAAAAATGAAGAAAATGAGGCAGGGAATTGTTATACAGAATCAGCGAAGCTTTACAAGGATTTGAATGAATATTACAAAGAAGTTTTAGGTGACCGAAGCCTGTCCAGCTCCTTTAGAAATTTTCAGAAATGTATCTGGATGTAATTTTAGTCCAGTCACTTCCTGCTCTCTTCTTACACAGAGAATAAAACAAATCCCAGAATTATCTGGGCACCTTCAAGTGCCATTGGCTTCCACTTTTGTGAGGCATCAATATTGTATGTTTTTACTTATCTAGTTATGAGTAAGGGTGGTGGTGTTTGTTATGGGGCAAAACGGGAGGGCAATCCAGTATTCACTCATGTCACTAAGGGTGTGTCTGGATGAGTTTACTCAGCAAAGGGAAATGAAGCGGTGATTTAAATAATTACAGCTTCATTTACATCAAAATGGCCACCAGCCTGGGCCAAACACCTGATTGTTGGCACAGCGCGGTAGTCTAGATGGGGATTAACTGTGGAAGTCTTCAGTTCAGCTATACAAGAAAAATATATCACCTATTTCTGACACATATCGAGGGAAATTTTATTTTATTTTATTTTATTTTATCTCTCATTTAAAAAATAATTTTAACCACTTAATATATTCTCTGTAGATGCTGTTAATCCTATGCCGATGGGTCATGAAAGATTTTGAAGGTGAAACATATTGTAATTTAAACAAGAATTCCTGTTCCACATCTGATATCTGTCAGCTTCACTGTCCTTCCATGGCTCTACTTCTGTATGGGTCAAGAACCACTCTCCTCCATTAGCAACCATCTACTTACTGGGTAAACTGGACCTCAGACAGTATCTCTAATCATAGAATCATAGAATCATAGAATAATCATAGAATCATAGAATCATAGAATAATAGGACTGGAAGGGACCTCGAGAGGTCATCGAGTCCAGCCCCCCGCCCTCAAGGCAGGACCAAGCTCCACCTACACCATCCCTGACAGATGTCTATCTAACCTGTTCTTAAATATCTCCAGAGAGGGAGATTCCACCACCTCCCTTGGCAATTTATTCCAATATTTGACCACCCTGACAGTTAGGAATTTTTTCCTAATGTCCAATCTAAACCTCCCCTGCTGCACTTTAAGCCCATTACTCCTTGTCCTGTCCTCAGAAACCAAGAGGAACAAATTTTCGCCTTCCTCCTTGTGACACCCTTTTAGATATTTGAAAACCGCTATCATGTCCCCCCTTAATCTTCTTTTTTCCAAACTAAACAAGCCCAGTTCATGAAGCCTGGCTTCATAGGTCATGTTCTCTAGACCTTTAATCATTCTTGTTGCTCTTCTCTGTACCCTTTCCAATTTCTCCACATCTTTCTTGAAATGTGGCGCCCAGAACTGGACACAGTACTCCAGCTGAGGCCTAACTAGTGCAGAGTAGAGCGGCAGAATGACTTCACGAGTTTTGCTTACAACACACCTGTTGATACAACCTAGAATCATATTTGCTTTTTTTGCAACAGCATCACACTGTTGACTCATATTCAACTTGTGGTCCACTATGACCCCTAGATCCCTTTCTGCCATGCTCCTTCCTAGACAGTCGCTTCCCATCTTGTATGTATGGAACTGATTGTTCCTTCCTAAGTGGAGCACTTTGCATTTCTCTTTATTAAACCTCATCCTGTTTACCTCTGACCATTTCTCTAACTTGCTAAGATCATTTTGAATTATGTCCCTATCCTCCAAAGAAGTCGCAACCCCACCCAGTTTGGTATCATCTGCAAACTTAATAAGAGTACTCTCTATCCCAATATCTACATCATTGATGAAGATATTGAATAGTACGGGTCCCAAAACAGACCCTTGAGGAACTCCACTTGTTATCCCTTTCCAGCAGGATTTAGAACCGTTAACAACAACTCTCTGACTACGGTTATCCAGCCAATTATGCACCCACCTTATCGTGGCCCTATCTAAGTTATATTTGCCTAGTTTATCAATAAGAATATCATGCGAGACCGTATCAAATGCCTTACTAAAGTCTAGGTATATGACATCCACCGCTTCTCCCTTATCCACAAGGCTCGTTATCTTATCAAAGAAAGCTATCAGATTAGTTTGGCATGACTTGTTCTTCACAAACCCATGCTGGCTATTCCCTATCACTTTATTACTTTCCAAGTGTTTGCATACGATTTCCTTAATTACCTGCTCCATTATCTTCCCTGGGACAGACGTTAAACTGACCGGTCTATAATTTCCTGGGTTGTTCTTATTCCCCTTTTTATAGATGGGCACAATATTTGCCCTTTTCCAGTCTTCTGGAATCTCCCCTGTCTGCCATGATTTTTCAAAGATCATAGCTAAAGGCTCAGATACCTCCTCTATCAGCTCCTTGAGTATCCTGGGATGCATTTCATCAGGACCTGGTGACTTGCTGACATCTAACTTTCCTAAGTGATTTTTAACTTGTTCTTTGTGTATCCTATCTTCTAAACTTACCCTCTCTCTGCTTGTATTCACTACGTTAGGCACACCTCCAGACTTCTCGGTGAAGACCGAAACAAAGAAGTCATTGAGCATCTCCGCCATTTCCAAGTTCCCTGTTACTGCTTCTCCCTCCTCACTAAGCAGTGGGCCTACCCTGTCCTTAGTCTTCCTCTTCCTTTTAATGTATTTATAAAAGGTCTTCTTGTTTCCCTTTATGCCTGTAGCTAGTTTGATCTCATTTTGTGCCTTTGCCTTTCTAATCTTGCCCCTGCATTCCCGTGTTGCTTGCCTATATTCATCCTTTGTTAGTTGTCCTAGTTTCCATTTTTTATGAGACTCCTTTTTTATTTTGAGATTGTGCAAGATCTCCTTGTTAAGCCAAGCTGGTCTTTTGCCATATTTTCTATCTTTCCTACACAGCGGAATTGTTTGCTTTTGGGCCCTTAACAACGTCCCTTTGAAATACTTCCAACTCTCCTCAGTTGTTTTTCCCTTCAGTCTTGCTTCCCATGGGACCTTACCTACAAGTTCTCTGAGCTTATCAAAATCTGCCTTCCTGAAATCCATAACCTCAATTGTGCTGGTCTCCCTTCTACCTTTCCTTAAGATCATGAACTCTATTATTTCGTGATCACTGTCCCCTATACTGTCTTCCACTTTCAAGTTCTCAACTAGTTCCTCCCTATTTGTTAAAACCAAATCCAGAACAGCTTCTCCTCTGGTAGCTTTTTCAACCTTCTGAAACAGAAAGTTGTCTCCAATGCAGTCCAGAAACTTATTGGATAGCCTGTGCCTCGCTGTGTTAGTTTCCCAACATATGTCTGGATAGTTGAAGTCCCCCATCACCACCAAATCTTGGGCTTTGGATAGTTTTGTTAATTGTTTAAAAAAGGCCTCATCCATCTCTTCCACCTGGCTAGGTGGCCTGTAGTAGACTCCTAGCATGATATCACCCTCGTTTTTTACCCCTTTTAGCTTAACCCAGAGACTCTCTACACAGCTATCTCCTACGTTCATCTCCACTTCAGTCCAAGTGTGTACAAGGCAACCCCTCCTCCCTTTTTTCCCTGTCTGTCCTTCCTGAGCAAGCCGTACCCTTCCATACCAACATTCCAATCATGCGTCCCATCCCACCAGGTTTCTGTAATACCAATGATATCATAGTTGTATTTATTGGTTAGCAATTCCAGTTCTTCCTGCTTATTACCCATACTTCTCGCATTTGTATATAGGCATCTAAGATACTGATTTGATCTTGCCTCCCTGTTGTGCCCTGACCCTCCTTTCTCCTTGCCATTATAGGCCGTAGTCCCCCCCATTTCCAACCCATCTCCCAGTCCCGCACATTCAGCACTTACCTGTGGGCTTTGCTCACCTGCCCCCGACAAACCTAGTTTAAAGCCCTCCTCACAAGGTTAGCCAGTCTGTGTCCAAACAAGGCCTTCCCGCTCCTGGAAAGGTGAACTCCATCTCCGCCAAGCAGTCCTTCCTGGAAGAGCACCCCGTGATCAAGGAAGCCGAATCCCTCCTGGCGACACCATCGTCGCAGCCAGGCATTCACCTCCAGGATGCACCTCTCTCTGCCCGGGCCCCTACCTTTGACAGGAAGGATAGAAGAGAATACCACCTGCGCTCCAAACTCCTTCACCCGTACTCCCAAAGCCCTGTAGTCACACTTGATCCGCTCAGTGTCACACCTGGCAGTATCATTTGTGCCCACGTGGATGAGTAGCATGGGGTAGTAGTCAGAGGGCCGGATAATCCTCGACAATGCCTCCGTAACATCTCGGATACGGGCCCCTGGCAGACAGCATACCTCTCGAGATGAGCTGTCAGGGCGACAGATGGGTGCCTCCGTTCCCCTCAGAAGAGAGTCTCCAACCACCACTACTCTACGTTTCCTCCTCGCAGTGGTGGCAGGAGACTGCTCAACCTTGGTGGTGCAAGGCCTGGTCTCCTCCACCGTGGGGAGTGACTCCTTGTCTCCTGCTGAAAGTAAAGTGTAACGGTTATGTAACAACACAGTGGGAGGGTTAGGAGCAGGGGTGGAACACTGCCTGCTGCCGGAAGTAACCAGCTGCCATTGCTCACCCTGCACCACTGCCTCCTCCATAAGTGGCTGGTCAACAGTCCCACATCCTAGGACAGTGACCTCCGTGGACTCCACAGGAATACTGTCCAGGAATTCCTCATGGCTTCGAATGCTCCTCAGCCTGGCCACCTCCTCCTGTAGCTCTCCCACCTGCTGCCTGAGAGATTCCACCAGCAGGCACCTTTCACAACGGTTGTCTCCCCCAGCCTGGAGATCAACTAATCAACTAATGTTAGTTTTGGATTTACAGACTGCATTTAGATCCACCTAAATGCATTCCAACTGCAGTAGATGGGCTAATCCCGTGCTCATCCCCTGGATGCAGGAGAAGAAAGGTATTCAAAGGACAAATAGGGACCTAGAAACAGTCCTGGAAGTTGCCCGACTGGGTATTAAAATACTGAATTTGATAGCCATGAAAACAGTGCAAAACAGAGTGACCAAATTGGGGCCGCTAAATCATCAAGTTTTGAAAGGGGACAGTGCTGGATTTCATTCCACCCTTATTAACACAGAACACATCACCCTCCAGCCTCTGTACAAGGTGGTAGGAGTGTTGAAATTACTCCTGCAGACTTTGAAACATATGACTACGTAGGCAGGAATGGCAATCACTTGTGATATTATGCCAAGCTTTGCAATTAGCCAATAAAAAAAAGGCAGGCATCCATTACAATTAGAAACCATAGGAAGCAGTTGCTTAATCTGGCACCTGGTATAGAATGAGAAGCAGGGCAAGATTGGTATAATGTATTGGCAGGGTATTTTCCCAGAGCTAGGGCACTATTAAGCATTATACCCCATTCAATTGTACTGTTATGTATACGTAGAGGAGGGGAGTCTGAACTGCCCTCCCTTGACCAGAACAACGATGTCTGAATTTTCAGGCCTTCTCCTGGCCTTGTCCAAAGTACAGATCTCAAGGAAAGGAAACCCGATGCCTGCTTGCAAGTCTGGTGTGTGTAACCAAGCAGACACGACAGGGGCGGCTGTGTGAGGCAGGATTGCTTTCACAATCATAGAGAAATTGCATGGCCCAGTGAAACCATAGCAAGAAGACGAGAAACAACCTGGTATTGTCACATCCCATTTTTGATAAGCGAAAATTCCAAATACAGCCATAAAACTGTTAATTAAGCACTTAGTTTACAACATCCTGAGCAGCGGGATGTACCCCAAATATTGGCTTAATAGGTATCTTACACAATATGCAGTTGATTGAAAGATATTATTAGAATGACCAAGACTTGATTTGCTATAAAATGGGCTTAGTTAGAAGAACAGATGTGAGGTAAGGAGCAGGATTAGATAATAGACCCTTCACTCTGGCGATGCCGTTGCAAGGCATTCCGAGGCGTAGGAATCAAATGGACCAAGACCTCCTGCCTGGTAATGTAGGGTGCATATGGGTGAAGTATAAGTGAATTGGGTTGAATTATGGTATCATAATAATCTATTAATTGCCTTTGGATTATTTGTACTGTATTAATTACTTTAGAATTCATATAAGAACGGCCGTACTGGGTCAGACCAAAGGTCCATCTAGCCCAGTAGCCTGTCTGCTGAGAGTGACCAGTACCAGGTGCCCCAGAAAGGGTAGACCGAAGACAATGATCAAGCGATTTGTCTCCTGCCATCCTTCTCCAGCCTCTGACAAACAGAGGCCAGGGACACCATTTCTATCCCCTGGCTAATTGTCTTTTATGGACCTAACCTCCATGAAATTATCGAGTTTCTCTTTAAACTCTGTTATAGTTCTAGCCTTCACAGCCTCCTCTGGCAAGGAGTACCACATGTTGACTACACACTGTGTGAAGAATAACTTCTTTTTATTAGTTTTAAACCTGCTACCCATTAATTTATAGTATTTAAGGATTAAATGGTATAATAACTGTTTTTAAAGCTTGTAAAATTTAAACTAAATTCACTGCTTAAAGCTTCCAATAAATAATAAAGTGGCTAAGTTACTCTGGAGTTTCATGGTTTCCCTTGGATCTAAAAATCGAACCACACACCAATATGTATAGCAAGATAAAGGCTTTGATGGCTGTCTCTGTGTCTCTACACCTGTCAAATGGTGTCTCATGCGGCTCAAATTCAAGAGTAGGTAAGTTGGCAACCAAGCACTCTCCCACAGTAGACTCAACATGATCGAAGAGGTTGTGTAGAGGAGCCTAGATGGTCAGGTTTTAAGGAGAACAACAATATCTGCTTTCCTCAAAGAACTGATCTCTAACAAAGCAAAACCCAGGCCTGTCTCAAGTCTGATGCATGTAGGCAAGGTTGGGGCTCTTATGGGCTAGAAAGTTATGGCACAGTCATGCGTATCTAGCAGAGCACAGTGTGATCATGCCAAGAAAACTGGGAGTAAACTGGTACATTTTATTTCTGATAAGCAAAAAGCAGAGACTGACATAAAAAAATTGTAAGCAAGCACATACTTTTGCAATATCCCAAGTAGCCGAATGTACCCATAAGGGTATAATAATAAGCATATTACACGCTACATAATTAATTGGTAGTTATTATTAGAACAACCATGTCCTGCTTTGCTATAAAATGGGCTTAGTAAGAACTGATGGGCAGTGGTGAGCAGGACTGACCCACAGGTTCTGCTCATTGTAACTAGAAGTAAAAGACCCTTCAAACCGGCCACAGCAGGGAATAGCATCCCGAAGCATAAGCGTCAAAGTGACCACAAATCTCCTGACTCCAACTGTAGGCAGAAGACAGGTAAGCTGTTAGTGAACTAGGCTTAAATAGTATATTCTTCTTCTTCTTGTAGTAAACTGCATCTTCTATTAATTGCTTTTGTACAGTTATGTGTTATACTGATCGTTTTTAAATTTTATGGTATTTGAGGCTGAAAGTCCGTGGTAATTGCTTTTAAGGCTTGTAGAAGGTAAAGAACTATATTAACACCTTGAAGGCTTGCCATATATAAGGAGGTAGTTAAGTCTCTCTGGAATGTTCTGGTTTCCCTTTCATCTAAAATACATTGAACCACATGACAGCAATGGATCCCAGGCTTCCCTCCTGGGTTAGGGTCTTCTCATGTCTCAATCCTACCGTTTTTTATCTTTTATTTTCTCACAGCCTCAGCTAGGCAGAGACTGGATTCAGACCTATCGAAGGAGGAGCAAAAGGGGAAGTTGCATAGGGGAGCGGCTTTTCAAAGGAGTCCACAGCTCCTAGGTGCTATCACTGCTGCAGTAGGAGCAGCAGGAGTTGATAGCTCTGGACCTGTTTGAAATGCTGTGGCAGCGCTGGCCACACAGCACTCAGGACTGGTGAGGAAGGCCTAATTCCACATTCCAGACAGCGCTAAGGGCTGACTGCCATCGGACCCGTCCCTTCTTCCCAAGGCTACGTCCCTTCTGGGCATGTGAAGTCAAGACTTTCCCTCCTTGCCCCCATGTTCCCTGTGGCTGTCGGCCCAGCTGCCTGTCATCTTTCAATGATTTTCTTTGTTTATTGCCACTAAAGTGCACAGACTGTGCTTGTGATGCAGCAGTTTCCCTGAAGAGAGCACAGTGTGTTTGTCTCCTCAGTACCAGTCTGCAGAGAAAGTGCATTAAGAGTTCCAAAAACAATTGGGCAACAGCGGAAGTAGATGTCAATGCATAGAAATTAGATGTAATGAAGTGCCGAAATATAAGTGAATCTACTGAGATCAGGGAACACTCCATGATGGCAGAGACAAGGATAACAAAAAGCTTCTAAAATGTTCAAGTCTACTTGGAGCTTTTCGTCAACTCTGAGAGAGCTGAGTAAGATCAAAAGCTAGAGTCTTCCATCAGCAGAAACTGGCCCAATGAAAGCTGTTTCCTCACCCACATCAACCTATTGGTTCTCCTGGGAGCAATGCAGACCCAGCAGCTGTGCAAACCCTAATTTCTGGACCCAGAAGATTGAATTGGCTAGTGATATGCACATAAACATGTTACATGACACCTCCTAATACAGCACACTGCCATTGATCTGTCTGGTCAGGGGGACATTAAAATCATGTAGGTCACTGGGTGTTTGGAGGAAGGGCGTGCTGGTGAATTTAATGCTAGCGGCTAGAGGCAGGAGGTGGGGAGAAGGACGGGGCTGCATCGCTCCCCTGAATGCTGAAGCAATGTCCTGCCTGGACAGAGACGAGAGGAAGGAAGAGAGGAGAGGGGAGGAGATATACGGGAAGGAAAGAAAGAGGACAGAGGAAGGGAGGGAGGTGGACATAGTTGCAGGACACAAGAACATCCTTAGTGCTGTTTGAGCAATTTCTGGCACTGACATCCTGGGGAACTGGCCCTACCTCTCATTATTTCCACTGGTGCTTCCATAGCTCCAGGTTGCCAGTGCTCAGAAAGAATCAATAGGAGCCAGAAACATATCTGCTGGGGCTCTTAGTAAGGTGGGGGGTCAGATCTGAGCCTCTAGAAGAGCAGGGGGGATTCAGAAGGAACGGGCAGGGCTGAGAATTAGCCTTCTCTTGCCAATCCTGAGTATTACCAGTGGCTCCAGTAATAATTTAATGTTCCTAGGTTCGAGCCACAGCAGCTGCCCCTTTTGACCCTGATAATCAAGTAGCTCCAAGCAGGCTCCTGTTTCCTGTCTCTCTTCCCTCCTTCTTACCTTCCCCCATCCTCTCTTTCCTGTTCCTCTCTGCCTCCTGTCTTCAAAGGACTGCCAATCATGCAGTTGATGTTTGCTAGACAGAAAACTATATTTTGCACCAGCTGACGGAAAGGAATATTTTAACTGTCTTGTACTGAAATTCGCCAGGAATGTTTGTGGAGCTGGATGAATAATACTCATTCTTTTTAATCAATTGCAGCACAAACTTTGTGAATGTGCAATGGTTCAAAATGATATGTCAACAGATCTACATGACTCAATCACCAGCCACACATTAATAGGGACTGTACATCTCCTCTCTAACTTGGGGTCTTTTCTCTCCAGCAACATTGAGTTCCCAGCCAATTGTGTCCACCCGTGGGTAGAGGCTGGAAAATGCAGTCATTCTAGGAAGTGCTGTAAGTTGAAGTAGGTTAGTTCGGGATTCCACACATGATACTGTACATCATATTTACAGCAACTTAAATACCTAATATACTGGGGGGTTATTATACACCCAAGACCCATGTTCAGATGTCAGGCACATTTACTTTGGAAGCCAGGTGTGCAGCCAGTTTGCTGCAGGCAGGAAAACAAAAGGAAATTTCACAGGTTTCCAGCATCACTTTTTATTTGGTGCTAAGAAAAGATCAGAAATGGGAGTAAAGAGGTAGAAGATGATGGGGAAGAAAATTTAAATTTCCTGAAACGCATGTAAAGTATTCATTAAATATTGTACAAAATAAATAAACATATGCACACGCTTAGGCTATGTCCAAACTGCAGGGTTATTGCGCCAGAACGCAACCACACTGCAAATGCGCATCAAAAAAGTGATGTGCTTTTGCACAAGAGAGTGTCCAGACTGCATGGATGCTCTCTCAAAAGACAGCGCTGATAGCTATGCACAGAATGGCCACCAGGGCACCTGTGCTTTTCTTCGATAGAGGTTTTTACACAAAAAAAGGGAGATCCCCGTCTATACACATCTTTTTCTTCAAGAGGTCTTGCACAAAAGGCTTATTCCTCACAGAAAGAGGAATAACTATTGAACAAAAAAACCCTCTGTTCTACTGATTTACTGTAAATTTACTTGCACAAAAATGCTCTTGCAGTGCGGACGCTCCGCGACTTTTTGTGATAAAATACATGTTTTTGCACAAAAACTCTGCAGTGTAGAAATAGCCTTACTGCCAAAGCTTCCCAGGTCCAGTTGTGGTCTTCATTTTCTCTCAGCAGTTGGACCTTCATTGAAATGTGAATGGAGGCATTCCATAGTCTTCAAAGGATTTTCAGTCATGCTGTTGATGTTTGCTCCGTGAAAATATACATATTGCAACTACTTACGGAAAGGAATTTTTTAACTGTCGTTTCCTGAAATTCCCCAGGAATGTTTATGAAGCTGACGGAATAATAATTGTTATTATTAACCAATTGCAGCACAAACTTAGTAAATGTGCAATGTTTCAAAATAAAATGTCAAGAGATCTACATGGCACAACACCCAGCTGCACATTAAAAGGGACTCTCCATCTCCTCTCTAACTTGGGATATTTTCTCTTCAGCAGTGTTGAGTTCCCGCAAACTTTCAGCCATGAAGATTCTCTGCCTTCTCTTTGCTGTCTTCCTCCTGGTGCCACAAAGCTCTGCTGGTAAGTGCAAAATAAAATGAAGGGACAGTCAGAGAAACATTTGTGAGTCTGTTGTAAAATTTTAGAACATTGCATCACATTTCCCCAACTTCTTTTCAAACCGTAGCATAGCTTTTCGCAGGGAGTTGATTTGACTATTCTCTGTGTGCAGGATTCCAGCCACAATTCATTGGAGATAAAGTATGTCTGGATCTTGGGGGTTGGTGTTCCTTAGAATGTCTACCCCCTACTATATGGACGGGATATTGCAACAATAACAATAAGTGCTGTGTAAAGAACGTGGTAAGTTCAGGATTCCACACATGACACTGTACACCATTTTTACTGCAACTTAAATATCCAATTTCCTAGGGGGTTATTAATCACCCAGGGTATGTCTACACTACCCCGCTAGTTCGAACTAGCAGGGTAATGTAGGCATACCGCACTTGCAAATGAAGCCTGGGATTTGAATTTCCCGGGCTTCATTTGCATAAGCTGGGAGCCGCCATTTTTCAAATCCCGGGCTTCATCTGCAATTGAGGTATGCCTACATTACCCTCCTAGTTCGAACTAGGAGGGTAGTGTAGACATACCCCCAGGTACTTCATTGGTTGTGGCTGTCACTTTACGAATTAGACTCTGCTTTCTTTACTGGAGAGTTAGATGTATAAGGAGGGGATACCCATGTTCAGATGTCAGGCACATTTACTGTGGGAGCCAGGTGGGCAGCCAGTTCTTGTTTTTTGATAGAACTGACTGTGTCCTTTAAAAGTTTGTAGCAGCATGTTGCAGTCTGGAAAATAAATCCCCTGCTCTGGCATTAGCCAGAGGTATCTGCACTCACCGTTCTGTAGTGGGGAAATTCCTACTCCACAATGCATTTGAAATGAAATTTTCTCTTGTTCTTGTTTTAGTGTATGTAAAGCCAGAGTGTGAAAGTTTTTCTTTTTTGTAGCTTGAACAGTGAGCGTTATCAGCAGAGATTGTGAATGCAGGATGTCTGGAAATCTGGCAGAGGACGCCTGGCTTCTAACACCATTGGACACTTTTCTTCTGGGCTGCAAAGAATTTCGCACACCTAAAAATTTACAAGGGAGACCTTGAGTCACCTCTAATAGCTTCTTCTTCTCCTTTTAATAAAAGTAGCAGGTTGTAGCCCAAATGTGTGTGTGTGAGAGTGCTTTGACTGATTGACAGCCCTTGGCAGTGCTCAAGAGCAGGCTTGTCCTCTCTCTGCTCCCCTCGCCTCCCAAACCTCCCCATCATGTGGGCCCCTTTTTTCTACATGATCCTCCAGACAGGGACGTGTCTCAGCAAGTCAGGATCCAGCGCAGGAATCAGAATGGCAGCACAAATCCCAAATGCTTCAGGCAAACTTCCAGTGTTGGCCACGTGCTTCAGGGCATAGGGCTGGTGGTGAGGACATGTAGTAGTCATGGCAGGGCCTTCGGAATCTGAGACGGGGGCAATCGGTGGGGGGACATATGAGAGTCAATGTATGAAGGATTACGTGGGCTCAGGGTAAGGTGGGGGTCTCCTGTGGTGGGACATTTCTCCTCCATCCCCACCTCCCCTTTACTTGCGAGGAACTTCTATTTCCCCTCAGCCCTCCGCAGCCAGCGCTGGCCTTTTCTCTCCCCTCTGGCCACCTGTGTCTGGCAGCGGTTCTCTCTCTCCCCCTGAACCTCCCGGCTGGGTGACAGTGCCACTCTCCCTGTCCTCCAATAACTCCTGTCAGGAGGGACCTTCTCTCCACTTCCCCAGGACTCCCCAGGCTGACAGAGCCCTTCTCTCCGTGTCCAGCCCAAGAGTCTCAGCAGGCCCCAGTTCCTATAGAGCACACAAAACCCCCAGCCCACACTCACAGTAGCCGCCATTCTAGGAAGTCATCCTGTCATTTTTAAAGCTTTGCAATTTCTCTGCAATGGGACTGGAGCATATGAACAGGAAACATTTTGTAAAAAACCCCAGTCACTTATGTAACTCTCCTGCCGGTAGCAGTCTGCAGCCAGAAGGGCCGGCTTCAGTGTCTAGGGAAGTTCTTTCTAAAACAGCTCAAGCCCTCACTCAGTAAGTTGGGAAAATTCCAACCTAAGCAAAGTACGATCACTAAAGTTTGCTCTTGCAGGCTTTAATCTCAAATCTGATTCCCTTCTATTAGGGTCAATACGGCCTCTCTGGCCGAGTCACCACATTAATTCGCCCTCATTAGGGTGTTAGACACAGTCACAAATCTGGTCCTCCCCTAGTGAGGTGTATATAGCCTCTCGGACCTAGTCACACATCTGGTCCCCCTATCAGGGTATATACAGCCTCTCTGGCCTAGTCATAAATCAGATCCCCCCTAGGGTATATATGGCTTCTCTGGTTTTGTCACAAACTCTGCTCCCTCCTCAGGGTACGGATGCCCTCGAAGGCCTTGCTCACTAGTAGGCATCCCTGGGAGCTGGGCTTCTGTGAGGTGGGGGCAGTAGGGGGCCCGGACCCTCCCATTCCACCAAGTCCCAGCCTAGGGCCCGGTTGGCGGTGATAGCGCACAATGCCTGCTCTGTGGGGACTCCCCCAGAAGCGTGCTGAGCTCCTGGAGGTCACTCCCCCACCCTGGGCTCCTTCCTACTGTCCCTGGGTATTGTTCCGGGTTCAGGGCCTGGCTCAGAGAGTTAGGGCCTCGGAACAGACCTTCCGGGCCGGGACTGTCGCTGCGGCTGCGGCAGGGACTGCTCCTCCTGGGGCTGCAGTAATAGCTGATCAGGAGCTCCAAGCCCAACTCCTTCCCCTCTGGTGGTCCACCCCAACTGCCCTGTGTCACCTTCTTTTATTCCAGAGCAGCTGGAGCATGCCCAGGAAGCTACACGGGGCATAGCCTCCTCTACCCTCCCGGTTGGGTTAATCCCTTCCCGCCTAATGCGAAGGGGACTCACCCCATCACAGGGCATAACCCCACCCCGGATTCCCTTCTGATTCCAGCTGGCTGCAATGGAACCACTGAATCAGACCTTTCCTACCCTTAAGAATAGGAATCAACATTGTGTAAAAAGGTACATGACCTATAAACACACAGTTTGCTTCCAAGTCACTGTTGAGGGTGAATTGTTCCCTGAATTCCTTTGTGTACCATGTCTCCTGCAAAACCCGATGGACCCGTGAATCTATTTCTCTTCCCTTCTGTCAGTTTTTTACCAGGCAGAGGAGAATTCTTTGCTACAGGCTGAGGAGAATCATTTGACACAACCTGTAATCCTGGCCCAATGAGATTCTATGACAAGACTCCCATGGGGCTACATCTACACTGGCATGATTTTGCACAAGAATTCTTTTGCGGAAGAGTCCTTGTGCAAAAACTCTGCCAGAAGAGAGCATCTACACTGGCATGTGCCTTTGTGCAAAAGATGTGCTTTTGCTCAAGAACATCCGTGCCAGTGTAGACGCTCACTTGCGCAAGAAAGCTCTAATGGCCATTTTAACCATAGGGCTTTTTTTGCGCAATAAATCATGTTGCCTGACTACACTGGCCTCTTGGGCAAGAACAGTTGTGCAAGAGTTCTTATTCCTGAGTGGGAGCATCATAGTTCTTGCGCAAGAAGCACTGATTTCATACATTAGAATGTCAGTGTTTTTGCACAAGAACATGTGGCCAGTGTAGACAGGCAGCAAGTTTTGGCGCAAAAGCAGGTGCTTTTGCGCAAGATCGCACCAATGTAGACACAGCCCTATTAACTTCTAAGGAGCCAAATTTCAACCAGGACAGTAACTTCCTACAGGCAGTGAACTTTCAGCTATGACAATGAAACAGAAAATTTGTAGTTAATTTTAATAGTGTCATATATTTACAAAAATTGACAAGAATTTACAGCGAAGCTCTTAAAATCTGTCAAATCCTAGGTGTTGTATCTCTGGCTGACAGAAAAGTTAGACTGAGTAAAAGAAAGAGCTAGGAGAAGAGTTAGCCATAAACTCTCTCATTTGTGAAGGAATTTCAGCTTTTATCAGTTTTTTCTAAATTATTTGCTTTATACCTAGAAGTTCATAAGCATCCAGCACCCCCTTGTCCTTTCTCTGGGGAGAAAGTGCCAAGCAAGGAAATTGGTAACCTCTATTTATTGACAGACAGCTGTATTTGGTACTAGGGTCAGAAAAGGGAGGAAAATGAAGAAAATGAGGCAGGGAATTGTTATACAGAATCAGATAAGCTTTACAAGGGTTTGAATGAACATTACAATGAAGTTTTAGGTGACCTAAGCCTGAACATCACCTTTAGAAATATTCAGAAATTTATCTGGCTGTAATTTATCTGGCTGTCCAGTCACTTCCTGCTCTCTTCTTACACAGAGAATAAAACAAATCCCAGAATTATCTGGGCACCTTGAAGTGCCATTGGCTTCCACTTTTGTGAGGCATCAATATTGTATGTTTTTACTTATATAGTTATGAGTAAGGGGGTGGTGTTTGTTATGGGGCAAAACGGGATGGCAATCCAGTATTCACTCATGTCACTAAGGGTGTGTCTGGACTACATGGCTCCATCGATGGAGCCATGTAGATAAGTTTACTCAGCAAAGAGAAATGAAGTGGTGATTTAAATAATCACCGCTTCATTTACATCAAAATGGCCACCAGCATGGGCCAAACAGCTGATTGTTGGCACAGCGCAGTAGTCAAGATGGGGATTAACTGTGGAAGTCTTCAGTTCAGCTATACTAGAAAAATATATCATCTATTTCTGACACACATCGAGCGAAGTTTTATTTTATTTTATTTTATTTTATTTTATCTCTCATTTTAAAAATAATTTTAACCACTTAATATATTTTCTGTAGATGCTGTTAATCCTATGTCGATGGATCATGAATAATAGGAAAACCACAGTAGACTCAACATGATCGAAGGGAAACCTTTGCAATTAACCAATAAAAAAAAGGCAGGCGTCCATTACAATTAGACACCATAGGAAGCAGTTGCTTAATCTGGCAGCCGATATAGAATGAGAAGCAGGGCAAGATTGGTATAATATATAGGCAGGATATTTTCCCAGAGCTAGGGCACAATTAAGCATTATACCCCATTCAATTGTACTGTTATGTATACGTAGAGGAGGGGAGTCTGAACTGCCCTCCCTTGACCAGAACAACAATGTCTGAATTTTCAGGCCTTTTCCTGGCCTTGTCCAAAGTACAGATCTCAAGGAAAGGAAACCCGACGCCTGCTTGCAAGTCTGGTGTGCGTAACCAAGCAGACACGACAGGGGCGGCTGTGTGAGACAGGATTGCTTTCACAATCATAGAGAAATTGCATGGCCCTGTGAAACCATATCAAGAAGGCGAGAAACAACCTGGTATTGGCACATCCCATTTTGATAAGCGAAAAATTCCAAATACAGCCATAAAACTGTTAATTAAGCACTTAGTTTACAACATCCTGAGCAGCAGGATGTACCCCAAATATTGGCTTAACAGGTATCTAACACAATATGCAGTTGATTGAAAGATATTATTAGAATGACCAAGACTTGCTTTGCTATAAAACGGGCTTAGTTAGAAGAAGAGATGGGAGGTAAGGAGCAGGATTAGATAATAGACCCTTCACTCTGGCGATGCCATTGCAAGGCATTCCGAGGCATAGCAATCAAAGGGACCAAGCCCTCCTGCCTGGTAATGCAGGGTGCACATGGGTGAAGTTTAAGTGAATTGGGTTGAATTATGGTATCATAATAATCTATTAATTGCATTTGGATTATTTGTACTGTATTAATTACTTTAGAATTTATATAAGAATGGCCGTACCGGGTCAGACCAAAGGTCCATCTAGCCCAGTAGCCTGTCTGCTGACAGTGACCAGTACCAGGTGCCCCAGAGAGGGTGGACCGAAGACAATGATCAAGCGATTTGTCTCCTGCCATCCTTCTCCAGCCTCTGACAAACAGAGGCCAGGGACACCATTTTATCGCCTGGCTAATTGCCTTTTATGGACCTAACCTCCATGAAATTATCTAGTTTCTCTTTACACTCTGTTATAGTTCGAGCCTTCACTGCCTCCTCTGGCAAGGAGTTCCATATGTTGAGTACATACTGTGTGAAGAAGAACTTCCTTTTATTAGCTTTAAACCTGCTACCCATTAATTTACAGTACTTAAGGATTAAATGGTATAATAACTGTTTTTAAAGCTTGTAAAATTTAAACTAAATTCACTGCTTAAAGCTTCCAATAAATAATTAAGTGGTTAAGTTACTCTGGAGTTTCATGGTTTCCCTTGGATATAAAAATCAAACCACACACCAATGTGCATGGCAAAATACATGCTTTGATGGCTGTCTCTGTGTCTCTACACCTGTCAAATGGTGTCTCATGCGGCTCAAATTCAAGAGTGGGTAAGTTGGCAACCAAGCACTATACCACAGTAGACTCAACCTGATCGAAGAGGTTGTGTAGAGGAGCCTAGATGGTCAAGTTTTAAGGAGAACAACAATATCTGCTTTCCTCAAAGAATTGATCTCTTACAAAGCAAAACCCAGGCCTGTCTCAAGTCTGATGCAATTAGGCAAGGTTGGGGCTCTTATGGGCTAGAATGTTATGGCACAGTCATGCGTATCTAGCAGAGCACAGTGTGATCATGCCAAGAAAACTGGGAGTAAACTGGTACATTTTATTTCTGATAAGCAAAAAGCAGAGACTGACATAAAAAAATTGTAAGCAAGCACATACTTTTGCAATATCCCAAGTAGCCGAATGTACCCATAAGGGTATAATAATAAGCATATTACACGCTACATAATTAATTGGTTGTTATTATTAGAACAACCATGTTCTGCTTTGCTATAAAATGGGCTTAGTTAGAACTGATGGGCAGTGGTGAGCAGGACTGACCCACAGGTTCTGCTCATTGTAACTAAAAGTTACCCTTCAAACCGGCCACAGCAGGGAATAGCATCCCGAAGCATAAGCGTCAAAGTGACCACAAATCTCCTGCCTCCACCTGTAGGCAGAAGATAGGTAAGCTATTATTGAACTAGGCTTAAATATTATATTCTTCTTCTTCTTGTAGTAAACTGCATCTTCTATTAATTGCTTTTGTACAGTTATGTGTTATACTGATGGTTTTTAAATTTTATGGTATTTGAGGCTGAAATTCCGTGGTAATTGCTTTTAAGGCTTGTAAAAGGTAAAGGACTATATTAACACCTTGAAGGCTTGCGATATATAAGGAGGTAGTTAAGTCTCTCTGGAATGTTCTGGTTTCCCTTGGATCTAAAATACATTGAACCACATGACAGCAATGGATCCCAGGCTTCCATCCTAGGTTACGGTCTTCTCATGTCTCAGCCCTACCATCTTTTATCTTTTATTTTCTCACAGCCTCAGCTAGGCAGAGGCTGGATTCAGACCTATCGAAGGAGGAGCAAAAGGGTAAGTTGCATAGGGGAGCGGCTTTTCAAAGGAGTCCACAGCTCCTAGGTGCTATCACTGCTGCAGTAGGAGCAGCAGGAGTTGATAGCTCTGGACCTGTTTGAAATGCTGTGGCAGCGCTGGCCACACAGCACTCAGGACTGGTGAGGAAGGCCTAATTCCACATTCCAGACAGCGCTAAGGGCTGTCTGCCATCGGACCCGTCCCTTCTTCCCAAGGCTACGTCCGTTCTGGACATGTGAAGTCAAGACTTTCCCTCCTTGCCCCCATGTTCCCTGTGGCTGTCGGCCCAGCTGCCTGTCATCTTTCAATGATTTTCTTTGTTTATTGCCACTAAAGTGCACAGACTGTGCTTGTGATGCAGCAGTTTCCCTGAAGAGAGCACAGTGTGTTTGTCTCCTCAGTACCAGTCTGCAGAGAAAGTGCATTAAGAGTTCCAAAAACAATTGGGCAACAGCGGAAGTAGATGTCAATGCATAGAAATTAGATGTAATGAAGTGCCGAAATATAAGTGAATCTACTGAGATCAGGGAACACTCCATGATGGCAGAGACAAGGATAACAAAGACCTTATTTAAAGTATTTCAGGAAGAAAAGAGTTTCTAAAATGTTCAAGCTTACTTGGAGCTTTTCTTCAACTCTTAGAGAGCTGAGTAAGGTCAAAAGCTAAAGTCTTCCATCAGCAGAAGGTGGCCCAGTGAAAGCTGTTTCCTCGCCCACATCAACCTATTGGTTCTCCTGGGAGCAATGCAGACCCAGCAGCTTTGCAAACCCTAATTTCTGGACCCAGAAGATTGAATTGGCTAGTGATATGCACATAAACATGTTACATGACACCTCCTAATACAGCACACTGCCATTGATCTGTCTGGTCAGGGGGATATTAAAATCACGTAGGTCACTGGGTGTTTGGAGGAAGGGAGTGCTGGTGAATTTAATGTTAGCGGC
The DNA here is from genome assembly GCF_049634645.1 of Pelodiscus sinensis. Taxonomy (NCBI): domain Eukaryota; kingdom Metazoa; phylum Chordata; order Testudines; family Trionychidae; genus Pelodiscus; species Pelodiscus sinensis. The sequence continues at coordinate 7,469,371 of NC_134713.1, read as the reverse complement.
TAGAGGCAGGAGGTAGGGAGAAGAACGAGGCTGCATCGCTCCCCTGAATGCTGAAGCAATGTCCTGCCTGGACAGAGACGAGAGGAAGGAAGAGAGGAGAGGGGAGGAGATATACGGGAAGGAAAGAAAGAGGACAGAGGAAGGGAGGGAGGTGGACATAGCTGCAGGACACAAGAACATACTGAGTGCTGTTTGAGCAATTTCTGGCACTGACATCCTGGGGAACTGGCCCTACCCCTCATTATTTCCACTGGTGCTTCCATAGCTCCAGGTTGCCAGTGCTCAGAAAGAATCAATAGGAGCCAGAAACATATCTGCTGGGGCTCTTAGCAAGGTGGGGGGTCAGATCTGAGCCTCTAGAAGAGCAGGGGGGATTCAGAAGGAACGGGCAGGGCTGAGAATTAGCCTTCTCTTGCCAATCCTGAGTATTACCAGTGGCTCTAGTAATAATTTAATGTTCCTAGGTTCGAGCCACAGCAGCTGCCCCTTATGACCCTGATAATCAAGCAGCTCCAAGCAGGCTCCTGTTTCCTGTCTCTCTTCCCTCCTTCTTACCTTCCCCCTTCCTCTCTTTCCTGTTCCTCTCTGCCTCCTGTCTTCAAAGGACTGCCAATCATGCAGTTGATGTTTGCTAGACAGAAAACTATATTTTGCACCAACTGACGGACAGGAATTTTTTAACTGTCTTGTACTGAAATTCTCCAGGAATGTTTGTGGAGCTGGATGAATAATACTCATTCTTTTTAATCAATTGCAGCACAAACTTTGTGAATGTGCAATGGTTCAAAATGATATGTCAACAGATCTACATGACCCAATCACCAGAAACACATTAATAGGGACTGTATATCTCCTCTCTAACTTGGGGTCTTGTCTCTCCAGCAACATTGAGATCCCAGCCAACCTTCAGCCATGAAGATTCTCTACTTTCTCTTTGGTGTCCTCCTCCTGGTGACACAAAGCTCTGCTGGTAAGAGCATAATGAAATGGAGGAACAATAGAGAGAAACGTTTCTGAGTCTTTCTAAGACTTTAGAACGTTGTATCATATTCTCTCAACTTTTTTTTCTAAATCATAGCATGGATTTTAACAGAAACTTGATTTGACTCTTTTCCCTATGCAGGATTTAGGTTTTCAGCATATGAGAACGCTGCATGTACGGATGCTAAAGGTCACTGCAAAAGAAATTGTTTCTACCCATGGGTAGAGACTGGAAAATGCAGTAATTATAGGAAGTGCTGTAAGTGGAAGGAGGTAAGTTCGGGATTCCACACATGATACTGTACATCATCTTTAGAGAAACTTAAATACTTAAAATACTGGGCGGTTATTATACACCCAAGACCCATGTTCAGATGTCAGGCACATTTACTTTGAAGCCAGGTGTGCAGCCAGTTCTTGTTTTTTGATAGATCTGACTGTGTTTATTAAAAGTTTGTAGCAGCATGTTGCAGTCTGGAAAATAAATCCCCTGCTCTGGCATTAGCCAGAGGTATCTGCACTCACCGTTCTCTAGGGGGAAATACCTACTCCACAATGCATTTCAAATGCAATTTTCTCTTGTTCTTGTTTTAGTGTATGTAAAGCCAGAGTGTGAAAGTTTCTTTCTTTTTTGTAGTTTGCACCGTGAGCGTTAGCAGCAGATATTGTTAATGCAGGATGTCTGGGTATCTGGCAGAGGACGCCTGGCTTCTAACGTCATTGGACACTTTTCTTATGGGCTGCAAAGAATTTCGCACGTCTAAAAATTCACAAGGGAGTCCTTGTGTCACCTCTAATAATTTCATCTTCTCCTTTTAATAAAAGTAGCAGGTTGTAGCCCAAATGTGTGTGTGTGTGAGAGTGCTTTGACTGATTGACAGCCCTTGGCAGTGCTCAAGAGCAGGCTTGTCCTCTCTCTGCTCCCCTCGCCTCCCAAACCTCCCCATCATGTGGGCCCCTGTTTTCTACATGATCCTCCAGACAGGGACGTGTGTCAGCAAGTCAGGTTCCAGAGCAGGAATCAGAATGGCAGCACAAATCCCAGATGCTTCAGGCAAACTTCCAGTGTTGGCCACGTGCTTCAGGGCTTAGGGCTGGTGGTGAGGACATGTAGTAGTCATGGCAGAGCCTTCGGAATCTGAGACGGGGGCAATCGGTGGGGGGACATATGAGAGTCAATGTATGGAGGATTACGTGGGCTCAGAGTAAGGTGGGGGTCTGCTGTGGGGGGACTTTTCTCCTCCATCCCCACCTCCCCTTTACTGGCGAGGAACTTCTATTTCCCCTCAGCCCTCCGCAGCCAGCAATGGCCTTTTCTCTCCCCTCTGGCCACCTGTGTCTGGCAGCGGTTCTCTCTCTCCCCCTGAACCTCCCGGCTGGGTGACAGTGCCACTCTCCCTGTCCTCCAATAACTCCTGCCAGGAGGGGCCTTCTCTCCACTTCCCCAGGACTCCCCAGGCTGACAGAGCCCTTCTCTCCGTGTCCAGCCCAACAGTCTCAGCAGGCCCCAGTTCCTATAGAGCACACAAAACCCCCAGCCCACACTCACAATAGCTGCCATCCTGGGAAGTCATCCTGTCATTTTTAAAGATTTGCAATGTCTCTGCAATGAGACTGGAGCATATGAACGGGAAACATTTTTTAAAAAACCCCAGTCACTTACGTAACTCTCCTGCCGGTAGCAGTCTGCAGCCAGAAGGGCCGGCTTCAGTGTCTAGGGAAGTTCTTTCTCGAAGATCACTAAAACAGCTCGAGCCCTCACTCAGTAAGCTGGGAAAATTCCAACCTAAGCAAAGTACGATCACTAAAGTCTGCATGGCAGAGTCTTTTGCTTGAAGATCTTTAGTACAACCCCTATCTCATTTCATGTGGTTTCTCCCCATTTCACAGCTCTGTCCTGTTTGTAGACCCAGAGTCCATAGCTATGTCATCCTGATGTCTCCACTCATTGAGCATGTGGCAATCTCTCCTACATGCTGCTTCCGCTGGCTGCGTGCTCCTGCTCCTGCCAGACAAATGCTCCTGTCACCTGCCTGTCGCTGTTTCCGCCGACAAGCTTTGTGATGGTTTTGGATGTGGGACAATCTTAGTGATTTCAGCTCTCTGTGATGTCAGCTTCTCAGTGATTTCAGCTCCTGGCCCAGAGCACAGCCAAAAGATTACAGCTTCCACCAGAATAAGATTTTAAACTAATAAAGAGACTCCTGATGGAATCTCTTTTAGTTCTATCATTACAATGGTGGTGGGAGAGAAACTAGTCTTACAGCTCATGCCTGGAGGTCAAGCACCCTGATGGTTCAGAGCTCTGACCTTCCCCCTACTTGACTTGGTTTGGAAGAGAAAGCCTTGTCCATCCCAGATTCATTACAATGACATTGGCTCTACTTTAAACTGAGGTAAATACAGTCTGACTTTTCTGCATTCCCAATAACTGCAATCATTGCTGGTCACATTTTACAATTCCCGTATTTGTGGTTAACATGCTGCATGACCCCACAACAGCCAAATTGGTTACCGTAGGCAAAATACCATTCTAACGATTGCATATCTAGCAGGCCTAAGCAACTGAGTGAACTCTATTTACACAACCACACCCAGGATTTCCTTCCCATTCCAGTGTGAACTGTACGTACATAACAGCAGTTCAATACCTAGCAGATCTAAGCAACAGAGTGGGCATATCACTGGATGTGCTAGTACCCAGGACACTCCTTGTTGTCGCTCACTAAGTGCAGCTCCTGGTGTTAAGGTTAGTTTGCTCTTGCAGGCTTTAATCTCAAATCTGATTCCCTTCTATTAGGGTCATTACGGCCTCTCTGGCCGAGTCACCACATTAATTCGCCCTCATTAGGGTATAAATGACTGTCAGACACAGTCACAAATCTGGTCCTCCCCTATTAAGGTGTATATAGCCTCTCGGACCTAGTCACACATCTGGTCCCCCTATCAGGGTATATTCAGCCTCTCTGGCCTAGTCATAAATCTGGTCCCCCCCTAGGGTATATATGGCTCTTTAGCCTAGTCACAAATCTGGTGCCCCTGTTAGGGTATATACAGTCTCTCTGGCCTAGTCACAAACCTGGTCCCTATTAGGGTATATATGGCTTCTCTGGTCTAGTCACAAACTCTGCTCCCTCCTCAGGGTACGGATGCCCTTGAAAGCCTTGCTCACTAGTAGGCATCCCTGGGAGCTGGGTTTCTGTGAGGTGGGGGCAGTAGGGGGCCCGAACCCTCCCATTCCACCAAGTCCCAGCCTAGGGCCCGGTTGGCGGTGATAGCGCACAATGCCTGCTCAGTGGGGACTCCCCCAGAAGCGTGCTGAGCTCCTGGAGGTCACTCCCCCGCCCTGGGCTCCTTCCTACTGTCCCTGGGTATTGTTCTGGTTTCGGGGCCTGGCTCAGAGAGTTAGGGCCTCGGAACAGACCTTCCGGGCCGGGACTGTCGCTGCGGCTGCGGCAGGGACTGCTCCTCCTGGGGCTGCGGTAATAGCTGATCAGGAGCTCCAAGCCCAACTCCTTCCCCTCTGGTGGTCCACCCCAACTGCCCTGTGTCGCCTTCTTTTATTCCAGAGCAGCTGGAGCATGCCCAGGAAGCTACACGGGGCATAGCCTCCTCTACCCTCCCGGTTGGGTTAATCCCTTCCCGCCTAATGCGGAGGGGACTCACCCCATCACAGGGCATAACCCCACCTCGGATTCCTTTCTGATTCCAGCTGCCTGCAATGGAACCACTGAATCAGACCCTTTCCTATCCTTAAGAATAGGAATCAACATTGTGTAAAAAGGTACATGACCTGTAAACACACAGTTTGCTTCCAAGTCACTGTTGAGGGTGAATTGTTCCCTGAATTCCTTTGTGTACCATGGCCCCTGCAAAACCCGATGGACCCTTTGAATCTATTTCTCTTCCCTTCTGTCAGTTTTTTACCAGGCAGAGGAGAATTCTTTGCTATAGGCTGAGGAGAATCATTTGACACACCCTGTAATCCTCGCCCAATGAGATTCTATGACAAGACTCCCATGGGGCTACATCTACACTGGCATGATTTTGCACAAGAATTCTTTTGCGGAAGAGTTCTTGTGCAAAAACTCTGCCAGAAGAGAGCATCTACACTGGCATGTGCCTTTGCGCAAGAACATCCGTGCCAGTGTAGACGCTCATTTGCGCAAGAAAGCTCTAATGGCCATTTTAACCATAGGGCTTTTTTTGCGCAAAAATTCATGTTGCTGACTACTCTGTCCTCTTGGGCAAGAACAGTTGCGCAAGAGGGCTTATTCCCGAGCGGGATCATCATAGTTCTTGACAAAAAGCACTGATTTCATACATTAGAATGTCAGTGTTTTTGCACAAGAACTTGTGGCCAGTGTAGACAGGCAACAAGTTTTGGCGCAAAAGCAGCTGCTTTTGCGCAAGATCGCACTAATGTAGACACAGCCCCATTGACTTCTAAGGAGCCAAATGTGTAGTTAATTTTAATAGTGTCATATATTTACAAAAATTGACAAGAATTTAGAGCTAAGCTCTTAAAATCTGTCAAATCCTAGGTATCTCTGGCTGACAGAGGAATTAGACTGAGTAAAAGAAAGAGCTAGGAGAAGAGTTAGCCATAAACTCTCTCATTTGTGAAGTAATTTCTGCTTTTATCAGTTTCTTCTATTTGATTTGCTTTATACCTAGAAGTTCATAAGCATCCAGAACCCCCGTGTCCTTTTTCTTGGGGGAAAGTGCCAAGCAAGGAAATTGGTAACCTCTATTTATAGATAGACTGCTGTATTTGGTACTAGGGTCAGAAATGGGAGGAAAAATGAAGAAGATGAGGCAGGGAATTGTTATACAGAATCAGCACAGCTTTACAAGGGTTTGAATGAACATTACAAAGAAGTTTTAGGTGACCGAAGCCTGTCCAGCTCCTTTAGAAATTTTCAGAAATGTATCTGGCTGTAATTTTAGTCCAGTCACTTCCTGCTCTCTTCTTACACAGAGAATGAAACAAATCCCAGAATTATCTGGTAAGAATGGCTTCCACTTTTGTGAGGCATCAATATTGTATGTTTTTACCTATATCGTTATGAGCAAGGGTGGTGGTGTTTGTTATGGGGCAAAGTGAGAGGGCAATCCAGTATTCACTCATGTCACTAAGCGTGTGTCTGGACTACATGGCTCCATCGATGGAGCCATGTAGATGAGTTTAGTCAGCAAAGGGAAATGAAGCTGCGATTTAAATAATCACAGCTTCATTTACATCAAAATGGCCACCAGCCTGGGGCAAACACCTGATTGTTGGCACAGCGCGGTAGTCTAGATGGGGATTAACTGTGGATGTCTTCAGTTCAGCTATACAAGAAAAATATATCATCTATTTCTGACACACATCGAGGGAAGTTTTATTTTATTTTATTTTGTCTCTCATTTTCTAAATAAATTTAACCGCTTTTATGGCCTTTAATAATTATTATTAATTATTATTAAACAATTGCAGCATAAACTTAATGTTTCAAAACATAATTTCAACAGTTACACGTTTCATAATTCCTGGGAAAAGGGCAGTATCTTGTAAATTGTTTTAAGTCGTCATTCAAATAACTATGTTTACATTTGGACAAATTAAATGTGTGTATTACAGCTACTTATGCATTGAAAGATGCAGGAAGGTGTGTCCTAATTATTTTCAGAAACCTGAGTGTTTGCTCAAGAAAGCTAGAAATTTTATTCAAGGAGTTCACTGACTGAAGAGATTATGACTATTGTGTTTTTCTCTTTCTGGATTTCACAACTGACCCCTTAGACAGGACTTTAAAGGAAGACTTAATGGGGGGTTTGGTGGAGATGTGACTTTAGCAGTTGCGAGACAGTGTGAAGCTCTCAGTAGTTGGTTGAGAACTATCTCTCTCAGTAAGACATTTTAGCTTCTGGAACAGACATTTCAACCCAAACCACCTCTTTCATATAGAATTTGAAGACTTGGTGTCTTCTTTGCTAAACTGGTGTGGGCCAGTTATAAAATGACCTTTAGTTCTAGTGAAGATTTGAAATGTCCAGCTACAATTTAGACATTTTTCGGAGAAGTAGCCATGTGCGTCTGGTTCAGCAAAACAGCCAGGATTCTCGTACCAGGTCAAAGACTAACAAATATATTGGGGCATATATTTTCTTGAGGTACGACTCAGATGATTGATGTGAAAGAAAGACGGAGATGGGACTGTAACATCACTGCTAATTAAATCAGGGTGAACGTGGCTCATCTTCAACAGTGATGAGAAGGTAAGTGCGTGAAGGCAAAATTACTTATTATAATAAGGGAGCCAATTATTCCATTTTTTTCCTCTGGAAAATTCCCTGGCCTTTGTGCAAAATATGTTGTGTCATTCCAATTTTTGTCCACAGTTGTTTGTGTAAAATATTTTGGGATATATAACGAACAGATCTTGAGGCTCATGCCTGAGGACAGGGGATCATCATTGCCACGGGTGCAGGGGTGCACCTGTTGGATCTTAACCCCTGAAAGCAACTTAATGTCTATGATGGGGATATGTCTAAATCCCCAGGAATACTTTCATATATTCTCTGTAGATGCTGTTAATCCTATGCCGATGAGTCATGAAAGATTTTGAAGGACATCATATTGTAATTGAAACAAGAATAAATGTTAAAAGAATTCCTGCTCCACATCTGATATCTGTCAACTTGACCTGTCCTTCCATGGCTCTACTTCTGTACAGGGCAAGATCCACTCTCCTCCATTAGCAACCATCTACTTACTGGGTAACCTGGACCACAGACAGTATCTCTAATGTCAGTTTTGGATTTCCAGACTGCATTTAGATCCACCTAAATGCATCCCAACTGCAGTAGATGGGCTAATCCCATGCTCATCCCCTGGATGCAGGAGAAGAAAGGTATTCAAAGGACAAAGAGGGACCTAGAAACAGTCCTGGAAGTTGCCCGACTGGGTATTAAAATACTGAATTTGATGGCCATGAAAACAGTGCAAAACAGAGTGACCAAATTGGGGCCGCTAAATCATCAAATTTTGAAAGGGGACAGTGCTGGATTTCATTCCACCCTTATTAACACAGGACACATCAGCCTCCAGCCTCTGTACAAGGTCATAGTAGTGATTGAATTACTCCTGCAGACTTTGAAACATATGACTACGTAGGCAGGAATGGCAATCACTTGTGATATTATGCAAACCTTTGCAATGAGCCAATAATAAAAAGGCAGGCGTCCATTACAATTAGACACCATAGGAAGCAGTTGCTTAATCTGGCAGCCGATATAGAATGAGAAGCATGGCAATATTGGTATAATGTATAGGCAGGGTATTTTCCCAGAGCTAGGGCACTATTAAGCATTATACCCCATTCAATTGTACTGTTATATATACGTAGAGGAGGGGAGTCTGAACTGCCCTCCCTTGACCAGAACAACAATGTCTGAATTTTCAGGCCTTGTCTTGGCCTTGTCCAAAGTACAGATCTCAAGGAAAAGAAACCCGACGCCTGCTTGCAGGTCTGGTGTGCGTAACCAAGCAGACACGACAGGGGCGGCTGTGTGAGGCAGGATTGCTTTCACAATCATAGAGAAATTGCATGGCCCTGTGAAACCATAGCAAGAAGACAAGAAACAACCTGGTATTGGCACATCCCATTTTGGATAAGCGAAAAATTCCAAATACAGCCATAAAACTGTTAATTAAGCACTTAGTTTACAACATCCTGAGCAGCAGGATGTACCCCAAATATTGGCTTAACAGGTATCTAACACAATATGCAGTTGATTGAAAGATATTATTAGAATGACCAAGACTTGCTTTGCTATAAATTGGGCTTAGTTAGAAGAAGAGATGGGAGGTAAGGAGCAGGATTAGATAATAGACCCTTCCCTCTGGTGATGCCATTGCAAGGCATTCCGAGGCGTAGGAATCAAAGGGACCAAGACCTCCTGCCTGGTAATGTAGGGTGCACATGGGTGAAGTATAAGTGAACTGGGTTTAATTATGGTATCATAATAATCTATTAATTGCATTTGGATTATTTGTACTGTATTAATTACTTTAGAATTTATATAAGAACAGCCGTACTGGATCAGACCAAAGGTCCATCTAGCCTAGTAGCCTGTCTGCTGACAGTGACCAGTACCAGGTGCCCCAGAGAGGGTGGACCGAAGACAATGATCAAGCTATTTGTCCCCTGCCATCCTTCTCCAGCCTCTGACAAACAGAGGCCAGGCACATCATTTCTATCCCCTGGCTAATTGCCTTTTATGGACCTAACCGCCATGAAATTGTCTAGTTTCTCTTTAAACTCTCTTATAGTTCAACCCTTCACAGCCTCCTCTGGCAAGGAGTTCCACAGGTTGACTACACACTTTGTGAAGAAGAACTTCAATTTATTAGTTTTAAACCTGCTACCCATTAATTTATAGTACTTAAGGATTAAATTGTATAACTGTTTTTAAGGCTTGTAAAATTTAAACTTCCAATAAATAATTAAGTGGTTAAGTTACTCTGGAGTTTCATGGTTTCCCTTGGATCTAAAAATCGAACCACACACCAATGTGTATGGCAAAATAAAGGCTTTGATGGCTGTCTCTGTGTCTGTACAGCTGTCAAATGGTGTCTCATGCGGCTCAAATTCAAGAGTAGGTAAGTTGGCAACCAAGCACTCTACCACAGTAGACTCAACATGATCAAAGAGGTTGTGTAGGGGAGCCTAGATGGTCAAGTTTTAAGAAGAACAACAATATCTGCTTTCCTCAAGGAACTGATCTCTAACAAAGCAAAACCCAGGCCTGTCTCAAGTCTGATGCACGTAGGCAAGGTTGGGGCTCTTATGGGCTAGAATGTTATGGCACAGTCATGCGTATCTAGCAGAGCACAGTGTGATCATGCCAAGAAAACTGGGAGTAAACTGGTACATTTTATTTCTGATAAGCAAAAAGCAGAGACTGACATAAAAAAATTGTAAGCAAGCACATACTTTTGCAACATCCCAAGTAGTCGAATGTAGGCAGAAGACAGGTAAGCTGTCAGTGAACTAGGCTTAAATAGTATATTCTTCTTCTTCTTGTAGTAAACTGCATCTTCTATTAATTGCTTTTGTACAGTTATGTGTTATACTGATCGTTTTTAAATGTTATGGTACTTGAGGCTGAAATTCTGTGGTAATTGCTTTTAAGGCTTGTAAAAGGTAAAGGACTATATTAACACCTTGAAGCCTTGCAATATATAAGGAGGTAGTTAAGTCTCTCTGGAATGTTCTGGTTTCCCTTGGATCTAAAATACATTGAACCACATGACAGCAATGGATCCCAGGCTTCCCTCTTGAGTTAGGGTCTTCTCATGTCTCAATCCTACCATTTTTTATCTTTTATTTTCTCACAGCCTCAGCTAGGCAGAGACTGGATTCAGACCTATCGAAGGAGGAGCAAAAGGGTAAGTTGCACAGGGGAGCGGCTTTTCAAAAGAGTCCACAGCTCCTAGGTGCCATCACTGCTGCAGTAGGAGCAGCAGGAGTTGATAGCTCTGGACCTGTTTGAAATGCTGTGGCAGCGCTGGCCACACAGCACTCAGGACTGGTGAGGAAGGCCTAATTCCACATTCCAGACGGCGTTAAAGGCTGACTGCCATCGGACCCGTCCCTTCTTCCCAAGGCTACGTCCCTTCTGGGGATGTGAAGTAAAGACTTTCACTCCTTGCCCCTATGTTCCCTGTGGCTGTCGGCCCAGCTGCCTGTCATCTTTCAATGATTTTCTTTGTTTATTGCCACTAAAGTGCACAGACTGTGCTTGTGATGCAGCAGTTTCCTTGAAGAGAGCACAGTGTGTTTGTCTCCTCAGTACCAGTCTGCAGAGAAAGTGCATTAAGAGTTCCAAAAACAATGGGGAAAGAGCGGAAGTAGATGTCAATGCACAGAAATTAGATGTAATGAAGTGCCAAAATATAAGTGAATCTACTGAGATCAGGGAACACTCCATGATGGCAGAGACAAGGATAACAAAGACCTTATTTAAAGTATTTCAGGAAGAAAAGAGTTTCTAAAATGTTCAAGTCTACTTGGAGCTTTTCTTCTACTCTGAGAGAGCTGGATAAGGTCAAAAGCTAGAGTCTTCCATCAGCAGAAGCTGGCCCAATGAAAGCTGTTTCCTCACCCACATCAACCTATTGGCTCTCCTGGGAGCAATGCAGACCCAGCAGCTGTGCAAACCCTAATTTCTGGACCCAGAAGATTGAATTGGCTAGTGATATGCACATACACATGTTACATGACACCTCCTAATACAGCACACTGCCATTGATCTGTCTGGTCAGGGGGACATTAAAATCATGTAGGTCACTGGGTGTTTGGAGGAAGGGAGTGCTGGTGAATTTAATGCTAGCGGCTAGAGGCAGGAGGTGGGGAGAAGGACGAGGCTGCATCGCTCCCCTGAATGCTGAAGCAATGTCCTGCCTGGACAGAGATGAGAGGAAGGAAGAGAGGAGAGGGGAGGAGATATACGGGAAGGAAAGAAAGAGGACAGAGGACGGGAGTGAGGTGGACAGAGTTGCAGGACACAAGAACATCCTTAGTGCTGTTTGAGCAATTTCTGGCACTGACATCCTGGGGAACTGGCCCTACCCCTCATTATTTCCACTGGTGCTTCCATAGCTCCAGGTTGCCAGTGCTCAGAAAGAATCAATAGGAGCCAGAAACATATCTGCTGTGGTCCTTAGCAAGGTGGGGGTTCAGATCTGAACCTCTAGAAGAGCAGGGGGGATTCAGAAGGAACGGGCAGGGCTGAGAATTAGCCTTCTCTTGCCAATCCTGAGTATTACCAGCGGCTCCAGGAATAATTTCATGTTCCTAGGTTCGAGCCACAGCAGTTGCCCCTTTTGCCCCTGATAATCAAGCAGCTCCAAGCAGTCTCCTGTTTCCTGTCTCTCTTCCCTCTTTCTCATCTTCCCCCTTCCTCTCTTTCCTGTTCCTCTCTGCCTCCCGTCTTCAAAGGACTGCCAATCATGCCGTTGATGTTTGCTAGACAGAAAACTATATTTTGCACCAGCTGACGGAAAGGAATTTTTTAACTGTCTTGTACTGAAAATCGCCAGGAATGTTTGTGGAGCTGGATGAATAATACTCATTCTTTTTAATCAATTGCAGCACAAACTTTGTGAATGTGCAGTGGTTCAAAATTATATGTCAACAGATCTACATGACCCAATCACCAGAAACACATTAATAGGGACTGTACATCTCCTCTCTAACTTGGGGTCTTTTCTCTCCAGCAACATTGAGTTCCCAGCCAACCTTCAGCCATGAAGATTCTCTACTTTCTCTTTGGTGTCCTCCTCCTGGTGACGCAAAGCTCTGCTGGTAAGAGCATAATGAAATGGAGGAACAATAGAGAGAAACGTTTCTGAGTCTGTTCTAAGACTTTAGAACGTTGTATCATATTCTCCCAACTTTTTTTTCTAAATCATAGCATGGATTTTAACAGAAACTTGATTTGACTCTTTTCCCTATGCAGGATTTAGGTTTTCAGTATATGGGAACGCTGCATGTACGGATGATAAAGGTTACTGCAAAGAAAATTGTGTCCACCCGTGGGTAGAGATTGGAAAATGCACTCGTTTTAGGAAGTGCTGTAAGTTGAAGGAGGTAAGTTTGGGATTCCACACATGATACTGTACGTCATATTTACAGCAACTTGAATACCTAATATACTGGGGGGTTATTATACACCCAAGACCCATGTTCAGATGTCAGGCACATTTACTGTGGGAGCCAGGTGGGCAGCCAGTTCTTGTTTTTTGATAGAACTGACTGTGTTCATTAAAAGTTTGTAGCAGCATGTTGCACTCTGGAAAATAAATCCCCTGCTCTGGCATTAGCCAGAGGTATCTGCACTCACCGTTCAGTAGTGGGGAAATTCCTAGTCCACAGTGCATTTCAAATGCAATTTTCTCTTATTCTTGTTTTAGTGTATGTAAAGCCAGAGTGTGAAAGTTTCTTTCTTTTTTGTAGTTTGCAGAGTGAGCGTTAGCAGCAGAGATTGTTAATGTAGGATGTCAGGGAATCTGGCAGAGGACGCCTGGCTTCTAACGTCATTGGACACTTTTCTTATGGGCTGCAAAGAATTTCGCACCTCTAAAAATTCACAAGGGAGACCTTGTGTCACCTCTAATAGCTTCTTCTTCTCCTTTTAATAAAAGTAGCAGGTTGTAGCCCAAATGTGTGTGTGTGTGTGAGTGCTTTGACTGATTGACAGCCCTTGGCAGTGCTCAAGAGCAGGCTTGTCCTCTCTCTGCTCCCCTCGCCTCCCAAACCTCCCCATCATGAGGGCCCCTTTTTTCTACATGATCCTCCAGACAGGGACGTGTGTCAGCAAGTCAGGTTCCAGCACAGGAATCAGAATGGCAGCACAAATCCCAAATGCTTCAGGCAAACTTCCAGTGTTGGCCACGTGCTTCAGGGCATAGGGCTGGTGGTGAGGACATGTAGTAGTCATGGCAGAGCCTTCGGAATCTGAATCCAGGGGCAATCGGTGGGGGGACATATGAGAGTCAATCTATGGAGGATTACGTGGGCTCAGAGTAAGGTGGGGGTCTCCTGTGGTGGGACTTTTCTCCTCCATCCTCACCTCCCCTTTATTGGCGAGGAACTTCTATTTCCCCTCAGCCCTCCGCAGCCAGCGCTGGCCTTATCTCTCCCCTCTGGCCACCTGTGTCTGGCAGCGGTTCTCTCTCTCCCCCTGAACCTCCCGGCTGGGTGACAGTGCCACTCTCCCTGTCCTCCAAGAACTCCTGCCAGGAGGGACCTTCTCTCCACTTCCCCAGGACTCCCCAGGCTGACAGAGCCCTTCTCTCCGTGTCCAGCCCAAGAGTCTCAGCAGGCCCCAGTTCCTATAGAGCACACAAAACCCCCAGCCCACACTCACAATAGCTGCCATCCTGGGAAGTCATTCTGTCATTTTTAAAGATTTGCAATGTCTCTGCAATGAGCCTGGAGCATATGAACAGGAAACATTTTTTAAGAAACCCCAGTCACTTATGTAACTCTCCTGCCGGTAGCAGTCTGCAGCCAGAAGGACCGGCTTCAGTGTCTAGGGAAGTTCTTTCTAGAAGATCACTAAAACAGCTCGAGCCCTCACTCAGTAAGCTGGGAAAATTCCAACCTAAGCAAAGTACGATCACTAAAGTCTGCATGGCAGTGTCTTTTGCTTGAAGATCTTTAGTACAACCCCTATCTCATTTAGTGTGGTTTCTCCCCATTTCACAGCTCTGTCCAGTTTGTAGACCCAGAGTCCATAGCTATGTCATCCTGATGTCTCCACTCATTGAGCATGTGGCAATCTCTCCTACATGCTGCTTCCGCTGGCTGCTGCTCCTGCTCCTGCCAGACAAATGCTCCTGCCACCTGCCTGTCGCTGTTTCTGCCGACAAGCTTTGTGATGGTTTTGGATGTGGGACAATCTTAGTGATTTCAGCTCTCTGTGATGTCAGCTTCTCAGTGATTTCAGCTCCTGGCACAGAGCATAGCCAAAAGATTACAGCTTCCACCATAATAAGATTTTAAACTAATAAAGAGACTCCTGATGGAATCTCTTTTAGTTCTATCATTACAAGGGTGGCGGGATAGAAACTAGTCTTACAGCTCATGCCTGGAGATCAAGCACCCTGATGGTTCAGAGCTCTGCCCTTCCCCCTACTTGACTTGGTTTGGAAGAGAAAGCCTCGTCCATCCCAGATTCATTACAATGACATTGGCTCTACTTTAAACTGAGGTAAACACAGTCTGACTTTTCTGCATTCCCAATATTTGCAATCATTGCTGGTCACATTTTACAATTCCCGTATTTGTGGTTAACATGCTGCATGACCCCACTACAGCCAAATTGCGACGAGGAGTCCTGTGGCACCTTATAGACTAACTGAAGTGTAGGAGCATAAGCTTTCGTGGGCAAAGACCCACTTCGTCAGATGCATGTAGTGGAAATTTCCAGAGGCAGGAATAAATATGCAGGCCAGGATCAGGCTGGAGATGACCAGGTGGCCACCTGGTCATCTCCAGCCTGATCCTGGCCTGCATATTTATTCCTGCCTCTGGAAATTTCCACTACATGCATCTGACGAAGTGGGTCTTTGCCCACGAAAGCTTATGCTCCTACACTTCAGTTAGTCTATAAGGTGCCACAGGACTCCTCGTCGCTTTTGCAGATTCAGACTAACACGGCTACCCCTCTGATACTTGACAGCCAAATTGGTTACCGTAGGCAAAATACCATTCTACCAATTGCATATCTAGCAGGTCTAAGCAACTGTGTGAACTCTATTTACACAACCACACCCAGGATTTCCTTCTCATTCCAGTGTGAACTGTATGTACATAACAGCATTTCAATACCTAGCAGATCTAAGCAACAGAGTGGGCATTTCACTGGATGTGCTAGTAACCAGGACTACCCTTGTTGTAGCTCACTAAATGCAGCTCCTGGCGTTAAGGTTAGTTTGCTCTTTCAGGCTTTAATCTCAAATCTGATTCCCTTCAATTAGGGTCAATACTGCCTCACTGGCCGAGTCACCACATTAATTCGCCCTCATATACCCCTAGGGTATATATGGCTCTCTAGCCTAGTCACAAATCTGGTGCCCCTATTAGGGTATATACAGCCTCTCCGGTCTAGTCACAAACCTGGTCCCTATTAGAGTATATATGGCTTCTCTGGTCTAGTCACAAACTCTGCTCCCTCCTCAGGGTACGGATGCCCTTGAAGGCCTTGCTCACTAAGGGTATGTCTACACTACCCCGCTAGTTCGAACTAGGAGGGTAATGTAGGAATACCGTACTTGCAAATGAAACCCGCCATTTTTAAAACCCCGCTGGTCCGAATCCCGTGCAGCGCGGCTACACGGGGCTCGATCTAGGTAGTTCGAACTAGGCTTCCCATTCCGAACTGTGAGGTGTACCGGTAGTTCGGAATAGGCACCCTCCTCCGAACTACCTCGTTCGAGCGCCGTGTAGCCGCGCTGAACGGGGTTCGAACCAGCAGGGTTTTAAAAATGGCGACTCCCCGCTTATGCAAATGAAGCCCAGGAAATTCAAATCCCGGACTTAATTTGCAAGTGCGGTATGCATACATTACCCCGCTAGTTCGAACTAGGACAGTAGTGTAGACATACCCTAATAGTCATCTCTGGGAGCTGGGTTTCTGTGAGGTGGGGGCAGTAGGGGGCCCGGACCCTTCCATTCCACCAAGTCCCAGCCTAGGGCCCGGTTGGCGGTGATAGCGCACAATGCCTGCTCAGTGGGGACTCCCCCGGAAGCGTGCTGAGCTCCTGGAGGTCACTCCCCCACCCGGGCTCCTTCCTAGTGTCCCTGGGTATTGTTCCGGTTTCGGGGCCTGGCTCAGAGAGATGGGGCCTCGGAACAGACCTCCTGGGCCGGGACTGTCACTGCGGCTGTGGCAGGGACTGCTCCTCCTGGGGCTGCGGAAATAGCTGATCAGGAGCTCCAAGCCCAACTCCTTCCCCTCTCGTGGTCCACCCCAACTGCCCTGTGTCACCTTCTTTTATTCCAGAGCAGCTGGAGCATGCCCAGGAAGCTACACGGGGCATAGCCTCCTCTACCCTCCCGGTTGGGTTAATCCCTTCCCCCCTAATGTGGAGGGGACTCACCCCATCACAGGGCATAACCCCACCCCGGATTCCTTTCTGATTCCTGATGGCTGCAATGGAACCACTGAATCACACCCTTCCTATCCTTAAGAATAAGAATCAACATTGTGTAAAAAGGTACATGACCTGTAAACACACAGTTTGCTTCCAAGTCACTGTTGAGGGTGAATTGTTCCCTGAATTCCTTTGTGAACCATGGCCCCTGCAAAACCCGATGGCCCCGTGAATCTATTTCTCTTCCCTTCTGTCAGTTTTTTACCAGGCCGAGGACGATTCTTTGCTACGGGCTGAGGAGAATCATTTGACACAACCTGTAGTCCTGGCCCAATGAGAATCTATGACAAGACTCCCATTGGGCTACGTCTACAATGGCATGATTTTGCACAAGAATTCTTTTGCGGAAGAGTTCTTGTGCAAAAACTCTGCCAGAAGAGAGCAACTACACTGGCATGTGCCTTTGCGAAAAAGATGTGCTTTTGCGCAAGAACATCCGTGCCAGTGTAGACGCTCACTTGCGCAAGAAAGCTCTAATGGCCATTTTAACCATAGGGCTTTTTTTGCGCAAAAAAATCATGTTGCCTGACTACACTGGCCTCTTGGGCAAGAACAGTTGTGCAAGAGGGCTTATTCCTGAGCAGAAGCATGATAGTTCTTGCGCAAGAAGCACTGATTTCATACATTAGAATGTCAGTGTTTTTGCACAAGAACATGTGGCCAGTGTAGACAGGCAGCAAGTTTTGGCGCAAAAGCAGCTGCTTTTGCGCAAGATCGCACCAATGTAGACAAAGCCCCATTGACTTCTAAGGAGCCAAATTTCAACCAAGAAAGTAACTTCCTACAGGCAGTGAACTTTCGGCTATGACAATGAAACAGAAAATTTGTAGTTAATTTTAATAGTGTCATATATTTACAAAAATTGACAAGAATTTAGAGCTAAGCTCTTAAAATCTGTCAAATCCTAGGTATCTCTGGCTGAAAGAGGAATTAGACTGAGTAAAAGAAAGAGCTAGGAGAAGAGTTAGCCATAAACTCTCTCATTTGTGAAGTAATTTCAGCTTTTATCAGTTTCTCCTAAATTATTTGCTTTATACCTAGAGCTTTATACATAAGCATCCAGCACCCCCTTGTCCTTTCTCTGGGGAGAAAGTGCCAAGCAAGGAAATTGGTAACCTCTATTTATTGACAGACATCTGTATTTGGTATTAGGGTCAGAAATGGGAGGAAAAATGAAGAAGATGATGCAGGGAATTGTTATACAGAATCAGCGAAGCTTTACAAGGTTTTGAATGAATATTACAAAGAAGTTTTAGGTGACCGAAGAATCATCTAGTTATAATTTTAGTCCAGTCACTTCCTGCTCTCTTCTTACACAGAGAATGAAACAAATCCCAGAATTATCTGGTAAGAATGGCTTCCACTTTTGTGAGGCATCAATATTGTATGTTTTTACCTATATAGTTATGAGCAAGGGGGTGGTGTTAGTTATGGGGCGAATTGAGAGCGCAATCCAGTATTCACTCATGTCACTAAGCGTGTGTCTGGACTACATGGCTCCATTGATGGAGCCATGTAGATGAGTTTACTTAGCAAAGGGAAATGAAGTGGCGATTTAAATAATCATCGCTTCATTTATATCAAAATAGCCACCGCCTGGGGCCAAACACCTGATTGTTGGCACAGCGCGGTAGTCTAGATGGGGATTAACTGTGGATGTCTTCAGTTCATCTATACAAGAAAAATATATCATCTATTTCTGACACACATCGAGGGAAGTTTTATTTTATTTTATTTCATCTCTCATGTTAAAAATAAATTTAACCACTTTAATGGCCTTGGGTGCATGAAACTTAAAGTTTCCCTAAACAGTGCTTCCCGGGTACAGCTGTGTTCTGTCATTCCTCTCTGTACTTGGACTCCAATTTAAATGTCATGAGAGGCATTCCTTTGTCTTCAAAGGACTTCTAATAATTCAGTAAATGCTTGCTAGATGGAAAATAACACATTGCAACTATTTTGCACAAGAAATTATTAACCGTCTTTTCCTGAAATTCTCCAGGAATGGTAATGTTGCTTTAGAAATAATAATAATTATTATTATTAAACAATTGCAGCATAAACATAAACTTAATGTTTCAAAACATAATTTCAACAGTTACACGTTTCAAAATTCCTGGGAAAAGGGCAGTACCTTGTCAATTGTTTTAACTCGTAATTCAAATAACTCTGTTTACATTTGGACAAATTAAATGTGTGTATTACAGCTACTTATGTGACTTTAGCAGTTGCAAGACAGTGTGAAGCTCTCAGTAGTTGGTTGAGAACTATCTTGGAGCTTGGTCCTGCCTTGAGGGCGGGGGGCTGGACTCGATGACCTCTCGAGGTCCCTTCCAGTCCTATGATTCTATGATTCTATGATCTCTCTCAGTAAGACATTTTAGCTTCTGGGACAGACATTTCAACCCAAACCACCTCTTTCATATAGAATTTGAAGACTTGGTGTCTTCTTTGCTAAACTGGTGTGGGCCAGTCATAAAATAACCCCTGGTTCTAGTGAAGATTTGAAATGTCCAGCTACAATTTAGACTTTTTCGGAGAGGTAGCCATGTGCGTCTGGTTCAGCAAAACAGCCAGGATTCTGGGACCAGGTTAAAGACTAACAAATATATTGGGGCATATATTTTCTTGAGGTACGACTCAGATGATTGATGTGAAAGAAAGACGGAGATGGGACTGTAACATCACTGCTAATTAAATCAGGGTGAACGTGGCTCATCTTCAACAGTGATGAGAAGGTAAGTGCGTGAAGGCAAAATTACTTATTATAATAAGGGAGCCAATTATTCCATTTTTGTCCTCTGGAAAATTCCCTGGCCTTTGTGCAAAATATGTTGTTTCATTCCAATTTGCATAAGACACTTTTGTCCACAGTGGTTTGTGTAAAATATTTTGGGATATATAACGAACAGATCTTGAGGCTCATGCCTGAGGACAGGGGATCATCATTGCCATGGGTGCGGGGGTGCACCTGTTGGATCTTCACCCCTGAAAGTAACTTAATGTCTATGCTGGGGATATGTCTGAATCCCCAGGAATACTTTCATATATTCTCTTTAGATGCTGTTAATCCTATGCCAATGAGTTATGAAAGATTTTGAAGGACAACATATTGTAATTGAACCAAGAATAAATGTAAAAAGAATTCCTGCTCCACATCTGATATCTGTCAACTTGACCTGTCCTTCCATGGCTCTACTTCTGTACAGAGCAAGATCGACTCTCCTCCATTAGCAACCATCTACTTACTGGGTAACCTGGACCACAGACAGTATCTCTAATGTGTGTTTTGGATTTCCAGACTGCATTTAGATCCACCTAAATGCACTCCAACTGCAGTAGATGGGCTAATCCTGTGCTCATCCCCTGGATGCAGGAGAAGAAAGGTATTCAAAGGACAAAGAGGGACCTAGAAACAGTCCTGGAAGTTGCCCGACTGGGTATTAAAATACTGAATTTGATGGCCATGAAAACAGTGCAAAACAGAGTGACCAAATTGGGGCCGCTAAATCATCAAATTTTGAAAGGGGACAGTGCTGGATTTCATTCCACCCTTATTAACACAGGACACATCACCCTCCAGCCTCTGTACAAGGTGGTAGGAGTGTTTGAATTACTCCTGCAGACTTTGAAACATATGACTACGTAGGCAGGAATGGCAATCACTTGTGATATTATGCAAACCTTTGCAATGAGCAAATAAAAAAAAGGCAGGCGGCCATTACAATTAGACACCACAGGAAGCAGTTGCTTAATCTGGCAGCCGATATAGAATGAGAAGCAGGGCAATATTGGTATAATATATTGGCAGGGTATTTTCCCAGAGCTAGGGCACTATTAAGCATTATACCCCATTCAATTGTACTGTTATGTATACGTAGAGGAGGGGAGTCTGAACTGCTCTCCCTTGACCAGAACAACGATGTCTGAATTTTCAGGCCTTGTCCTGGCCTTGTCCAAAGTACAGATCTCAAGGAAAGGAAACCCAACACCTGCTTGCAAGTCTGGTGTGCGTAACCAAGCAGACACGACAGGGGCGGCTGTGTGAGGCAGGATTGCTTTCACAATCATAGAGAAATTGCATGGCCCTCTGAAACCATAGCAAGAAGACCAGAAACAACCTGGTATTGTCAAATCCCATTTTGGATAAGCGAAGATTCCAAATACAGCCATAAAACTGTTAATTAAGCACTTAGTTTACAACATCCTGAGCAGCAGGATGTACCCCAAATATTGGCTTAATAGGTATCTTACACAATATGCAGTTGATTGAAAGATATTATTAGAATGACCAAGACTTGCTTTGCTATAAAATGGGCTTAGTTAGAAGAAGAGATGAGAGGTAAGGAGCAGGATTAGATAATAGACCCTTCACTCTGGCGATGCCATTGCAAGGCATTCCAAGGCGTAGGAATCAAATGGACCAAGACCTCCTGCCTGGTAATGTAGGGTGCATATGGGTGAAATATAAGTGAACTGGGTTTAATTATGGTATCATAATAATCTATTAATTGCATTTGGATTATTTGTACTGTATTAATTACTTTAGAATTTATATAAGAACGGCCGTACTGGGTCAAACCAAAGGTCCATCTAGCCCAGTAGCCTGTCTGCCGACAGTGACCAGTACCAGGTGCCCCAGAGAGGGTGGACCGAAGACAATGATCAAGCGATTTGTCTCCTGCCATCCTTCTCCAGCCTCTTGCAAACAGAGGCCAGGGACACCATTTCTATCCCCTGGCTAATTGCCTTTTATGGACCTAACCGCCATGAACTTGTCTAGTTTCTCTTTAAACTCTGTTATAGTTCTAGCCTTCACAGCCTCCTCTGGCAAGTAGTTCCACATGTTGACTAAACACTGTGTGAAGAACTTCCTTTTATTTGTTTTAAACCTGCTACCCATTAATTTATAGTACTTAAGGATTAAATGGTATAATAACTGTTTTTAAAGCTTGTAAAATTTAAACTAAATTCACTGCTTAAAGCTTCCAATAAATAATAAAGTGGCTAAGTTACTCTGGAGTTTCATGGTTTCCCTTGGATCTAAAAATCGAACCACACACCAATGTGTATAGCAAAATAAAGGCTTTGATAGCTGTCTCTGTGTCTCTACACCTGTCAAATGGTGTCTCATGCGGCTCAAATTCAAGAGTAGGTAAGTTGGCAACCAAGCACTCTACCACAGTAGACTCAACATGATCGAAGAGGTTGTGTAGAGGAGCCTAGTTGATCAAGTTTTAAGGAGAACAACATTATCTGCTTTCCTCAAGAACTGATCTCTAACAAAGCAAAACCCAGGCCTGTCTCAAGTCTGATGCACGTAGGCAAGGTTGGGGCTCTTATGGGCTAGAATGTTATGGCACAGTCATGCGTATCTAGCAGAGCACAGTGTGATCATGCCAAGAAAACTGGGAGTAAACTGGTACATTTTATTTCTGATAAGCAAAAAGCAGAGACTGACATAAAAAAATTGTAAGCAAGCACATACTTTTGCAATATCCCCAGTAGCCGAATGTACCCATAAGGGTATAATAATAAGCATATTACATGCTACATAATTAATTGGTAGTTATTTTTAGAACAACCATGTCCTGCTTTGCTATAAAATGGGCTTAGTAAGAACTGTGGGCAGTGGTGAGCAGGACTGACCCACAGGTTCTGCTCATTGTAACTAGAAGTAAAAGACCCTTCAAACCGGCCACAGCAGGGAATAGCATCCCGAAGCATAAGCGTCAAAGTGACCACAAATCTCCTGCCTCCAACTGTAGGCAGAAGACAGGTAAGCTGTTAGCGAACTAGGCTTAAATAGTATATTCTTCTTCTTCTGGTAGTAAAGTGCACCTTCTATTGATTGCTTTTGTACAGTCATGTGTTATACTGATCGTTTTTAAATTTTATGGTATTTGAGGCTGAAATTCCGTGGTAATTGCTTTTAAGGCTTGTAAAAGGTAAAGGACTATATTAACACCTTGAAGGCTTGCAATATATAAGGAGGTAGTTAAGTCTCTCTGGAATGTTCTGGTTTCCCTTGGATCTAAAATACATTGAACCACATGACAGAAATGGATCCCAGGCTTCCCTCCTGGGTTAGGGTCTTCTCATGTCTCAACCCTACCATTTTTTATCTTTTATTTTCTCACAGCCTCAGCTAGGCAGAGACTGGATTCAGGCTTACCGAAGGAGGAGCAAAAGGGTAAGTTGCATAGGGGAGCGGCTTTTCAAAGGAGTCCACAGCTCCTAGGTGCTATCACTGCTGCAGTAGGAGCAGCAGGAGTTGATAGCTCTGGACCTGTTTGAAATGCTGTGGCAGAGCTGGCCACACAGCACTCAGGACTGGTGAGGAAGGCCTAATTCCACATTCCAGACAGTGCTAAGGGCTGGCTGCCATCGGATCCGTCCCTTCTTCCCAAGGCTACGTCCCTTCTGGGCATGTGAAGTCAAGACTTTCCCTCCTTGCCCCCATGTTCCCTGTGGCTGTCGGCCCAGCTGCCTGTCATCTTTCAATGATTTTCTTTGTTTATTGCCACTAAAGTGCACAGACTGTGCTTGTGATGCAGCAGTTTCCCTGAAGAGAGCACAGTGTGTTTGTCTCCTCGGTACCAGTCTGCAGAGAAAGTGCATTAAGAGTTCCAAAAACAATTGGGCAACAGCGGAAGTAGATGTCAATGCATAGAAATTAGATGTAATGAAGTGCCGAACTATAAGTGAATCTACTGAGATCAGGGAACACTCCATGATGGCAGAGACAAGGATAACAAAGACATTATTTAAAGTATTTCAGGAAGAAAAGAGTTTCTAAAACGTTCAAGTCTACTTGGAGCTTTTCTTCTACTCTGAGAGAGCTGAGTAAGATCAAAAGCTAGAGTCTTCCATCAGCAGAAGCTGGCCCAATGAAAGCTGTTTCCTCACCCACATCAACCTGTTGGTTCTCCTGGGAGCAATGCAGACCCAGCAGCTGTGCAAACCCTAATTTCTGGACCCAGAAGATTGAATTGGCTAGTGATATGCACATAAACATGTTACATGACACCTCCTAATACAGCACACTGCCATTGATCTGTCTGGTCAGGGGGACATTAAAATCATGTAGGTCACTGGGTGTTTGGAGGAAGGGAGTGCTGGTGAATTTAATGCTAGCGACTAGAGGCAGGAGGTGGGGAGAAGGACGGGGCTGCATCGCTCCCCTGAATGCTGAAGCAATGTCCTGCCTGGACAGAGACGAGAGGAAGGAAGAGAGGAGAGGGGAGGAGATATACGGGAAGAAAAGAAAGAGGACAGAGGAAGGGAAGGAGGTGGACATAGTTGCAGGACACAAGAACATCCTTAGTGCTGTTTGAGCAATTTCTGGCACTGACATCCTGGGGAACTGGCCCTACCCCTCATTATTTCCACTGGTGCTTCCATAGCTCCAGGTTGCCAGTGCTCAGATAGAATCAATAGGAGCCAGAAACATATCTGCTGGGGCTCTTAGCAAGGTGGGGGGTCAGATCTGAGCCTCTAGAAGAGCAGGGGGGATTCAGAAGAAACGGGCAGGGCTGAGAATTAGCCTTCTCTCGCCAATCCTGAGTACTACCAGCGGCTCCATAATAATTTAATGTTCCTAGGTTCGAGCCACAGCAGCTGCCCCTTTTGCCCCTGATAATTAAGCAGCTCCAAGTAGGCTCCTATTTCCTGTCTCTCTTCCCTCCTTCTTACCTTCCCCCTTCCTCTCTTTTCTGTTCCTCTCTGCCTCCCGTCTTCAAAGGACTGCCAATCATGCCGTTGATGTTTGCTAGACAGAAAACTATATTTTGCACCAGCTGACGGAAAGGAATTTTTTAACTGTCTTGTACTGAAATTCTCCAGGAATGTTTGTGGAGCTGGATGAATAATACTCATTCTTTTCAATCAATTGCAGCACAAACTTTGTGAATGTGCAATGGTTCAAAATGATATGTCAACAGATCTACATGACCCAATCACCAGCCACACATTAATAGGGACTGTATATCTCCTCTCTAACTTGGGGTCTTTTCTCTCCAGCAACATTGAGTTCCCTGCCAACCTTCAGCCATGAAGATTCTCTACTTTCTCTTTGGTGTCCTCCTCCTGGTGACGCAAAGCTCTGCTGGTAAGAGCATAATGAAATGGAGGAACAATAGAGAGAAACATTTCTGAGTCTGTTCTAAGACTTTAGAACGTTGTATCATATTCTCTCAACTTTTTTTTCTAAATCATAGCATGGATTTTAACAGAAACTTGATTTGACTCTTTTCCCCATGCAGGATTTAGGTTTTCAATACATGGGGACTCTGCATGTACGGATAATAAAGGTTACTGCGCAAAAAATTGTGACCCCCCATCGGTACAGATTGGAAAATGCTTTCGTTTTAGGAAGTGCTGTAAGGTGAATGAGGTAAGTTCGGGATTCACACGTGATACTGTACATCATATTTACAGCAACTTAAATACCTGATATACTGGGGGGGTATTATACAACCAAGTACTTTATTTGTTGTAGTTGTCACTTCTAGTGTGAGTCTCCGCTTCCTTTACTTGAATGTTAGAGGTACAGGGAGGGGAGACTCATGTTCAGAAGTCAGGCACATTTACTTCCATAGCCAGGTGTGCAGCCTGTCCTTGTTTTTCGATAGAAATGACTGTGCTCATTGAAACTTTGTAGCAGCCTTTTGCAGCCTGGAAAGTGAATCTCCTGCTCTGTTGTTAGTCAGGGGGATCTGCACTCACCATTCAATTATTGGAAAATCCCTGCTCCACCGTGAATTTGAAATGTAATGTTCTATTCTTTTCTTCTTCTAATGGGTATAAACCTAGAGCGTGAAAGTTTCTTTGTTTTTTGTAGATGAGCCAGTGAGTGATGGCAGCAGAGATTGTTAAAGCAGGATGTCTGGGAATCTGGCAGAGAACGCTGGGCTTCTAAAGTCATTGGATGTCTTTCTTCTGGGCTGCAAAGTATCTCACACACCTGAAAATTCACAAGGCAGCCCTTGTGTCACCTCTGATAGCTTCTTCTTCTCCTCTTAATAAAAGTACCTGGTTATGCGCAGCATCGCAATCGTGTATGCGTGAGTGTTTTGACTGATATTTTGGGGCTGTTTAGCTATTTCTTTTTCCAGAACATTTTAAAATTGCATACAAATAAAATAAAAGTCTACGTGTATTGGTAACTCTAGCTGCGAGGGTTCCTAGAGCAGGAGATGCACATATTTATGTGTTTCCCTAATGTCCTGTAGATAGATTTTTGCTTTTTCCTTCATCCTGTTACAAAGCCCGTCAGTTTGTGCAATGGTCAGAAGAGCTGGGTTCAGTCACAATGTGGTTGCACAGTATTGATAACCCAGGACAGTGTTCCGGGGCAGGCTTTTCCTCTCTCTGCTCTACTCGCTTCCCAAACCTTCAGAGCGTGAGGGCCTCTTTTCTCTATGTGACCTTCCAGACAGGGCCGTGTGTCATCAAGTCAGGTTCCAGCACAGGGACCAGAATGGCAGCACAAATCCCAAATGCCTCAGGCAAACATCCAGTGTTGTCCACGTCCCTGAGGGCATGGGGCTGCTGGTGAGGAGGTGTAGTAGTCAAGGCAGGGCCTTGGGTATCTTGGTGGGGGGCATAGGAGAGTCAGTGTACAGAGGATGAGGTAGACTCAGTGCAGGATGAAGGTTTCATGTGATGGGACTTCTCTCCCCTATCCTTATCTCCCCCTTACTGGCAAGGACCTTCTATCTCCCCCCAGCGCTCAGCTAGCACAGGCCTTTTCTCCTCTCCCCCCCCCCCCCGCCTCCTCTGGCTGTCAGAGGTCTTTGAACTCCCCCTGAACCTCCAGGGTGGGTGACAGTGCCAGGAGGGGTCCTCTCTCCCCTTCTTGAGGACTCTCCCAAGTGCACTTCTCTCTCTGCCAAACCCCACAGTCTCAGCGGGTTCCCCTTCCTGTTCGGCACCACAATGCCCCCAGCCTGCACTCACAATACCCGCCCTCATAAGAAGTCATTCTGTCATTTTTAAAGATTCAGAATGCCTTTGCGATAAGGTGGAAGCATATGTACAGGAAACATTTTTTTTTTAAAAGAGACACATTCGCATCTGTAACCCTTCTGCTGCCAGCAGTCGAAAGCCAGAAGGGCCAGCTTCAGTGTCTAGGGAGGTTCTTTCAAGAAGGTCCCTAAACTGGCTCGAGACCCCACTCAGTAAACTGGGACAATTCCAACTACCCGTTGGGTCCCTTTCTAGGCCATTCTTCCCCTCTCACAAGCATAGAGTCGGAGATAGAAACAGTCTGTTTAATAACAGCAATCTAGTATCAACCTATAGGAACACACGTAAACAAAAAAACCCTGTAAGCAAGCTACGATTACAAGAGAATGCAGGGCAGAGTCTTTTGCTTAAAGATCTTTAGTCCAACCCCTACTTCATTTCATGTGGTTTCCCCCCCACGTCAAATACCACGCACATGGCTCTGTCCAGTCTGTGCAGACCCACAGTGCATACGTACGTCATCCTCATGTCTCCACACATTGAGCGTGTAGTAATCTCACCTATACACTGCTCCTGTTGGTTGCCTGCGCCTGCTCCCCCCCGCCAAACGCTCCTGCCAGCCATCTGCCACTGCTCCCGCCGGCCGGCCTTGTGACAGTTTTGGCTGTAGGCCAAACCTTGTGATTTCAGCTCTCTGTGATGTCAGCTTCTCAGTGATTTCAGCTCTTGGCCCAGAGCACAGCTAAAAGATTCCAGCATCCACTGGAATCATATTTTCAAATAATAAAGACACACCTTATGAAGTCTCTTTTAGTTCTATCCTTACAAGGGTGGCGGGAGAGAAACAGGTCAAACTAGTCTTACCGCTGACGCCTGGAGGTCAAGCAGCCTACTGGTTCAGAGCTAAGCCCTTCCCCCCAGTTGACTTGGTTTGGAAGAGAAAGCCTTGTCCATCCCAGATTCTTTACAATGACAGTGGCTCTACTTTGAACTGAGGTAAACACAGTCTGACTTTTTCTGATAGAAATGTAGCCGTGTTAGTCTGGTGTAGCTGAAACAAAAACCAGGACTATGTAGCACTTTAAAGACTAACAAGATGGTTTATTAGATGATGAGCTTTCATGGGCCAGACCCACTTCCTCAGATCAAATAGTGAAAGAAAATTGTCACAGCCATATATACCAAAGGATACAATTAAAAAAATGAACACATATGAAAAGGACAAATCAAATTTCAGAACAGAAGGGGGAGGTAAATGTCTGTGAGCTAATGATATTAGAGGTGATAATTGGGGAAGCTGTCTTTGTAATAGGTAAGATAATTAGCGTCTTTATTCAAACTTGAGTGTAAAGTGTCGAATTTAAGCAAGAATGACAGTTCAGAGGATTCGCTTTCAAGTGAAGTCTTAAATGGCCTTTTTCTGCATGCCCAATAACTGCAAGCATTGCTGGTCACATTTTACAATTAGGGTTAACACAATGTATGACTCCCCAACAGCCAAACTGGTTACAGAAGGCAAAATACCATTCTAACAATTGAATATCTAGCAGGTCTAAGCAACAGGGTGGACATAACCACACCCAGGATTCCTTTCCCATTCCAGCTGGCTATAATGGAAGCATTAATTCAGACCCTGCTTACCCTTAAGTATAATAATCAACATTGTGTAAAAAGGTACACGACCTGCAAATAGTTTGCTGCCGAGTCACTTCTGAAGGTGACTTGTTTCCTGAATTCCTTTGTGATCCATGGCCCCTGCAAAGCCCAATGGAGCCTGTAAATTCCTTTCCATCTCCTTCTGTCAGTTTTTTGCCAACCTGAGGAGAATCAGTTGATACAGCCTGGAATCCTGTCCCCATGAACATCTATGAGAAGATTCCCATTGACTTCCAAAGAGCCAAATTTCAACCAACATAGTAACTTCCCTCAGGCGGTGAACTGTCAGCTGTGACAGTGAAATAGAAAATATGTCGTTGTTTTTAATCATGTCATATTTATTTAAGTTTTATTTAATTTCACTCTCATTTGAAAAATATAATTTTAACCTCTTTTATGGCCTTGGGTGCATGAAATTTAAAATCTCCCTAAAGAAATGTAAATCTTGTTTAAATACAGTAAACTTCCGATAATCCGGCACCGTTAGGACCCAGGGGGTGCTGGATTATCAGATATGCCGGACTAATGGAAGGGGGGGCTATGAGGGGTCTGGGATGGAGTGTGGGGGATGCTCCCCGCTGCGCTGCGGGACCAGCACCCCGGGCTTCCCGGAGTCAGCCTCTGGTCAGTTTCAGCAGCGGCTGAATTGAGGAAGCTGGGGGCAGAATAGCTCCAATTGTTTGGCTGCCCAGAGCACTTCCAGGTTCCAGATGGTGCCGGACCATCAGGAGTGCCGGACCATTGGGTGCCTGACCACTGGAGTTTTACTGTATTGTACAAAATAAATAAATCGATGCACACCTCTACAGCCAGTGCTTCCTGGGTACAGCTGTGTTCTGGCATTCCTCTCTGCACTTGGATCCCCATTTAAATGTAATATGAGGCATTTTGTCTTCAAGGGAATTTTAATAATGCAGTAAATGCTTTTTAGATGGCAAATAACACATTGTAACTATTTCACAGAATTTTTCCTGAAATTCGCTAGGAATATTTATGTTGCTTTAGAAATAATAATCATTATTATTAAAAAAATTGCATCATAAACTTAATACACATCCAATGTTTCAAAACAAAATTTTAACATTTCCACATTTCACAATGCCTGGGAAAAGGGCATTATCTTGTAAATGGTTTTAACTCATCATTCAAATAACTATGTTTACATTTGGACAAATTGAATGTGTGTACTACGGCAACTTACGTGTTGAAAGATGCAGGAAGGCGTGTCCTAGCTATTTTCAGAATGCTTAGTGGTTGCTGAAGATCACTAGAATGTTTATTCAGAGAGTTCATTGACTCAAGCGATTATGACGATTGTGGTTTTCTCTTTCTGGGTTTCACAGATGACTCTTTAAACAGGAGTTTAAAGGAGGACTTAATGGGGGCTTGGTGGAGATGTGAACAGTCCCTCCTCCTATCTCACTCAGCCCAATGTTTTAGCTTCAGGGATTGACACTTTGACCCAAACAGCCTCTTTCATACAGATTCTGAAGACTTGGTATCTTTTTTGCTACACAGGGTTGGACCAATGAGAAAAATGACCCTTGGTTCTAGTGAAGGTTTGAAATGTCCAGCTACAATTTAGACATTTTTCAGAGAGGTAGCCATGTGAGTCTGTTTCAGCAAAACAACCAGGATTCTGGTAGCACTTTAATGACTAACAAATATATAGGGACATAAATGTTCTTGAGATACAACTCAGATGCTTGAAGTGAAAGAAAGACGGAGATGGGACTGTAACATCACTGCTAATTAAATCAGTGTGGACATGGGTGATGAGAAGGTAAGAGTATGTGAAGGGAACATTGCTTATTGTAATAAAGGAGCTAATTGTTTCATTTTGTTCCCCTGGAAAATTCCATGGCCTTTGCACAAAATATTTTGTGACATCCCAGCTTGCATAAGACACGTTAGGCCACAGTGGTTTGTGCAAAATGTTTTGGGACATATAACAAATGGCTCTCGAGGCTAATGCCTGGAGACAGGGGCTCATCATTGCCATGGGTGCAGGGCCCACCTATTGGGTCTAAGCCCTTTGAAACAACTTAATGTCTGTGCTGGGAATGTGTCTAAAACCCCGAGAAAAGTTTTGAATTTTCTCTGCAGATGCTGTTAATCCTATGCCTATGGATGGTGGAAGCATTTGAAGGTCAACATATTGTTATTGAAACAAGAATAAATGTAAAAACAATTCCTGCTCCACATTTGATATCTGTCAACTTGACCTGTCCTCCCATGGCTCAACTACTGTATGTAACTAGAACTACTCTCCTCCACTATCAAACAGGTACTAACTGGGTAACCTAGACCACAGACAATATCTCTAATAAACAACAAATAGTCTGGTAGCACTTTATAGACTAACAAAACATGTAGCTTTTGTAGGCACAGCCCACTTCTTCAGATGACCAGAGTTTTGAATTTGGGATGTGCAGACCCAAAGTAAATAGGGGAGAAGGGAGAGGGGGAAAGGAGAAAAAAGGAAGGGGCCTGAAACAAGGAGCAGAGGGTATGAAAATATCAAAGGGAAAAACAAGTAGGCAGAACTGGTAATCTATAAGCACTTGAAGATTGGATATTTAAAAAGAAGCAGATAAGGATCAAAGAATAGCAATTCGATACGAAGGTAGTATCACAAGAATCTACACAGACAAAGAGCTACAGGCACCTACATTGAATGTTAGGCTGATAATGTCCCAGCCATCCATAATCTCGATTGAGAAGATGATCAGTGGAGGAATTGGATTTGTGGATGAATTGTAATTCCAATGCCTCTCAGTGTATTTGGCTTGTAGAACTGGTTTGTGAGAAGACAGCCACCTGGAGATCTTTTAAAGAGTGATTTAGGTAGATTTAAGTGTTCTCCAACAGGTTTCTGTATGTTCCCTTTACGTATATCCGATTTGTGTCCTTTGATTCTTTCCCATAGGGACTGTCCAGTTTGTCCAATATATATACCAGTGGGGCATTGCTGGCATTTGATGGCATAGATCAAATTACTGGATGTGCAGTTGACTGATCCTCTGATTTGGTTGCTTATGTTGTTGGCTCCAGTAATGAATTTGCTTGTATAGATATGTGGGCAGAGTTGGCACTGTGGCTGATTGCAGGGCTGGGTTCCTGGATTCTTATGATGTGGTTGTGTAGCATGGTTACCGGAAATAATTCATTTCAGGTTGGAGGGTTGTCTGTAAGCGGGAATAGGCTTTTCCCCAAAGGCCTCTGAGAGTGAGTGATCATTTTCCAAGATGGGTTGCAGATTGTGTATAATGTATTGGAGGGGTTTGAGTGGTGGACTGTAGGTAATAACAAGGGGTATGTCTACACTACCACCCTAGTTCGAACTAGGGTGGTTAATGTAGGCAACCAGAGTTGCAAATGAAGCCCGGGATTTGAATTTCCCGGGCTTCATTTGCATATTGCCTATCTGTGGGATGGGAGCAAATTTGGTTGTATCTTAGGGCTTGGCTGTATACACTAGATTGAGAAATGAGTCTGGGATGGAAGCTGGAGGCATGAAGGCAAGTGTAGAGGTTGGTGGGTTTCTGGTATAGGATGGTTGAAATATGTCCATTATTTAATTGATTGTAGTGTCGAGGAAATGGATTTCTCGTGTGGAATGGTCCAGACTGAGGTTGATGGTGGGGTGGAAGTTGTTGAAATCCTTGTGAACGAGTATTAAGTATTAAGCCTAGTTTAAACTAGCTAGTTCGAATTAAGGGGTGTGTAGCCACTTAGTTCGAACTAGTGGGAGGCTAGCCCTCCCCAGGTTTCCCTGGTGGCCACTCTGGCCAACACCAGGGAAACTCGTCTGCCCCACTCCTGGCCCCGGACCCCTTAAAGGGGCACGGGCTGGCTACGGTGCCCGTGCCAGGTGCAAGCCTGCCAGCACCCAGCCAGCAGACCCTGCACCTGGCACGGATCGAGCCACCCACCCGATGCCCCCCAGCCCTCCCCCTCTTCCCGAGACCAGGCTGGCGGCTCCCGGGAGCTTGCCCGGGACCGCAAGAGGCGGGCACCCACCTGGGCTAGTGCAGACATCGTGGACCTCGTCCACGATCTCTGCACTAGGCACAGGAAAGTGGCCGGCTTGGGCAGGAGAGCTGCCAGCCTGGCCACCTAGGAGCAGGTGTGCAAGAGAATCAAGGGGGTCCACTGAGACCCCCGACCCTGAGCCCTGAGCTTACAATTGCCGTCCTGGGTCAGACCAAAGGTCCATCTTGCCCAGTAGCCTGTCTGCTGACAGAGGCCAACCCTAGGGACCCTGGAGGGGATGGACCGAAGACAGTGACCAAGCCATTTGTCTCGTGCCATCCCTCTGCAGCCTTCCACAAATCTTGGGCAGGGACACCACTCTTACCCCCTGGCTAATACCACTCCATGGACCCAACCTCTATGACTTGATCTCACTTCCCTTTAAACTCTGTTCCAGTTCTAGCCTTCACAGCCTCCTGCAGCAAGGAGTTCCACAGGTTGACTCTTTGCTTTGTGAAGAAGAACTTTCTGTTATTATTTTGAAGCCTGCTACCCATTCCTTTCCTTTGGTGTCCTCTAGTCCTTCTTTATGGGAACTAATGAAGAACTTTTCTGTATGCACCCTCTACACCCCACTCGTGCTTTTATAGACCTCTATCCTATCCCCCCTCAATCTCCTCTTTTCTAAGCTGAAAAGTCCCAGTCTCTTTAGCCTCTCTTCATATGGGACCTGTTCCAAACCCCTCATCATTGTAGTTGCCCTCCCCTCTCCCACCCTCTCTCTTCCCCTCTCCCACCTCCTTTTCCCAGTCTCCCCCAGTTTTGTTCAATAAAGAGAGATTCTATTTTTGAACACAATTGTCCTTTATTTTGTACATCAGGAAGAGGGGCTAGGGAAGGGTAAGTGGAAGGAGGTGAGGGAGGAATGGGGTACGAGCCCCTGATGGGGAGGACTGGGCTGGCTCTGCGGGCTTCTGGGGGTGGAAGCTCTCCTGCAGCCCCCCCAATTACCCCCTCTCCCCAGATGGCAGCCTGCGGCAAGTGCAGCCGGGCTGATGGCCGAGTGGTGTGATGTGCCCAGTGTGGGCACTCCGGGCACTCCAAGCCAGGACTGCTTTGCAAGTGGGGCACCCCTGAGAACTGTCTGTCCGGGGTGGGGTCGGGTCCCTTTAAGCACAGCCCTCGGCTAGCCTGAGACAGCATCTCCACGCTCTAAGTCCTCCTCTGATGCCCTGCCGGCACTGCTTCCGGCCATCCTTAAGCCCGGTTCAGGGTCCACTTAATGTGGACATTCTAGTTCGAATTAGCAAAACGCTAATTCGAACTAGTTTTTTAGTCTGGATCCGTTAATTCGAATTAGCTTAGTTCGAATTGACTAATTCGAACTAAGTTAGCTCGAATTAATGTTGTAGTGTAGACATACCCTTAGGTGCCACAGGACTCCTCGCCGCTTTAACAAATATACTGTAACATAAATATTTGTGAGATACAATTCAGATGCTTGAAGTGAAAGAAAGACAAGGCAGGGACTGTAACATCACTGCTAATTAAATCAGGGTGGCTCATCTTCAACATCATTGAGAAGGTAAGAGTATGTGAAGGCAAAATTATTACTTGTAATAAGGGAGCAAATGGTTTCATTTTTTTCCCTGGAAAATTCCATGGCCTTTGTGCAACATATTTTGCGTCATCCCAATTTGCATAAGACACTTTTGACCACAGTGCTTTGTGCAAAACATTTTCGGATATATAACATATAGGATAATGCCTGGAAACGGGTGTGTAGGGGTTTTTGCCATAAGTGCAAGGTGCACTTATTGGCTCTTAACCCCTTGCAACAACTTAATGTCTATACTGGGGATACATCCCAAGAATAGCTTTGTTTTATCATAGAATCATTGAACTGGAAGAGACCGCAGAAGGTCATCAAGTCCAGTCCCCTGCTCTAGGCAG
The DNA here is from genome assembly GCF_049634645.1 of Pelodiscus sinensis. Lineage (NCBI taxonomy): Eukaryota > Metazoa > Chordata > Testudines > Trionychidae > Pelodiscus > Pelodiscus sinensis. The sequence continues at coordinate 7,435,128 of NC_134713.1, read as the reverse complement.
GACCAATCCCAACTAAATCAACCCGGCCAGGGCTTTGTCAAGCCGAGACATAAACACCTCTAGGGATGGAGACTCCACTACTTCCCTAGGTAACCCATTCAAGTGCTTCACCACCCTCCCAGTGAAATAGCTTTTCCTAATATCCAACCTGGACCTCTCCCACCACAACCTGAGACCATTGCTCCTTGTTCTGCCATCTGTCACTACTGAGAACAGCCTCTCTCCATCCTCTTTGGAACCTCCCTTCAGGAAGTTGAAGGCTGCTATCAAATCCCCCCTCACTCTTCGCTTCTGCAGACTAAATAGACCCAACTCCCTCAGCCTCTCCTCATAAGTCATATGCTCCAGCCCCCTAATCATTTTGGTTGCCCTCCGCTGGACCCTCTCCAATGTGTCCTCATCCTTTTTGTAGTGGGGGCCCCAGAACTGGACACAATATTCCAGATGTGGCCTCACCAAAGCCGAATAAAGGGGAATAATGACATCTCTGGATCTGCTGGCAATGCTCCTCTTAATGCAACCTAATATGCCATTAGCCTTCTTGGCTACAAGGGCACACTGTTGACACATATCCAGCTTCCCATCCACTGTATCCCCGAGGTCCTTTTATGCAAAACTACTACTTAACTGGTTGGTCCCCAGCTTGTAACTACTCTTGGGATTATACCGTCCCAAGTGTAGGACTCTGCACTTGACCTTGTTGAACCTCATCAGATTTCTTGTGGCCCAATCCTCCAATTTATCTAAGTCACTCTGGACCCTATCTCTGCCCTTAAGCGTATCTACCTCTCCCCTCAGCTTAGTGTCATCCGCAAACTTGCTGAGGGTGCAATCCATCCCCTCATCCACATCATTAATAAAGATATTGAACAAAACCGGTCCTAGAACCGAACCTTGGGGCACTCCACTAGAAACCAACCGCCATCCTGACATCGAGCCGTTGATCACTACCCGCTGGGCCCGGCCTTCTAGCCATCTTTCTATCCATCTTACCGTCCATTTATCCAATCCACATTCCCTTAACTTGCTGGCAAGAATATTGTGGGAGACCGTATCAAAAGCCTTGCTAAAGTCAAGGTATATAACATCCACTGACTTTCCCATGTCCACCGAGCCAGTTACCTCATCATAGAAGCTAATCAGATTGGTCAGGCACGACTTGCCCTTTGTGAATCCATGCTGACTATTCCTAATCATTTCCTCTCATCCAAGTGCCTCAAAATGGATTCCTTAAGGATCCCTTCCATGATTTTTCCAGGAACCGAGGTAAGACTGACTGGCCTATAGTTCCCTGGATCGTCCTTCTTCCCTTTTTTGAAGATGGGCACTACATTTGCCTTTTTCCAATCATTCAGGATTTCTCCCGATCTCCATGACTTTTCAAAGATAATAGCCAAAGGCTCGTCAATGACATTTGCCAACTCCTTCAGTACCCTCTGATGCATTAAGTCCGGACCCATGAATTTGTGTATGTTTAATTTTTCTAAATAGTTCCTAACTGTTCTTTACCCACCACGGGCTGTCCATCTTCATCCCATCTTGCGTCACTTAGTGCAGAAGTCCAGGAGCCGACCTTGTCCGTGAATACAGAGGCAAAGAAAGCATTGAGTACTTCAGCTTTCCGCACATCATCTGTCACTAGGGGTACGTCTAGACTACAGGCTTTTGTCGACAGAAATTTTGTCGACAGATACTGTCGACAAAACTTCTGTCGACAAAGAGCGTCTACACTACATTCAGTTCTGTCGACAAAGCAAGCTGATTTGTCGACATGGTAGTGTAGACGCAAAGGACAGTTTACATGCAATAACACCTTCTGTCGACAGAAACTCTGTCTACAGAAGGCGGTATGCCTCGTAAAATGAGGTTTACCAGCGTCGACAAAACTGCTGAGTTCTGTCAACGTTATGTCGACAGAACTCAGCGGTAGTGTAGACGCAGGTATAGTTTTGTCGACAAAAGTCCACTTTTGTCGACAAAACTCTGTAGTCTAGACACACCCTAGGTTACCTCCTTCATCCATTAGGGGCCGCACACCCTCTCTGATCACCTACTTCTTGTTAACATGCCTGTAGAAACCTTTCTTGTTGTCCTTCATATCCTTAGCCAGTCGCAATTCCATTTGCGCTTTCGCCTTCCTGATAACCCCCCAGCATTCTCGAGCTATACATTTAAACTCCTCCCTGGTCATTTGTCCAAGTTTCCACTTTTTGTAAGCTTCCTTTTTGTGCTTAAGTTCACCAAGGTTTTCCCCTGTAAGCCAATCCGGTCTCCTACCATATTTGCCTCTCTTCCTACGCGTCGGGATGGTTTCTTTCTGTGCCTTCAATAAGGCTTCTTTAAAATACTGCCAGCTGTCACGGACTCCTTTCCCCTTCATGTTAGCATCCCAGGTGATTCTTCCCATCAGATCTCTAAGGGAGTCAAAATCTGCTTTTTTGAAGTCCAAGGTGTGTATTTTACTACTCTCTTTTCTTCCTTTGGTCAGGATCCTGAAATCTACCATCTCATGATCACTGCTTCCCAGGTTGTCACCCACCTCCACTTCCCCTAATAGTTCCTCCCTGTTTGTGAGCAGAAGGTCAAGCTGTGCATGGCCCCTGGTCGGATCCTTCAGCACTTGTGTCAAGAAGTTATCCCCAACATTCTCCAAAAACTTCCTGGATTGCCTGTGTACTACCGTATTGGTTTCCCAACAGATGTCAGGGTGATTAAAGTCCCCCACAAGAACCAGGGCCTGCGATCTGGAAGCTTCGCTCAGTTGTCCAAAGAAAGCCTCATCTACCTCTTCCACCTCATTTGGTGGCCTGTAGCAGACACCAACCACAACATTACTGCTGTTGTTTGCTCCTTTAAACTTAACCCATAGACTCTCAACAAGTTTTTCTCCCTCTTTATACTGGAGTTCAGAGCAATCGTAGTGCTCTCTTACATATAGTGCAACTCCTCCTCCTTTTCTCCCCTGCCTGTTCTTCCTGAACAGTCTATACCCTTCCATGACAGTGCTCCAGTCATGAGAGTCATCCCACCAAGTCTCTGTTATCCCAATTAAATCATATTTCTTGGACTGGGGCAGGGCCTCCAGTTCTTCCTGTCTGTTGCCCAGGCTTCTCGCATTAGTGTACAAACACTTCAGGCAACTAGTTGATCGCCCTATCTTCTCCATTCAAATTTATATTTGCAGGTATTAATGGCTCACTTGATTGTAACAAAAATCCAAGTAGAATAAGCATTTGGGAACAGGCATTTGGGGAAACAATAAACACAAAATGGGCTAAACAACTCGGATATACACGGGGGCATGAATGGACTTTGGCATGGTGGGGGCACAGCATGGTATTATCTCTCCACCAAACTCACTAACCCAGCAGAAGTACCCACTCATTCCAGTCACACTGTGCCTAAAGATTCTGCAATATTTCCACCTGGAATTATTGAGGATTTTATTACACTAACATGGAATATTAATATTTCCTGTATGCATCCCAATTGTAATAGATGGGCTAATCCTATGCTCAACACCTGGATTCTCAAAGGGCAAAGTAGGATCTAGAAGCAGCCCTAGAAGATACCCAACTGGGAACTAGATTAGTAAATTTAATAGCCCTGAAAACAGTGCAAAACAGTGAAAAACAAATTGGTGAAATTGAGGCAGCTAAATCATCAAGTCATGAAATGGGACAGTGCTGGATTTCATTCCACCCATATTAACAACCTCCATGTCACCCTTCCGCCTCTATACAAGGTGGTAGGAATATTTGAATTGCTCCTGCAAACCTTGAGAGGTTTGACTACCAAGAAAGGCGTGCCCATAGCTTGTGTTAGTATGCAAACCTTTGCAATTAACCAATTTTTTTTAAAAAGGCAGGTGTCCATTATAATTAGACACCATTACAAGCAGTTGTGTAAGCTGGCAGCAGATATAAAGTAAGTAGCAAGGGAATATTTATACAATATATCTGCAGGGTTTTTTCCCACACCTACGGCATTATTAAGCATTTTAACCCATTCAACTGTACTGTTATGTATACATAGTGGAGGTGAGTCTGAACAGCCCTCCCTTGACCAGAACAACAATGTCTACATTGTTAGGCCTTGTCCTGGCCTTGTCCAATGTACAGATCTCTAAGAAAGCAAACCCAAGGTCTGTTTCAAGTCTGATTCCTGTAAGCACGCAGACAAGGCGGGGGAAGCTGTGAGAGGCAGAAATACTTTGCACAATCATGCAGAGACTACATGGTCCTGCGAAACTTTGTCAAGAAGACCAGAAACAACCTGGTACTGATACATCCCATTTTTGATAAGCGAAAAATTCCAAATGCAGCCATAAACCTGTTAATTAAGCACTTAGTTTTGCAACATCCTAAGTAGAAGGATGTACCTCAAATATTGGCATAATAGGTATCTTACACAATATGAGGTTGATTGGTAGATATTATTACAACCACCAAGACTCACTTTGCTATAAAATGGATTTAGTAAGAAGAGCTGATCGGAGGGTGGGAGCAGAATTCACCCACTGTTCCTGCTCATTGTAACTAGATGTAATAGACCATTCACTTCAATAATGTCAGTGCGTGGCGTTCCGAGGCATGGGAATCAAAGGGACCATGACCTCCAGCCTGTACTGTAGGGAGCATACGGGTGAAATGTAAGTGAACTAGGTTTAATTATGGTGTTATAATAATCTTCTCTTAATTGCTTTTGCATTGCTTTGCACTCTGCTTTAGAATTCACAGTATTTAAGGTTAAAATTGTATGTTAATTAATTAAATTAACTGCTTAAAGCTTCCTGTACTTAAGTAAGTGGTTAAATCCCCCTAGAGTGTCCTAGTTTCACTTGGATCTAAAAACTGAAACACACGACAATACGTATACCAAAGTTAATGCTTGTATGGTTGGCTCTGTGTCTCTATACCTGATGTGTGGTGTCTCATGTGGCACATATTCAAGAGCAGTTACATTGGTACACTCCTGACAAAGTGCTCTATCACCACAGATTCAACATGGTAGAGAGGGAGAGTGTAGGGGAGCCTCCAAACAGGGTCATAACCAAAACAACATAATCTGCTTTATCCAAAGTACTTATCTCTAACAAAGCAAAACCCAGGCCTCTCTCAAATCTGGTACATGTGGGCAAAGCTGGGGCGTTGAGGGGCTGGAATGTTTGTGACGGAATGGAACGTTTGGGCACAATCATGCATATCCAGCATAGCACAGTGTGATCATGCCAAGAAAACTGGGAGTAAACTAGTACATCTTATTTCTGATAAGCAAAAAGCAGAGACAGCCATAAAAAATTGTAACCAAGAACATAGTTTTGCAACATCCTGAATAGAAGATGTTATTAGGTATCTTACATGCAATGTCATTAATTGGTAGATATTATTAGAACGACCATGTCATGCTTTGCTATAAAATGGGCTTAGTAAGAACTGATGGGCCCACAGGTCCTGCTCATTGTAACTAAAAGTAAAAGTCCCTTCACACCACTGCAGGATACAGCATCCCAAAACGTGAGAGACAAAGGGACCACGTGAGAGACAAAGGGACCACGAACCTCCTGCCTGCTACTGTAGGCGGAAGACGGACAAACTGTAAGTGAATGAGGCTGAAATATGGTCTTCTTCCTTTTCTTCTTCTTCTTCTCTTCCTTGCTTTTCTATTGTTTTGTATTGCAATAATTGTTTTTAAAACTTATACTATTTAAGGCTGAACTTATGTAGTAATTGTTTTCAAGGCTTCTAAAACCTAAAGGACTATATTAACGGCTTGAAGGCTTGTAATAAATGAGGAAGTGGTTAAGTCTCTCTGGAGTGTCCTGGTGTCCCTAGGATCTAAAATAAATTGAACCACACGACAGCAAGGGACCCTAGCATCCACCTTCGTGTTGGGGTCTTCTCATGTCTCAACCCTTCAATCCTTTATCTTTTATCTTGTCACAGCCTCAACTAGGCAGAGGCTGTATTCAGGCCCACTGATGGGGGAGCACAAGAGGCAGTTGCAGAAGGGCCTGGCATTTGAAAGGAATCCACAGTTCCCAGCTGCTACCACTGCTGCAGTAAAAGCAGCGGTAGCCGGGACCTCTGGACTCCTTTGAAATGCTGTGGCAGCGCTGTCCACACAGAACTTCTTTCTGCTTCCCTCTCCTCTCTGCCTCCCTCCTTCTCCTGCCTCCTGCCTGCTCTCCTGTCACCCCCGTCCTTTCTCTTCCTGAACATTCTTCTCTCGGTCTTCACCTTAACCCTTTTTTCATCTTTCTCGCCTGTTGGCTCACTCCATGCCCCTTCTTTTCTCTCCTCCCCTCCTTCTCCCTCATTCATCCCCCTTTCCTTTCTGTCCTCATCCCTAATTCCTGAATTCCTTCTCCATGTAAGGTCCTACAGCCTTAATGTTAGTTAGTTAGCAGATGTAGGGGTTATAGTGGTCCACAAGTTGAATATGAGTCAGCAGTGTGATACTATTGCAAAGAAAGCAAACATGATTCTGGGAAGCATTAACAGGTGTGTTATGAGCAAGACACGAGAAGTCATTCTTCCGCTCTACTCTGCGCTGGTTAGGCCTCAGTTGGAGTATTGTGTCCTGTTCTGGGCACCGCATTTCAAGAAAGATGTGGAGAAATTGGAGAGGGTCCAGAGAAGAACAACAAGAATGATTAAAGGTCTAGAGAACATGACCTATGAGGGAAGGCTGAAGGAATTGGGTCTATTTAGTTTAGAAAAGAGAAGATTGTGGGGGAACATGATAGCATTTTTTCAGATATCTAAAAGGGTGTCATAAGGAAGAGGGAGAAAACTTGTTCATCTTGGCCTCTGAGGATAGAACAAGAAGCAATGGGCTTAAACTGCAGCAAGGGAGGTTTAGGTTGGACATTAGGAAAAAGTTCCTAACTGTCAGGGCAGTCAGACACTGAAATAAATTGCCCAGGGAGGTTGTAGAATCTCCATCTCTGTAGATTTTTAAGAGTAGGTTAGATAAATGTCTATCAGGGATGGTCTAGACAGTATTTGGTCCTGCCATGAGGGCAGGGGACTGGACTCGATGACCTCTCGAGGTCCTTCCAGTCCTAGTATTCTATTATTCTAATTCTGGGCACATTTAAGGGAAATACAATTGACAAATCCCAACCCAGAGTGAGTGGCACATTACAAAATCCATAGTGTTGCCCAGTGGAACCAATTAAAAGCCACCCACTGACCTTATCGGCTTTAGGCAAGGGCCCTGTTGCAGAAGGAGCTCCAGGAACCAGAGCAAGCTGGAGAGAGGTGTGGCAGCCTGGTGTGCCTGCTCTCTATCCATTGTACCAATATCCTATGTGTGTTTGTGCATTCACACCCAGAGGGGGAAGCTGGTGAATGAGGGAGGGCGGGTGAAAGGGGAGCCAAGAGAGCTACTGACACTCAGGAAGAGGTGGAGGAAAACCAGAGTGTACCAAGACTGATCCGTTACTGCACCGAACATGGGAAAGTGAATGGTCTCCACATATACTGTGAACCATTTGTGGATACATCCCATTCCCAGTATTCAGAGGAGAGAGAATGAGAAGTGATTGCTCTTTTGCTGGAGGCAAGAAAACTAAATACAATTTTGCAGATTTCCAACATGACTTTTTATTGATGAAATAAATCAATAGTCAGAAATGGAAGAATATGACGGGAGAAATTTTAAGTGTCCCGAAACACATAAAAATATTCATTAAATATTGTACAAAACAAACAAGCAGATGCACACACTTATTGTCAAAGCTTCCCAGGTAGAGCTGTGGTTGTCAATTTCTTTCACCAACTAAACTTTGATTTAAATGCAAATGGAGGCATTGCATAGGCTTCAGAGGACCGCCAATCATGCAGTTGATGTTTGCTAGGTGGAAATATATATTTTGCAACTACTTATGGAAAGGAATTTTTTAACTGTCTTTTCCTGATATTCTCCAGCAAGGTTTATGGAGCTGGATGAACAATAATCGTTATTATTAACCAATTGCAGCACTGTAACTTGGGATCTTTACACAGCAGTGACATTGAGTTCCCAGCCAACCTTCAGCCATGAAGATTCTGTTTCTTCTCTTTGCTGTCTTCCTCCTGGTGCCAGAAAGCTCCGCTGGTAAGAGCATAATGAAATGAAGGGACTATACAGAGAAACGTTTGTCAGTATGCTCTAAGATTTTACAACGTTGTATCATACTTTCCCAACTTCTTTTTTAAATTGCAGCATGGATTTTAGCAGGGACTTGAACTGACTTTTTTCTCTGTGCAGGATTCGACCGTTTTTTCCTGGGGTACCGTGACTGTCGGAAGTCGGGGGGTTACTGTTTCCGTGAATGTTTTGAACCATATTTATTGATTGGAAAGTGCAATAATGTAAAGGAGTGCTGTAAATTGAGGAATGTAAGTTCCAGATCCCACACGTGATACTGTACATCATATTTACTTAAATATCTAATTTAGTGTGGGGTTATTAATCACCCGAGTACATTATTTGTTGTGGTTGTCATGTTAAGTATGAGATTCTGCTTCCTTTATTGGAGAGTTAGAGGTACAGGGAGGGGAGACCCATGTTCAGAAGTCAGGCACATTTACTTCGGGACCCAGGTGGGCAGACAGCTCATGTTTTTCAATACTACTGACTATGTTCATTAAAACTCTGTAGCAGCCTGTTACAGACTGGAAAGTGAATCCCTTGCTCTGGCATTAGCCAAGGGTATCCACACTCACCATTCAGTGACGGGAAAATGCAGTGTTCTCTTGTTCTTGTTTTAATGGGTATAAACCTAGAGCATGAAAGTTTCTTTCTTTTTTGTAGAGTAGAAAGTGAGCGATGGCAGTGAAGATTGTCAATGGAAGATTTCTGGGAATCTGGCAGTCAATGCCTGGCTTCTAAAGTCTTTGGACGCTTTTCTTCTGGGCTCCAAAGAACCTTGCAAACCTTCAAATCCACATGGGAGCCCCTGTGTCACTTCTACTAGATTCTTCTTCAACTTCTAATAAAAGTAGCTCACTGTAGTGCAGCATCAGAAACGTGTGTGTGAAAGAGTGTTTTGACAGATACTTTTGGATCATGTTGCTATTTATTTTCCATAAAAATCATTTTTTAAACTGTATATAAATGAAATAAAAGTCTATCTTTATTGGTAACTGCAGCTGGGGGTGTTCCTAGAGCAGGATACGTACGTATTTATGAGTTTCCCTAACGTCCTGTGGATAAATCTTTGCTTCTTCCTTCATCCTTTTACGAAGCCCTTAATTTGTGCTGTGTTCAGAGGAGCTGGGTTCAGTCACAATGTGGATGCGCAGTATTGACAACCCATGGCAGTGCTCAAGAGCAGGTTTTTCCTCTCTCCGCTCGCCTCGCTTCCCAAACCTCCCCCACATGAAGGCCCCTTTCTTTTACATGATCTTCCAGACAGGGCCGTGTGCCATCAAATCAGGTTCCAGAGCAGGAACCGGAATGGCAGCACAAATCGCAAATGCCTCAGGCAAACATCCAGTGTTGGCCACATCCTTGAGGGCATGGGGCTGGTAGTGAGGAGGTCTAGTAGTCAATAATGTCATTTGAATGCATGAATACGCCAGAGTCCTTGGAATGATTTAGGCCTGGACCTTTAAAATATATGCAATTACACAGGCTGCTTCTGATTTTCATAGAAGGGTTACACTATAGGAGCAGTTTCTAGCTAAGCTGACCCCATACCCTTTATCTTTTTCCCAATGTTATCTCCTTTGTGTCAAGAAGCTTATGAGAGAGATAGGGTAAATAAAAGTCTTACTTAATTTGGCAGTACAAGGTATATAGCTTTAATGGGAAATGTGAGGTAAAATGTAAGGCTGTCAATAAAAGTTTAAAAAACTATATACAAATTTGAAAGCTCTAAAAAGATGATTCTTCAACAAGGGTGTGTAGTTTAAGGTTTTTACTGTCAGGGAGAGATGAACTCAAAGCGTGTTGCAAACAACTCCTAAATGCTATCTATTTACCGTAAGTTATAATTGTGAACATGTAATATATACTCATGTTTAACTAATATTTCATAAAGGGAAAAAGACCCTTGATTTATATTGCAGAAGGTAATATGTTACGAAGCCAATGAAAAGCAAAAGTCTCTAAAACAAGTCCAGTTATCTACCATATATTTTAGAGAGTTTGTACAATCTCTGTCCATGTGTCTCTCCGTCCATGTGTCCATTTCTTCAAGAATTCCTCCTAAACATTATGGCTGTGTCTACACTGGCGCGATCTTGCACAAAAGTGGCCACTCTTGGGCAAAAACTTGCTGCCTGTCTACACTGGCCGCATGTTCTTGCGCAAGTAAACTGACATTTTAATGTATGAAATCTGGGCTTCTTGCACCAGAACTCTGATGATCCTGCTCAGGAATAAGCCCTTTTGCGCAACTGTTCTTGCGCAAGTAGCCAGTGTAGACAGGTAACATGAATTTCTTGCGCAAGAAAGCCCTATGGTTAAAAATGGCCATCAGAGCTTTCTTGCGCAAGAGAGCGTCTACACTGGCATGGATGCTCTTGTGCAAAAGTCCATCTCTTGCGCAAAAGCACATGCCAGTGTAGATGCTCTCTTGTGGAAGAGTTTTTGCAGAAGAACTCTTCCGCAAAAGTTCTTTTTGTGAGAACATGCCGGTGTAGACATAGCCTATGAGTGAGGACCATCAAATTTAGCTTCAGCGCCATCTTGTCATACCTCAACGCATGGTCAGGTTTTGATTGTGTCAGGACGCAGAGGGTACGTCCAAACTACATGGCTCCGTCGATGGAGCCATGTAGATTTGTTTGTTCGGCAAAGGGAAATGAAGCCACGATTTAAATAATCGCGGCTTCATTTAAATTTACATGGTTGACGCGTTGAGCCGACAACAGCTGATCTGCTGTTTGTCAGCTCAGCGCGCTAGTCTGGACGCTCCGCTGCTGACATGAAAGCCCTTTATCGACCTCCCCGGTAAACCTCATCCTATGAGGCATAACAGGGAGGTCGATAAAGGGCTTTCAGGTCGGCGCGGAAGCATCCAGACTAGCGCGCTGAGCCGACAAACAGCTGATAAGCTGTTTGTCGGCTCAACGCAGCAGCCATGTAAATTTAAATGAAGCCACGATTATTTAAATCATGGCTTCATTTCCCTTTGCCAATCAGCCTAATCTACATGGCTCCATTGATGGAGCCATGTAGTTTAGACACACCCTGGGATGTATGTGGAATGTGATTGTTTCACATCAAACAGAAAGGGAGGAGTTTGATAGTGGGGAGAGTTATACTCATGAATGACCACCAGGGGCCTCAAGCAGCCCAACCCTGGGAAGCAGTCACTGGCTAGGAGCATATCCCCTGCCTCACCAAGCTGTCCCCAGAGAGTGGCTGCCAATCAAGCCATGAAGCTCCCAGGCTGGCCCCAGGGGAAAAACAGCAAGCAGGCGAAGTAGCCCCCATGATCCCAGGCCAGACGCAGGCCTGGGTAAGTTTTCTAACATGTCATAAAGTCTGACTAAGGCCAGATAAGCTGCTTGTAGACAATTGCATGGAGACATCTTTATTTACGAGGGGCACCTATTGTAAGAAGGGCCCATTGATCTCTGATGATGTCTAATGATTAGCAGGGGAGTGGGGAGCACCATCAGAAGAAGACCATAATTGCACAGAAACACTAACTGTGCCCTGGTAATTAGCGGACAGTCCTGCTTTGCCAAAGCAACTTCTGTCAGGTGACGAAGGGAGCAAGAAAGGTGGAGTCAACATCCAGTGGTTCCTCCAAAAAATACAGAAGAGAATTGGCTCAAGATGCCACTCACTAGTGTAAGAAAAATGAACCCCACGCTGAGCACCTCTACGGAGCAATACATCCCTACTGGCAAACATTGCATCTGTCTATAATAGGAGTCTTTCATTAAAGAAGAAAACATGATATTTATATAGCAAAATGCTGCAATGTCAGCACTAGGAAGTAATCAAGCAGCTCTGAGTGGACACCTGACTCCTGTGGCTCTTACCTCCTTTCCTTCCCTTTTTCTTTCCTGCACCCTCTTCTCTGCCTCCCTCCCGCCTCTCCTTTCTCTCCCTAAATACTTCCCTTTTCAGTCTTCATCGTTACCCCTTCTTTTTTCTTTTTTTTCTTTCTTTCTTCCTCATTCGCCAGTCCAGATTATGTAAAACACATAGTTTGTGCAAAATATCTTGGGACATATAACGAAAATGTACTGGTTTAACTCTGGTCAACAACATTCTTCATCAGGCAACTTCCCCTTGCCCTCCCTCTGTTGCATTCTTTGACCAACTTGACATGACTTTGTATCTTTCCCCTATGGCTGTTTCAGTCTCAGAGAGGCCAATTTTGAAATCAAGATAGATTCTTTCTGTAACATTTTTTAGAATCAGAGAAATGGAGGTTTAAGAAAAAACACAACGAGCCCTGGTTTGAGTGGAGATTTGAAATGTCTAACCACGGCTGGAACTCAGGAATGCTCACAATTTTGTTTCTGTGAAATTCCATCATCCTAGTTTGCATAAGACATATTAAGCCACAGTGGTTGCTGCAAAATTCTTGGGACATGTGATGAATAGGAGGAGTGCTGGCCAACATCCGGTGACTAAGGGGTTAAACTCAGGGGGTGAGTCTAGACTACATGGCTCCTTCAATGGAGCCATGTAAAGTTGTTTACCCAACATAGTCAATGAAGCGGGGATTTAATAATCCCCGCTTCATTAAAATAAAAATGGCTGCTGCACTGTGCCGACAATCAGCTGATCCGGCACAGCGCGGTAGTCTAGACGTGGATTGATTGACAAGGGAAGTCTTTGTTGACAGCTCCTGTAAACCTGTAAACCCCCACCACCTGTGCCAGCATCCTGCCACCCAGCAGCACCCTCTCCCTGGCTCCAGATCCTACTAGCACCCTGTCTCCTGCCCGCACCAGCACTGTTGGGACCACATTAGTGAGGCTTGGGGGGGGGGTTGCATCTCACTTGTGTGGGTCAGTGACCCCTGACTCAAAATAGGTTCCTAGCCCCTCTCATAAATAAAGACAATGCTAAACCTTTTGAGTTTGACATAGGGTATGTCTACACTACTGCGCTAATTCGAGTTAACTTGATTCAAAATAGTTAATTCAAATTAAGCTAATTCGAAATAACGCATCTATACACAAAAACTATTTTGAAATAACGTTTTGCTATTTTGAAAAAGCGTGTCCACACTGAGTGGACCCTGAACAGAAGTTAAGGCAGGCTGGAACCAGTGCCAGCAGGGCATCAGGTTAGGACTTAGTGTGTGGGGCTGCTGCCTCAGGCTAGCTGAGCTCCGTGCTTAAAGGGACCCTACCCCCACCCCGGACAGGCAGTTCTCAGGGTTCCCTGCTTGCTTGTCTACCTCGATGAGGGACACCAAAGTAGCCCTGTCTTGGAGTTCCCTTAGTGCCCACACTAGGGACATCACAACACTCAGCCACATGGATCCAGAGCTGCCCCTGGGCATGCCTGTGAGTCTCGTGGGGGCGTTGCCATCAGCCCGGTTGCACTTGCTGCAGGCTGCCATCTGGGGGTCCAGCAGAGGGCTGTCAGGATCCAGGAGGCCCTGCAGGAGAGCGTCCACCCCGAGGAGCCCTCAGAGCCACCCCGGTCCTCCCTACCGGGGGCTCGTGCCCCATTCTTCCCTCATGTCCTTCCACTTATCCCTCCTAACCCCCTTCCTGATGTCAAACAAAAGACACGTGTGTTCAAAAATAGAAACTGGGTTTATTGAATAAAACTGGCAAATGAGTGTCCTGAGCCCATCATACTCAGAGCCTCCTTGCCCTGAGCCCCTCACATATCCAACCCAAACTCCTGCACCCTCACATCCACAAGCCTGTGACTTGCTCGGCACCCCAACCTTCCACCTGAGCCCAACACTCCCCAGCTTTGAGCCCCCTCCCTGAGCCAGCATCCCCATCTCCTGCATCCAAATTCCCTCCCAGAGCTTGCACTTCTCACCCCTTCCCACACCCAAATCCCTCATTCCCACCCCAGAGCCCGCACCTCCTGTCTCAACCCAGCAAGTGATGGAGAGGAGGGGAACAGAGAGGATGGGGCCTCAAAGGAGTGGGGGTCTTGGGGAACGAATGTGATTTTCATTAGTGGGTTCATATCGGTGATGACAAGTGGTGTTCTATTGTTGGTTTTCTTGGGTCTGTCTTGAAGTAGATGGTTTCTGGGTATTTGTCTAGCTCTAATTTGTTTTTTTATTTCTCCGGGTGGGTAATTGAGGTTTATTAATGTTGGTAGAGATTTATCAATTACCCACCTGGAGAAATAAAAGCGGACCTGGCTCACAAAAGCTCATCACCTAATAAAGAATCTTGTTAGTCTTTAAAGTGCTACATAGTCCTGGTTTTTTTTTCAGCTACACCAGACTAACACAGCTACATCTCTGTTACTACTCTGTGTATAAAGTCTGTCAGAATCCTAGCCATGAAGGATGAAAGGGGCATCAGTGGGTGATCAAGCCCAGCTTCCTGCTCTGAAACAGGACCAAGTAAACCTGAAAGAAGCCTAGCAGCTGTTTTCCCAAACTGTTCTTAAAGCCTCGTCTCATTCCCACTATTCAGAGAAGAGAGAATGGGAAACCACTGGCCTGTGGTTGCAGGCAGGAAAACCAAAGGAAATTTTGCACATTTCCAGAATCACTTTTTATTTGGTGACAATGAATGGTCAGAAATAGGAGTAAAGAGGTAGAAGAAGGGGGGAGGGTGTATTCTAGGGTGTGTCTAGACTACATGGATGGAGCCATGTAAAATAGTTTACTCAGCATAGTCAAAGAAGCAGAGATTTAAATAATCCCTGCTTTATTAAAATAAAAATGGCCGCCGCACTGTGCCGACGATCAGATGATCCAACACAGCGTGGTAGTCTAGATGCGGTACGGTCGACAAGAGAAGCCTTTGTCAACCACTCTGGTATGCCTTGTGAAACCATTTTTATTTTAATGGTTTGACTATGCTGAATAAACTACTTTACATGGCTCCATCGATGGACCCACGGGCTACGTCTAGACTGGCATGATTTTCCGCAAATGCTTATTAAAAGCATTTGCGGAAAAGAGCATCTAGATTGACACAGACGCTTTTCCGCAAAAGCACTTTTTGCGCAAAAGCATCCGTGCCAATCTAGATTCGGTTTTGCACAAGAAAGCCACGATCGCCATTTTCACAATCAGGGCTTTTTTGCGCAAAACAATAATGAGTTGTCTACACTGGGCCTCTTGCGCAAAAGCATTTGCACAAGAAGGCTTTTGCCTGAATGGGAGCAGCATAGCATTTCCACAAGAACACTGAAAATCTTACATGAGATCGTCAGTGTTCTTGCGGAAATTCAAGCAGCCAGTGTAGACAGCTGGCAAGTTTTTCCGCAAAAGCAGCTGCTTTTGCGGAAAAACGTGCCAGTCTAGACACAGCCATGTAGTCTAGACACACCCATAAATATGTTTGTGAAGCTCTAAAAGGGTTCCATGAATCCCACAAGAAAGTTTCGGGTGTCCAAGCCTCCATAGCACCCTTAGACATTTTCAGAAATATACCTGGCCACAACGGAAACCCAGTCACTTCCAGTTAGCTTCTTCCAAGTAGAATTAAACAAATCCGAAGTGTAGCTGGTCAAATGCAAGTACCAGTGTCCTCCACATGTTTGATGCATCAGTATTATATGTCTCCATCTTAGATGCCTACTGTTAAAGTTCATGCTTGGTATGCAGCGTGTGGGAGGAGAGAAAAAAATACAGGGTTTACGCATTTTACTAAAGGTAAAATTCCTTAGTTTGAATATATAGGGAAAATAACTCCAGACCAATATCTTTCTGACACACCATGAGGGAAATTTTGTTTATTTTATCTTTCATTTTAACCATGATTTTTAGCCTCTGTTTATTGGCTTGGATGTGTGAAATTAAAAAATTCCCCAAACACATGTGAAATATTCATTAACTATTGTACATAACAAACAAACAGATGCACACACTTAGGCTATGTCTCGACTGTAGGCTTCTTTCGGAAGAAGATTGTCCAGAAGAGAGTGTCCTCACAGAAAAGGCGCATCGAAAAAGTAATTGATTGGGCACTGTCTCACATTTAAGTTGTGATTACTATGGACAGCTTGGCCACCAGGGCACCTGTGCTTTTTCCTGGAGGCTTTTTCTTTAAAAAAAAAAATCCCTCTTTCCTCTCCACACATGCCTTTTTCTGAAAGTGCTCTTTCAAAAAAAGGCTTCTTCCTTGTAGAAAGAGGTTTACCACAGTCAGAAAAACTCCTTGGTTTTTGACTTTCTGTCCAAAGAATGCTATAGCAGTGTACATAGAAGTGTAGCTTTTTCTGGGAAAATGGCCATTTTTCCAGAAAAATTCTGCAGTGTAGACATACCTTTATTGTCAAAGTTTCCAAGGGACAGCTGTGGTCTAGAATTTCTCTCAGAAATTAGACCCTCATTTAAATGTATTGGGAAGCATTTCATTGTCTTCACAGGACTTTTAAACATTTCCATATGTTTTCTAGGTGGAAATATGCATATTGCAACTAGTCAAGGAAAGGAATTTTTAACTGTCTTTTCCTGCAATTCTCCAGGAACGTTTATGGAGGTGAACAAATAATAATCATTATTATTAACCAATTGCAGCACAGACTAGATAAACGTACAGTGTTTCAAAACAAAATTTCAACAGTTCCACATTTCGCAACCCCCAGCAGCCCATAAGTAGAGAAGTTCCATATGATCTCTAATTTGGGGTCTTTTCTCTCCAGCAACCTCGGGATTTCAGCCAACCTTCAGCCATGAAGATTCTCTACCTTCTCTTTGCTGTCTTCCTCTTGGTGCTGCAAAGCTCCCCAGGTAAGAGCATAATGAAATGAAGGGATAATGTAGAGAGACTTTTGTGAGTCTGTTCTAAAATTTTAGAACACTGTATTATATTTTCCCAACTTCTTTTCTACCATAGCATGGATTTTAGCAGGGACTTGATCTGACTCTTTTCCCTGTGCAGGATTCACCCAGTTTAACACTGGGGACCGAGCATGTGAAAGGGCTGCAGGTAATTGTGCCCGTCAATGTTACTACCCTTATAAAAGGATTGGAATTTGCAGTCGTGGAAGGATCTGCTGTAGACGGAGCCGGGTAAGCTCAGAATCCACATGTGATACTGTACATCATATTTATAGCCACATTCATATTGAATTTGCTGGGGAGTTATTAATCACCCAAGAGCTATATTTGTTGTTTGTCCCTTTACATTTGGGGAATGTTACAGGATGGGTTTTTGTTAGAAAATGAGACTCTGTTTCCTTTACTGGAGAGTTAGAGGTACAGGGAGGGGAGGCCCATGTTCAGAAGTCTGGCACATTTTCTTCGGGACCCAGGTGGGCAGACAGCTCGGCTGCGTCTAGATTGGCATGATTTTCCGGAAATACTTTTAACAGAAAAGTTTTCAGTTAAAAGCATTTTCGGAACAGAGTGTCTAGATTGGCACGGACGCTTTTCCGCAAAAGCACTTTTTGCGGAAAAGCATCCATGCCAATCTAGACGTGCTTTTCCGCAAAAAAGCCCCGATCGCCATTTTCGCGATTGGGGCTTTTTTGCGGAAAACAAATCTGAGCTGTCTACACTGGCCCTTTTGCACAAAAGCTTTGTGCAAAAGGGACTTTTGCCTGAACGGGAGCAGCATAGTATTTCCGCAAGAAGCACTGATTTCTTACAGTAGGAAGTCAGTGCTTTCGTGGAAATTCAAGTGGTCAGTATAGAGAGCTGGCAAGTTTTTCCGGAAAAGTGGCTGATTTTCCGGAAAAACTGGCCAGTCTAGACTCATGTTTTTCAATACAACTGACTATGTTCATTACAACTCTGTAGCAGCCTGTTGCAGCCTGGAAAATGCATCTCCTACTCTGGCATCAGCCTGGGGTATCTGCACTCACTGTTCAGTGACGAGGAAGCATTTGAGATGAAATATTTTGTTGTTCTTGTTTTAATGGATAGAAACTTAGAGTGTGAATGTTTCTTCTTTGTTTTGTAGATCAGAGTCTGAGCATTAGCCTCAGAGAAGGTTTATGGAGGATTCCTGGGAATCTGGCAGAGGATGCCTGGCTTCTAAAGTCATAGGACGCTTTTCTTCTGAGCTGCAAAGAACCTCGCAAACCTTAAAATCCACAAGGGAGCCCTTGTGCCACCAATAATAGCTTCTTCTTCTCCTTTTCATAAACATAGCTGGTTGTAGTGCTGCATCACAAATGTGTGTGGGTGTTTTGATTGACATTTTGGGGCTATTTAGCTATTTATTTTCCACAGAAATCCCTTCTTTTAAACAAAATTACAGATTAAAAAAAGGCCACCTTCATTTGTTAAATCTATATGGGAGTGTTCCTGGACCAGGGGACGTACATTTCTGTGTCTTTCCCTAAGACCACGTGGATACATCTTTATCTCTTCCTTTGTGCTTTTTACGAAGCTCTTTAGTTTGTGTTGTGGTCAGAGGACTTGGTTTCAGCACAATGTGGCTGCAGAGTTTTGACAGCCCATGGCAGTGCTCCAGGGCAGACTTTTCCTTTCTTTGCTCCCCTCGCCTCCCAAACCTCCCCAGCCTGAGGGACCCTTTCCCCCTGCTGTTTTTCCATAAATGGTCATGTGCAGCAGGGTCTAACACAGGAACCAGAGCAGCAGCAAAAATCCCATATGCCCGAGATATCCACTATTATCCATGTCCTTCAGGGCAGGTGGCTGGTGGAATGAAAGGTACCATAGTTGGGGTAAATATGCCCTGGGACCTAGTCCTTGCAGGGCTCCCCGTATCAGGGTAAATACGGCCCCGTGGCCTAGTCCACAGGTTTGCGGGCTTTCCTCTGCTCCGGAGCGCTGCAGAGGGAGGGTAGTGGGGCTGGGCCCCCTCACTCCACCAGGTCCCAGCCTGGGGCCCTATAGGCAGTGGCTCAGTCCACTGCATGCTCAGCGGGGGGTTCCTCCATCTCAGGGGACGTGGCACATTTTGACAGGGCTCCCGTTACCCACTGGGGGACAGTCTCAGAGGGGAGGTGAATTGTTCCTGCAGGGGTCCCATTGCCTGGCCTCTATCAGTGTCACTGTTCTAGTGGGCCTCATTTCCCAGCGGGTTTCCTTACCTCTGGGGTCCCCGCAGTTTGCAAAGCCGGGAAATCCCCTCCCTGGCCAGCTGGCTCATGTCCTGGGCTGGGTCACACATGGACCGTCACAGCTAAGCCACCACCTTCCCTAGGTGAGGTTAGTGCTAAGGTCGAAGAGAAGGGAAGAGAGGGGGGCTGCATCAGTATTCTCCTGTCCACTCTCAATCTCCCCGGGGCCAGGAATATTTCTTTCCCAAGGGGTCCTGGAGCAAAGGGACATGGACTTCCACCCCCAGCTCCTGCAGAAGAACAAGAAGGGACCCAACGCCAGGCAGGAACCTTAAAGGCCCAGGGTCTCCACTGAACCCGGAGAAGATGAACTGGACAGAAGTCTAATTCCTTCCCTGCTCTGGCTCTGCCTGCCTCAGGGGAACACGCCCACCCCACAGTCCCTGCAGCTGGAGGTTCTACAGCCTGTGGGAGCCACCTGTCTTTGCCTGGGGTCAGGGAGAGGGGGAGAGGTCTCTTAAATCCAATCCAAGGAGGGGGATGGTGAATCAGAACCAGGCTCCTGCTGCTCCTTATGGCCTTGGCTCTCCCCTGGGACACTCTGGGCCCAGCGCAGGAGTTGACATGCTGTGTGGGAGAGAGGCAGACCAGGATCAATAGACACATCAAGGTGACACATCTCATTCCTGGATCTGACTGGGGGCTGGACATGGGAGGGGTGAAGGGCGTGAGCCCATCACTCAGAAGCCAGCCAGGGTCACCACCAGAGGGGATCGGTCTCAAAGTAATTCCAGCACCATCTCTCCGGGATGGCCTCCCACAAAGCCATGGAGGGGAAGTCCCTGACTTGTGTTCACCTGGCTCCTCTTTCCTGCCTGGCTGATCTCAGAGTCTCTGGGTGAGGTCACCATCTCCCCACCACCTTCCCCTAATCATCTGAGGTCCCGCAACAGCTTTTGTGATGTCTCTGCCACACACACACCCCACCCTTCCCTGCAAGGTTGGTGTCCTGCTCCCACCCCGCCCCTTGGGACACACTCACTGACCTGAACATGGGACTCAGGGTACGTCTAAACTACATGCCTCCGTTGACGGAGGCATGTAGATTAGCCAGATCGGCAGAGGGAAATGAAGCCGCGATTAAAATAATCGCGGCTTCATTTAAATTTAAATGGCTGCCCCGCTCTGCCGATCAGCTGTTTGTCGGCAGATCGGGGCAGTCTGGACGCGACGCGCCGACAAAGAAGCCTTTCTTGATCAGCACAGGTATGCCTCGTGAAACCAGGTTTACCTGTGCCGATCAAGAAAGGCTTCTTTGTCGGCGCGTCGCGTCCAGACTGCCCCGATCTGCCGACAAACAGCTGATCGGCAGATCGGAGCAGCCATTTAAATTTAAATGAAGCCGCGATTATTTTAATTGCGGCTTCATTTCCCTCTGCCGATCTGGCTAATCTACATGCCTCCGTCGACGGAGGCATGTAGTCTAGATACACCCTCATAGAGATGTAAAGGGGTTACCAGTGCCAAAAAGCCAGAGTGACTCCCCTCCCCCATCCTGGGTAACTAGTTAAACGTAACAGTCAACCAGTTAATAAGTTAAAGGGGATTTTACACCCCTACTCTCACACGAGCGACAGACCAACAATTCCTCCTAGTTCCCATTCAGCAAGTGTCTGAGAAGAACAGGTGCATGAGAGGGAACTGGGAGCTGTGCAGAGACAATAATTGCAGAGAAGCAGCACAATCAATCCAGTCCATGATGGCTTGTGACTTATTTGTGTGGCTTTTAAATAAAACAAAAAGACCTGAGTCTTCCTGTCAATAACCGCCTTGCTCAGCCAATCAGCATCGAGATTCTGAGACGTAGGAGGCAGAGGGGTCTCAGAAGATGTACCAAAGGATGGTCCAGGTCACCACCAACCTCTCTGTGAGGGCCTCCTACAGTAAGAGTAACCCGCCTCCTCCACACACACACCCTTTAGTGGAAAGAGGGAAGAAAGGAATTGGGGGAAAAGAAGCTTAAGAAGAAGAGAAATATGGAGGGAAGGAGAAACCTAAAAGTAAAACCCCTCCCCGTCACCAATACCCAGGGGCTGTGTCTACATTGGCACCCTTTTCCGGAAAAGGGATGCTAATGAGACCAGTCGGAATTGCAAATGCCCCAGGGATTTAAATTTTCCCCGCGGCATTTGCATGAACATGGCTGCCACTTTTTTCTGGCTCGGGACTTTGCTGGAAAAAAGCACCAGTCTAGACAGGGCTCTTGCGGAAAATAAACCCTTTCCCAGAAGAACCCTTATTCCTCTTTAAAATCAGGAATAAGGGATCTTCCGGAAAGAGTTTATTTTCCGGAAAATCGCGTCTAGACTGGCACTTTTCTCCGGCATAACCCCGAGCCGGAAAAAAGCGTCAGCCATGTAAATGCAAATGCCGCGGGGGATATTTAAATCCCCCGCGGATTTGCAATTCCGACTGGTCTCATTAGCATCCCTTTTCCGGAAAGGGATGCCAATGTAGACACAGCCAACTGGTCCCAAAACAGACTCCTAAGGAACTCCACTTGTTATGCCTTTCCAGCAAGATTGTGAACCATTAATAACTACTCTCTGAGAATGGTTATCCAGCCAGTTATGCACCCACCTGATAGTAGTACCATGTAGGTTTGTACTTCCCTAGTTTATTGATAAGAAGATTGTGCAAGAGCATATCAAATGCTTTACTAAAGTCTAGGTATAACATCCACTGCTTCACACTTATCTACAAGACTTGTTATCCTATCAAAAAAAGCTACCAGATTGATTTGACATGATTTGTTCTTTATAAAACCATACTGGCTGTTACCTATCCCCTTATTTTCTTCCAGATGTTTGCAGATGAATTCCTTTATTACGTGCTCCAGTATTTTTTCCTGGCATTGAAGTTAAGCTGACCGGTCTGTAGCTTCTTGAGTTGTTCTTATTCCCCTTTGTATAGATGGGCACTATATTTGACATTATTTCGGCTTCCAGTTCACTGAGGAGAGTTGTTTAAACAGTCAGTATTTAAGAGCCTTTTCAGAGCTCTGGTACCAAGTACCTGCTTCTCACAGGACACTGGGACACCTGGCTACTAAAGTCTTTGGATGCTTTACTTCTGGGCTTCAATGAACCTTGCAACCATTAAAATTCACAAGGGAGCCATTGTGCCACCTCAAATAGTTTATTCTTCTCCATTTAATAGAAGTAGCAGGTTGTTGTGCCGCATTCAAGAAAGATGTGGAGAAATTGGAAAGGGTACAGAGAAGAGCGACAAGAATGATTAAAGGTCTAGAGAACATGACCTATGAAGCCAGGCTTCATGAACTGGGCTTGTTTAGTTTGGAAAAAAGAAGATTAAGGGGGGACATGATAGCGGTTTTCAAATATCTAAAAGGGTGTCACAAGGAGGAAGGAGAAAACTTGTTCCTCTTGGTTACTGAGGACAGGACAAGGAGTAATGGGCTTAAAGTGCAGCAAGGGAGGTTTAGATTGGACATTAGGAAAAAATTCCTAACTGTCAGGGTGGTCAAATATTGGAATAAATTGCCAAGGGAGGTGGTGGAATCTCCCTCTCTGGAGATATTTAAGAACAGGTTAGATAGACATCTGTCAGGAATGGTGTAGACAAAGCTTGGTCCTGCCTTGAGGGCGGGGGGCTGGATTCGATGACCTCTTGAGGTCCCTTCCAGTCCTATGATTCTATGATTACAACTGTGTGTGTGTGTGTGTTTCGATTGACATTCAGGGGCTATTTAGTGATTTCTTTTCCATAGAAATCCCTTCTTTTAAAAAAAATTACATATAAATAATATAAAAGGCCACCGTCATTTGTTAAACCCAGGGGTGTTCTGAGACCAGGAGACCTAATTTTTTGTCTTTCCCTAAAATCATTTGGATAAATCTCTACATGTTCCTTCGTCCTTACCCAAAGATCTTTAGCTGCCTAAGGAGGAGTCTCAGGATCAGCTTTTGGTCAAAGGAGTTAGGTTCATTCACCATGTGGCTTCACAGTGATGACATCCCATGACAGTGCTCCAGGGCGTGCATTTCCTCTCTCTTTGCCCCTCATCTCCCAAACCTCATCACCATGAGGGCCCTTTTTTTCCCCCCTGATCTTCTAGACATGGCCGTGTGCAGCAGGCTCCAGCAGAAGAACCAGAATGGCAGCACAAATCTCAATGCCTCAGGCAAACACTCAGTGTTGCCCACGTCCTTTGGGGCAGGTGACTGGTGGGGTGGGAGGTGTAGTGGGAATTTGGGTAGGAGCAGGCACATGGGGTCATGCGACAGGGTACAGAGGGTGGCGCAGGCTCAGAGCAGGTGCGGTTCATGTGGCGGGACTTTGCTCCTCTCTCCCTCACAACTCCCCTTCTGGCAAAGGCTTTCTACCTTCCCCCAGCCCTCCTCATCTAGCAGGGGCCTTTTCTCTCCTCTTGGTCTCCTCTGGCTTGCACAGGTCTTCTCTCTCTCCCCTGGTCCTTCTGGGTTGTGAGGGCTTTCTCCATTCTCCACCACCCTCTACTGGCAGGTGCCTTCTTCCTCCCCCCAGTCCCTACAGGTTGACAGCTATCTTTGCTCTCTGCCCAGCCCCGTTGTACAGGTGGGCCCTAATTCCTATACAGCACAGACTGCCCCCAACCCATACCCTTATGTTCCTGGCTCACTGCATCCTCAAATATAGAAAGCCATTCTGACATTTTTTAAAGATTTGAAATGTTTCTGTAATGGGTTACGAGTACAGAAGGAGGAAACGTTTAAAAAAAACTCCACATACACTTAAGAATGATATTTAACATTGTATACAAAGTACACGATTTGTCAGTGTAACAGTAACAAAAAAATCCAATGCAGTTAATTTTAATATTGTCCTATATAGCCTAAAATTGGCTGGAAGTAGGGCTAAGCCCTTAAAACCTCTTGAATACAGGGTGGTGTGTTTCTGGCTGACAGGGGAATTAGATTGAGTAAAAGCAACAGCCACTAACAGAGCTAACCACAAGCTCACTCAGATGTGAAGCAATTTCTTCTTTGATTAATTCCTTCCATATAATTTATTAGACAGGAAACAAAGGGCAGGAATAAATGGTCAGTTTTCAGAATGGAGAGAAGTAACTAGTGGTGTTCCCCAACGGTCCATATTGGGACCAGTCCTATTCAACCTATTTATAAATGATCTGGAAAAACAGTGAGGTGGCAAAATTTGCAGATGATACTAAACTACTCAAATTAGTTAAGACCAAAGCAGACTGTGAAAAGTGTCCAAAAGATCTCACCAAATGAAGTCATTGTGCAACAAAATGGGAAAATTCCTGCTCCACCTTCCATTTGAAATGATTGTATTGTTCTTGTTTTTATGGACACAAACCTAGAGCATGAAAGTTTCTTCCTTTTTTGTAGATCAGAGAGTGAGCAACAGCAGAAGAGAAAGTTAATGCGGGATTTCTGGGTATCTGGCAGAGGACACCTGGTTTACAAAGTCATTGGACGCTTTTCTTCTGGGCTGCAAAGAACCTCGCAAACCTAATCACCCCCAAAGGTGCCCTTGTGCCACCTCTAATAGCTTCTTCTATTTTTAATAAAGGCAGTTGGTTGTTGTGCAGAACCAGAACACCTCTGTGTGAGTGCATTGATAGACATTTTGAGGCTCTTTAGTTATTTCTCTTCCATAAAAGTCCCTTCTTTTTTTAGAAATTACATATAAATCAAATAAAAGGCCACCTTCATTTGTTAAATCCTCTTGGGAGGGTTGTGAGACCCAGGGATGTACATTTTTATGGGGTTCCCTAAGATCATGTGGATAAATCTCTACCTGTTCCTTTGTCCTTTGACAGAGCCTTTTGGTTTGTGTTCTGGTCAGAGTTGGGCTCAGTGACAATATAGCTGCACAGTATTGGCAGCCCATGACTGTACTCCTGAGCAGGCCTTCACGCATTCTGCTCCCCCCTCCCCAAACTTCCCCCACCATCAGGGACCCCTTTTTCTCCTTGGTATTCCAAACATGGGCCGTGTGCAGCAGGGTTCAGCACATGACCTGGAAT
Source organism: Pelodiscus sinensis (assembly GCF_049634645.1). Taxonomy (NCBI): domain Eukaryota; kingdom Metazoa; phylum Chordata; order Testudines; family Trionychidae; genus Pelodiscus; species Pelodiscus sinensis. Next base: position 7,409,978 of record NC_134713.1, on the reverse strand, counting down.
GGCAGCAGAAATCCCAAATGCCTCAGGCAAACACCCCATGATGCCCACATCTTTCAGGGCATGGGGCTGGGGAGGTGCAGTAGTCAAAACAGTGCCTTGGGGCTCTGGTTTGAAGGCAGGAGACTGAGGACATATGAGAGAGAGGGTGGGTGGTGAGGTAGGTTCAAGGAGGTGGGGGTCCCATCTGGCTGGACTTTTTCCCCCTGTCCAGCTTCCCCAGATGGCAAGGGACTTTTGTCTTTCCTCCAGTCCTCCCCAGTCAGCATGGGCCTTCTCTCTCCCCTCAGCCTCCTCTGGCTGGCATAGGTATTCTCTCTTCCCTAGACCTCCTCAGCCAGTAGGCATTGCCCGGACAACTGTCCTTATCCCTTCCACACTTTAGGGACACCCACCTTTACCCAATTCCTAGGGCTCAGGGCGTAACTTCCTGCGGGTCTGCAGGATCTTTTGCCACTGAAAGAGCCTTACACAGTAATATTCTTCATCTCTATGTATTCACACTTTCCAACAAAGCAGAATACACATGCTAAGCACATGGTGTCATACTCCCCAAGCGTGCTAAAGACAGCAGACTCCCTCTGTTGCTCAGTCTCTCGGGATCCTTCTTGCTCCATGTCATGGTCGTGCAGAGAAGTTCTGCCACCCCTGGGCTTAATCTGTGTCTTGAAAGTGAGTTCTTCTTCCAGGTCTTCCCTCCTTCTTCTTCTGGCTGTTCCTTTCCTGCTTTCTTCTTTCCCTTCCACTTTCCCTTTTTCCCTCTGGGTCTCCTTCTTGGACCCCAGTTTATAAAATGAAACTTGAGTCCTGCTTAGCTATCCCTTAACCAATTATTTTAATATCATTTTACTAATCAGAACATACCGTAACAGAATTTACCCACCACCTGAGTTGAAAAATTAATTATGCATCAGACAGAAACAGTTACACCCCAGACAGAGATCACACAGACAAACAATAGGAAAGTGAGGACAATAATCAGAGAATGAGGATTCCACAACCTCAACTATTGATAAACCGTTTCCTGCCAGATGAAATGCTGCTAACTAAGTTTTCTCTACCCGTCGTGATCTCTATTTCTTTCTGTGGGGACACTGGGTGCCATGAAGACCTTCTCTCAGCCTGGTGTGACACCATTTTAATGCAGTTTAGACAGAATGTGAGTTTGTGACTTCAAGCTTTACACCCTAATGGCTGCTGCTCTTCAGTCTGGCTACAGAGGAAGGCTGTTACACTGAGGCCTTCTCTCTCCACTCAACCTCTCCAAGCTGGCAGCGCCCTTCTGCCTCTGCCCAGCCCCAATCTCTGCTAGGGGCTCAGTTCCTACACAGCACACAGTGTGCTCAGCCCACACTCCTAAAAGGCTATGTCTACACTGGCACCCTTTTCCGGAAATGCTTAAAACGGAACAGTTTTCCGTTATAAGTATTTCCGGGAAAAGCGCGTCTACATTGGCAGGATGCTTTTCCGGAAAAGCACTTTTTCTGGAAAAGCGTCCGTGGCCAATGTAGACGCACTTTTCCACAAAAAAAGCCCTGAACATAATTTTCTCGATCGGGGCTTTTTTGCGGAAAACACTACTGTGCTGTCTACACTGGCCCTTTTCCGGAACAGTTTTTCCGGAAAAGGACTTTTGGCCGAACGGGAGCAGCATAGTTTTTCCGGAAAAACAATGACGATTTTACATTAGATCGTCATTGCTTTTCCGGAAAAGCAAGCGGCCAGTGTAGACAGCTGGCAAGTTATTCCGGAAAAGCGGCTGTTTTTCCGGAATAAGTGGCCAGTGTAGACCCAGCCCTATGGTCTTGGCTCACAGCATACACAATCGTAGTAAGCCATTCTCTCCTTTTTTAAAGATTTGGCACATCTCTGTAATGGGATAGGAGTCTAGAAATAGGAAACATTTTAGAAAACCACATACACTTCAGAATAACAATCAACATGGTAGGCAAAGGTGCATGAGCCTCTGAAACAGGCAGAGTTAGCTGCCAAGTCACGTCTGAGGGGGAAATGTTCCCTGAATTCCTTTATGAACCATGGACACCAGCAAAGCCCAAAGCAGCCTGAGAATCTCTTTCCATTCACTTCCACCAGTTTCTTGCCAGACTGAAGAGGATTAATTGGTACAGATGTTAAACCTGTAATCCCAGCCCCATCAGACTCCATGCCAAGAGTTATGAGGACTTCCAAAGAGCGAAGTTTCAACACAGATACTAATTACCTACAGGCAAATATTTGTCAGCTGTAACAGTAACAAAGAAAACATGCAGTTAATTGTAATAGTGTGATATATTTCCTAAAATTGGCTGCAATTAGTGCTGAGCTCTTAAATACTAGGTGCTGCATCTCAGGCTGACAGAGGAGTTAGACTGAGTAAAAGCAACAGCCACAAGCGGAGCCAACCACAAACTCACTCTGTTGTGAAGTAATTTCAGCTTTTATCTGCTTCTTCAATATCATTTGCTTTATTCCTGGAAGTCCGTAAACATCCAGTGCCCCTTGGCCTTTCTCTATGGAGAAAGTGCCAAGCAAGAAGATCAGTCTCCTCCATCTACTTACAGACAACTGACATAGAGGGTAATGCCTGGGGGCTGAGAGGGACACCTCACTACCCTGTCACAGCCTCTCTTTGCCCTGTAGGTGTCTGTGTTGGGTGTGGGGGCAGGCTTCATTTATGTAGGCAACCGGAGTTGCAAATGAAGCCCGGGATTTGAATCCCCCGGACTTCATTTGCATCTTGCCGGGCGGTACCATTTTTAAATGTCTGCTAGTGCGGACTCCGTGCCGCGTGTAGCCGCACGGCACGGAGTCCGCACTAGCGGACATTTAAAAATGGCACCGCCCGGCAAGATGCAAATGAAGCCCGGGGAATTCAAATCCCGGGCTTCATTTGCAACTCCGGTTGCCTACATTACCACCCTAGTTCGAACTAGGGTGGTAGTGTAGACATACCCTAACTGTAAAATTCCTCACTTCGGATATACTATATTTGGACACTTCTTTAAATGTAATGGGAGGCAAAAAAAAAAAAAGAGGAGACTAAGGAGGGATATGCTAGAGGTCTAAAAAATCACGAATGATATGGAAAAAGTGAATAAGGAAAAGTTATTTACTAATTCCCAACATATAAGATCTAGCAATCACAAAATAAAATTGTTAGGCAGCAGGTTTAAAACAAACAAAAGGAGGTTTTTCTTCATGCAGCGCACAGACAACCTGTGGAACTCCATGCCAGATGATGTGTTGGAGGCTTGGACTTTAACTATCCAAAAAGAGTTAGATAGAATCATCGAGGTTAGATCCATCAATGGCTTTAGGCAGCATAGGTAGGAATGGTGTCCCTAGCCTCTGTTTCTCTGGAGGTGCGTGACAGGAGAGGGATCATGTGTGGATTACCTATTGTGATCCCTCCCTTGGGGGCATCTGGTATTGGCCACTGTCAGCAAACAGAATACTGAGCTAGATGGACCTTTGGTCTGACCCAGTATGGCCATTTTTCTGTTCTTATGTTCTTATTCCATTGTCTTCAAATTATGGTCAATCATGAAGTAGCTGTCTGCTAGGTGGAAGTATACATACTGCAAATACTTAACAAAAGGAATCAACTATATTTTCTGGAATTTCTCCTGGAACGTTTATGATGCTTTACAAATTATCATTGTTATTATTAACCAATAGTAGCGTAAACTTAATACACGTGCAAAGTTTCAAAATGAAATTTCATCAGATCCACATGTCACAACCTCAGCAACCCAAAAAGAGAGACGCTCCATCTGCTCTCTGACTTGTGCTCTTTTCTTTCCAGCAACGTTGCATTCCCAGCCAACTTTCAGCCATGAAGATTCTCTACCTTCTTTTTGCTGTCTTCCTCCTGGTGCCGCAAAGCTCTGCAGGTAAGAGCATAATGCGATAAAGGGACAATATAGAGAAACATTTGTGAATCTGTTCTAAGATTCGTATCATATTCTTTCAACTTTTCTCTAAACAGAATTATGGTTTTCACCAGGGATTTGACATTTGACTGGAGAATGGTTACAGGGTCAGGAAGGCTTCATTAATATGGCTTTTAAGATCTATTTCTTTTGTCTGAATTAATCCTTGCAATAATATCACTAACAATTTACCTGTAGAGTCCCACAGGGGCTGGGTTTTGGTGCTACGCTAGTCAATTTTTTTCCGAAGGACCTGAATGGAAGAACTGAAATCATCATATATAAAGGTTACAGTGACAAACCTTAAAGGACAGGTCACTGGTACAGAGGGATTTTGATCCCTGTGTGAGGTAGGCACATGCAAACAAATACAGAGCTAAATATCAATATACAGATCTAGGAACAAAGAGGTGAGTCACATTTAGAAGATGATGGATCCAGTCCTGAGAAGATGGATAATGAACTGAACAGGATTGAAAGATTTAATTGATACTTTCAATGTATAAAGATAGAAAGCTCAAGTAGGAGAAGAGAGATTATTTTAACCTCACAGACATACAATGGGCTTGTCCTGACCAGGTATGTACTGATCAATACAAGATCCACGTTTCTGTGGATTCAGGTTGAGACTGATGTTAGCTGGTGTTGCTCTGCAGGATAATTCAGGAATGAGCAGCTGGTAATATTCCTACAACTCAGCGGGGAAGGGGATGACTTTACAGGAGAGGGGCTGTGCTTCAGCAGGACCAGAAGTGGTTGTTTTCACAGGCGAGCCGTTTAGGAGACATCCCACATTTGAGAGGTGAGGGCACATGGCTGTTCGTTGGTCCAGACTGTATCTTGCAGAATGACACGGTGGATACTTTAAGGAATGCACAATCTATTTTAAAAGAGTTGAATATTAATCTCCTAAAGTGCCACATTCTCCTAAGGACCAGCCTGTCTGCAATCTCTAAGCCTGGCAATTGGCCATTGAGATCATAATCCCAAGAGCTGAGTCTTCACACACATGTTTGTGCAGAGTCCCACAGACAATCAGGCGTTCTCACTGGAAGAGGCTCGTTCAAAGTCTTCTCTGCCTACGAGTTCCAATCACCCAACTCACCACTGTGCCAGTTCACCCCTGCTTGGGCATAGAACTACAGACATTCACATTACTATCAAAAATCCAGAAAAAGAGGGCACCGGAAAAGAAGTGGTTTGATTCTGCTTTCACTTAACTAGAGATTCCGTTAATCAAAAACACACCAGATGCTGCAATCACAGCTTTTCTGTATCCTGCTGTGTGGATGACATTCAAGATTATTTTCTCTGTACAGTATTCATGCAGATCATTCAGAACAAACAGGCATGTTGGTTCCTTCAAGGTTTCTGTGCCCGTCTGTGCTTGTACCCTTTTGCAGAGATTGGAACTTGTGGTTTTGGAAGGAGCTGCTATAGAAGGAGGAAGGTAAGTTCAGGATTCCTGGTGTGAGACACAACAGTGTAAACAGAAAATTTGTGTCTGTTCTTTCTGTAGCTGATATTTCATGACCTTGGTGGTTTGGGACACACAGCACCACTCTGGGACATGGCACGAAGGAAACTCTTGTGCTGTCCTGCTTGTGGACTTTCTGGAGTATGTCGATGGTATATATGTCAATGGGAGAAGTCACCCATTAATCTAGTGCTGGGCTGGGCTGAGGTCCATTTAATTTCATCATTAGAGGGGGAAGGGGCTAATTAGTCATACTCCTGAGTGATGTAGTTTCAACGACTGAATTTCCCAGTGTAGATCAGGCATAAATTCTATGAATACGGAGAAACATTTGCAAGGATCCAGTCCTCAGAAGATGGATAATGAACTGAAAATAGAATCATAGAATAATAGGACTGGAAGGGACCTCAAGAGGTCATCGAGTCCAGCCCCCCGCCCTCAAGGCAGGACCAAGCTCCGTCTACACCATCCCTGACAGATGTCTATCTAACCTGTTCTTAAATATCTCCAGAGAGGGAGATTCCACCACCTCCCTTGGCAATTTATTCCAATATTTGACCACCCTGACAGTTAGGAATTTTTTCCTAATGTCCAATCTAAACCTCCCCTGCTGCACTTTAAGCCCATTACTCCTTGTCCTGTCCTCAGAAACCATGAGGAACAAATTTTCTCCTTCCTCCTTGTGACACCCTTTTAGATATTTGAAAACCGCTATCATGTCCCCCCTTAATCTTCTTTTTTCCAAACTAAAATAGTTAATAGAGTTAATAGATCCTTTTGATGCCTAAAGTTAGAAACCTCAAGTAGGAGAAGAGAGATTATTTTACTTCTGTATTTCACATTTCTGAAATACTGGAACCAATTTTGGTGTCCACACATCGGATGGACAGTTGTACAATTGGAGAGGTTTTAGACAAGAGCCTCAGGAATGACTAAAGTATTAGAAACCATGGCTTACAGCAGGAGACTCGGGAAGTTTAATCTTTTTTGTTTACCAAAGTGGTTAAAGCAATTAATGATTGGAACAATTTATCAAGGATTAAGTTCTAACTCCTCAGATGAAATAATCACAGTGGCCCCTACACAGTGGATGAGCACTAAGGAATTTTAGTAGCAGGCAAATTGGTTGAATCTATAGCACAAAAGAGAATTATCAGACATAGAGATAAACATCACATTTTGGGGAAGAGTTAACATTGTTTTGTAAAGGGAAATCATGCCTTGCCAATCTGTTTGAATGAACAACACATATATGGGCAAGGTTCATCCAGGGGCTATAGTGTATTCAGACCATTGGAAAGTCTTTAACAAGGCTCTTCACCAACACTCTTAGGGTATGTCTACACTGCAAAGTTAATTCGAAATAACAGCCGTTATTTCGAATTAACTTCAATAGCGTCTATACTGGCAAACCGCTATGTCAAATAAAATAGAAATAGCGGGGCGCTTAATTCAAATTTGATAAACCTCATTCTAAAAGGAGTAACGCCAAATTCAAAATAGCCAATTCAAAATAAATGCTGTGTAGACGCTTATTTCGAATTAGCTAGCCTCCAGCCCTTCCCAGTTTCCCCTGGTGGCCACTCTGGGACAAACCAGGAAAACTCCTCTCCTCTCCCCCACTAGACGGAGGAACGCAGCTGTCTACGGCCGCATAGCTGCCACCATAGCCCAGAAAGGCCAAAGGCACACCCAGAAGCAGGTGTGCCTGAAAATTAAAGAGCTGCAGCAAGAGTACACCAGGGCTACTCGGGGCAGCTCCTCAGCAGGGGCAGACATCTGCCCCTACTTCGAGGCTCTGGACTGCATCCTGGGGGGGCGGGACCGTGCCACCCCAGAGGGCAGCAAGCCGGGACCAGAGGACCCTAACCAGGGCACGGAGCAGGAGCCGCCACACTACCAGGACCCCGAGAAGTCCCACCTGCAGAGTCAGCAGGGTCATCCGGGGAGGCCACACCGTGTAAGTGCTTCCCCTCCCCTTCCTCACCTTGCTTTCCCCTTCCAGCTCCCTCCTCCCAGTTTTCCCTCTCCCCTCTCCCACTCTCTCTCCTCCTGTCTTCAACCTCCTTTCCCCAGTCTCCGAAGAAATTCATCCCTCCCCCTACCATTTTGTTAAATAAACAGAGTTTCTATTTTTTTTAAAAAATTGTATTTTATTTGACATCAGGAAGGGAAGCTAGGGAGGGGTAAGTGGAAGGACATGAGGGAGAAATGGGGCAGAAGCCCCCAGTGGGGCAGACCAGGAAGACTGTTAGTGCTCCTTGGGGCAGAAGCTATCCCACAGGGCCCCCTGGATCCTGACAGCCTCCCAGTGGACCTCCCGGATGGCAGCCTGCAGCAAGTGCAGCTAGTCTGATGGCAACGCATCCACAAGATGCACCAGAGTGCCCAGGGACAGCTCTGGTTCCCTGTGGCAGAGTGCTGTGGTGTCCTGAGTGAGGGCAAGCAGAGCACACAGAGACACAAATGCTTTGCTGTCCCTCATTGAAGTAGACAAGCAAGCAGGGAAAGCTGAGAACTGTCTGTCCAGGGTGGGGGTAGGGTCCTTTTAAGCACAGAGCTCAGTTAGCCTCAGGCAGCAGCCCCACACACTAAGTCCGACCCTGATGCCCTGCAAGAACTGGTTCCGGCCAGCCTTAACTCTGATTCAGAGTCCACTCAGTGTGGATGCACTATTTCGAAATAGCAAAATGCTAATTCCAACTGCATTTTGTGTGTAGATGCGTTAATTCGAATTAGCTTAATTCAAATTAACTATTTTGAATTAAGATAACTCGAATTAACGCTGTAGTGTAGACATACCCTTAAAGGGTAGCCTTCACTTTAGATGATAGCCTTTGTGCATCTCATTGAATTAATGAAATGACAGACACACAATGGGCTTTTCCTGTCCAGGTATGCACTGAACAATACAGAGGCTCATTTAGGTGAGATAAGGATGAAGCTCATGTTGACTGGTGACACTCTGCAGGATAATTCAGGCGCAAGCTTCTGGTAGTATCCCCACAACTCAGGTGGGGGTGACTTTACAGGTGAGAGGCTCTGCTTGAGAAAGGCCAAAGTGGTAGTTTTCACAACAGAGGCATGTAGGAGACGTCCCACATTTGAGAGCTGAGGGCACCCAGCAGTTTATCGGTCCAGATTGTACCCTGAGGAATGTCACAGTAGATACTTTAAGGAAGGCACAGTCTGTTTTAAAAGAGTTGAATATTAATCTCTTAAGGGGCCACTTTTGCCTAAGGACCGGCCTGTTTGGAATTTCTAAGCCTGGTAATTAGCCATGGAGGTAGTAATCACAAGAGCTGAGTCTTCACACGCATTTCTGTGCAGAGTCTCACAGACAATCACTGGAGTCAGGGTACGGAGGGTGAGAGTTCAGTGTGGAGGGGGTCCCATGCATTGGAACTTTTCTCCCCCCGGCAACTCTCCTCAAGGGCCTTCAAAGTCCCCGCAGACCTCCTCAGGCAGTATGAGCCTCTTCTCTCCTTCCAGCCTCCTCCAGCAGGCACAGATCTCGGCTCTGCCCCTGGTTATCCCAGCCAGCTTCCCTCTCCCCCAGTCCCTCCTGCCAACAGGGTTTGTCTCTCTCCCCCAGCCTCCCCAGGCCTACAGTGCCCTTTTCTCTCTGCCCTGCCCCCCTGTCTTGGCAGGCCCCAATTCCTATACAGCACAGTGTGCCCAGCCCACGCTGCTTGTGGCTTACAGTGTCCTCAATCACAGGAAGCCATTCTGTCCTTTCTTAAAGATTTTAAATGCCTCTGTAATGGGATGGGAGCGTAGAAACTGGAAACATAAAAGCCACATTCACTTAAAAGTAAAAATCAACATGGCATGAAAAGGTTCACGGCCTGCAGAAACACACAGCATTTGCTGCCAACTCACTTCTGGAGGCAACTTGTTCCCTGCATTCCTTTGTGAACCATGGGGCCCCTGCAAAGCCCAGTGCAGCCTGTGAGTCTCTTGCTATTCACTTTCATCTGTTTTGTACCAGGATGAGGAGAATTAGTTGGTACAGACGTTCAGCCTGAAATCCCGGCCCCAGGAGAGTCCATAACAAGACTCCCATTGACTTCCAAGGAGCCAAACCACAATCAAGATATTAATTTCCTAAAGGCAGTGATTTTTCAGCTGTAACGATAGCAAAGGAAATATGCAGTTAATTTTAATAGTGTCGTATATTTCCTAAAATTGGCCGGAATTAGGGCTGAGCTCCTCAAACCTTGCAAATACTGTATGTGTCAGGCTGACCGAAGAGTTAGACTGAGTAAAAGCAATAGCCACTACCAGAGTAAACCCCATTTTCACTGAGGCTATGTCTAGACTGCAGGCTTCTTTCGAAAGAGGCTCTTTCGAAAGCATCTTTCGAAAGAGCCTCTTTCGAAAGATCGTGTCTAGACTGCAGGCGGATCTTTCGAAAGAGAAATCCGCTTTTTCGAAAGAGAGCACCCAGCGAGTCTGGATGCTCTCTTTCGAAGACGGCCTCTTTACATTGAAGAACGCCTTCTTTCGAAAGAGGAACTTTCGAAAGAAGGCGTTCTTCCTCGTAAATTGAGGTTTACCGCCATCGAAAGAAAAGCCGCGTTCTTTCGAAATAATTTCAAAAGAATGCGGCTTGAGTCTGGACGCAGGGGAAGTTCTTTCGAAAAAAGGCTACTTTTTTCGAAAGAACCCCTGAGTCTGGACACGGCCTGAGTTGTGAAGTAATTTCAGCTTTTATCAGTTTGTTCTATATTATTTGCTTTATTCCTAGAAGTCCGTAAGCATAGAATCATGGAATCATAGAACCGGAAGGGACCCCAAGAGGTCATCGAATCCAGTCCCCTGCTCTCACGGCAGGACTAAGCACCACCTGGATCAGGGGTGGGCAAAAGGGCCTCCGTAGGCTGGATACAGCCCACCAAGTGGATTAATCATGCCGGCGGAGGCCCTGCTGCTCCCCCACCCCCAAGCCAATTAGGGTCTGGGGGCAGAGGGAGTGCATGAAGTTTCCTCCGCCCTGCCAGGAATGCACGGCACTTAGAAGTACCACATGCTCCTGGAAGGGTGGAAGGAGACGTTGTGTGATACCCTGCCCCCAAGCCCTGATTGGCCTGGGAGAAGGGGTAGAGTGCAAAGTCTCCTCCCAACACCAGGGGAATGGGCACCTAAGGGAAACCTCAGAGGGGGTGGGAGGAAGCAAAGACTTCACATGCTCCCCCACACCCAGACCAATCATAGTCTGTGGGTGGGGAAGCAAGGAAGTATCCTGGCCCCGCCCCTTCCACTTGAGGCCCCGCCCCTTCTGGCACAACCTGGGGCACTTCAAAAATTTCTGAACTGGACCCTAGCAAATAATTATTCCCCACCTCTGGACTAGATTATCCCTGACAGATGTCTGTCTACCCACCTATTGAATATCTTGTGATGGAGATTCCACAACATCCCTAGGCAGTTTATTCCTGTGTTTAACCACCCTGACAGTTAAGAAGTTTTTCCTAATGTCTAATCTAAACCTCCCTTTCTGCAATTTAAGACCATTGCTTCTTGTCCTATCATCAGAGGCCAAGATGAACAAGTTTTTTCCCTTTTCCTTGTAGCACTCTTTTAGATACATGAAAATTGTTATCATGTCTCCTCTCAGTCTTCTCTTTTCTAAACTAAACAAGCCCAATTTTTTTAGTCGGCCCTTACAGCTCATGTTTTCTAGACCTTTAATCCTTTTTGTTGCTCTTCTTTGGACCTTCTCCAGTTTCTCCACATCTTTCTTGAAATGTGGTGCCCAGAACTGGATACAATACTCAAACTGAGGCCTAATCAGTGCAGAGTAAAGCGAAGAATTACTTCTCCTGTCTTGCTCCAAACACTTCTGTAAATGCATCCCAGAATCCTCTTTGCTTCTTTTGCAACAGTGTCACACTGTTTACTCATGTTCAACTTATTGTCCACTATGACCCCTAAATCCCTTTCAGCCATACTCCTTACTAGACAATCGCCTCCCATTCTGTCTGCGTGAAACGGATTGTTCCTTCCTAAGTGGAGCACTTTGCATTTATCCTTATTAAGCTTCATCCTATTTATCTCAGACCATTTCTCCAGTTTGTCCAGATCATTTTGAACTTAGTAGCCCCATCTAGATTGCATTTGCCTAGTTTGTTGAAATAAGGTCATGCAAGGTCATACGAGACCGTGTCAAATGCCTTACTAAAGTCCAGTGGTAGAAATGTAGCCATGTTAGTCTGGTGCAGATGAAACAAAAAACAGGACTGTGCAGCACTTTAAAGACTAACAAGAGGGTTTAACAGGTGATGAGGAAGTGGGTCTGGCCCACGAAAGCTCATCACCTATTAAACCATCTTGTTAGTTTTTAAAGTGCTACACAGTCCTAATTTTTTTTTACTAAAGTCCAGTCATCCACCACTTCTCGCTTATTCACACGGCTTGATATCCTACAAAGAAAGCTATCATATTGGTTGACATGATTTGTTGTTTAAAAATCCATGCTGACTGTTACCTATCACCTGATTATCTTCCAGATGTTTGCAGATGGATTCCTTAATTACTTGCTCCATTATCTTCCTTGCCACAGAAGTTAAACTGACTAGTCTGTAGTTCCCTGGATTGTTCTTATTTCCCTTTTTATAGATGGGCACTATATTTGCCCTTTTCCTGTCTACAGAAATCTTTCCCAACTTTCATGACTTTTCAAAGATGATAGCTAACAGCTCAGATTCCTCCTCTATCAACTCTCTGAGTATTCTAGGATACATTTCATCAGGCCTTGGTGACTTAGAGACATCTAACTTTTCTAAGTAATTTTTAACTTGTTCTTTTCTTTTAATTTCTAAACCTACCCCATTTCCACTAGCATTCACCATGTTAGACATCCCATCACCATCCATCTTCTTGACAAAAAACAAAAACTGAAACAAAGAAGTCATTAAGCACTTCTGCCATTTCCAAGTTTCCTGTTATTGTTTCTCCCCCTTCACTGAGCAATGGGCCTACCATGCCCTTGATCTTACTCTTGCTCCTAATATATTTAGTTCATTTTGTGCCTTTGCCTTTCTAATCTTGCCCTTGCATGTTGTTTGCTTATAGTCATCCTTTGTAATTTGACCGGGTTTCTATTTTTTATATGACTCCTTCTTGATGTTTAGATTCTATAAGATCTCCCAGTTGATCCGAAGTGGTCTCCTGCCATACTTTCTAACTTTCCTATGTAATAGAATAGTTTGCTTTTATCCCTTTAAAAAACTGACAACTCTGTTTAGTTGTTTTTCCTCTTAGTCTTGCTTCCCATGGAACCTTACCTACCAGCTCTCTGCCTTCCTGAAATCCATTGTCTCTATTTTGCTGTTCTCCCTTCTACCGTTCCTTAGAATCATGAACTCTATAATGTCATGACCACTTTCACCCAAGCTGCTGGTCTCTCTCAAATTTCCTCTCTATTTGTTAAAATCAAATCTAGAACAGCTCCCTCTCTCCCCCAGTAGCTTTCTTCTTTGTTGAAGTTTGGCTCCTTGGAAGTAAAGGGAGTCTCGTCATGGATTCTCATGGGGCCAGGACTCCAGGCTGAACATCTGTACCGACTAATCCTCCTCAGCTTGGTAAAAAACTGATGGAAGTGAATGGAAGGAGATTCACAGGCTGCATTGGGCTTTGCAGGGCCCCATTGGGGACAGTGTTTGCTGTTTAGGAATTGGGACCCTAGACGACGGGGGGCTGGGCAGAAAGAGAAGGCCTCGGTCAGAAGGGTGGCTCGGTGGGGATGGGTGCGGGGGGTGCAGAGAGAAGACCTCTGCCAGCTGGAGGAGGCTGGGGGAGAGAAAAGGCCTGGCTGCTGGGTAAGCAGGAGGGAAGAGAAGGCCCTTGCCAGACAGGGAGTGAAGTGGGGGGAGAAAAGTCCCTCCAGAGAGGTCTCATTTCACCCTCTGTCCCAGCACTCTCCCACATCCTCAGCCTTCTGCCTCTTACGGAGATCCCCAAGGCCCTGCCTTGACGACTGCCCCTCCCACACCACAAGCCACCTGCCCTGAAGGACATGGGCAACACTGGGTGTTTGACTGAGGCATTTGGGTTTTGTGCTGGACCCTGCTGCACACGGCCCGGCGGAAGATTAGGTAGAAAAAAAGGGCCCCCTGGTGGGCAGCTTTAGGAGGCGAGCGAAGCAGAGAAAGGGGAAACCTGCCCTGGAGCACTGCCATGGGTTGTCCATACTGAGCAGCCATGTTGTGACTGAACCCAACTCCGCCACTTGCGTTGTGTTTCTGACCACAATTCAAACTAAAGGCCTTTATGCAAGGACAAAGGAACAGGCATAGATTTATCCACATGCTCTTGGGAAACTCATAAAAATGTAGGTCCCCTGGGTCTAGGAACACATCCAGGTAGACGACAGCGGCCTTTTATTTAAGTCATTTTTAAAGAAAGACTTTTTCTGAAAAGAAAAAACTAAGCAGCCCTCAAATGTCAGTCAAACCACTCTGACACACACGTCTGCGATACTGCACTACAACCAGCTACTTTTATTAAAAGGAGAAGAAGAAGCTATTAGAGGTGACACAAGGGCTCTCTTGCAAGATTCTTTGCCGTCTAGAAGAAAAGCGTCCAATGACTTTAGAAGCCAGGCGTGCTCTGCCAGATTCCCAGAGATCCTGCATTAATACTCTCTGCTGACATCGCTCACTCTCTGATCTACAAAAAAGGAAGAAACTTTCACACTCTGGGTTTCTATCCGTTAAATCAAGAGCAATAGAACATTGCATTTCAAATGGAAGGTACAGCAGGACTTTCCCCATCACTGAATGGTGAGTGCACAGCCCACTGGCTACTGTCAGAACACGGGATTCATTTCCCAGGTTGCAACAGGCTGAAACAGAGCTTTAATGAACATAGTCAGTTATACCTAAAAAAACAAACAGGCTGCCCACCTGGCTCCTGAAGTAAATGTGCCTGGCATCTGAACATGGGTCTCCCCTCCCTGGACTTCTCACTCTCCAGTAAAGGAGGCAGATTCTCATTTTCTTATAAAAACCCTTCCTGTAACATTCGCCACAACAAATAAAGTGTCTGTGTGATTAATACCCTCCCCCCCGGCGCATGAAGTATTAAAGTTGCTGGTAATATGATGTACAGTATCAAGTGTGGAATCCTGAACTTACCTTCCTCGATTCACAGCAGCTCCTTCCACCACTGCAAGGTGCAATCCATGAATAAGGGGAGTAACATCGACGGAAGCAGGAACCACCTCTAAGCTCACAAACACGGTCCAGATGGATTAACCTACTGCATCCTACACAGGGAAAAGAGTCACATCAAATCCCTGCTGAAAGCCATACTACCGCTTAGGAAAGAAGTTGGCAGAATATGATACAAAGTTTCAAAACCTTCGAACAGACTCACAAATGTTTCTCCGTATTGACTCTTCATTTCATTATGCTCTTACCTGGGGAGCTTTGCAGCACCAGAAGGAAGACTGCAAAGAGAAGGTAGAGAATCTTCATGGCTGAAGGTTGGCTGGGAACTCAACGTCGCTGGAGAAAAAACACCCCAAGATAGAGAGGAGATGGAGCGTGTCTATTTATGGGCTGCTGGAGGTTGTGAAATGTGGAACTGTTGAAACTGTGTGTTGAAACTTTCTAAGTTTACACTGCAATTGTTAATAATAATAATAATGATTATTATTTGTTAAGTGCCATAAAGATTCCTGAGGAACTGCAGAAACGACAGTTAATAAATCCGTGTGAGAAGTAATTGAGATATGTAAATTTCCACCTAGCAAACAACTACGGCATAATTGACAGTACTTTGAAGACAATGGAATGCTTCTCATTCCATTTAAGGAGGGTCCAGATAAAGTGAGGGATTCCAGAACACAGCTCAAACCCCAGAAGCATTGTCTGCAGGCTTGTCCTTCGGTGTATTTGTTTTGCCCAATATTTAATCAATATTTTACATGTGTTTAGGGTAATTTTATATCTAATTCATCTAAGCCCTTAAAAAAGGGTAAAATGATGTTTAAAATGAGAGGTAAAAATGGGAGTTTTCTCATGGACTCTCATGGGGTCAGGATTTCAAGCTGAACATCCATACCAACTGATCCTCCTCAGCCTGCTACAAAATGGTCGGAAGTGAATGGAAAGAGATTCAGAGGCTGCATTGGCCGTTGAAACGACCCCATGGTTCACAAAGCAATTCAGGGAACATTTCCCCCTCAGAAGTGACGTGGCAGCAAACTCTGTGTG
Organism: Pelodiscus sinensis; assembly: GCF_049634645.1. Classification (NCBI taxonomy): domain Eukaryota; kingdom Metazoa; phylum Chordata; order Testudines; family Trionychidae; genus Pelodiscus; species Pelodiscus sinensis. The sequence continues at coordinate 7,394,349 of NC_134713.1, read as the reverse complement.
TTTAAGAGCATAAGAACATGAGAACGGCCATACTGGGTCAGACCAAAGGTCCATCTAGCCCAGTGTCCTGTCCGCCGACAGTGGCCTATACCAGATGCTCCAGAGGGAGGGAACACAACAGATTATCATCACATGATCCCTCCTGTCATCCACCTCTAGAGAAACAGAGGCTAGGGACACCATTCTTACCCATCCTGGCTAATGGCCAGCGATGGACCTAACCTCCATGAATCTATCTAGCTCTTTTTTGAACCCTGTTAAATTTCTAGCCTTTACACATCCACTGGCAAGGAGTTTCACAGATTGACAGTGCGCTGAGTGAAGAAAAAATCTATATTTTTTTGTTTTAAACCTGCTGCCTATTAATTTCATTTTGTTACCCCCCTAGTTGACATATTGTGGGACTAAATACATTGCTTTTCCTTATTCAGTTTTTTCACACCAGTCATGATTTTATGACCTCTATCATATCCCCCCTGAGTCCCCTCTTTTCTAAGTTGAAAAGTCCAAGTCTTTTTAATCTCTCTTCATATGGGACCCCGTTCTGCAGCTACTGTCCTCTTTTAATACAATGTTGATTATTATTCTTAAGTGTCTGTGGTTTTTTAATTGTTTCCTGTTTATATGTGCCCATCCCATTACAGAGACATTAGTCCGAGGCAGGAGTCCCTAATTTGGAGCCCTTGGAAGCACTGGGGAGTAATTATTTTCAATGGTCTTGGGGAGAAGCTATTTTAAAATAGCAGCAGTGGAGCGTGTACATTACCTCTATTTCAAATAGCTATTTTGGAAGAGGCATTATTCCTCATGGAGTGAGGTTTACAGATTTCAAAAAAAGCCGCCCGTTATTCGAATTTATTTCAAAATAATAGAATTGCTGTGTAGATGTTCACATTGTCATTTCGGAATAACGCTGTGGAGTAGACACACCCTTAGGCTACGTCTACACTGGCACCCTTTTCTGGAAATGCTTAAAACGGAACAGTTTTCCGTTATAAGTATTTCCGGAAAAGGCGCGTCTACATTGGCAGGATGTTTTTCCGGAAAAGCACTTTTTCTGGAAAAGTGTCCGTGGCCAGTCTAGATGCACTTTTCCGCAAAAAATCATCATTTTCGCGATCGGGGCTTTTTTGCAGAAAACACTACTGTGCTGTCTACACTGACCCTTTTCCGGAACAGTTTTCCGGAAAAAGGACTTTTGCCCGAACAGGAGCAGCATAGTATTTCCAGAAAAGCGGCTGATTTCTTACAGTAGATCATCAGTGCTTTTCCGGAAATTCAAGGGGCCAGTGTAGACAGCTGGCAAGTTATTCCGGAAAAGCAGCTGATTTTCCGGAATAAGTGGCCAGTGTAGACACAGCCTTACAGAGTCCAGCTACAAGCTGGCTCTTTAGTTCAATCTGAAGACACTTAAGTATTTAGCTGTGGAGGGCCCCGGTGCAAACCAGAGAGCACCCAGGAGGGCATGAATTCTGCACAGAAGGAGAACCCGGCACATCCATGAATGTCTGCTTTATATCCACGGGTATCCACATCTGCAGACGTCACTGTGGATGTCCATGGCACATTTTTGCACACTCAGTTGTGGATGCAGATACAAATTGTGTAGCCACGCAGCGCTCTACTCTGAAACGCCTCCATTCCACAAACACACGAGAGCAACGTTATGCTCAATGCAGGTCCTCACGTCAGCAGGATCTGGGGCCATATGTTCTATAACTGCAGTACCTGAGCATCACATGGCTCACATCATTGTAAGCACCAACCACAGCTGGTGCTGGCTCTCAGAGGGACAGAAGGGGCAGGACGACAGCAGCCAGCCTTTAGCACCCTCCAGAGTGAGCCACACCTGCTTTGATCCAGCGACCCTCAGAGCTACGTGGAGCATGCAGCGAAGCACTTCGGTGGCAATTTAACTGGCTTGGAGCTGCTCTTCTGGCAGTGATGGTCTCCTTAGAATGGCCGAGGCCCAGGGCAGGCCTGCAGTGGGGCAATCTCTGTAGCACTAAGCTCTATGCAGATTCTGCGTTGCGCCAGGCTGTGGGCAGGTCATGGGCCGCCTGGGTAAAGCGACTTTAAAGTGACTGTCACACATAAACTCCACTTCTGGCCCTGCCCGTGCACAGCCCCGAGCCTGTAAAGTCACCCTCAGCTGAGCAGGAAGAATACGTCCAGTAGCTCATTGCTGAATTATCCTCCAGAGTGTCACCAGCCAAGATCAGTCTAGGGGTTACTATCTCAATGGCCATTTGCCAGGCTTAGAAATTGCAGACAGGCTGGTCGTTAGGAGAATGTGGCCCTATAGGAGATTAATAGTCAATGGTCTTAAAACAGACTGTGCCTTCCTTAAAGTATCCACTGTGACATTCCTCAGGGTACAGTCTGCATCGATAAACATCATATCCCCATAGCTCTCGAATATGGAACTTCTCCTCCATGCCTCTGTCGTGAAAACAACCGCTTCTGGCCCTGCTCAAGCACAGCCCCTCGCCTGGAAAGTCACCCCCAGCTGAGTTGTGGGACTACTTCCAGCAACTCACTCCTGAATTATCCTGTAGAGTGTCACCAGCCAACCCGTCCCAGCTTTATCCCACAGAAATGAGCATCTCGTACTGTTCAGTGCAGACCTGGACAGGACAAGCTCATTGTATGTCTGTGATTTTATTAACTCAATGAGATGCACAAAGGTTAGCATCTAAAGTGGAGGCTGCCCTTGAAGAGTGTTGGTGAGGGACCTTTTCAAAGGCTCGCTGACAGTCTAAATACACGATAGTCCCAGAGCAACATTGCCCATATATTTGTTGCCCATTCAAACAATTCTAATAGATAACTGAGGCATGCTTTCTCTTTATAAAACTATGTTAACTCTTCCCCAACAAGTACTGTTCATCTCTATGGCTATGTCTAGACTGCACGTCTTTTTCGACAGAGGCTTTGTCGACAGATACTGTCGAGAAAGCCTCTGTCTAAAAAGAGCGTCTAGACGAAAAGAGCGTCTAGACGAAAAGAGCGTCTGTTGAAAAAGCAAGCCGCTTTTATGAAAGCGAGCATAGACACTCTCTTTCGAAAAAGCACTGTTTGCATGCAATGGTGCCTTTTTTCGAAAGAGTAGTTTTGAAAAAAGGCGTTCTTCCTCGTAAAACGAGGCTTACCACTGTCGACAAAACTGCTGCATTCTGTCAACTTACTGTCGACAGAACGTGATGGTAGTGTAGATGCAGGTATAGTTTTGTCGACAAAAAGCCACTTTTGTTAACAAAACCCTGTAGTCTAGACACACCCTATGTCTGATAATTCTCTTCTACACGGTAGTATCAATCAATTTGCCTGGTACTGAAATACCTTTGTGAACATCTATGGTGCATCTACACTACACCCTGGGCTTGAAATAAGCTATGCAATTTGAGCTATGCAAATTGTGGAGCCTATTTGGAGTTAGCTTATTTCATAATTTGGCACTGTTCAAAATACACTGAGATTTCCAAACGGCCTCGGGGAATGAGGTTTACAGGGATGTCAGAGGAGCGAGCCCGTTATATTTTGAAATAACAGTCTTCTTTCAAAGATGCAGAATAGCTATTTCAGAATACCAGAAGTACCCCAAAAGAGCACTGCAATGTAGAGGTACCCCAAATGTAGCCCTAGGCCACTATCAGGAACTAATCTGATGCAGCAGAGGATTTAGAACTTAGTCCATGGTAAATTGTTCCAATCTTGAACTGCTTTGACCACTTTGATAAGGAAAAGAGATTAAACTTCCCGAGTCTATCAAAAGTCATTGTCAGGGGTGCACTCCCCCACCGTGCCTCAGTGCCCCCTGACTGTCCTCATCTAGCCCCTCTCAGGGCAAGTTACAGTCTGTGTGGGTTGCTCATCATTGGCATGGGGTTATCTCTACTGCCCCGCATACCTAGGCTGCCTTGCAATCCGCCTCCGAACCTTGCCTCCGGGTCCTAGCCCAGGGGAGTCTTGGCTAGCCCTCTCCCAGCCCTAGCTAGCTATCCCCAGCTATCCTCACTCCTGGGAGCTCCTGCTTCCTCTGTAGTCAGCCCTTCACTGCCCCTCTCTAAGCAAACTGCTTCTTTATATAGCTGACAGCTGGGCTCTCACTCGCCCTAATGGCTTCAGCTGGCCTCTCCAAGCCAACTGTGCTGCCCTAGATAGCTGCCAGCTGGGCTCTCCCTTGCCCTAACAGCTTCCGCTGGCCTCTTCAAGCAAACTGTGCTTCACTAGATAGCTGCCAGCTGGGCTCTCACTAGCCCGAACAGCTTCAGCTGGCCTCTGTTTCCAGCCCAGGCTCAGGGCATGAGTCCTGATCTTAAAGGGCCAGTTCAGGGCAGGCGCCCTGTCACAGTCATGCTTTCTCATTCTTTAGTCATTCCTGTATCTCTTGTCTAAAACCTCGCCAAATGATCAACTGGACTCCCAGTGTGTGGACAGCACAACTGTCAACCATATCCCAGAAGTGTGAAATACAGATGTAAAATAATCTCTCTTCTCCTACTTGAGGTAACTATTGTTATGCATCCAAAGGGTCTATTAACTCTTTTAACCATTGTCAGCTGATTATCCCTCTTCCACCCCCAAAACCTTTTTTCATAGTTACTGATTATCAGGATTGAGTCCCTAGGCTTATAAGTGTGGCCAACCTTTTTGTTCTGAGATCTTTATATTTAGCTCTGTGATTGCTTGCTTGTACCCAGTTAACCTAGGGATCCAAATTTCTCCATATCAGTGAACCTAATTTTTGTCATCTTCACATTTTATAGGTGATTATTTCATTTTTTTCCTTTAGGGTCTTGAAAAAAATGACTATCGTAGCACAAAGAACCAGTCCTTGTGGGACTCTCTCTATATTGTCCCTTTATTCATTAAGCTTTTACCTGGAGAGCTTTGCAGTACCAGGAGGAAGACAGCTGGGAACTCTCTACTTACAGGCTGCTAGGGATTGTGAAATGTGTATCTGTTGAAATGTTGTTTTGAAACATTGTGCATTTACTACATTTATGTCACAGGCAGTTAATCATAACGATTATTATGTGTAAAGCACTAGAAAGATTCTTGGGGAATTTCAGGTAAATACAGTTAATGATTCCTTTCCTTAAGTACTTGCAACATGCATATTTCCACCTAGCAAATATCTACCGCATGATTGACTATACGTTGAAGACAATGGAATGCCTCCCGTTTCATTTAAACGAGGGTCCAAATAGGGAGAGGCATTCCAGAAGACCACTCTACCCAGAAAACGTTAGCTTTTGGTGTGTGCTTTGTTTTGTTTGTTTGTTTGTGTTATACAATATTTAATCAATATTTACATGATTTTAGGGTAATTTTAAATTTCATGAATTAAGGCCCTAAAAAGAAGTTAAAATTATGTTTAAAATGAGAGGTAAAGAAATGTGTGTTAGAAATGTATGCGTCTGGGGTTTTGTTTTGTTTTGGGTTTTTTGTATTAGTGGGCCATGCCTCCTCCAAGCTTTGCTCTCCACCCCGTCTCTGGTGGCTTTCATGGTCAACCCTCCTCGGCTCACCTACGCTGCTCTCCCTGGGGGTAGGTATCTGGCCAGGAGGGAGGGTGCAGGAGCTGGCTGGGGGCAGGGTGTATGGTTGCAGAGCAGGCTGGGGTAGGTGTCTGACCTGGGGGGAGGGTGCAAGAGTGGGCTGAGGGTGCTGGGTCTCTGTGAAAGGGGTGAATGAGGGAGCAGGGGTTACCAGGTCTTGGCAGGGTGAAGAGGGAGGGGATGGGGATGCAAGGTCTTAGCTTGGGGGAGTGTGAGTGAGCAGGCTGGAGGTGCAGAGTCTCAGCAGAGTGTGTAAGTGAGGGGGCTCTTTCCTACAGACAACAATTTGTCAGATGTAACAATAACACAGAAACCTCGCAGTTAATTTTAATAGGGTCGTATATTTACTAAAATTGGAAGGAATTAGGATGAAGCTCTGAAAACCTGTCAAATACTGGGTGTTGCTGATGAAGGAGTTAGACTGAGTAAAAGCAAGAGCCCCTAGCAGAGCCAACCTCAGCCTCACTCCATTGTGAAGTAATTTAAGCTTTTATTAATTCCTTCTATAGTATTTTCTTTATAACTAGCAGTCCCTAAGCATCCAGTGCCCCTTGGCCTTTCTCTGCGGAAAAAGTGCCACGCCAGGAGATCAGGAACCTCCAGGGATTGACAGGCAGCTGACAGAGGGCAATACCTGGGGCAGAGAAGGCTCACTGCTCTGTCGCAGTTTCTCCTTGCCCTATTGGTGTCCTCCTTCCTGTGCATTCTCCTTCTTTCTCCACTTCCAGCAACATTTCATATTTGTTGCTACCAAATGGGAGGAAAAAGGAAGGAGAGGACGGAACGAGATATTATAAGAAATTGGTGAAACTTTAGGGGGTTTGCATGAATATCACAAGGAAACGTCAGGTGTTGAAAGCCTCCACAGCAACCTTAGACATTTTCAGAAATGTCTGCAATTTACTTAAACAGAATGCTTGGAATCATTTAAAAGGGGATAGAGAATAAGACAGAGAATACCTTATTGCCTATATATAAAACAGTGGTGCAACCACATCTTGAATACTCGTACAGATGTGGTTACTTCATCTAAAAAATATATTGGCATTGGAAAGGGGGCAACAGAAGTGATTAGGAGTTTGGAATGGGTCCCATCTGAAGAGAGATTAAAAAGACTGGGACATTTCAGCTTAGAAAAGAGGTGACTAAGGGGGAATATGATTGAGGTCTATAAAATCATGACAGGTGTGGAGAAAGTGAATAAGGAAAAGTTACTTACTTGTTCCCACAGCATAAGAATTAGGGGGTCACTAAATGAAATTAATAGGTAGAAGGTTAAAAACGAACAAAATGAAGTTTTTCTTCACCCAGCCTGTGGAACTCCTTGCCAGAGGAGGTTGTGAAGATCAGGACTTTAATAGGATTCAAGAAAGAACTGCATAAATTCATGGAGGTTAGGTCCATGAGTACTTAGTAGCCAAAACAGATAGGAATGGTGCCCCTAGCCTGTTTGTTAGGGGCTGGAAATGGATGCCAAGCGGGGGATCACGTGATGATTTCCTGTTGTGTTCACACCCTTTGGGGCATCTGGCCACTGTTGGAAGACAGGATACTAGGCTAGATGGACCTTTGATCTGACCTAGTATGGCTGTTCTTATGTTCAATGTAAGTCCGGTCACCTTCTGATCTCTTCTTCCAGGGAGAATGAAACAATTCCCAGAATTACCAGAGCACCTGCAAGTGAAACTTGCTTCCAATTTTGATATACATCAATATTGTATGTCTTTACTTTAGATGCTTATAATTAAGGCTGGGGCTTGTTATGTATGTGGAGGGGGGCAAAGAGGGGAGGGGGGAATTCAGGATTCTCTCATGTCACTAAAGATAAAATTTCCTAGTTCACATATACAAGAAAAAAAAACCAATCCCACATATTCCTGACACACATTGAGAAAAATTTTCTTTATTTTATCTCTCATTTAAAAAATAATTTTAACCTTTTTTATGGGTGTGGGTGCATGACATTTAAAATTTCCCTAACCACATATAAATATTGATTAAATATTGTACAAAACAAGTAAGCGATTCACACATGCAGCCAGTGCTTCCCAGACTCAACTGAGTCCTGGAATTCCTGGCTGCACTGGGACCCTCATTTAAATAGAATGGGAGGCATTTGGTTGTCTTCAAAGGACTTGTAATCATGCAGTAGATGTTTGTTAGGTGGAAATATACCTTGACAGGGTCCGGCTGGAGGGCTAAATTAGAGAGAGAGAAAGGCAGCTCTAAAAGGCAGCAAAGTCTCCATCCCTAGAGGTGTTTAAGTCTCGGCTTGACAAAGCCCTGGCTGGGTTGATTTAGTTGGGATTGGTCCTGCCTAGAGCAGGGGGCTGGACTTGATGACCTTCTGAGGTCTCTTCCAGTTCTACGGTTCTATGATTCTATGAAGTGCCCTGGCTAATCAGAAGCAGGGGAGACAGGCCAACTGATTGTTGGCTGCCAGGGAGCCCTTTAAAAAGAAACCTTCCCTACAGGAGGAGAATGGGAGAGGAAGTGGAGAGAGAGGAGACCAGAGCAGATAGGGAGAAAACCAGAAAAACTGAGCAAAGTAATGGCAGCATTGCCAGAAACAGCACGGGGTGGGGAGGTGAGGAACTCCAACAAGGGGTTGGGAGCTCCCTTTTCCCCGACCATCTGAGAATCCAGCTGATAGCTGAAAAGGACTGTTTACCCAGCCCAGACTGTCCTGGGGAAACCAGCTCTAATGCCCCCTTTGCAGCTGAGGGACAAAAGCTTAAACGCTGCTAAGGGCAAGTGGGACGAGTGGCACAGTACTGAGGTTTCCAGTTTAAGGGCTGAGCAGGGGTCTGGGACCCAGGAATGGGATTACAACTACTTCACAAAGGGGATTATTAACGGCCTCTTCCTGAAATTCCCCAGGAATCTGTATGATGCTTTGCAAATAATACTGGTTATTATTAACTGATTGCAGCGTACACTTAATACATGTGCAGTGTTTCAAAATAAAATTTCAACAGTTCCACATTTCACAATCCCCAGCAGCCAAAAAGTAGAGACTCTCTATCTTGGCGTCTTTTCTCTCCAGCAACGTTCAGCCATGAAGATTCTCTACCTTCTTTTTGCTGTCTTCTTCCTGGTGCTGCAAAGCTCTCCAGGTAAGAGCATAATGAAATGAAGGGACAATATAAAGAAACATTTGTGAGTCTATTCTAAGATTTCCTAGAATGTTGTATCATATTCTTCCAACTTTTTTTTGTAAACAGTACTGTGGTTTACAGCAGGGACTTGACCTTTGACTGGAGAATAGTCCCGGGGTATGGCTACACTATGCCACTCTTAATTCAAACTACATTGCAGGAGGAGTAACGGTAGTTTGAATTAAGGGTGTTAATTCGAACTACCTACCCCGTGCTGCGTGTAGTTCTAGCTACCGGGCATTTAAAAATGGCAGCGCCCGGGAACATGCAAATGAAGCCTGGGATTTTTAAACCCCGGGCTTCCTTTGCAAGTTCGAATGACTACATTAGTCACCCTAGTTCAAACTAGGGTGGCTAGTGTAGCCATACCCCCGGGTATCAGAAAGGTGGCATTAATGTGTCTATTAAGATCTGAATAGATCTGACTGAACTAGAATCTGCAACAATATCACTAACAATTGCTCTGGGATCTCCCAGGGACCGGTTCTTGGCGCTACACTGGTCAATTTATTTCAAGTACCTGAGAGAAAAAAAAATGAAATCGTTGCCTGTAAAGTTTGCAGATGACTGACATAGTGGGATTTGGATTTGGATCTCTGGGTGAACAGGGCACAAGCCAACAATCACAGAGCTAAATATAAATATCAAGGAACAAAAAGTCTGGCCACACTAATAAGCTGAGGGATTCAACACTAGGAATCAGTAACTATGAAAAAAAAAAAGATTTGGGGGCTGAAGTTAGAGAATCAGCTGAAATGGTTAAAAGAGTTAATAGATCCTTTTGATGTATACTAATAGAAACCTCGAGTAGGATAAGAGATTATTTTACTTTTGTATTTCACACTTCTGGGATACTGTGGTCGGTTCTGGTGTCTATATTGGGAATCCAGTTCATCACCTACGGTGTGTCTAGACTACAGGGTTTTGTCGACAAAAGTGGACTTTTGTTGACAAAACTATATCTGTGTCTACACTATCACCGAATTCTGTCGACATAACGTTGACAGAACTCGGCAGTTTTGTCGATGGCAGTAAACCTCATTTTACGAGGAATAACACCTTTTGTCGACAGAGTTGTGTTGACAGAAGACGTTAGTGCATCTACACTGTCCTTTGCATTTATACTCTCATGTTGACAAAGCAGCTTGTTTTGTCAACAGAACAGGATGTAGCCTAGACGCTCTTTGTCGACAGAAGCTTTGTCGACAGTATCTGTCAACAAAGCCTCTGTCGACAAAAGCCTGTAGTCTAGACGTACCCCTAGATAGCTTTTAGACAAAAGCCACAGGAAGAATTAAAGGATTTGAAAACCCGATGCATAGTGTTAGACTCAGGAAGTTTAATTCTTTTGCTTAACAAAACAGCTAAAGCAAATAATGATTGGACAATTTACCAAGGATTAAACTCTTAATCCTATTACATCAGATTAGATAATCACAGTGGTCCCTACTCACTCAATCACAAAGGTATTTCAGTACCAGACAAATTGGTCGAAACTCTAACAAAGAAGGGAATTATCAGACACATCGATGAACATAATCTGTTGGGGAATAGTTAACATAGTTTTGTAAAGGGAAATCATGCCTCCTCATTTTATTAGAATTGTCTGAATGGGTCAACAAATATATGGGCAAGATTGATCCAGTGGCTATAGTGTATTTAGATTGTCAGAGCCTTTGACAAGATCCCTCACCAATGCTCTTAAAAGGCAGCCTTCACTTTAGATTACAGGCTTTTGTGCATTTAATTAATGAAATGACAAACATACAATGAGCTTGTACAGTCCAGGAATTTACTGAACAATACAAGAGGCATATTTCTGTGGGATAAGGCGGAGACTGAGACTTGACAGGTGTTGCTCTTCAGAATGATTCAAGAAAGCGTTGCTGGTAGTATTCCAATGACTGGGAGTGACTACAACTGTGCATAAGCCGAGCCAAAAGTGGCTGTTTTCACCACAGAGCCATGTAGGAGGCCTCCCACATTCAAGAGTTGCCAGCGCATGTCTGTTTATTGGTCCAGATTATATTTAAGAAAGGCACAGCGTATTTTAAAACACTCTAATATTAATTTCCTAATAAGCCATATTTGGGCAACATTCATCCTGTCTGGAATATCTAAGCTTGGCAATTGGCCATTGAGATAGAAATGCCAAGAGCCAAGTTTTCACAAGCAAGACTGTGCAGAGTCTCACAGACAAGCAGACTTCTCACTGGAAGGGGCTTGTTCAAACCCATCTCTTTCTAGATGTTCCAGCCACCCAACCCAGCACTGAGCCAGGTCAGCCCTGCTCAGGCACAGAACTACAAACATTTACATACTACCATAGATCTAGAGGCATGAGAAGATAAGTGGAACGCCTTGGCCTGCTTCAGTGAATTGAAACTGCCCTGCTTTCATTTACCCTGCTGTGTGAATGAAAGTCAGCACTCTTCTCTGTGCAGGATTCACGTGGATCATCTATGACATCAATTCTTGTCGACGCGCTGGGGGTGACTGTCGCCCACAATGTTACCCCTTTTTTCCAATGATGGGATCTTGCGGTCATCAGTGGAGCTGCTGTAAAATGAGAAGGGTGAGTTCAGGATTCCACATGTGAGACCTCACTGTATTCCTCGTGGAATGAGGTTTACAGCTAATTCGATCTAGGGGCTTTAAATCAGAATCCTGTTTCACTACCATGTGTAGACGCGGACAGTTACTTCAGGCTAGTCAATTTCTAAAATGGCAACCGGTCAGGAACATGCAAATGAAGCGCGGGATATATAAATCCTGGGCTTCATTTGCAATTTTGGTCACCCTAGATCGAACTAGGGGGCTAGTGTAGACATACCCCCAGATATACAGGGATAGGAGACCCATGTTCAGAAGTCTGGAGCCTGGTGGGTAACCAGTTCATATGTTTTGATACAACCGACTACGTTCATTCAAACACCGTAGCAACGTGTTGCAGCCTGGAAAATGAATCCCGTGTTCTGGCATTAACCAGGGGTATCTGCACTCACCATTCAGTAATGGGGAAAGTCCTGCTGTACCTTCCATTTGAAATGCAATGTTCTATTGTTCTTGTTTTAATGGATAGAAACATAAAATGTGAAAGTTTCTCCCTTTTGTAGATTGCAGAGTGAGCGATGGCAGCAGAGATTGTCGATGCAGGATCTCTGAGAATATGATGGGTGACATTGGATGATTTTCTTCTGGGCTGCAAAGAACCTCGCAACCCTTAACAAATTCACAGGGGAGCGTGTTCTTCTTTTTCATTAATGTAACTGGTTGGCGTGCTGCATCACACTTGTGTGTACTTTGATTTGGTTTTGAGTGACATGTGGGTGATGTATACCTATGTTTTCCATAAAAACAATTTATTTTTTGAAAATTAAATACAAATAAAATAAAAGATCACTGTCATATGTTAAGTCCACCTGGGAGTGTTCCTAGATCAGCAGACATCCATATTCATGTTTCCCTAAGATCATGTGGATTAATCTTTGCCTGTTCCTTGGTCTCTTTACAGAGTCATTTAACTTGTGTTTTTCCCTCTACTACCATGAGGGAAAGACAACAGAACTCGTGGCCGCTTTGCTCTTTCTATGTAGGCAGCAAAATTTCAACACCCTGGGACACCATTTAGCCCTCCCCTCTACTTTTGCACCAAATTTGGGTGAAGTTTGCCAGAGAACGGAACATGCTGACCTTGCTTCCCACATCCATTGCCACACAGCCATGCTGCATTGTCCCACCCCACCACCATGGGGCCTCTCCTGAACTCGCTTCTCAGGCCAGGAAGGCTTGGGGGAGGCAGAAGGTCCCTGTCAACCAGGAGGTTATGGGGGAAGAAAAGACCCTACCTACTGAAGGAGGGAGATAAAGTCTTGTTGGATAGGACCCCCTGCCCTGAGCTCCTTCTCAACCTTCAAGCTCACACTTTCCACAACCTCAGCCTCCTTCCCTCCCCCTTCAAATCCCCAAAGCCCTGCCCTGCCTCCTGCAACCCGCACACCAGAAGTCCCCTGCGCTGAAGGACCCAGGCAATGCCAGGTAAGTCTCCTAGTTATATTATATTGGATTATATGCTTTAATGAGTGTGTCTGGTGCTATGCTTTTAATCTGACTCTCGGGACTGCTAAATCTAAGTCTTTACGTGTATCTGTGCAGCTAAAGTAAACTTATAATGACATCCAGAAATTAAGTTAGGTTTAGTTTATGACACTCGTTATTTGTCAAATCACCAGTGCTGGCGTCAATTATATTCCTAATCTTTAATTCTAAATTAATTGAATCAATTTTTCCATTATTTTGATGGTGACTGATGCCAGATTAATTGACCTGTGTTCACACCGATTCTCCCACTTGGCCTTTTTGACTAATGACATAACACCAACTCTCTTCCCAACTTCTGGAATTGCCCCAGAATTCTAACATTTATTAACAGTGCATCTGCCGTGCTAGCCAGGACATATGGCCCCAGCTAGGTGCCATGCAGGGGCCCAGGCCTGTTCCCCACACACGTATACATCTGAAGGTGCATGACAGACTCCTGACCCCGGGGAGAGACACTGCGCACTGCCCTCCCTCCAGACGCCCCCTCTACACAGAGGCAGGGCACATCTCCCTTCCCCTGCGCCCCCTCCACCTCCACACCACACTATAGGCAGCACAGGCGCTGGGGTGCAGTCCTGGGCCAGCTCACACTCCCGGGGATAGCAGGATGTGATGGTGTGGAAACCTGCCATCTTCACCTTGCAGAGGGGGGCTGGGTTTCACCCACTGTGTCCCCAGGGAGAACTGACCACTTCTCTTTGTGAAAGTAGAAAGAATTATATTGTAAGAGAAAGATAAATTATACTGTAATAATAGAAGAAGTTAAAGGAATACTGTTTGTCCGTGAACAGGAAAGAGACAATTATGTTAATGTTGTTTGTAGGGATGCAGGATGGATCCGTGTGGAACCAGGTGTGTCTGGGATAACAGGAAAGGAACATTAGGTGTTAGGCAGAAAGTAATTAAAATAACCAGGGAGATATGGACAGGAGATTGTTGAGGCTTGATATGGAAATGAAGATACTTGACTAGTCTCATGCTAATCATGTGAGTTTTGCCTCCTTTTTGGATCATGTTAATTTTACTTTCTTTTGTCTATATAAATCAAGGGGTTTGAGCCTTGTATGGTACTCACATTTTCTGGGTGTATTAGCACAGCGGCGTTGCTAATAAACAGAGCGGTCTGACAAAATTGTGAGTCCCGAGTCTGACTTTGACATCTTTTTTCACCACATCTGCAGCACCTGTGAGTGCAGGGCACACCACCTCGCCTGGAACATCCCCGCTTCATTGACTATGTCGATATGTCTAATTTATATGCCTCTGTCGCCAGGCTAGACATACCCTCAGTATAAGATCCTCTATAGCTTGAGCTATAAAACCAGCCAGCTGAAGAGTGCCCTTGTTCTTACCTCTCACCATAAATGGTCTAAGTGCCGCTACATGGGACAGCAAACCACACTAGAGGTGTGGGTTGCACTTGCACAGACAGAGCCCAAAGGAAGGCTGAGAGGATGGTGATAGAGATAAATGGGAGAGGAAAGAAGAGAGGAAGGAATTGAGGGTGAGAGTGGGGAGTAGCTGAAGAGGACAAGAGACGCCCTGGTGTTACCTGAGCAATTCCAAGCAACTAAGGGGCGCAAGGCAGGGAATCAGCCCTGCCTGTTACTATCCATACTGGTGCTTGTGCAGCCCTGGGTTGTCAGTGCTAGGAGTAATCCAACAGCTCCAACTGGACAGCTGTCTTCCATGGCTCTTACCTTCTTCTTTCCCTCACCTTTTCTCTCCTTCACCTCCTCTCTGCCTCTTTCTTTCCTCTTCCCTCCTGCCTACTCTCTTGACTCCCCCTGTCCTTTCACTCCCTGAATGCTTCTCTTTTCAGTCTTCATCGTTAAGCCTCCTTTTTTTTTTCTTTCTTCCCTATTAGCCATTCCGGATTATGTAAAACACATTAGGCCACCGTGGTTTGTGCAAAATATCTTGGGACATATAACGAAGATTTACTGGTTTAACTCTGGTCAGCAACATATTTCTGCAGGCCACTTCCCCTTGCCCTCCCTCTGTTGCATTCCTTGGCCAACTTGATGTGACTTTGTATTTTTCCCTAGGTGGCTGTTCCTGTCACAGAGAGGACACATTTTGAAGTCAGGATAGATTCTTTCTGTAATGTCTTTTAGAATCTGAGAAACGTTGGGCTAAAAGGAACCACAATGTACCCTGGATCTAGTGGAGATTCAAAAGGTCCAACCACAGTTGAAATTGTGGAATTGTTACAATCTTGTCTCGGTGAAATTCCATCTTCCTCGTTGCAAACATCTTTTGCCATCCTAGTTTGCATAAGACACATTAGGCCACAGTGGTTTCTGCAAAAGTTCTTGGGACGTATGAAGAACAGGTATTGCTTTAGCTCAGAGGAGCAACTTACTTCTGCTGTCCACTTTTAATTGCCCCCTTCCCTCCTGGCTTGCTCGCTTTGGCCAACTGGATGTGACTCTTTGCCCCCTTGTCATGTGGCAAGTTTTGGTCAGCATTTGGATCAGCTGCATCAAAGTCAACTTCAAAGTCAGGAGAGATTCTTTGTGTAAAGTCTGTTAGAATCCGAGCCATGTAGGGAAGAAAAGGGCCTTTTAACTATTTCAGCTGATTATTCATCTTCAATTCTTAAATCCTTTTTCACAGTCAGTACTTTCTAGAGGGTATCCCGAAATAGCTACCCCATGTATGTTGAACGCGTCCGCTATTTTGAAATATAGTGGAGGCGCTATTTCACCATCCCTGTAAACCTCATTCTATGAGGAATAAGGGTTGGCTCGAAACAGTGCTTTTGTTTCAAAATTTGGGGCTGTGTAGACAGTACCAAATGAGGAAATTAGCTATTTTGAATTAGACTCGAAATAAGCTATACAATTTGCTTAGCACAAATTGCGTATCTTATTCTGAGTTTTGGGTGCTGTGTAGATACACTCTAGGATTTCATTCCTCAGTCAATAAGCGTGGCCAAACTTTTTGTTCCTAGAGCCATATGTTTTGATTTGGCTCCGTGATTGTTTGCTTGTGCCTGGCTTGCCCAGGGATTCAAATCTGTCTGTATCAGTGATATGTCTTAAGACACCAGGAAATGTTACAAATGATAATTTCATGTTTACTTTCAGGTCCTTGAAAAAAAATTGACTCGCGTAGCACCAGGAACCAATCATGTGGGACTCCAGGAGGTAAAATGGTAGGGATATTATTTTAATTGATAGTTCAACCAAATCTGAATAGACCTTAATAGGCATATTAATGCCTCCTTTCTGACTCCTGGACTATACTCCAGTCAAATGTCAAATCCTTGCTGAAAACTACAGGACACTTTTTAAAAAAATAAATTCTAGGAAAACTTAGACAGACTCACAAACGTTCCTCTATATGGTCCCTTCACATCATTATGTTATTACCTGGAGAGCTTTGCAGCAGGAGGAAGAAGACAGCAAAGAGAAGATAGAGAATCTTCATGGCTGAAGGTTGGCTGGGAACTCAACGTCGCTGGAGAGAAAAGACTTCAAGTTAGACAGGAGATGGAGCGTCTCTCTTTATGAACTGCTGGGGATTGTGAAATGTGGCCTTGCTGAAATGTTGGCTGCATAAAAATAGAAACCTCAAGTAGGAGAAGAGAGATTAGTTTACCTATGTATTTCACACTTCTGGAAAACTGCAGCCAGTTCTTGTGTCCACACAGTGAGAGTCCAGTTTATCAGCTACAGAGGTTAAAGACAACAGGAACAACAGGAGAGAATATGGGGAATGTGTCTCCTTGGTACCACTATGCAGCACCTCTAAGATCAAAATGGCTGCTCTTTACAACATTAACACTTCATTTACTAAAAGGAAATGGGTACACATTTCGAATGCTGATTTGTGAGGGTCTGTGCACGTGTTTTAGAGTCTGTAGGAGTCTGTCATATCATAACACAAAAAGTATTTAATTTACCACAGAAAAACTAGGATAACGAGCCACATGTCAGCTTCTGATTGATGCTCATACTTTTAAATATTTTAGAATGATTACATGTCATTCTCCCACTCAGGACTGTATTTTCCATAACTAGCTAAATGTGTGTATGTGTGTGTGCGTGTGTGTGTGTGTTTCACGCTATGATCTGTCATATCCCATTATACAATGATCAAATCGGACACAGAAAAAATGGGAATTGTATCTTTCTCTTTCAGTCATTGTTTTGGTATCATGCAACACAATGACAGCTGCCAATCTGATTCCATGATAACTTTTCTCACATGCTTGTCCATTTCTGGACAGGACTACATTCTGGATATTATTTCTCAACTTGAATGTCCTGCTGGCCTCAGACTGAGGGGACCTGATAGGACCGATGTGACTCTCTGGAGAGAAAGAGAGCTGGGAAGAGCAAGAGGGCTGATCCTGACAAAAAGAAATGGCTGAAAAATGAGGCCTGCAAAAGCAAACTGGGAGGAGCTCAGAAAAGAGCTGAGTAGAGGAGAATTTGGGATCACAATATGAGCGCAGCTGAGGGGAAGAAACGTTCACTCAGCCTCTGAGGAAGCATCTGTAGTCCAGAGAGACTTTTAATAATCTTTTGCCACACATGAGGGAGGTTTTTCTTCAGCAGGGCTAAACCACCCACTCAACAGAGGAAATGAGGCCTGCTGAGGGGGACAAAGGAGACTATTATCTGAGGGGAGGAGGGGGGAGAGGTTGGCAATTCAAAAGAGCCAGATCTTCCCCAGCTACTTCTGGGGTGGTACCGGCAGTGATGAAGGCAGCCAGGCGAGCATGTGGAAGCCAGAGCCAGGCCAGAAGTGTGCAGCCACAAACACAGCAAGGAGCTTATTAGGAAACAGCAGGGGGCATGTTCACTGCTTTGCTCTCTGGGATGGGATTGCTGTCGACAGGTCTGAGGGAAACTGAGGCTGTGTCTAGACTACACCTCTCTGTTGACAGAGGGATGTAGATTAGGCACATTGAAATTGATAATGAAACGGGGAGTTAAATATCCCGCGCATAAACATGGCCACCGCATTCTTTAAAAATAGCGCTTTTCCCAAAAAACCAGCAGTCTACACACGGATCTGTTGACGATAAAGCCTTTTGTGAAAGATCCTGTAAGCTGGGAGGGGAAAGAGGCTTTCCCAGACAGAGCAGGCTTGTTTGTTGCCCCCAAACTGCTACAGGGACAGAACAACCCCACGGTTTCCCTATGATCACATGGATCCATTTTTGTGTGTTTCTTTGTCTCTTTACACAGCCCAGTAGTTTGTGTTGTAGTCAAAAGAGTTGTGTCAGTCACAACATGTCTGCACATGATTGACAGCCCTTGGCATTGCTTCCAGGCATGATTTTCCCCTCTGCTCTCTTCCCCTCCCCACCTTAAAGGCCTCAATTTTATATCTGATCTTTCAAACATGGCCGTGTGCAGCACTCGTCAATGCAGAAGAGGGCTCAGTGCAGCAGGGGTCCCAATTGGTGGAACTTTTCTGCCCTTCCACTTAGCTCCAGCACCTGGTAAAGTCCTTTTCTCTCCCTCCCACCGTCCCCAAACAGCACGGGCCTTTTCCCTCCCCCTGGCCTCCTCCACCTGTCATAGGTCTTCTCTCTTCGCCGAGCCTCCTGGCTGGCAGGGGCCTTCTCTCTCCCGACAGCCTGTTCATGCCAGCACCGCCTTCTCTCTTTTCCCAGCCCCTCTGTCAGGGTGGGCCCCAATTCCTATACAGCACACTGTGTGCCCAGCCCACACTCCTACATTACTGGCTCACAGTATCCTCAATCACAGGAAGCCATTCTGTCCTTTTTTAAAGAATCAACACGTTTCTGTAACGGGATGGGAACCTAGAATTGAGAAACATTTTAAAAACAACATACACACAGAATAATAATCAACATGATACAAAAAGGTACAGGAGCTGCTCATACCCACAGTTTGCTGCCAAGGCTCTTTGGAGGGTGAATTGTTCTCTGAATTTCTTCCTGAATGAATCATGAGCCCCTGTACAGCCCAATGCAGCCTGTGGACCCTTTTCTAGTCACTTCCATCAGTTTTTTACCAGACTGGGGAGGTTTCGTTGGTAGAGATGCTGAGCGTGTAATCCTGGCCCCATGAGAGTCCATGACAACACTCACATTGACATACCAGGAGCGAGTATTTTAATCAAATTTGTAATTCCCCAGAGGGCACAATTTGTCGGATGTAACAATATCACAGAAAATGTGCAGTCTATTTTAGTAGTCCCATATCTTTTCAAGGACGGGCAGGAACCCTTTGCAGATATTACAGCAAAGCCCCTAAAACCTGCTGAATAGTCAGGGCTGCATCTCTGGCTCACGGAGGTGTTAGATTGAGTAACAGCAACAGCCATTGCCAGAGCTAACCACAAACTCTCACTCAGTTCTGAAGTCATTTCATCTCGTATTAATTACTTCTATGTTATTTGTTTTATACCTAGAAGTCCACACACATCCAGTGCCCCTTGGCCTTTCTCTGTGGAAAAAGTTCCAGGGAAGATCAGTAACCTCCATATATTGACAAACAGCTGACCTAGAGGGCAATGCCTGAGGCGGAGAAGCCTCACTGCCCTGACACACCTTCTCCTTGCTCTGTTGGTTTCCTCCTCTCTGTGGATTCTCCTTCTTTCTCCGCTTTCAGCAACATGTTGTATTTGGTGCTAGCAAATGGGCACAAACGGAGGAAAGAGGATGAAGATGAAGGGGAGAGAGATTGTAAAGGGTCACTGTAGCTTTATGGGGCGTTTGAATGAATATCACAAGGAAATCTCAGGTGTCCAAGCCCCTACAGCACCCCTAGACCTTTTCTGAAATGAAGATGGCTTAAATTTAATCCCGTTCACTTCTTGCTCTCTTTTTCCAGGGAGAATGAAACAAATCCCAGAATTATCTGGGCACTTGCAAGTGCCACTGGCTTTCGTACATTTCATGGATCAACATTATAGGTCTTTTCTTACACAGTTGTCATTAAAACTGATGTTTTTATGCAGGGGGGAGGAAAAAAATCCAGGTTTCATTCATATCATGGACTGTACAATGTCTCAGTTCTGATATGGAAGAAGACCCATACGTTTCTGAAACGTACTCTGGAAAATATTATTTATTTTATCTCCATTTTTTAAAAGAAGTTTAACCTCCTCTTATGGGCTTTGTTGTGTGGAATTGAAAGTTTCCCTAAAATGTAAAATATTGATTAAATATTGTACAAAACAAATGAACAGATGCATTCACCTATGACCAAAGCTTTACAGGTCCAGATGAATTCTGGAATTATTCTCTGCAGTTGAACCCTCATTTCAATGTAATGGTAAAGTTTCCTTTGTCTTCAAAGAACTTTTAAACATGCAGTTCATGTTGGCTGGGATTAAATATATATATTGGAACTACTTAGGGAAAGAAATTATTAACTGTCTTTTCTTGAAATTCTCCAGGAATCTTCATGTTGCTGTACAAATAACAACCGTTATTATTAACTGATTGCAGCATAAACATAATACATGTTCAAACTTCCATAAGAAAATTTCTGCAAGTGCACATTTCACAATCCCTAGCAGCCCATAAATAGACACGCTCCATCTCCTCTCTAACTTGGGGTGTTTTCTCTCCAGAGACGTTGAGTTCCCAGCAACCTTCAGCCATGAAGATTCTCTACCTTCTCTTTGCTGTCTTCTTCCTGGTGCTGCAAAGCTCTCCAGGTAAGAGCATAATGAGGTGAAGGGACAATATAGAGGGACATTTGTGTGTCTGTTCTAAGATTTCCTAGAAATGTGCATGGTATTGTCTCAACTTTTCTTTCTTACGAGTACTATGGTTTTCAGCAGGGACTTGACATTTGACTGGAGAACAGTTCAGGGGTCAGAAAGGGAGCATTAACATGCCTATTAAGGTCTAGTCAAATTTGGTTGAACTACGAACCACAATAATATTGCTACAATTTTACCTCCTGGAGTCCCCCAGGGCTGGTTCCTGGTGCAATGGTAGTCACGTTTTTTTCAAGGACCTGATAGTAAACATGAAATTATCACCTATAACATTTTCAGGTGACTTAGGGACATATCATTGGTAAAGACACATTTGGATCCCTGGGAGAACTGGGCAGGAGCAAGCAATCACAGAGCCAAATCAAAGCCTGTTGCTCTAGGAACAAAAAGGTGTCCACACATATAGACTGAGAAATGCAATCCTAGAAAGCAGTGACAATGAAAACAGATTATAGGGTTGAAGATGGATAGTCAGCAGAAATGGTTAAAATTGTTAATAGAGCCTCTGGATGCATAAAAATAGAAACCTCCATTAGAAGAGAGATTAGTTTACTTCTGTATTTCACAGTTCTGGAAAACTGCAGCCAGTTCTTGTGTCCACACACTGGGAGTCCAGATGATCAGTTACATTATGTCTAGACTGCAGAGCTCTTCCAGGATACTGGAGAGATCCCAGAAAAGCTATGCCATATCCAAGGAACACGTCCGCTTTTCAGAAAAAAAAATTCAGAAAGGCAGATACGTTCTTTCAACATCCCTGTAAACCTCATTCTATGAGGCATAAGGGATGTGCCAAATGTGCAAATGGGCCAAATTTTGGAAAAGTCTCTTCCAAAAGAAAAGTGGAAAAGGATACTCAAATTGCAGTTCGCAATTTCTGTATCTTTTTTTGACTTTTCCTTGCAGTTTAGACATAGCCTTGGAGAGGTTTAAGACAAAAGCCACAGGAATGACTAAATGATTAGAAAATATGACTTATAGTGATAGACTCAGAATGTTAATATCTGTTGCTTAACAAAAGCAATTAACATTTGGAACAATTTACCAAGGATTGTGGATAATTCTCCATTTCCCCCCGCCCTCCTCCCTAAAACTACCATCTGACTAAAACAACCTCTGTTATACGAGAGGTAAATTACATAATCACAGTGGTCCCTTCACACTAAACGATGACAAAAATATTTCAGTGCCAGGCAAATTGGCTGAAACCATAATAAAGAAGAGACTTCTCGGACTTATAGTTGAACATAATTTTTTGGCGGAAGAGTTAACATTTTATTGTAAAGGGAAATCATCCCTCACCAGTCTATTAGAATTGTGTGAGTGGATCGACAAATATTTTGGCAAGGTTTATGCAGTGGATATAGTGTATTTAGATTTCAGAAAGCCTTTGACAAAGTCATTAACCTAGGCTCTGAAGCACAGCAAGTAGTTACAGGACAAGAGGGAAGGTCCTCAAATGGGTCAGTAATAGGTTAAAAGATATAAAATAAGGGTTTGCTATAATGGTCAGCTTCAGACTAGTGAGATGTAAATTGTGGTGTCACCCAGGAGTCTGCACTGGGACCAGTCCTGTTCAACATATGCATAAGTGATCTGGATAAATAGTGAGTTAGCAAAATTTGCAGACAATATAAAACAACGCAAGATAGTTAAGTCCCAACCACACATTGAAAAGAGGTGCCGGGCAACAAAATGGCAGATGAAATTGAATGGGACAATGCCAAGTAATGCACAGTGGAAAACATAATCCCACCAATACCGATACAATGATTGGCTCTAACATACTTGTTACCACTGAAGAAACGGATCTTGGAATCATACTTTTCTGAAAACATCCACTCAATGGGCAGTGTCGGTCAAAAAAAGGGAAGAGACTGTTCGGAAACATTAAAAAAGGAACCGATCATAAGAAAAAATATCATGTTTCCTCCATAGAAGTGTATAGTACGCCCACATCTTGAATACTGCGTGTAGATCTGTCACCCCCAAAAAGTATCCTGGAATTCGGAAAAGGACAGAAAAGGGGAAAAAAGATTATTAGAGGTATGGAAGGGCTTCTACATGAGGAGAAATCAATACGACTGGGATTTCTTTGCTTGGAAAAGAAGAATCAACCAAGGGAGGATATGATAGATGTCTATAAAATCATACCTGGTGTGGAGAAGGAAATAAGGAAGTCTCATTTATTCCTTCTCATAACAAAAGAATAGGGGATCAGCAAATGAAAATAAAAGGCAATAGGCCTAAAGCAAACAAAAGAAAGGATTTTTCACACACTGCCCAATCAAACTGTGGAACTCCTTGCCAGGAGACTGAACTATCTGTGAGACTTATATTTAAATTTAAATGTAGATAATTGGTTCTATATCATTTTAATTAATGAAATTATAGACATACTGTGGGCTTTTCCTGACCAGCTATGTACTGAACAGTACAAGAAGCACATTTCTGTAGGATAAGGCTTAAACTGTGAGTTGGCTGGTGTTGCTCTGCAGGATAATTCAGGAGAGAGCTGCTGGAAGTATTCCCAGTACTAAGCTGGGGGTGACTTTATAGGGTAAAGGCTGTGCATGAGAAAGGCCAGAAGTGGGTGCTTTCACAGTGCAGCAGTGTAGATGTCCCACATTCAAGAGTTGATTGCACACAACTGTTCATCAGTCCAGATTTTTATCCTGGCAAAGGCAACAGTGCATACTTGAAGGAAGGCACAATCTGTTTTTAAATGGTCTAATATTAATCCTCTGGAGGGCCACATTTGGGTAACATTCAGCCTGTCTGGAATTTCTAAGCCTGGCTACTGGCTATTGAAATAGTAATTCCAAGAGCTGAGTCTCCACACGCAAGTCTGTGTAGATTCTCAGAATCAGGCGTTCTCACTGGAAGGGGCTTGTTCAAACACTTCTTTGTCTAGATGTTTCAACCACCCAACCCAGAGCTGAGCCAGTTCACCCCAGCTTGGGCACAGAAGTACAGACATTTCCATACTATCAAAGATCTAGAGAAAGGGGGGATGGGAAAAGAAATGCACTGACTTGGCCTGCATCAGTGAACTGGACACTCAGTTATTGAAAGCCCTTCCTCGTGTTCCAATCAGAGCTTTTGATTAGCCTTCTGTATGAATAAAAATCAAAACTCTTTTCTCTGTGCAGGATTCACCCGGCATATCAATAGCAAATACGCATGCAGTCTTGCGGGCGGCTTTTGCTTCCCTGAATGTTATCCCCGTTTTATAACGATGGGAACTTGCGGTTTTGAAGGGCGCTGCTGTAGAAGGAGGAGGGTAAGTTCAGGATTCCACATGTGAGATACGGAAGTGCAGTGGTGGATATAGGGCACGGTGAGCTATGGGCCCCGCGCTTCAAGAGGCCCCACGCATACGCCATGTCAAAAGGGGTGGGGGCCGCAAATTGTGCTGCTCTGGGCCCCGCAAAACCCTCATCCGCTCTTGAGACAGTGTAAAGAGAATATTGGTGTTCCTCTTTTCTGTCGCTGCTGGTCATGACCTTGAATGCTCAGAACACAGGGCACAAATCTGGGATCTGAGAAAAAAAGATATTTTTGTGCTGCCCTAATTTTGGACTATCTGGTGATTATGTGTTACAATACCTGCACAGGTGCTTTACCGATGGCTTGACCACAGCCTGGAACAGCGCCAAATTTCCATGGTTCTTAATGCTACAGAGCTTCCCAATGAGATCTCATACCACTCTCATTTATTAGTTCTGTTATTAAATATCTATTGGTTTTTGTTTCAGGCAGTGGACAAAAGTGGGTTTGAAAAGAAAACTGTCTTCGGATGTGAGCCACGTTGTTCTACATCTTACATATATTTTACTTTTATTTTCCTACCTATCATAGAGATAGTCAACATTTATTCAAGTTTCCAATTTTAATTAAATTCAGAAATGGAATTCAATTTGAAAGATTTAAGTTAGATGAATATTTCAGTGATATTCTGCATTGTATTTCCAAACAGTATTAATATTTACAGTAAAATCTGTGTTATCCCACATGCTTGGGCATTAGGGCCTTCGAGTTGTCGAAACATTCTCGTTATCTGACAGGTCCATCAACCTCGAAAAAACCAAAGGAAAACTCAAGTTTTCAATAGTGGTAGTTCTTTAGTGTGAGGCAGTTGGTCTCATGTTTCTATTTTGAGTTAAATATGCTTAGTACTTCTTAAATAAAACATGGGTAAACCAATCATGGTAAGCCATGCCAGGCCTGTGTGCCTGAACATGTGATAGTATTGTAGCTGGGGGAAATGCCTATTAACAAAGTTTTCTGATTAAGACAGTGCTGGATAGCAAAGGTTTCACAGTATCTTCCTACAGTTTTTTAAATTTATTGCTATGTACTTTATTGGACACGATTCTCACTGTAATCTTGGAGAATGTTACAGGAAGGGCCTTTGTAAGAAACTGCGACTCTGCCTCTTTTATTGGATAGTTGGGGTACAGAGACAAGACACCCATGTTCAGCAGTCAGGCCCATTTACTTCTAGAGTCAGGTGGGCAGCCAGTTCATGTGTTTTGATATAACTGACTATGTTTAGTAAGACTTTGTAGCAGCATGTTGCAGGGTGGAAAATGAACCCTCTGTTCTGGCATTAGCCGGGGGTATTTGAACTCACCGTTCAGTGTTGGGGAAATGTCTGCTGTACCTTCCACTTGAAATGCAATGGTCTGTTGTTCTTCTTTTGATGGATATAAACCTAGAGTGCAAACGTTTCTTCTTTTTGTATTTTGTAGATCACGGAGTAAGCGATGGCAGCGGAGATAATTAATGCAGGATCTCTGGGAATCTGGCAGAGGACGCCTGGCTTCTAACGTCATTGGATGCTTTCCTTCTTGACTGCAATGAATCTCTCAAACCTTAAAATCTACAAGGGAGCCCTTGTGTCACCTCTACTAGCTTCTTCCTCTCCTTATAATAAAAGTACCTGCTTGTAGTGCAGCATCACAAACATGTGTGTGAGTGTTTTGATTGACATCTTCGGGTTGTGTAGGTATTTCTTTTCTATAAAATTACTTTTTAAAAGAAAATTGCATGTGAATAAACTAAAAAGCCACCTTCATTTGTTAAATCCACCAGAGGGTGCTCCGAGACCAGGGGATGTATGTTTTAATGGGTTTCCCTATGATCACGTGGATCCATTTTTGCATGTTCCTTTGTCTCTTTACACAGCCCATTAGTTTGTGTTGTAGTCAAAAGAGTTGTGTTCAGTCACCACATGTCTGCACATGATTGACAGCCCTTCGCATTACTCCAGGGCACGTTTTTCCCCTCTGCTCCCTTCACCTCTCATACCTCCCCATCTTAAAGACCTCAATTATATACTTGATATTCCAAACATGGCCGTGTGCAGCACTCGTCAATGCAGAAGAGGGCTCAGTGCAGGAGAGTCCCACTTGTTGGGACTTTTCTGCCCTTCCACTTAGCTCCCTCAGCTGGAAAAGTCCTTCTTTCTCTTTTCCACCATCCCCAAACAGCATGGGCCTTTTCCCTCCCCTTGGCCTCCTCCACCTGTCATAGGTTTTCTCTCTTCGCTGAGCCTCCTGGCTGGCAGGGGCCTTCCCTCTCCCAACGGCCTGTCCATGCAAGCAGGGCTTTCTCTCTCTTCCCAGCCCCACTGGCTGGGTGGCCTCAATTCCTATACAGCACACTGTGTGCCCAGCCCACACTCCTATATTCCTGGCTCATAGTATCCTCAGTTACAGAAAGTCATTCTGTCCTTTTTTAAAGAGTCGACACGTCTCTGTAATGGGATGGGAACCTAGAATCGGGAAACATTTTAAAAACCACACACATGTCAGAATAATAATCAACATGGTACAAAAAGGTACAGGACTTGTTTAAACTCACAGTTTGCTGCCAAGTCTCTTTGGAGGGTGAATTGTTCTCTGAATTCCTCCCTGAATGAATCATGGGGCCCTGTATAGCCCAATGCAGCCTGTGAACCACTTTCTAGTCACTTCCATCAGTTTTTTACCAGGCTGAGGAGAATTCGTTGGGAGAGATGCTGAGCGTGTAATCCTGGCCCCGTAAGAGTCCATGACAACACTCTCATTGACATGTCAGGAGTGAGGATTTCAATCAAAATTGTAATTGCCCACGGGGCACAGTTTGTCGGCTGTAACAATATCACAGAAAATATGCAGTTTATTTTAATAGTCTCATTTATTTTCAAGGATGGGCAGGAAGCCTTTGCAGATATTACAGCAAAGCCCCGAAAATCTGCCAAATAGACAGTGCTGCATCTCTGGCTCACGGAGGAGTTACATTGAGTAACAGCAACAGCCATTGCCAGAGCTAACCACAAACTCTCACTCGGTTCTGAAGTCATTTCATCTCGTATTAATTACTCCTATGTTATTTGCTTTATACCTAGAAGTCCATACACATCAAGTGCCCCTTGGACTTTCTCTGTGGAGAAAGTGCCAGGGAAGATCCGTAGCATCCATCTATTGACAAAAATCTGACCTAGAGGACAATGCCTGGGGCGGAGATGGCTCACTGCCTGTCATAGTTTCTCCTTGCTCTGTTGGTGTTCTCCTCCCTGTGGATTCTCCGTCTTTCTCCACTTCCAGAAACATGTTGCATTTGGTGCTACCAAACTGGCACAAACAAAGGAAAAAGGACGAAGATTTTGGGAAGTAATACTATAAAGAGTCACTGAAGCTTTACAGGGGTTTGCATGAATATCACAAGGAAATTTAAGGTGTCCAAAGCCTCTATAGGATCCTTAGATATTATCCGAAATTTACCTGTCTTCAATTTAAACCCAGTCACTTCCTGTTCTCTTCTTCCAAGGAGAATGAAACAAATCCCAGAATTATCTTGGCACCTGCAAGTGCCACTGGCTTTGACATCTTTCATGCATTAACATTATAGGTCTTTACTTTATATATTTATCATTATGGCTAGTACTTGTTATGCAGGGGGGAGGAAAAAGTCCAGGTTTCTTTCATATCACTAACTGTACAATATCTCAGTTTAGATATACAGGGAAAAAATCACAGACCCATAAGTGCATGAAACATACTCTGGAAAATATTATTTATTTTATCTTTCTTTTAACAAAGTAGCTTAACCTGCTTTTATGGGTTTGGGTTTGTGAAATTGAAAGCTTCCCTAAAATGTTTGCTAGGTGTAAATATGTATATTGCAACAACTTAAGGAAAGGAATCATGAACTGTATTTTCAGGAATTTCTCCAGGAATGTTTATGGTGCTTTACAAATTATAATCGTTATTATTAATCA
Organism: Pelodiscus sinensis; assembly: GCF_049634645.1. Classification (NCBI taxonomy): domain Eukaryota; kingdom Metazoa; phylum Chordata; order Testudines; family Trionychidae; genus Pelodiscus; species Pelodiscus sinensis. The sequence goes on along the minus strand of NC_134713.1, from coordinate 7,366,540 downwards.
ATTGCACCGTGAACTTAATACACGTGCAATGTTTCAAAATGAAATTTAAACAGATCCACATTTCACAATCCCCAGCAGATCATAAATAGAGATGCTTTATCTCCTCTCTGTATTGGGGGCTTTTCTCTCCAGAGATCTTGAGGTCTCTGCCAACCTTCAGTCATGAAGATTCTCCACCTGCTCTTTGATATCTTCTTCCTGGTGCTGCACAGCTCTCCAGGTAGGAGTATAACAAAATGAAGGGACAATATAGAGAGAGACATTTCTGAGCCTTTTCGAAGATTTCCTAGAACTTTGTATCATATTTTTCAACTTTCTTTTCTAAACTGTGGTATGGTTTTCAGCAGGGACTTGACATTTAACTGGAGAATAGCGCAGAAGTCAGAAAGGTGGCCTTAATGTACCTAGAAAGTTCTATTCAGATCTGACCTGCAATAATATTGCTACCATTTTACTGCCTGGAGGAATGTCATATTCTCTCAAGAACCTGAGAGAAAATATGAAATCGACACCTATAAATGTATGCAAGTGATAAAAATTAAGCATCAAATCATTGGTACACAGGGATTTGAATCCCTGCATGAGCTGGCCACAATGAAACATCCAAAGAGCTAAATCTACATAAATGTTTCTAGGAACAAATTGGTTGGCCACATTTATAGACTGGGGAACGCAATCCTAGGAAACAATGATTATGAAAAAGGAATTGGCAGTAGAAGATACATAAGCATCTGAAAATGGATAAAATATCCTTTAGGAGCATAAAAATGAAAACCTCGATTAGGAGAACAGAAATTATTTTACCTCTGTATTTCACACTTCTGGAATACTATAGCCAGTTCTGGTGTCTTCACGTGACAAGTAAAATTGATCAGTTAGAGAATTTTTGGACAAGAGCCACAGGAATGACTAAATGATTAGAAAACACGACTTATAGCGAAAGACTCAGAATGCTTAATATCTTCTGTTTAGCAACATTTTAAAGGGAATTCACATTTGAAATAATTTCCCAAGAACTGAGTTCTCTGTCTTCTGTTAGGCAAGAAGTCAGATTAGATAATCACAGTGGTCCCTTCACACTAGATGATGACAAAGGTGTTTCAGTACCAGGCAAATTGGTTGAAACTATAGTAAAGAAGAGAATTATCAGACATATGGCTGAACATAATTTGCCGGGGAAGAGTTAACATAGGTTTGTAAAGGGAAATCATGACCCACACCTATCCATTAGAATTGTGGGAGTGGATCAACAAAAATTTTGGCAAGGTTGATGCAGTGGATATAGTGTATTTAGATTTCAGAAAGCCTTTGACAAGGTCCTTAATGAAGGCTCTTAAGCATAGCAAGTAATTACAGGACAAGAGAGAAGGTCCTCAAATGGATTTGTAACTGGATAAAAGATATAAAATAAAGGGTAGTAATAAATGGTCAGTTTCAGACAACTGAGATGTAAATTGTGGGGCCCCCCAAGAGTCTGTACTGGGACTAATCCTGTTCAACATATTCATAAGTGAGCTGGTCAAATAGGGAGGTGGCATAATTTGCAGATGATATGACAGGATTCAAGATAGTTAAGTCCCAGCCAGACAGTGAAGAACTTGAAAAAATTGTACAATACTGTGTTACTGGGCAACAAAAGGGCAGATACAATTGAATGGGAATAAATGCCAAGGAAAACATAATCCCAACAATACACATAGAATGACGAGCTCTAAAATACTTGTTACCACTGAAGGAGCAGATCTTGGAATCATAGTTTTCTAAAAACACCCACCCAATGTGCAGTGACAGTCAAGAAAAGTAAAGAGACTTTTTGAAATCATTAAAAAAAGAACAGATCATAAGGAAAAATACCATGGTGCCTCTATAGAAATGTATAGTACACCCACATCTTGAATACTGCGTGTACATCCTGACTACCGGATGTTAATGTGGTCACCCAAAAATGCATACTAGAAGTGGAAAAGGTACAGAAAAGGGCAACAAAGATTATAAGAGGTATGGATGGGTTCCATATGAGTAGAGATCAATAAGTCTGGGACTTTTCTTCTTGCAAAAGAGAGACCAAGGGAGGAGACGATAGATGTCTACAAAATCATCCCTGGTGTGGAGAAGGAAATACTGCTGCTCCTGCCAGCCACCTCTCTGGCCACCTGCTGGCCACCTGCTCCTCTCAGACACCACAGCAGACACCTACCAACTGCTTGCTCCTACCAGCCGTCTGCCTGCTGCCACTAGCCTTGTGATGGGTTTGGATCTGGGCCAAACCTAGTGATTCCAGCTCTTTGTGATCCCAGCTTCTCAGTAATTTCAGCTCTTGGCCCACAGCGCAGGCCGACAGAAAATAAAGAGACCCCTTATGGAGTCTGATTTTGTTCTATCATTAGAACGGGATTGCGGGGGAGGGAGGTGTGGTGGAAAATAAGAGAAACAGGTTGAACCAGTCATACAGCTCATTCCTGAAGGGCGTGTAGCCTCTGGTTCAGAGCTCTGCTCCCCTGCATCTCCACCCACCCATTCACTTCACTTGAGTCTGGAAGGGAAAGGCTTGTCCATCTGAGATTCTTTACAATGAAAGCATAAGCACTGGTGGTCATATTTTACAATTCCTACATTTAGGGTTAACATGGTTTGCGACCCCACAACAGCCAAATTGGTTATAATAGGTAAAATACCATTCTAACAATTAACCGTCCAACTGGCCTAGAGCACTGACTAAACTGTATTTACATAACCACACCCAGGATTTCTTACCCATTCCAGCTTGAACTGTATTTACATAACAACAGTTGAATACCTGGCAGAGCAAAACAAGTCTGAGTGAGCATAACCACATCCAGGATTCCTTTCCCCTTCCAACTGGCTGCATTGGAAGCCGTGATTCAGACCCTGCTTACACCTGTTAGACTAAGAATATTTGCAGAGCAAACCTCCACAGGGTGGCAGTAAAGGCATCTCCGTGACTTCAGGAAAATTCCCCTGACAAAATGTCATGTGTCACCTGCAAACCACAGAGGCGCTAGAGAGGAAAAGAACGGGAACTACATTTCTCTTGGAACGTGAGGCTTGGCATTAGTACAGGCTAAAAGATATCCCTCTGTACCATTGATTGTTTTCATGTGTAGCTTACTTGTAAGATCCTAAAACACCAGGAAGACAACAGCAAAGTTGAAGGAAAGAGTCTTCATGACTCAAGATGGATCATAGAATCATAAAAGCGGCAAGGAGTCCTGTGGCACCTTAAATACTAACTGAAGTATTGGAGCATATGCTTTCGTGGGCAAAGACCCACTTCGTCAATTGCATGTAGTGGAAATTTCCACGGGCAAGTATAAATATGGAGGACAGAAACAGGTTAGAGATAACAAGGTGAATCCAATCAAGGAGGATGAGGCCCACTTGTAGTAGCTTATCTGGAGGTATGTAGCTGATCATAGAATCATAGAACACTAGAATTGGAAGGGACCTCGAGGGGTCTTCGAGTCCAGTCCCCTGCCCTCATGGCAGGAGCCAGTACTGTCTAGACTATTCCAGATAGACGTCTATCGAACCTGCTCTTATAACTATTGAGTTGTCTCCTGACTCAATAGCATTGGGGAGAACTGACAGCACGACAGAGAGGTGACAGTGATTTCCTGTATTCATAGCACACGGGAAATCCCTAGAAAAATTATTTTAATCCAAAAGATATTTCTGCATGTTTTTGGGAGTTGTGTGGGTCACAGGAGATAAGGGTGGTCTCTCTCAACAGCAGAAGTTGATTCAAAAAAAGACCAAGACAGATACAACAGTACCGCAAGGCTTAATTTCTAGACAGGGATGATTCAATGTGTTAATGAAATACACAAGTACATCACATGTCCTTATACAGTGCACTCCCATTTATCCGAGTGGCCTACGGGACACCTGCCAGTTTCAGGTAACTGGGAATTCAGATGAAGGGAGTGCTAGAGAATTTACTGCCAAAGCTGGAGGCAGTATGAAAAGAGGGTAGGACTAAGCAGCATTTCTCCTCTGAATGCTGCAGTGATTCCTTGTGTAACCACCACCAGGCAGATTGGAACCTGGGATCTCATTGTAAAAGCCTCTATAGCTCGAGCTATAAAGCCAACCAGTTGAAGAGCGCCCTTGTCCTTAACTCTCACTGTAAATGGTCTAAGTGCCACTACATGGGATAGCGAACTTCACTAGGGGTGTGTCTAGATTACAGGGTTTTGTTGACAAAAGTGGACTTTTTTCTACAAAACTATAGCTGCCTCTACGCTACCGCTGAGTTCTCTCAACATAACGTCGATAGAACGCGGCAGTTTAGTCGACAGCGGTAAGCTTCATTCAACAAGGAATAATGCCTTTTATCGACAGAGTTCAGTCCACAGAAGCCATTATTGCATCTACACTGTCCTTTGCGTCTACACTCTCATGTCGACAAAGCGGCATGTAGTCTAGATGCTCTTTCTCGACAGAAGCTTTGTCCACAGTATCTGGCGACAAAGTCTCTGTCCACAAAATCCTGTAGTCTAGACGTACCCTAGGGCTGCATCTAGATTGGAAAAATGTTGTGCAAATACTTTTAACTGAAAAGTTATTCCATTAAAAGCATTTGCCCAAGAGAGCGTCTATACTAGCATGTGCCTTTGTGCAAAAGATTTGTTTTTGCTCAAAAGCATCCATGTCCAGTATAGATACTCTCTTGCACAAGAAAGTTCCAATGGCCATTTTAGCCATCAAGCTTTCTTGTGCAAGAAATTAATGTGACTGTCTACACTTGCCCTCTTGCGCAAGAATATTTGAGCAAGAGAGCTTATCCCTGAGCGGGAGCGTCAAAGTATTTGCGCAAGAACCACTGATTTTGTACATTACAAAGTCAGTATTCTTGCGCAAATACTAGTGGCCAGTGTAGACAGGAGGCAAGATTTTGTGCAAAATCATGCCAGTCTAGACACAGCGTAGTTGTGTGGGTTGCATTTGTACAGACAGAGCACAAAGGAAGGCTTAGAGGATGGTTATGGAGATAAATGAGGGAGGAAAGAAGAGAGGAAGAAATTGAGGGTGAGAGTGGGAAGTAGCTTAAGAAGACATGAGCCACCCTGGTACTACCTGAGTACTTCCAAGCAAGTGAGGGCCTCAAGGCAGGAAATCAGACTTGCACTTCACTATCCGTACTGGTGCTTATGCAGTCCTGGGTTGTCAGTGCTAGCGATAATCTAACAGCTCCAATCGGGCAGCTGTCTTCCGTGGCTCTTACCTCCTTCTTTCCCTCACCTTTTCTCTCCTTCACCCTCCTCTCTGCATCCCTTCTCTCTTTCCCTCCTGCCTGCTCTCCTATCTCCCCCTGTCCTTTCACTCCCTGAACTCTTCTCTTTTCACTCTTCATCGTTACCCCTTTCTTTCTTTCTTTCTTTCTTTCTTTCTTTCTTTCTTTCTTTCTTTCTTTCTTTCTTTCTTTCTTTCTTTCTTTCTTTCTTTCTTTCTTTCTTTCTTTCTTCCCTCCCTATTGGCCATTCCAAATTATGTAAAACCCATTAAGCCACCGTGATTTCTGTAAAATATCTTGGGACATATAACGAAGATTTACTGATTTAACTCCAGTTAGCAACATATTTCTGCAAGCCAAAGACTCTCACAGCCATTTTATATGGACACGTTGTACACACGCTCAGTATGAAAGACTAAATCTATGGTGAAACAATATAGGTGTCACAGGATCCCGTATTTATTAGTAGGCACAAAAATTCAAATTCCACTGGCTTCCACCCCTTTCGTATATCAATATTATAGGTCTTTACTTCTATAGTTATCATGAAGGCTGGTGCTTCTTATGCAGGGAGGAGAAAAAAAATCCTGGTTTCATTCATATCACTAATTGTCTCCATTCAGATATTTAAGAAATAAATCGCAGATCTATACACTTCTGACACATCCGATGGAAAATGTTATTTATTTTATCTCTCTTTTCAAAAAGAAGTTTAACCTGCTTTTACGGGCTTGGAAGTGGGATATTTTAAATTTCCCCAAAATGTAAAATATTGATGAAATATTGTACTAAGCAAATAAGCAGAAGCATGGACCAATGCTTTGCAGGATAAGCTGTGTTCTGGAATTCCTCTCTGCAGTTGGACCCTCTTTTAAGAGTAGTAGGAGACATTCAATTGTGTCCAAAGGACTTTTAAACATGCAGTACATGTTTGCTGAGTGTAAATATGTACATTGCAACTACGTAGGGAAAGAAATTACCAACTGGCTTTTCTTCAAATTCTCCAGGAATCTTCATGATGCTGTACAAATAACAACCTTATTATTAACTGATTGCAGCACAAACATTATTAACGTCCAATTTCAAAACAACATTTCAACAAGGCCACATTTCACAATCCCCAGCAGCTCATAAATAGAGATGCTCCGTCTCCTGTCTAACTTGAAGTCTTTTCTCTCCAACGACGTTGAGTTCCCAGCAACCTTCAGCCATGAAGATTCTCCACCTTCTCTTTGCTGTCTTCTTCCTGCTGCTGCAAAGCTCTCCAGGTAAGAGCATAATGGCATGAAGGGACAACATAGGGGAATGTCTGTGAGTCTGTTGTAAGATTTTCTAGAATTTTGCATCATATAGTTTCAACTTTTTTTTTAAAGTGTCCTATAGTTTTCAGCAGGGATTTGACATTTGACTGGAGTATAGTGCAGGGGTGAGAAAGGTGGCATTAAAGTTCCTATTAAAGTCTATTCAGATTTGGTTGAACTATCAACTAAAATAATATCCCTACCATTTTACCTCCTGGAGTCCCGCAGGATTGGTTCCTGGTGCTACGCTAGTGAAATGCCAAGCAATGCACATTGGAAAACATAACCCCAACAATACACATGTGGTGATGGGATCTAAAATACTTGTTACCACTGATCTAAAATACTTGTTACCACTGATGGGAATCATAGTTTTCTGAAAACACCCATTCAATGTGCAGTGGCACTCTAAAGAAGTGAAGAGACTCTTTGGAATCATTAAAAAAGGAAAAGATTGTAAGAAAAAATATCATGCTGTTTCCATAGAAATGGATAGGACTCTCACATCTTGAATGCTGCATGTATATATGGTCACCTCTAAAAGTATATTGGAATTGGGAAAGGGGCAGAAAAGGGAAAAAAAGATTATTAGCGGTATGGAAGGGCTCCCGTATGAGGGGAGATCAATAAGACTGTTTTAAAACAGTCTAATATTAATCCTCTGAAAGGCCACATTTGGCAACATTCAGCCTGTCTGGAATTTCTAAGCCTGGCAATTGGCTATTGAAATAGTAATCCCAAGAGCTGTCTTCACAAGCCTGTCTCTGCAGAGTCTCAAAGACAATCAGGCGTTCTCACTGGAAGGGGTTTGTTCAAACACTTCTTTGTCTAGATGTTCCAGCCACCCAACCCAGCACTGAGCCAGTTCATCGCAGCTTCGGCGAAAAAGTACAGACATTTCCATACTATCAAAGATCTAGAGAAAGGGGGGATGGGAAGTGAAATGAACTGGCTTGGCAGGCCTCAGTGAACTGGAGACTCAATTATGGAAAGCCATCCCTCATGTTGCAATCAGAGCTTTTACTTAGTCTTTTGTATGAATAAAAAGGAAGACTTTTTTCTCTGTGCAGGATACACCCAGTACGTCAGTAACCCCGAAGCATGCAGACGTGCGAGGGGCTTTTGCCGCCCTCAATGCTTTCCTCATTTTTCATCTATTGGAACTTGCGGTTTTGTAGGGAGCTGCTGTAAAAGGAAAAAGGTAAGTTCAGGATATAACATATGAGAGACACGACAGTGTAAACAGAGTATTGGTGTTCCTCTTTTCTGTTGCTGCTGTTTCATGACCTTGGAGGCTCAGAACACAGCACACAACTCTGGGACATGGGAAAATAGGATATTTTGTGGTGCCCTAATTCTGGACTATCTAGAGTTTGTGTGTTACAGTAACCGCACAGGTGCTTTACCTATTGCTTGCCCACAGCAATCTGGAGCAGCACCAAATCTCCATGGTTTTGAATGCTACAGAGCTTGTCCATGAGATCTTATACCACTCATGCAGTAAGGGCAGCACAGGGGCCATTATGTGTTGCTCATGTATTACAGTATTTCTCTCTAGCCCTGCGTGTTGCTAGCGTGGTGTCATACCAACAGGGTCTGTGGCCACACTCACCCCTGTGTCCAAACTGTTGTTTCATTTTAGTGTATGGAAAACAACAGGTGAGTATATTGGGAATGTGTCTCCTTGGTATCATTAGGCAGCACCTCTAAGATCAAAATGGCTGCTCTTTCTAACATTAATGCTTCATTTCCTGAAAGGAAATGGGTACACATTTCGAATGATGATTTGCGGAGGGGAGGGAAGGGAGAAGGTGTCTGTGTCTCTGTTTTAGCATCTATGGGAGTCTGTCATATCATAATACAAAAAGTATTTAATTTACCACAGAAAAACTAGGAAAACGAGCCACATGTCAGCTTCTGACAGATGCTCATATTTTTAAATATTTTACAATCAATACATGTCATTCTCCCACTCAGAACTGTATTTTCCATAACTAGCTAAATGTGTGTGTGTGTGTGTGTGCATATGTGAATGTGTGTCTTTCTCTCTAAGATCTTTCATATCCCACTATAAAATGATCAAATTGGACACAGAAAAAATTGAAATTGTACCTTTCTTTCTCTTCCAGTCATTTTCTTGCTACCATGCAACATACTAACTCCTGCCCATCTGATTCTATGATAACTCTTTCTCACATGCTTGTCCATTTCTGGACACATCTCCTTTCCGGATATTATTTCTCGATTTGAATTTCCTGCTGGCCTGAGACTGAGGGGAGCCGCTAGGACTGGTTGTGAGTCTTCCTGGAGAGAAAAAGATCAGGGAAGAGCTGGAGGGCTGATCCTGACAAAAAGAAATGGCTGAAAACTGAGGCCTGCAAAAGCAAACTGGGAGGAGTTCAGAGAAGAGCTGAGCAGAGGAGAATTTGGGATCATGAAATGAAAACAGCTGAGGCGAAGAAATGTTTGCTCAGCCTCTGAGGAAGCATCTGTAGCCCAGAGAGACTTTAATGCTCTTTTGTCACAAATGGGGGAGGTTTTTCTTCAGCAGGGCTAAACCAGCCACTCAACAGAGGAAATGAGTCCTGACGGGGGGGGACAAAGGGGACTATTACATGGGAGGGGACTGGACAATTTAAAAGAGCCAGATTTTCCCAGCTGCTGCTGTTGCTACTGCTACAGCTGAACTCCTAGGCATGTGAGGGGTGGTACCTACGGGGATGAAGGCAGCCAGGTGAGCATGTGGAAGCCAGAGTCAGGCCAGAAGAGTGCAGCCACAAGCACAGCAAGGAGCTTATTAGGAAACAGCAGGGGGCCTATTCACTGCTTTGCTCTTGGGTCTGGGATTGCTGTTGACAGGTCTGAGGGAAACTGAGGCATTGGCCAGGTCTCATGAGAAGGAAAGCTGCACCAGAACATCATGGATATAAACACTGACAGTTTCCGCGAGGGGCTTCTGTAACACGCACTGACCAGCGGGGTCACACATGTCCATTAGTGGACGTGCTCAGCCGTCAGAGCAATTCAGTAAACACTAGGGCACCTTTGCATTTCCCCTCAGAGTCCAGAGCAATGACAACCCCTGGTGAGGTCAATGCCAGCTCTGGATTTCTATTCACTGGTTTACCCAGGAAGATTCCTAGAGGAGTGTTATCTGTTCTCATTGTTCTCTATAGACCATTCTATCCCTGTTCTCCTTGGTACCTGCTTGATCTTCCCCTCAAACTGAGCAGGGTGCCTTGGCCAACACGCTGAAATGAATGTTGCAGCAGGGCCAGGATGCAGCGAGGAAGCTGGGAGGGGTAAGAAGCTTTCTCAGACACAGCGGGCTTGTTTGTTGTCCCTAAACTGCTACAGGGACAGAGCAACCCCACTGCAGCTGAGCCAATGTGCTTCTGGAAAGGCACTGTGTGTATCCACAACAAGATTTCTCTCATCTGTACAGGCACTCCACCTCCCCAAGCGACGATATGTAGGTCAATGGGACAACTCACCTATCAACTTAGTGCTGTCTTCATCAGGGGTGAGGTTGGTTTAACTGTGTCACTCAGGTGGGGTATTTTTCATACTCCTGAGAGACATAGCTACACCAACTTAATTTCTTAGTGAAGACCGGGCCTACAGCATACAGGCAATTTTGGGGCAGGGAATATGATAGCAAGAGAAGTGCTACTTTCCTGTCTGCTTCACTGAGCATGTACAGAGATTAGCATCAACTAGAGAACTGTGACCAAACAGGGTGAGACTTTACGTTGACATAAGCTGGAAGAGAGAATGGTCTGTAACGCTCTTCAAGGATCATTTTTTGGTTTTGTTATGAAATACCTATTGGTTTTTGTTTCAGGCAGTGGACAAAAGTGGGTTTGAAAAGAAAACTGTCTATGGATGTGAGCCACGTTGTTCCACATCTTCCATATATTCTACAATTTTTTTCTAACAATCGTAGAGCTAGTCAACATTCATTAAAGTTTCCAATTTTAATTTAATCCAAAAAAGGAATTTCAACTTAAAACTTTTAAGTTTGATGAACATTTCAATGATATCAGAAATTGTGTTTCCACACAGTTTTAATATTTATCTTCCTGCAGTTTTTTTTATTAATCACTTATGTACTTTATTTATTGTGGTTGTCACTGTAAGTGCGGAGAATATTAGAGGAAGGAATTTGAAAGAAGATGAGACTCTGCCTCCTTTATTAGATAGTTGTGGGACAGGATTGGGAGACCCATGTTCAGATGTCAGGCACATTTCCTTTGGGAGCCAGGTGGGCAGCCAAAGCATGTGTTTTGATATAACTGACTATGTTCATTAAAACTCTGTAGCAGCATGTTGCAGTCTGGAAAATGAATCCCCTGCTCTGGTATTAGCCAGAGGTATCTGCACTCACCATTCAGTGATAGGAAAATGTCTGTTGTACCTTCCATTTGAAACGCAATGTTCTATTCTCCTTGTTTTCATGGATATAAACCTAGAGTGTGAACGTTTCTTCTTTTTGTATTTTGTAGTTTTGATTCCGAGCGTCAGCAGCAGAGATTGTTAATGCAGGATCTCCGGGAAACTGCCAGAGGACACCTGGCTTCTAAAGTCATTGGACGCTTTTCTTCTTCGATGCAAAGAATCTCGCAAACCTTAAAATCTACAAGGAAGCCCTTGTGTTACTTCTACTAGCTTCTTCCTCTCCTTATAATAAAAGAAACTGCTTGTAGTGCAGCATCACAACCATGTGTCTGTAAGTGTTTTGACTGACATTTTGGGGTTGTGTAGCTAGTTCTTTTGTAAAAAAAATACTTTTTGAAAAAAACTTGCATGTGAATAAATGAAAGGCCACCTTCATTTGTTAAATCCACAGGAGGGAGTCCCGAGACCAGAGGTATGTACATTTTAAAGGGTTTCCCTATGATCACGTGGATCCATTTTTGCCTGTTCCTTTGTCTCCTTACAGAGCCCTTTCGTTTGTGTTGTTATCAAAAGCATTGGGTTCAGTTACATAAGGCTGCACAAGATTGACAGCCTCTGGCAGTACTCTACAGCATGTTTTGCCCCTCTGCTCCCTTCACCTCCCAAACCTCATCTCCATGAAGGCCCCAATTTTATACCTGATCTTCCAAACATGGCCGTGTGCAGAAGGCTTCAATGCAGGAGTGGGCTCAGTGTGACAGGGGTCCCATTTGGGGGGACTTTTCTGCCCTTCCACTTAGCTCCCCTGCCTGGCAAAGGCCTTTTCTCTCCCTCCCGCCATCCTCAAACAGCACGTGCCTTTTCAATCCCCCTGGCCTTCTCCGGCTGCCACAGGCCTTCTCTCTTCCCCGGGTCTCTTGGCTGGCCTTCTCTCTCCCGACAGCCTCTCCACACCAGCAGCGCCTTCTCTCTCCACCCAGCCCCCCCGTCCACGTGGTCCCCAATTCATATACAGCTCACAGTGTGCTCAGCCCACCCTCCTATGTTCCAGGTTCATACTATCCTCAATCACAGGAAGCCATTCTGTCCTCTTTAAAGAGTTGACATGAGTCTCTGTAACGGGATGGGAACCTAGAATCGGGAAACATTTTAAAAACAACACACACATCAGAATAATAATCAACATGGTACAAAAAGGTACAGGATCTACTCAAACCCAGAGTTTGCTGCCAAGTCTCTTCGGAGGGTGAATTGTTCTCTGAATTCCTTTCTGAATGAATCTTGGGCCCCTGTACAGCCCAGTGCAGCCTGTGAACCGCTTTCCAGGCACTTACATCAGTTTTTTACCAGGCTGAGGTGGATTAATTGGTGGAGATGCTGAGCGTGTAATCATGGCCTCATGAGAGTCCATGACAACACTCTCATTGACATGCCAGGAGCAAGGATTTCAGTCACAATTGTAATTACCCACAGGGCCCAGCTTGTCGGCTGTAACAATATCACACAAAATATGCAGTTTATTTTAATAGTCTCATATCTTTTCAAGGATGGGCAGGAAGCCTTTGCAGATACTACAGGAAAGCCCCGAAAATCTGCCTAACAGTTATTGCTGCATCTCTGGCTCACGGAGGAGTTACATTGAGTAACAGCAACAGCCATTGCCAGAGCTAACCACAAACTCTCACTCGGTTCTGAAGTCATTTCATCTCGTATTAATTACTTCTATAATATTTGCTTTTTACCTAGAAGTCCATACACATCCAGTGCCCCTTGGCTTTTCTCTGTGGAGAAAGTGCCAGGAAAGATCTATAACATCCATCTATTGACAAAGAGCTGACATAGAGGACAATGCCTGTGGCGGAGACGGCTCACTGCCTGTCACACCTACCTCCTCCTTGCTTTGTTGGTGTTCTCCTCCCTGTGGATTCTCCGTCTTTCTCCGCTTCCAGGAACGTTTTGTATTTGGTGCTACCAAAGTGGCACAAACAGAGGAAAGAGGACGAAGATTTTGGGAAGCAATACTATAAAGAGTCACTGAAGCTTTACAGGGGTTTGCATGAATATTACAAGGAAATTTCAGGTGTCCAAAGCCTCTATAGGACCCTTAGACATTTTCAGAAATTTACCTGTCTTCAGTTTAAGCCCAGTCACTTCCTAATCTCTTCTTCCAAGGAGAATGAAACAAATCCCAGAATTATCTTGGCACCTGCAAGTGCCACTGGCTTTGACACCTTTCATGCATCAACATTATAGGTCTTTACTTTATATATTTATCATTATGGCTAGTACTTGTTATGCAGGGGAGAGGAAAAAGTCCAGGTTTCTTTCATATCACTAACTGTACAATATCTCAGTTTAGATATACAGGGAAAAAAATCACAGACCCATAAGTTTCTGAAAAATACTCTAGAAAATATTATTTATTTTATCTTTCTTTTTAAAAAGTAGCTTAACCTGCTTTTATGGGTTTGGGTTTGTGAAATTGAAAGCTTCCCTAAAATGTTTGATAGGTGTAAATGTGCATATTGCAACAACTTAAGGAAAGGAATCATGAACTGTATTTTCAGGAATTTCTCCAGGAATGTTCATGGTGCTTTACAAATTATAATCGTTATTATTAATCGATTGCAGCGTGAACTTAATACATGTGCAATGTTACAAAATGAAATTTAAACAGATCCACATTTCAAAATCCCCAACAGCTCATAAATAGAGATGCTTTATCTCCTCTCTATATTGGGGGCTTTTCTCTCCAGAGATCTTGAGGTCCCTGCCAACCTTCAGTCATGAAGATTCTCCACCTGCTCTTTGATGTCTTCTTCCTGGTGCTGCACAGCTCTCCAGGTAGGAGCATAACACAATGAAGGGACAATACAGAGAGAGACATTTCTGAGCCTTTTCTAAGTTTTCCTAGAACTTTGTATCATATTTTTTCAACTTTCTTTTCTAAACTGTGGTATGGTTTTCAGTAGGGACTTGACATTTAACTGGAGAATAGCCCAGAAGTCAGAAAGGTGGCCTTAATGTACCTAGAAAGCTCTAGTCTGATCTGACCTGCAATAATATTGCTACCATTTTACTGCCTGAAGGAATGTAATATTCTCTCAAGAACCTGAGAGAAAATATGAAATCGACACCTATAAATGTATGCAAGTGATAAAAATTAAGCATCAAATCATTGGTACACAGGGATTTGAATCCCTGCATGAGCTGGCCACAATGAAACATCCAAAGAGCTAAATCTACATAAATGTCTCTAGGAACAAATTGCTTGGCCACATTTATAGACTGGGGAACGCAATCCTAGGAAATAATGATTATGAAAAAGGAATTGGCAGTAGAAGATACATAAGCATCTGAAAATGGATAAAATATCCTTTAGGAGCATAAAAATGAAAACCTCGATTAGGAGAACAGAAATTATTTTACCTCTGTATTTCACACTTCTGGAATACTATAGCCAGTTCTGGTGTCTTCACGTGACAAGCACAGTTGATCAGTTAGAGAATTTTTGGACAAGAGCCACAGGAATGACTAAATGATTAGATAACACGACTTATAGCAAAAGACTCAGAATGCTTAATATTTTCCGTTTAGCAACATTTTAAAGGGAATTCACATTTGAAATAATTTCCCAAGAACTGAGTTCTCTGTCTTCTGTTATGCAAGAAGTCAGATTAGATAATCACAGTGGTCCCTTCACACTAGATGATGACAAAGGTGTTTCAGTACCAGGCAAATTGGTTGAAACTATAGTAAAGAAGAGAATTATTAGATATATGGCTGAACATAATTTGCCGGGGAAGAGTTAACATAGGTTTGTAAAGGGAAATCATGCCCCACACCTATCCATTAGAATTGTGGGAGTGGATCAACAAAAATTTTGGCAAGGTTGATGCAGTGGATATAGTGTATTTAGATTTCAGAAAGCCTTTGACAAGGTCCTTAATGAAGGCTCTTAAGCATAGCAAGTAATTACAGGACAAGAGAGAAGGTCCTCAAATGGATTTGTAACTGGATAAAAGATATAAAATAAAGGGTAGTAATAAATGGTCATTTTCAGACTACTGAGATGTAAATTGTGGTGTCCCTCAGGAGTCTGTACTGGGACTAATCCTGTTCAACATATTCATAAGTGATCTGGTAAAATAGGGAGGTGGCAAAATTTGCAGATGATATGACAGGATTCAAGATAGTTAAGTCCCAGCCAGACAGTGAAGAACTTGAAAAAATTGTACAATACTGTGTTACTGGGCAACAAAAGGGCAGATACAATTGAATGGGAATAAATGCCAAGGAAAACATAATCCCAACAATACACATAGAATGACGAGCTCTAAAATACTTGTTACCACTGAAGGAGCAGATCTTGGAATCATAGTTTTCTAAAAACATCCCCTCAATGTGCAGTGACAGTCAAGAAAAGTGAAGAGACTTTTTGAAATCATTAAAAAAAGAACAGATCATAAGGAAAAATACCATGGTGCCTCTATAGAAATGTATAGTACGCCCACATCTTGAATACTGCGTGTAGATCCTGACTACCGGATGTTAATGTGGTCACCCAAAAATGCATACTAGAAGTGGGAAAGGTACAGAAAAGGGCAACAAAGATTATAAGAGGTATGGATGGGTTCCATATGAGTAGAGATCAATAAGTCCGGGACTTTTCTTCTTGGAAAAGAGAGACCAAGGGAGGAGACGATAGATGTCTACAAAATCATCCCTGGTGTGGAGAAGGAAATACTGCTGCTCCTGCCAGCCACCTCTCTGGCCACCTGCTGGCCACCTGCTCCTCTCAGACACCCCAGCAGACACCTACCAACTGCTTGCTCCTACCAGTCATCTGCCTGCTGCCACTGGCCTTGTGATGGGTTTGAATCTGGGCCAAACCTAGTGATTCCAGCTCTTTGTGATCCCAGCTACTCAGTAATTTCAGCTCTTGGCCCACAGCGCAGGCCGACAGAAAATAAAGAGACCCCTTATGGAGTCTGATTTTGTTCTATCATTAGAACGGGATTGCGGGGGAGGGAGGTGTGGTGGAAAATAAGAGAAACAGGTTGAACCAGTCATACAGCTCATGCCTGGAGGGCGTGTAGCTTCTGGTTCAGAGTTCTGCTCCCCTGCATCTCCACCCACCCATTCACTTCACTTGAGTCTGGAAGGGAAAGGCTTGTCCATCTGAGATTCTTTACAATGAAAGCGTAAGCACTGGTGGTCATATTTTACAATTCCTACATTTAGGGTTAACATGGTTTGCGACCCCACAACAGCCAAATTAGTTATAATAGGTAAAATACCATTCTAACAATTAACCGTCCAACTGGCCTAGAGCACTGACTAAACTGTATTTACATAACCACACCCAGGATTTCTTACCCATTCCAGCTTGAACTGTATTTACATAACAACAGTTGAATACCTGGCAGAGCAAAACAAGTCTGAGTGAGCATAACCACATCCAAGATTCCTTTCCCCTTCCAACTGGCTGCATTGGAAGCCGTGATTCAGACCCTGCTTACACCTGTTAGACTAAGAATATTTGCAGAGCAAACCTCCACAGGGTGGCAGTAAAGGCATCTCCGTGACTTCAGGAAAATTCCCCTGACAAAATGTCATGTGTCACCTGCAAACCACAGAGGCGCTAGAGAGGAAAAGAACGGGAACTACATTTCTCTTGGAACGTGAGGCTTGGCATTAGTACAGGAAGACAACAGCAAAGATGTAGGAAAGGGTCTTCATGGCTCAAGATGGATCATAGAATCATAAAAGCGGCAAGGAGTCCTGTGGCACCTTAAAGACTAACTGAAGTGTAGGAGCATAAACTTTCGTGGGCAAAGACCCACTTCGTCAGATGCATGTAGTGGAAATTTCCAAAGGCAAGTATAAATATGCAGGACAGAAACAGGTTAGAGATAACAAGGTGAATCCTATCAAGGAGGACGAGGCCCACTTGTAGTAGCTTATCTGGAGGTATGTAGCTGATCATAGAATCATAGAACACTAGAATTGGAAGGGACCTCGAGGGGTCTTCGAGTTCAGTCCCCTGCCCTCATGGCAGGAGCCAGTACTGTCTAGACTATTCCAGATAGAGGTCTATTGAACATGCTCTTATAACTATTGAGTTCTCTCCTGACTCAATAGCATTGGGGAGAACTGACAGCATGACAGAGAGGTGACAGCGATTTCCTGTATTCATAGCACACAGGTAATCCCTAGAAAAATTATTTTAATCCAAAAGATATTTTTGCATGTTTATAGGAGCTGTGTGGGTCACAGGAGATAAGGGTGGTCTCTCTCAACAGCAGAAGTTGATTCAAAAAAAGACCAAGACAGATAAAACAGTACTGCAAGGCCTAATTTCTAGACTGGGACGATTCAATGTGTTAATGAAATATACAAGTACCTCACACGTCCTTATACAGTGCACTCCCATTTATCCGAGTGGCCTAGGGGACATCTTCCAGTTTCAGGTAACTGGGCATTCAGAAAAAGGGAGCGTTAGAGAATTTAATGCCAGAGCTGGAGGCAGGATGAAAAGAGGGTAGGACCAAGCAGCATTTCTCCTCTGAATGATGCAGTGATGCCTTGTGGAACCACCACCAGGCAGATTGGAACCTGGGATCTCAGTGTAAGAGCTTCTATAGCTCAAACTATAAAGCCAACCAGTTGAAGAGCGCCCTTGTACTTAACTCTCACTGTAAATAGTCTAAGTGCCACTACATGGGATAGCGAACCTCACTAGGGGTGTGTCTAGATTACAGGGTTTTGTTGACACAAGTGGACTTTTGTCTGCAAAACTATAGCTGCCACTACGCTACCACTGAGTTCTCCCAACATAATGTCGATAGAACGCGGCAGTTTAGTCGACAGCGGTAAGCTTCATTCAACAAGGAATACTGCCTTTTATCGACAGAGTCCACAGAAGCCATTATTGCATCTACACTGTCCTTTGCGTCTACACTCTCATGTTGACAAAGCGGCATGTAGTCTAGATGCTCTTTCTCGACAGAAGCTTTGTCCACAGTATCTGTCGACAAAGCATCTGTCCACAAAATCCTGTAGTCTAGACGTACCCTAGGGCTGCGTCTAGATTGGAAAAATTTTGTGCAAATACTTTTAACGGAAAAATTT
The DNA here is from genome assembly GCF_049634645.1 of Pelodiscus sinensis. NCBI lineage: Eukaryota > Metazoa > Chordata > Testudines > Trionychidae > Pelodiscus > Pelodiscus sinensis. The sequence goes on along the minus strand of NC_134713.1, from coordinate 7,348,453 downwards.
TTCCGTTAAAAGCATTTGCGCAATTGAGCGTCTATACTAGCATGTGCCTTTGTGAAAAAGATTCATTTTTGCTCAAAAGCATCCATGTCCAGTATAGATGCTCTCTTGCACAGGAAAGCTCCGATGGCCATTTTAGCTTTCTTGTGCCAAAAATTAAGGTGGTTTTCTGCACTTGCCCTCTTGCGCAAGAATACTTGCGCAAGAGAGCTTATCCCTGAGCGGGAGCGTCAAAGTATTTGTGCAAGAACCACTGATTTTGTACATTACAGAGTCAGTATTCTTGCACAAATACTAGTGGCCAGTGTAGACAGGTGTTAAGATTTTGCGCAAAATCATGCCAGTATAGATGCAGAGTAGATGTGTGGGTTGCATTTGTACAGACAGAGCATAAAGGAAGCCTTAGAGAATGGTGATGGAGATAAATGAGGAAGGAAAGAAGAGAGGAAGAAATTGAGGGTGAGAGTGGAAAGTAGCTGCAGAAGACATGAGCTACCCTGGTGCTATCTGAGTACTTCCAAGCAAGTGAGGGCCTCAAGGCAGGGAATCAGCCTTACCCTTCACTATCCGTACTGGTGCTCGTGCAGTCCTGGGTTGTCAGTGCTAGTGATAATCTAACAGCTCCAACCGGGCAGCTGTCTTCCGTGGCTCTTACCTCCTTCTCTCCTTCACCTCCTCTCTGCATCCCTTCTCTCTTTCCCTCCTGCCTGCTTTCCTATCTCCCCCTGTCCTTTCACACCCTGAACTCTTCTCTTTTCAGTCTTCATCGTTAAGCCTCCTTTTTTCTTTTCTTTCTTTCTTCCCTATTGGCCATCCCGAATTATATAAAACACATTAAGCCACCTTGGTTTGTGCAAAATATCTTGTGACATATAACGAAGATTTACTGCTTTAACTCTGGTTAGCAACATATTTCTGCAAGCCACTTCCCCTTGCCCTCCCTCTGTTGCATTCCTTGGCCAACTTGATGTGACTTTGTATCTTTCCCTAGGTGGCTGTTCCTGTCACAGAGAGGACACATTTTGAAGCCAGGATTGATTCATTCTGTAATGTCTTTTAGAATCTGAGAAAGGTTGGGCTAAAAGGAACCACAATGCACCCAGGTCACAGAGTCACACTGAGTTGGCCAAAGACTCTCACAGCCATTTTATATGAACACGTTTTGCCTACACTCAGTATGAAAGGCTAAATCTATGGTGGAACTACACAGGCAACACAAGATCCCATGTTTCTTAGTGGGCACAAAAATTCAAATGCCACTGGCTTCCACCCCTTTCGTATATCAATAGTATGGGTCTTTACTTCTATAGTTATCATGAAGGCTGGTGCTTCTTATGCAGGGAGGAGAAAAAAAATCCTGGTTTCTTTCATATCACTAATTGTCTCCGTTCAGATATTTAAGAAAGAAATCGCAGATCTATACATTTCTGACACATCTGATGGAAATGTTATTTATTTTATCTCTCTTTTCAAAAAGAAGTTTAACCTCTTTTTACGGGCTTGGAAGTGGGATATTTTAAATTTCCCCAAAATGTAAAATATTGATGAAATATTGTTTTAAGCAAATAAGAAAAAGTATGGACCTACAACCAATGCTTTGAAGGATCAGCTGTGTTCTGGAATTCCTCTCTGCAGTTGGATCCACTTTTAAGAGTAGTAGGAGGCATCTCATTGTCTTCAAAGGACTTTTAAACATGCAGTAAATGTTTGCTGGGTGTAAATATGCACATTGCAACTACGTAGGGAAAGGAATTATTAACTGTCTTTTCTTCAAATTCTCCAGGAACCTTCATGGTGCTGTACAAATAACAACCTAATTATTAACTGATTGTAGCACAAACATTATTAACGTCCAATTTCAAAACAACATTTCAACAAGGCCACATTTCACAATCCCCAGCAGCTCATAAATAGAGACGCTCCGTCTCCTGTCTAACTTGAAGTCTTTTCTCTCCAACGACGTTGAGTTCCCAGCAACCTTCAGCCATGAAGATTCTCCACCTTCTCTTTGCTGTCTTCTTCCTGCTGCTGCAAAGCTCTCCAGGTAAGAGCATAATGGCATGAAGGGACAACATAGGGGAATGTCTGTGAGTCTGTTGTAAGATTTTCTAGAATTTTGCATCATATAGTTTCAACTTTTTTTTTAAAGTGTCCTATAGTTTTCAGCAGGGATTTGACATTTGACTGGAGTATAGTCCAGGGGTGAGAAATGTGGCATTAAAGTTCCTATTAAAGTCTATTCAGATTTGGTTGAACTATCAACTAAAATAATATCCCTACCATTTTACCTCCTGGAGTCCCGCAGGATTGGTTCCTGGTGCTACGCTAGTGAAATGCCAAGCAATGCACATTGGAAAACATAACCCCAACAATACACATGTGGTGATGGGATCTAAAATACTTGTTACCACTGAAGAAACAGATCTTGGAATCATAATTTTCTGAAAACACCCACTCAAAGCGCAGTATCAATCCAAAGAAGTGAAGAGATTATTTGGAATCATAAAAAAAGGAACAGATCATATGAAAAAATATCATGGTGCTTCCATAGACTCTCACATCTTGAATACTGCATATAGATATGGTCATCCCAAAAAGTATATTGGAATTGGGAAAGGGACAGAAAAGATTAGTGGTATGGAAGGGCTTCTGTATGCGGGGAGATCAATAAGACTGTTTTAAAACAGTCTAATATGAATCATCTGAAGGGCCACATTTTGGCAACATTCAGCCTGTCTGGAATTTCTAAGCCTGGCAATTGGCTATTGAAATAGTAATCCCAAGAGCTGTCTTCACAAGCCTGTCTCTGCGGAGTCTCAAAGACAATGAGGCGTTCTCACTGGAAGGGGTTTGTTCAAACACTTCTTTGTCTAGATGTTCCAGCCACCCAATCCAGCACTGAGCCAGTTCATCACAGCTTCGGCGAAAAAGTACAGACATTTCCATACTATCAAAGATCTAGAGAAAGGGGGGATGGGAAGAGAATTGGACTGGCATGGCCTGCCTCAGTAAACTGGAGACTCAATTATTGAAAGCCATCCCTCATGTTGCAATCAGAGCTTTTGATTAGTTTTTTGTATGAATAAAAATCAAGACATTTTTCTCTGTGCAGGATACACCCAGTTTGTCAGTGACCCCTACGCATGCAGACGTGCAAGGGGCTTTTGCCGCTCTCGATGCTATCCCCAATTTTTGACTATTGGAACTTGCGGTTTTGCACAGAGCTGCTGTAAAAGGAGAAGGGTAAGTTCAGGATTTAACGTGTGAGACATGACAGTGTAAACGGAATATTGGTGTTCCTCTTTTCTGTCGCTGCTCTTTCATGACCTTGGAGGCTTGGAACACAGTACACAACTCTGGGACATGGGAGAAGAAGATATTTTGTGCTGCCCTAATTCTGGACTATATAGAGTTTATGTGTTACAGTAACCACATAGGTGCTTTACCTATGGCTTGCCCACAGCTTGAAGCAGCACCAAATCTCCAAGGTTAAACCATGTGTGCCTGAACATGTGACAGTATTGTGACTGGGGGTAATGCCGGTTAACGAAGTTTTCTGATTAACACAGTTCTGGATAGCAAAGGTTTCACAGTATCTTCCTTCAGGTTTTTTTTAATTTATTGCCTATATACTTTACTGATGTGGTTCTCACTGTAAGTGCAGAGAATGTTTCAGGAAGGGCCTTTGTAAGAAAATGTGACTCTGCCTCTTTTATTGGATAGTTGGGGTACAGGGATGGAAGACCCATGTTCAGAAGCCAGACCCATTTCCTTCCAGAGTCAGGTGGGCAGCCAGTTCATGTGTTTTGATATAATTGACTGTGTTGATTAAAACTCTGTAGCAGCATATTGCAGTCTGGAAAATGAATCCCCTGCTCCGCCATTAACCAGAGATATTTGCACTCAACGTTCAGTGTTGGGGAAATGTCTGCTGTACCTTCGGCTTAAAATGCAATGGTCTGTTGTTCTTCTTTTGATGCATATAAACCTTGAGTGTGACCGTTTCTTCTTTTTGTATTTTGTAGATCAGGGAGTGAGCGAGGGCAGTGGAGATAATTAATGCAGGATCTCTGGGAATCTGGCAGAGGACGCCTGGCTTCTAACGTCATTGGATGCTTTTCTTCTAGACTGCAATGAATCTTGCAAACCTTAAAATCTACAAGGGAGCCCTTGTGTCACCTCTACTAGCTTCTTCCTCTCCTTATAATAAAAGTACCTGCTTGTAGTGCAGCATCACAAACATGTGTGTGAGTGTTTTGATTGACGTTTTCGGGTTGTGTGGCTATTTCTTTTCTATAAAATTACTTTTTAAAAGACAATTGCATGTGAATAAACTAAAAGGCCACCTTCATTTGTTAAATCCACCGGGGAGTGTTCTGAGACCAGGGGATGTACGTTTTAATGGGTTTCCCTATGATCACGTGGATCCATTTTTGCATGTTCCTTTGTCTCTTTACACAGCCCAGTAGTTTGTGTTGTAGTCAAAAGAGTTGCGTTCAGTCACATGTCTGCACATGATTGACAGCCCTTGGCATTGCTCCAAGGCATGCTTTTCCCCTCTGCTCCCTTCACCTCCCAAACCTCCCCATCATGAAGGCCTCAGTTTTATACCTGAACTTCCAAACATGGCCGTGTGCAGCACTCGTCAATGCAGAAGAGGGCTCAGTGCAAGGGGCTCCCATTTGGTGGGACTTTTCTGCCCTTCCACTTAGCTCCCTCAGCTGGAAAAGTCCTTCTTTCTCTTTCCCACCATCCCCAAACAGCACGGGCCTTTTTCCTCTCCTTGGCCTCCTCCAGCTGTCATAGGTCTTCGCCGAGCCTCCTAGCTGACAGGGTCCTTCCCTCTCCCCACGGCCTGTCCATGCCAGCAGCCCCTTCTCTCTCTTCCCAGCCCCACTGTCTGGGTGGGCCCTGTGACGGACCAGACCGTGTCTGGGCACAGCTGAGGGCGTCCGCTCATGGCAAACTGCTCGAATCCGGGGCTACTTACAGCCCCCGACTGGTGACCTCTCCACACAGGCCACAAACCAGTCCCACAGAGCGCTTCAGCAACCTGCCTGAAGCCTCCCGAGCAAAACCCCTCCGACACCCCAGCAATATCCGTGCCCCAGATGGCCCCGGGCCTCATACACAGGTGGGGGGTCCTAGCACCCAATCCCACCTACCCCGAACAAGTTCTGTCCGGTTCCAAGAAACCAGCCACAGATCCCTGGTCAATTTACCCTCTGGACCTTACCCACAAATCGCGCTGGGCCAATCCTTTAGAATCTATATCTAAAGGTTTATTATCACAAGAAAGAAAAGCATGAGAGTAAGGTTATTAAAGTACAGTACGTTACATGCACCGAATCTCCCAGTTCTCGATGCAGGCTCTAGCAGAGATGTACAGCTGCTGGTTTAAAAGTTCTTATTGCACATCCTACGATCAGGATGGGTTCACAGGTCTTCCGGGCTCTTCAATCCCTGCAGTGCTGCCTCTGGGATGAAGTGCTGAGCTGAGAACAAAATGGCATCGACCACATGGCCTCTTTATACCCCCTTCCTGGCCTCTTCTGGTATGCAGCAGGTCACCTGGTCCTCAGCCTCTCTCTGCTGGCCGCTCTTAGGTGTCCGCCCTCATGCTTTAGGTGTGTCTTTGGGCCATCAAGCGCCATTGTTCCACAGGGCTTCACTACTCAGCCTGTCCATAGCAATGCTTAACCACATTCAGAGAAATATTCAGCTTCCACACAGATTACAGATCAATTTCTGGGACCAACACCCCCACCTAGGGATGCAGCAGCGATCTGGCTGCTTCCCTCCATTTCGGTAATGTGACAGGCCCCAATTCCTATACAGCACACCGTGTGCCCAGCCCACACGCCTATATTCCTGGCTCACGGTCCGTCCTTTTTTAAAGAGTCGACACATCTCCCTATGAAATAAGGGATAAGGGATCTTTCGGAAAAGGCTTTATTTTAGTCTAGACTGGCGCTTTTTTCCGGTAAAGCTCCATGCGGAAAAAAAGCGGCAGCCATTTTTATGCTAATGAAGCGTGGGAGATTTAAATCCCCGCTTCATTAGCAATTGCGATACGTCTAATTTACATCCCTTTTCCAAAAAAGGGATGTAGTCTAGATGTAGCCCATATGTATTAACTAAAAGAGTTCTCCCATCTGTAGAGGCACTTCACCTCCCCAAGAGAGGAGTCATTCAGGGGTGTATTTTTTATATTCCTTACCGATGTAGTTACACCTACCAAATTTCTTAGTGTAGACCATGGCTATAAAAATATACAAGCAGTTTTGGGATAGGGAATGTGACGAGAGAAATTCCATGATAGCAACTGATGTGCTACTTTCCCAGATGCTTCACTGAGGATGTACAGAGGTTATCCTCAGCTAGAGAACTGTGACCAAACAGGGTGACACAACCTGGAAGAGAGAATGGTCTGTAACAATCTTCAAGGATAATGTATTTGTTATGTCATTAAATACCTATTGGTTCTTGTTTCAGGCAGTGGACAAAAGTGGTTTGAAAGAAAAACTGTCAATGGATATGAGCCATGTTGTTCTACAGCTTTCATATATTTTCTTTTTCTGCCTATCAGAGGGCTATTCAACATGTATGAAAGTTTGCAATTTAAATTGAGTCCAAACATGGAATTTCAACTTGAAACTTATAAGTTTGATGACTATTGCAGTGATATTGTACTTTCTATTTCCAACAGTTTTAATATTTATCTTCCTGCTTTTTTTTATTTATCGCCTTCTTTCTCTATTAGTTGTGGTTGTCACTGTAAGTGCGGAGAATGTTACAGGAAGGGCCTTTGTAAGAAAATGAGACTCTGGCTCTTTTACTTGATAGTTGTGGTACAGGGATGGGAAACCCATATTCAGAAGTCAAACACATTTATTTCGAGAGTCAGGTGAGCAGCCAATGTATGTGTTTTGGTGTCACTGACTACGTTAATTAAATCTCAGTGGCAGCATGTTCCAGCCTAGAAAATTAAGCTCCTGTTCTGGTGTTAGTCAAGGGTATCTGCACTCATTTCTCAGTGATGGGGAAGTTTCTGCTGCACCTTCCATTTGAGATGCAATGTTCTATTTTTCTTGTTTTGATGGATATAAACCTAGAGTGTGAACGTTTCTTCTTTTTGTATGTTGTAGATCAGAGAGTGAGCGATAGCAGCAGAGATTGTTAATGCAGGATCTCTGGGAATGTGGCAGAGGACGCCTGTCTTCTAAAGTCATTGGACACTTTTCTTCTGGGCTGCAAAGAATCTCACAAACCTAAAATCTACAAGGGAGCCCTCGTGTCACCTCTACTAGCTTCTTCCTCTCCTTATAATAAACGTTACTGCTTGTAGTGCAGCATCATAACCATGTGTCTGTAAGTGTTTTGATTGACATTTTGGGGTTGTGTAGTAAGTTCTTTTCTATAAATATACTTTTTAAAAGATAATTGCATATGAATAAAGTAAAAGGCCACCTTCATTTGTTAAATCCACCTGGGGGTGTTCTGAGACCAGGGAATGTACATTTTGATGTATTTCCCAATGATCGCGTAGATCGATTTTTGCCTTTTCTTTTGTCTCTTTACACAGCCCTTTAGTTTGTGTTGTGGTCAAAAGCATTGGGTTCAGTCACAACATAGCTGCACATGATTGACAGCCCTTGGCAGTGTTCAAGGGCTTATTTTTCCCCTCTGCTCCCTTCACCTCCCCACCATGAAGGCCCCAATGTTTTACCTGATCTTCCAAACATCTTATATTAATTACTTCTATGTTATTTGCTTTATACCTAGAAGTCTATACACATTCAGTGCCCCTTGGCCTTTCTCCGTGGAAAAAGTGCCAAGCACAGAGATTAGTAACCTCCCTGTATTGACAGACAGCTGATATAGAAGACTCACTATGCTGTCACAGGTACTCTCCACCCTATTGGTGTCCTCCTCTCTGTGGATTCTCCTTCTTTCTCCTCTTCGAGCAACATGCTGTATTTGGTGCTAACAAATGGGCACAAATGGGAGGAAAGAGGAAGAAGATGAAGGGGAGAGATATTATAAAGAGTCACTGAAGCTTTACAGTCATTTTAATGGATATTGCAAGGAAATTTCAGGTGTCCAACCTTCCGTAGTACCCTTAGACATGTTTAGAAATTTATGAAGCTGCAATTTAAGCCTAGTTACTTCATGTTCTCTGCTTCCAGTGAGAATTAAAGAAATCCCAGAATTTTCTGGGCACCTGCAAGTTCCACTGACGTTCACGCCTTTTATGCATCAATATTATATGTCTTTATTTATACAGTTGTCATTAAGACTGGTGCTTGTTATGCAGGGGGAAGAAAAAAATCCAGGTTTCGGTCAAATCACTAACTGTACAATCGCGACGAGGAGTCCTGTGGCACCTTATAGACTAACTGAAGTGTAGGAGCATAAGCTTTCGTGGGCAAAGACCCACTTCGTCAGATGCATGTAGTGGAAATTTCCAGAGGCAGGAATAAATATGCAGGCCAGGATCAGGCTGGAGATGATGAGGTGATCCAATCAAGGAGGATGAGGCCCACTTCTAGCAGCTGATCTGGAGGTGTGAATTCCAAGAGAATAGAAGCTGCTTTTGTAGTTAGCAAGCCATTCACAGTCTTTGTTTAATCCAGAGTTGATTGTGTCAAACTTAAAGATGAACTGTAGCTCAGCAGTTTCTCTTTGAAGTCTGGTCCTGAAGTTTTTTTGCTGCAGGATGGCTACTTTTAGATCTGCAATTGTGTGTCCAGGAAGATTGAAGTGTTCCCCTACAGGTTTTTGTATGTTGCCATTCCTAATATCAGATTTGTGTCCATTGATTCTTTTACGTAGGGACTGTCCTGTTTGGCCGATGTATATAGCAGTGGGGCATTGTTGGCACATGATGGCATATATTACGTTGGTGGATGTGCCGGAGAATGTACCAGTGACAGTATGGCTGATCTGGTTAGGTCCTGTGATGGTGTTGCTGGTGTATATATGTGGGCAGAGTTGGCACCGAGGTTTGTTGCAAGGATTGGTTCCTGAGTTCGAGTTATTATGGTGCGGTGTGTAGTTGCTGGTGAGAATATGCTTCAGGTTGGCGGGTTGTCTGTGGGCAAGGACCGGCCTACCTCCCAAGGCCTGTGAGAGCGAGGGATCATTGTCCAGGATGGGCTGAAGATCGCTAATGATGCATTGGAGAGGTTTTAGCTGGGGACTATAGGTGATGGCCAGTGGTGTTCCAACAGAACACCACTGGCCATCACCTATAGTCCCCAGCTAAAACCTCTCCAATGCATCATTAGCGATCTTCAGCCCATCCTGGACAATGATCCCTCGCTCTCACAGGCCTTGGGAGGTAGGCCGGTCCTTGCCCACAGACAACCCGCCAACCTGAAGCATATTCTCACCAGCAACTACACACCGCACCATAATAACTCGAACTCAGGAACCAATCCTTGCAACAAACCTCGGTGCCAACTCTGCCCACATATATACACCAGCAACACCATCACAGGACCTAACCAGATCAGCCATACTGTCACTGGTACATTCTCCTGCACATCCACCAACGTAATATATGCCATCATGTGCCAACAATGCCCCACTGCTATATACATCGGCCAAACAGGACAGTCCCTACGTAAAAGAATCAATGGACACAAATCTGATATTAGGAATGGCAACATACAAAAACCTGTAGGGGAACACTTCAATCTTCCTGGACACACAATTGCAGATCTAAAAGTAGCCATCCTGCAGCAAAAAAACTTCAGGACCAGACTTCAAAGAGAAACTGCTGAGCTACAGTTCATCTTTAAGTTTGACACAATCAACTCTGGATTAAACAAAGACTGTGAATGGCTTGCTAACTACAAAAGCAGCTTCTATTCTCTTGGAATTCACACCTCCAGATCAGCTGCTAGAAGTGGGCCTCATCCTCCTTGATTGGATCACCTCATCATCTCCAGCCTGATCCTGGCCTGCATATTTATTCCTGCCTCTGGAAATTTCCACTACATGCATCTGACGAAGTGGGTCTTTGCCCACGAAAGCTTATGCTCCTACACTTCAGTTAGTCTATAAGGTGCCACAGGACTCCTCGTCGCTTTTGCAGATTCAGACTAACACGGCTACCCCTCTGATACTTAACTGTACAATGTCTCAGTTCAGATATACAAGAAGAAAATCACAGGCCCATGCATTTCTGAAACATAGTCGGAAAAAACTTATTTATTTTATCTCTCTTTTTGAAAGTTTAGCCTCCTTTTATGGACTTGGATGTGTGAAATTGAAAGTTTCCCTAAAAATATTGATTAATATTGTTCAAAGCAAATAAACAGATGCATGTAACTATCACCAATGCTTTGTGTGTGCAGCTGGAATTCTTCTCTGCAGTTGGACCCTCATGTGAATGTAATGGGAAACATTCCATTGTGTTCAAAGGACTTTTAAACATACAGTACATGTTTGCTGGGTGTAAATATGTATATTGCAACTACATAGGGAAAGTAATTATTAACTATCTTTTTTTGAAAATCTTCAGAATTTTCATGGTGTTGTATAAAAAACATCCGTTATCATGAACTGATTGTGGCACACGTTCAAGCTTTCAAAACAAAATTTCAACAAGTCCACATTTCACAATCCCCAGCAGACCATAAACAGAGATGTACCATCTCGTTTCTATCTTGGGGTCTTTTCTCTCCAGCGACTTTCAGTCCCCACCCAAACTTCAGCCATGAAGATTCTCTACCTTCTCTTTGCTGTCTTCTTCCTGGTGCTGCAAAACTCTCCAGGTAAGACTGTAACGAAATGAAGGGACAATATAGAGAGACATTTCTGAACCTTTTCTAAGATTTCCTACAACTTTGTATTATATTTTTCAACTTTTTTTTTCTAAACTGTAGTATGCTTTTCAGTGCGGACTTGACATTTGACTAGAGAATAGCCCGGGGGTCAGAAAGGTGTCATTAATGTGCCTATAAATATCTATTCAGATTTGACCCGCAATTATATTGCTACCATTTTACTGCCTGGAGTTCCACAGGGACTGATTCTTGATCCTGTGTTATTTTATTCTCAAGTAACTGAGAGAACATAAGAAATCAACACCTATACATGATTGCAGGTGACAAAAATTAAGCAATAAGTCATTGTCACACAGGGTTTTGTGTCCTTGTGTGAGCTGGGCAAGAAGAAAGAGCTAAATCTACAAAAATGTCTCTAGGAAGAAAAATATTGTTCACATTTATAGACTAGAGAACGCAATCCTAGGAAACAGTGATTATGAGAAAGGATTTGTAGGGAAAAAATGGATAAACCATTGAAAATGGATAAAATATCCTTTAGGTGCATAAAAATGAAAACATAAGAACATAAGAACATAAGAACGGCCGTACTGGGTCAGACCAAAGTATCCTTCTAGCCCAGTATCCTGTCTACCGACAGTGGCCAGCACCAGGTGCCCCAGAGAGGGTGGACCGAAGACAATGATCAAGCGATTTGTCTCCTGCCATCTCTCTCCAGCCTCTGAAAAACAGAGGCCAAGGACACCATTTTATCCCCTGGCTAATAGCCTTTTATGGACCTAACCTCCATGAAATGATCTAGCTTCTCTTTAAACTCTATTATAGTCCTAGCCTTCACAGCCTCCTCTGGCAAGGAGTTCCACAGGTTGACTAAACGCTGTGTGAAGAAGAACTTTCTTTTATTCGTTTAAAACCTGCTACCCATTAATTTCATTTGGTGTCCTCTAGTTCTTCTATTGAGGGAACTAATAAATAACTTTTCTTTATCAGCCCTCTCCACACCACTCATGATTTTATATACCTCTATCATATCCCCCATCAGTCTCCTCTTTTCTAAACTGAAAAGTCCCAGTCACTTTAACCTCTCCTAATATGGGACCCATTCCAAAACCCTAATAATTTTAGTTGCCCTTTTCTGAACCCTTTCCAAGGCCAAAATATCTTTATTGAGGTGAGGAGACCACATCTGTACACAGTATTCAAGATGCGGGCGTGCCATAGTTTTATACAGGGGCAGTAAAATATTCTGGGTCTTATTTTCTATCCCTTTCCTAATAATTTCTAGTATCCTATTTGCCTTTTTGACCGCCACTGTACACTGTGTGGAAGTTTTCAGAGAACTGTCCACGATAATTCCAAGATCTCTTTCCTGATTTGTAGGAGTGTACTCATTGGAAATACATTTTTTCTTAAGGAAATTACATTAAAGAATAAAACCACAAATCCCTAGTGAACGTTAAATCCATTGAGTGATTAGGCCAATATTGTCAATGCAGTTCTTTGTGTTTCTACAAGGTCACATGGATAGACCAGTATCTATTTCTCACAACTGCTACTAATTCTGTTTGCTGTTTTTAAGAGAAGCTAGGTGTCTCAGGCTAAGTCTACCCTACAGGCTTCTTTCAGAAGAAGCTTTTTTCGGAAGAGATCTTTCAAAAAAATTTCTTCCCAAAGAGAGTGCCCACACTGCAAAAGTGCATCGAAAAAGCTATCTGCATCCAGACTGAGTGGACGCTCTTTCGCAAGTAAGCTGGGATTGCTATGGACAGAATGGCCACCAGGGCACCTGTGCTTTTTCCTCTTTCCTATTCTTCTGAAAGAACTCCCTTTTCCCGTCCACACACGCCTTTTTCCAAAAGAGCTCTTTTGCAAAACGGCTTCTTCCTCATAGAATGAGGATTACCAATGCCGGAAAAACCCCTCTGTTCTTTTGATTTTCTTGCGGAAGAACACAAGTGCAGTGCAGTTCCTCAAGTTTTGTCAGAAAAATGGCTGTTTTTCTGACAAAACTCTGTAATATAGACATACACCCTGGCTGCATCTAGACTACACGGCTTCATCGACAGAGCCATGTGAAGTAGTTTACTCTGCATAGTCAAAGAAGGGGGGATTTAAATAACCCCTGCTTCATTAAAATAAAAATGGCCACCGCGCTGTGCCAACAATCAGCTGATCCGGCACAGCGCGGCTGTCTAGACGTGGCAAGGTCAACAAGGGAAGCCTTTGTCGACTGCTCCGGTAAACCTCGTTTCACAGACAATGGCGCCATGATATAGAGAGGATTAATATAGAATTAAAGGTAGATAATAAAATTAATGCAAATCAACAAAGGTTTATGGATAAGTGATTCTGACAAATTAACTTGAGAGAGAGAGACAGAGAGAGAGTCATATTAGAGAGAGATTTGATGAGGTTCATTGTGAAGGGGTGTATGAATCCCACACGGGACAAGAAGGAGTTAAAGGATTATTTTGAGCTCAGTCAGCCTCACCACAGCACGCTGGAGGAACTAAAAGTTTACAAGTAGGATCAATGAGGTAGCACAACTATCCCCCAGATAAGAGATTTTCACCCAGAGAAGGAGATCTGTGAGGTTTTCAGGGCTAGACGCTTCCATATTTAGGGCATGTTTCCACTGCAAGAGCTGCAACAACATAGCTGATCTGTAAGGCTGAAAAGTGACCCCTAATTGCAAATAGGGCCTCATAGGGTAAGTCCAGCAACGAGATGCCCGTGACTGGCCTCAGGCGGCAGGGCTGTTTCCCTGTTGTGTAGATGTCTGGCCTTGGGCTGCAGCCTGGAGTCTGTGAGGTGGGATGATTCCAAAGAGTTGACCGCAACCTGAGCCATAAGTTGACATAAAAACAAAGCCTGAGTCAGCTGCAAGGGGACAGCTGCAGGGGCCTTTTCTTTTGATTTTGTTTGTGTGGATGGATATACCCATTGAGCATTTACTATATAATTTTAGCATTAACAATTCTTAGCACTGAGACATTCTGCCCCCACCACATGAGTATGTAAAACACAGCACCCCTTGAGCAGAGCTAAGGGCCTTTTGCTTTCAGTCTTTATGATAAAGGGACCAGCCTCCTGAATCATGAAACTTTATCCCCAAGTAAGTCAAAGCCAAGGTTTGTTCTGCAGGCTTCCCTTCTATTTTCATTCAATTTGCTGAGGGCTCTTCCAGAAATCAACACTTCATCTTCTTACAAGGGCTCATCTAGACTACGCTGATGTTTTGAAAAAGGAGATGCAAATTCCGCGGGAATTTGCATATCGTTTTCTGATATCACTTTCTAAAACAGAGCTTTCAAAAGTGAAAGTAGTCAGGACGTGGTTTTCTCAGCAACCCTCCCCCCTTTTTCGAAAAGCCACTCTTCCTCAAAAAATGAGGTTTACACGACTTTTCAAAAAAGGGAGGGTGGTGCTGAAAAAAACGTGTCCTGACTACTTTCACTTTTGAAAGCTCCACTTTCAAAAGTGAGATTGGAAGACGATATGCAAATTCCCATGGAGTGAAGGGAGAGCCGTGTTCAGAAGTCAGGTATATTTATTTACTTCAGAAGTCAGGCCATATTTATTTACTTCAGAAGCCAGATGGACAGCCAGTTTGCATAAATATAACTCCCTACCTTCATAATAACTCTGCAGCAACATCTGGCAGCAGACAAAATGAATCCTTTGCTCTGGAGTTAGCCAGGAATATCTGAAAATTCCTGCTCGGCCTTGCATTTGAAATGTAATGTTACATTGTCCTTGTTTTAATCAATGTCAGCAGAGGATTCAAACATGTCCTCCCTTTTTGCAGTTAACCCAATGAGTGATAGCAGCAGAGATTGTCAAGGCAGGATTTCTGGGGAAATGACAGAGGATGCCTAGCTTCTAAAATTGCTGGATCCTTTTCATCAGGGCTGTAAAGAATCTTGCAAGCTGGAAACAATCCACCAGGAAGCCTCGAGGTCATCCCTAATTGCTTGTTCTCCTTCTGATAAATGCCGCTGGCTGCGGTGGTGTGTCACAAATGTGTGTTGGAGTGTTTTGACTGTAGTATGGGAGGCGGCTTTGCTACTTATTTCACATAAAAATCCCTTTCTTTTACATATATAAAAGGTCACTGTCATACTTTAAAACCAACCAGGGGTGTTCTTAGACCAGGAAACATACATATTTATATGCATATATTTCACTTAGCCTATGAGGACAAATCTTTGCCTGTGCCTGGCTCCTTTTAGAAAGCTGTTTGATTTGTGTTGTTGCCAGTGGGGCTGGGTTCAGTCACAGCTTAGCTGTGCTGTGGGTGACGCCCACGTCGGCGTTCCATAGCACGTCAACTCTCTCACCTCTGAAACCTCCTCACCTCCAGAGCCACTGCTCTTATCCCAGAGCTTCCAGACATGGCCATGTTCACTACGGAACAGGGTGAGCAGCTAGCAAGTGTGAAAAATTGGGAAGGGGAGGGGGCAACAGGGTGCCTGCACAAGAAAGAATCCCATGTAGTGAGATCATCAATATACAAATGAAGAATGGTAATGCAATTAGTCTTCCCTTGAGAGGGAGAACTCATTCACGCCCTCCGTACCCTAGGTTCGCTGCGGAAAGTAAACTGTGTCTGTGCAATTGTCAACAGGCAGCTGAACATACCTGCTCAGCTTTTAGACTTTATAACATAGAATCCTAGGGCTGAAAGAGACCTCGGGAGGTCATCAAGTCCAGCCTCCTGCCCAAAGCAGGACCAACCCCAACTAAATTAACCCAGCCAAGTCTTTGTCAAGTCAAGACTTAAAAACCTCTAGGGATGGAGATTCCACCACCTCCCTAGGGAACCCATTCCAGTGCTGCACCACCCTCCTAGTGAAATAGTTTTTCCTAACATCCAACCTAGACCTCCCCCACTGCAACTTGAGACTATTGCTCCTTGTTCTGCCATCCATCACTACTGAGAATAGCCTTTCTCCATCCTCTCTGGAACTTCCCTTCAGGAAGTTGAAGGCTGCTATCAAATCCCCCCTCACTTTTCTCTTCTGCAGACTAAATAAGCCCAAATTCCTCAGCCTTTCCTCAAAGGTCATGTGCTCCAGCCCCCTAATCATTTTGGTCGCCCTCCGCTGGATCCTCTCAAACATGATCAGTTATAAATAAATATACATTAAATGATCATAACTGCAGGTAAAATAAATAGCATTATAGGAAGTGTTTGTAATACTCTTTGAGGTTGGATCTTCTTGGTTATAAAAGTTCTTCAAACTGCATGTCCCGGTTACAGAATTCTCATTGTAACTTTAAAATTTCTCGAATAGTTTCTTAAACATTTACGACAACCTTAAATTAGAACTCTCTTTTCCCATTAAAACATTTATACATTACACTGCCATATCAAATAAAACCTGGATCTACTGAATGTCTATTATGGACTTCTTGAACTAAAGGATATAATCTGGATGAGAAAAAGATAAAAGATGAAGTTATTTCTCATTTTAACCAGAGTGTGTGGGCAGCTTTGCTAGCCACTAGTTTTGCTTCTTAGTCTAACTCTTTTGTGAAAATCAGAAGCAGCTTCTCTGATTTGATGAGTTTTAAAGGATTAGGTCTAAATTATGCTAACTCTTCCAGCCTATTCATGAATTCCTGTTCAGGGATGCATATGGCATTATTAGTAGTAGCAATGCCATGTTTTCTTATTAACAATGACATTCCACAATACAAATCCCCTTGTTACAGAAGTTTTACTCTGAATATACCTGGTCAATACTGACAGCCTTTCTCAAAACCCATTGAAGTCAATTGACAATGACCCTTTGAATAGACTAAATTCTCAAGAGAAAGTCAAACATATTCTATTTATTCATGTTGCTCAGCTACTATGTATAGAATTCTATCAAAATAAGAAAGTCGGTTGTCCCTGGGAAGGCTATGGAAGAAGATTACAGGAGAAGGCAGAATGTCAGCAGACACATCTATTTTGCTGAAGTAGACATACCCAGAGAGAGCAGTGCATGGTGGCAGCCGGGAGCTGTTCCACGATGGAAGCCACTTTAAAAACCAGCTCGCCATGCAGACCAGCCCCTGCCTGCCATCCCCCACTGCTGCCTCTGATACAGAGGCAGCAACGCAGTGTGGCACAGCTCCTATCATCAGGGGAGCCGAGCACTCCATGGACAGAGGCTGCTGCATGTTAGCAGCCCCTGTCCAAGGGGAGCTCTCCCTCCCGCAGACAGGAGCTGCTGCCGCAGAGCAGCCTCTATCTGCAGGGAGCTTGGACACCCACCATGGACAAGGACTCCTGCCATGGAGCATCCTCTGTCCATGGCAAGCCCAGGCCCACCAAACAGAAACAGAGCCCTCCAGAGTGATATGCAAGAGTCCCCATAGATTGAGGTGTGAAGCCAAGCTCCTGGATAGGTGATGGGCTTTAAGAGACTCACTTGCTCTGTGGCGGATGTTAAAAAAAAGTCGGTCAGTTTTATTTCACCGGAGATCAGTCCCATTACAGGGGTTTCCTATAACGCTGGCAGGCTCCCAAATGTTGTGCAGAACTCTGGTGAAACTGCTCTGCTTTATATAACTATTTAAACTATGGACTGTTGGATTTCCCTTTGACAGCAATCACCATGTCCATAGCGTCTGCCAATTCTTAAACAATCAGGGACACAATTCATGTCCTAACAGCTTTCCTCGTGGCACCTACACACCTGCTTATACCCCGCAGGAAGGGTGAATGCAGCACAAAGTAAAAAACCAATCATTCTGTAGAGTTGGGTGAATAAGGGTTGCTATTCCATGATGACAGGCATTTCCTATTCACTGACACCTGGCCAAGTTCCCTTCAATGCCAAAGTTAATCACAGTGTGCACATCCAGTAGCAGCTTCTTGAAAGCAAGTGGAGAGAGGGAATTCAACAGGAGAGCTGTTGAGACGTGTAACTGTGGAGATGGATGTCCTTCAGGGTGTATCTAGACTACAGGGTTTTGTCGACAAAAGTGGACTTTTGTCGACAAAACTATACCTGCGTCCACGCTGCCTTTGAGTTATGTCAACATAATGTCGACAAAACTCAGCAGTTTTGTCGACGTATGTAAACCTCATTCTACGAGGAATAACGCCTTTTGTCGACAGAGTTCTGTTGATAGGAGGCATTATTGCATCTACACTGTCCTTTGCGTCCACACTGTTATGTCGACAAAGCGGCTTGCTTTGTCAACAGAACTGGATGTAGTCTAGAAGCTCTTTGTCGACAGAAGCTTTGTTGACAGTATCTGTCGACAAAACTTCTGTCAACAAAACCCTGTAGTCTAGACATACCCTCACTGTCCACCCCTTTACAGGAAAGAGAGCAACTGGCTGCCTGCATCGCCAGCTTCCCTTAGTAACTGCTGTGGGTTTGGTTCTCTCTGGCTCTAATTGTGATGTGCTCCACGCTATCATTAATCCAATTTGGCTGAGTAGGATGTAAATGAATCATCAATTACATCCCTGATTTCCTTCTGAAGACTCAGTTAGGAACAGTGTCCCAATGTGCACCGCCAAATAGTTAGGTTAGAATTAACTTCCCCTTCCTCACCCCATGTTGTGTTTTTAAAACCCACACACCCCTGCAATCAACCCCGGTGCCAAGTCTGCCCACACATCTATACAAGCGATTTCGTCACTGGACCCAACCACATTAACCACCAAATCTCATTTAACTGCACATCCATTAACGTGATCTATGCCATCAAGTGCCAGCCATGCCCCTCTGCCATGTATATTGGACAAACTGGACAATCCCTATGTGAAAGAATTAATGGACACAAACCAGATATCCGAAAAGGCAGCACACAAAAACCTGTTGGGGAACACTTTAACCTCCCTGGTCACTCATTAAGGGATCTACAAGTTGCTGTTTTGTTTCAAACCAATTCCACAAGCCAAATACTCGGAGAAGGACTGGAACTCCACTTCATTCTCAAGTTTAACTCTCATGCAAATGGTCTAAATCGCGATATCGGATGGCTTGAACACTATCAACCAACCAAACAATGAAGGTGCCAATGGTTCTTGATGTCTGTGTAGTATCTGGTGTTAGTACTCTTACTTTCCTAGTGCAAACTAATGGTTCTTATCAGCCTCTTTTAACTATTTAGTCTTTAAGGTGCTAATAGACTATCTGTTGTTTTTTAAGTTTTCCTGTTAGATCATGGCTCCGCTATCCCTTTTAAACTTATCTACCCAATGTCCTCTTCCCCCCTCCCATTTTTTTCCTTCTCCTCCTCCCCCTCCTTCCCTTATTTATTCTTGGTTCTGGACTTTCAACACTCAGGTCATCTGAAGAAGTGGGTTGTGCCCACAGAAGCTGATAATACCATCTACATATTTTTTTACTCTTTAAATTGCTACCAGACTATTTGATGTTTTTTAAGTTTTTCCTGTTACAGACTAACTTGGCTACCCCTCTGACACCTATTGTGGTTCACTGTTCCCGATA
Source organism: Pelodiscus sinensis (assembly GCF_049634645.1). Lineage (NCBI taxonomy): Eukaryota > Metazoa > Chordata > Testudines > Trionychidae > Pelodiscus > Pelodiscus sinensis. The sequence goes on along the minus strand of NC_134713.1, from coordinate 7,329,198 downwards.
GTGCCACTTAGACCACTTAGACAGAGAAATAAGAACAAGGGAGCTCTACAGGCTAAGCTAAAAAGCAGGTGGCTTTATAGCTCAAGCTGTAGAGGTGTTACCCAGAAATCCCAGGTTCAAGACTTCCTGGCAGGGATGGCCTTACCAAGAGATGAACTGAGGAAGCTGCCTTAGGTCCCAGACTGTGGGGGGGGTTGTGCCACTAGGACCCAGAGAATTGAGAGGGAGCATGGGGGCATCATTTGAGCTCCCCGCCTCATGTGCCAAAATGTTGTGGGCCAGCCCTGCTTCCTGGCACTGGTTACACCTTTTTGCAAAGGTATCTACAACCCAGCAGACAAGTACCCATCTTAAAAGGATACATAGTCATGTCTGCAAGAACTGTCCTACCACCAGATATTATTATGTCTAGAAAGGAAGCCGAGGACATACAAGATGAGGAAAAAACTTTCCAGTTTTCAAGCTTACCCAGAACTCTTCTTCAGGTCTGAATAAGCTCAAAAGCTAGTCTCTTTCATGAGCAGAAATGGGACTAATACAGATATGACCTCACTTACCTTGTCATTTTAAAATCCCAGGACCAACACAGATACAACTGCACACAGACCCTCCTTCTTCCTCCTTTTTCTGGCTAACACAACACTACGGGAGCCACACACTAAGCATGCAGATGTCTGGATAAAGGGAATGTGGATAAATGAAATTATGCTGTAAAATTGTTTTTGGTTCAAAATGATCATGTTTTAATATGGATAAATTACAGACATATCACTTGGTTCTAGTGAAAATGTGCACTGTCCAACCACACTATGTATTTCAGAATTCTTGCAACTCCTTCTGTGGAAAATTCCATGGTCTTTCTGCAAAACATCTTGTGCCATGCCAGGCTGTGTAAGACACATTAGGACACAGTATTTTGTGCAAAGTGTCTTGGGACATATAACGAACAATTACTGGCTTAGCTCTGGTCAGCAACTTACTTCTGCAGGCCACTTCCCCTTGTCCTCCCTGTGTTGCGTTCCTTGACCAACTTGATACGACTGTGCCCATCCGCATGTTTCAGATTCTTTATGTCAAGCCTTTTAGAATCAGACAAATGTGGAGCTGAAAGGGACCTCTGTCAGAAAATGAGCCATGGTTCTAGTGAAGACTCACAATGTCCAATGTTAATTTGAACTTCGGAATTCTTTCAACTTTGTGTGTGGAAAATTCCGAGGTCTTTGTACAACATATCTTGTGCCATCCCAGTTTGCATAAGACACGTTAAGGCCTCGGTGGTTTCTGTGAAACTTCTTGGGACATACAATGAACTGGTTTAGCCCTACTTAGAAACTTATTTCTCCAGGCTACTTCTTCATCGCTCTGTGTTGTGTTCCTTGGCCAACTTGATATGACTCCATGTTCTTCCCTCTGTCAGTTTCTTTGTCAGCACTTTGATAAGCTGCATAAAGTTTAATTTTGAAGCCAGGAAAGATTCTTTATGTAAAGTCTTTTTGGAATCATAGAAATGTAGGGCTGACAGAAACCTCAAACATTAATCACCATTACTGGGGATGGAAAGGACCTTGAGAAGATCTGGAGAAATTCTAACCAGATTGATTTCCCTACTTCTAATAAAATCTATTTGTTGTGAAATCCCAAGGCTAACAAGTGCACCTATGTCATGGTAAAATGGGTGGGGAGCTCTTTCTGTCCTCATTGGTAGTCCTTTTTTAAAAAAATGAAAGGGCATTGCAAACAAAAGCATTAATCCCTATTTAATATTAAATCCAGTCAGGAATGATTAGGTCACCATGGTCAATGCAGCTGTTTGTATTTCTATAAGCGGACATGGATAGATCAGTATCTATTTCTTGCAACTGCTGCTAATCCATTTTATTTTTGTTTGTAAGGGAAGCTGGTACTGTCACAGCTTGGTTGTATGATTTATATCCCCCACCTCATTGGTCTGTGGCATTATTTTCATAGCATAGAAATGGAGAAGAGGATTCAAACAAAATTCTCTTGCTGGAAGGTTGCAGTGTAATGCTACCTCTTAGAATTCAGAACAATAACATAAAGGAACCTCAAAACCGATAAAAACCAAAAAAAAAGGCTGCTCCCTAAAAGAGAATTACAACTCACCCCATAGTACTCTAGGTGAATTGTCTAAATACAGGTTGGACCTCCCTGGTCTGGCATCCTATAGACTTAACTGCTCCCGGATAAGGGATTTTTCTGGACAGGGGGAGGTCATTTCACCCCTTTCCCTCCCCCCCCCCCCGGCTGGCTTCCTGGCTCCCCCACAGCCCAGCTGAGCCCCACGCCAGCTCCCAGCCCCTCCCCAGCCTACCTGAGCCATGCACCAGCTCCCAGGCCCCCACCATCCTGCAGCACACCAGGGCTGTGTCTAAACTACATGGCTCCATCGATAGAGCCATGTAGATGAGGGTTGTAGGCAAAGGGAAATGAAGCCGTGATTTAAATAATCGCGGCTTCATTTAAATTTACATGGCTGCCGCACTGAGCCGACAAACAGCTGATCAGCTGTTTGTCGGCTCAGCACGGCAGCCATGTAAATTTAAATGAAGCCGCGATTATTTAAATCGCGGCTTCATTTCCCTTTGCCAAAAAAACAAATCTACATGGCTCCGTCGACGGAGCCATGTAGTTGAGACGTACCCCAGGACTCTCTGATCCTGGAACATCCGTGGTCATGCCGAACCACAGATGTTGCTGGACCAGAAAATCCTGGATTTTAGAGGTGCAACATATACTGATTACCACCACCAACACAGATTGCAAGAGGGACCAGAATACCCCAGACAAACCTGAAGTGTTAGCTTGTCATCTATACACCACGCATAGCCACCAGCTTTCTAGTCGTACTATTATAATGGAGAACTGAAAGAAATCACAAAGGGGTATCTGCACCTGGCCCTTTGCACTCTATGCCAACCTTTGCTCTCTGCAGCCCATCCTTCCCCTACATATTGCTCATGCTTCACTATCAGCACCTCACCCACACAGCCATCCCACTTATACACTGGTGTCCATATAGCTCTGAGGTCCCCAGCCTCCATAGAGTCATTATATCACCGCTCTTCCTCCACACCCATCCCCTGGGGTTGAGTCCCTCAAAAAAAGCCTTCATGTAACTCCACTTGGGAACTCAACTGCACTCAGCTCTCCTGTCCAATGCTAGACACTCTGCAACAGGTTCTCCTATTGCCAAGCCCAGGGAGAGGATAAGTTTCCGTGTTTCCAGATGAAGTCTTTTCCCTCCCAATAAACCCACCAGGTCCATCCCCTACAGAACATCCTATCTGTTTCTCTGTGTTGCTTGATGGGAAACTGACCCTGATCTAATCCTCATGCAAATGACTCCCATCAGTAGCTGGCCTCCCAATTCTGATGCCTGGCTCCTATTTCTCTTTTCAGAAAAATCCACTCTCCATACACATGTACTTTAAAGCCTCAGCTCCCTGATATATTCCCCAAACAAGAGCTCAGCTCAGCTTGGTGCCCGGCCAATCCCCAGTGCCCACATCAGCACTTCACCCAAACTACTGGCTGCCTCATAAAATGTTTCCCTGGTCCACCCCACCTGGTCATTGCCAATATGGCCCAACTGAGTCCTGCAGCATTCTCATCTCTCCATTGGTGTCTGCCGCCTGTGGATACCAAGTGCCCAATCTTTGTGTGTGCCTCTGAGTCACCCCAGTCCCACACCACATGAACCAATTTTCTGCATCCCCCCCCCATTCACACACATAAGTTTATTCCCTGTAGTTTCCATACTATGTGTCTCTCCCTTCTTGATCCCACAATATATCCCTTTCCCTTCACCCCAACCTATCTTTTGGCTCCTTAAGAACATAGGAACATAAGAACGGCCGTACTGGGTCAGACCAAAGGTCCATCTAGCCCAGTAGCCTGTCTGCCGACAGTGGCCAGCACCAGGTGCCCCAGAGAGGGTGGACCGAAGACAATGATCAAGCGATTTGTCTCCTGCCATCCCTCTCCAGCCTCTGACAGACAGAGGCCAAGGACACTATTTTATCCCCTGGCTAATATCCTTTTATGGACCTAACCTCCATGAAATTATCTAGCTTCTCTTTAAACTCTGTTATAGTCCTAGCCTTCACAGCCTCCTCTGGCAAGGAGTGCCACAGGTTGACTACACGCTGTGTGAAGAAGAACTTTCTTTTGGTAGTTTTAAACCTGCTACCCATTAATTTCATTTGGGGTACATCTAAACTACATGCCTCTGTCGGCAGAGGCATGTAGATTTGTTTTTTTGGCAAAGGCAAATGAAGCCGCGATTTAAATGATTGCGGCTTCATTTACATTTACATGGCTGCCGTGCTGAGCCGACAAACAGCTGCTCAGCTGTTTGTCGGCTCGCACGCTAATCTGGACATTCCCCCTGTCGACATCAAAGCCCTTTGTCGGCAGCCCCGGTAAACCTCATTCCACGAGGAATAACGGGGCTGCCGACAAAGGGCTTTGATGTCGACAGGGGGAGCGTCCAGACTAGCGCGCGAGCCGACAAACAGCTGATCAGCTGTTTGTTGGCTCAGCGCGTCAGCCATGTAAATGTAAATGAAGCCGCGATCATTTAAATCGCGGCTTCATTTGCCTTTGCCTATGTGTCAAATCTACATGCCTCTGACGACAGAGGCATGTAGTCTAGACACAGCCTTGGTGTCCTCTAGTTCTTCTATTGAGGGAACTAATAAATAACTTTTCTTTATCGGCCCTCTCCACACCACTCATGATTTTATAGACCTCTATCGTATCCCCCCCTCAGTCTCCTCTTTTCTAAACTGAAAAGTCCCAGACGCTTTAACCTCCCTTCATATGAGACCCGTTCCAAACCCCTAATCATTTTAGTTGCCCTTTTCTGAACCCTTTCCAAGGCCAAAATATCTTTTTTGAGGCTCTTTGAAACCCCTCAGGTGCCTCTAACTCCCAGTCCCCAGATACTTTCCTCACACCTCAGGCGTGTTTTCAGAAGGGCCGCACTGGCCTCTCCCTCCCTCTGACCAGGCCCTCTCAGAGGTCCAGAGAGGCCCAGACCACATCTAGCTTTTGAGGCCCCTAGCCATAATTAAAATAAAAAGTGGCGATACATGAATACTAAATAAGGCACCAAAAAAGTGAGACATATAATTTGAACATTTAACAAATGCTTTTCTAGCCTTTTTCTGTGCAAATTCACTAATTACTGAGGAAAATTCTATCTGTCAATTAACAAATGTCTAAAATTGAGGCCTACCCCCTCTGAGCTTGAGGCCCAGGCCAAATGGCCCTCCTGGCTCCCCTCTGACTTCCAGGTAACTAAGCAGCCTCCATAGCCAATCTTCTGTGGCATGCAAAGAAGACTGCTGCTTTACCAATCCATAGGGAGACTGATAGATCTTCACAGGGAGATACAAGGCCTCAACCCACATGGAGCCTGAGCTCTGCTGGAGCCAGCTCTGATCAATATTGTCATGCTCAGATCTCAGCTCTGACATGGCTCACAATGTCAGAGTCATTTTAGAGGGAGCTATGGCACCTTACTCTCTACAAAACATGAAGGCTCTGGCAAGACTGCAAAGGCCCCACTGGTTTCTACAGAACTGTGATTATTACTTGATACAAAAATATTAAGCCTGGCTTCCTAGGGAGGCTTCTTTTTAGCACTTTTTTATGGCAAAAAAATCTAAAGAAGACATGGGGACCCACGATAGGGATACCAATTATTTAAAAGGATAATCGGTTTCAAGCGGAGTGCCTCAAGGATCAGTTCTAGGGCCGGTTTTGTTGAACATCTTTATAAATGACCTGGATGAGAGGATGGATTGCACCCTCAGCAAGTTTGCAAATTACATTAAGCTAGGTGGAGAGGGAGATATGTTGGAAGGCAGGGACAGCTGTAACTATAACAGAAAATATAGCATTTATTTTTACTAATGTCATATGTATCTAGAGATGAGCAAGAATCTTTTGGCAAAATTAGGGCTAAGCCCATAAAGCTTGTAAAATAGCAGATGCTGTGTCTCTTGCTCCTAGAACATTGAGTAAGAGCAACAGTCTCTAGTAGCTAACCACAAACTCTCACTCGGTTGTGAAGTAACTTACTCTTTTATCAGTCTCTTCTATATTATTTGCTTCATACTTAGAAGTTAGCATCAAAGATACCAGATCAAGCTGGGACTTGATATGGCAGCATAATGTACATATTAGAAATTGTATGGAAAATTAAAATGTATCTGGAGGTTTCTGCAACAGAGCCCTGCAGTCTCAGGAAGTTTAATTCTCAAGGTGATCTCACTAGAGCTGGCTGAGAAGCAGCTGGATCATTCATGTTGTTTTTCAATAACTCTGGAACATTAGGGAAATTTCAGTAGACTGGGAGCTGACCTGGGGTCTATGGGTTATTAGAGGCCTGTCACTTTGACATCAATCCTAGGAAAAATAATGGAACAGTTGATACAGTGAGGATTCATTCAGAATTAAAGGAGGGTAAAAGAAAGGATGCCAATGAACACAGTTTTATGGAAAAGAGATACTAACTAGTCAACAAACAAACTAATTAAACCTCATATATTGAGGAGTAAGGGTTATTTCGAGGGAAGGGTTTTCTCTCAAAATAACCCCGCAGGGACTGAGTTTGGTATCCCGAAATAGCACTAGTGCGAAAAAGCAGCAATCCGTGATTATGCAAATGAAGCGCGGGATATTTAAATCCCCACTTCATTTGCAATTTCAGATGTCTACATTTGCATTCCTCCCTCAAAGGAGGAATCAAGTGTAGACATACTGTGTGTGCGTGTGTATGTAAATGAATACTTGCTGTTTGGTTCATGAAGATAATTTCTTGGTATACTATACTTAGTCTTCTGTAAGACATTTAACTTGATACCACATGACATATTGATTAAAATAAAATCTAAACTAGATAAAATTAACATGGCATACATTAAATAGATCAAAAGCTATGGATGCTAAGCATCATCATCGATGGGGTATATTTCTAGTGAAAGCTTGCAGGGATTGGTGAATTTTAAAAAGAAAAAAGATAGATAGATAGATAGATAGATAGATAGATAGATAGATAGATAGATAGATAGATAGATAGATAGATAGATATTTTTATGTCAGAGTAATCTTTGATAAAGTATACTATGAAGGCATTTGCTTGTAATGAAGCTGATTCACTAAACTGATATGTTGTGAAACCAATGAAAAGTGTAAATCTGTACAGTAAATCCCACCAAAATCACATAAGTCCTGTCCATTTTGCTTGATGCTCCATTGGACTGGAGATTCCATAACCTAAGTAGCCACCCTTCTAACTTCAACTGAAGTGTAGAGAATAACCATGTATGGGTTCAGAGATTTCAGCAGTTCTGTTTTATGGTGCCAGAATTTTGTATCATTATTTTTAGTGGTAAACAAGCAACCCGAGTTAAATGACTATGTTGCAGCAAGATTTCACATAAAGGATATCTCCTGATTTCAAAATGGAGATTTCTGCAGACAGCTCAAAGGGCTATCAGAGAAAAGATGCGGAGTTTTGACAAGTTGGATAAAGGCCATACCATAAGGAGGTATATTGAGAAATCAGAGCTAAACCGACAAGTATATTAAGAATCAGAGCTAAACCCACAAGTGACCTAAAACACAAATCACTCTAGGGATAGTAATATACCCAACAGCAGAAATCTTGGTTTAGTGTCAGTGATATTTATAATACTGTGTAGACATACCCATGGATCATCTGCAATATTATATTAGTATGGAAAATCCTTAGCTCTGAGGAAACTGCTCCTACCATTTGAACAGGTCAAATACTGTACCCCTTGAGCAGGGCTAAAGACCATTTGTTTTCAGTCTTTAGAAGAAGGGAACCAGCTGCCTGAATCATGCAACTTTATCCCTCAATAAGTCAAAGCAGAACATTGGGTGGCCTTCTATATTCTATTCAGTTTCCAGATGATTCTTTCCAGAAATCCTGATTTGGCCTCATTGTAAATAGAAACCAGGGCTGGAGAGTTGAAAGAAAAGGAAAATTGAGATGAAAACCAGCAGATGCCACTTGAAGTGCATGATAAAACAGCCTTGTCATCAGAATACAGTATCACCAGGATAGAGCTATGCTTAATGTGTGTTGGACAACAATTATCTTCCTGTATAACATTCCTACATTATTAATATATAAATTAATAACAAATGGTACTGGAAAACATCCCTAGTTTTCCCCTCAGCCCCTGGAAAAGCATTCTCTATTGCCTTTACCTTGCCCATATTGCTGTGATGGAGAGCCTCCAAAATATTCAAAAGTTTTAGATCGGTACCAACCCTCCTTAAGTTTGCCCAAAGTTTGTTTAAATTATTAGAATAAAATTCCATTCTTAAAACTCTAACAGGAACATACAGTTTTACTGTTAACCACAGTAAATGTATAAATCATAGAGGAGAAAATAAAGCAATTGTTTAACAGACACCTTCTTGGGAGAGTACTGCTGTTTTTCTCACACTTCTCTGTGTGTACAGCAAGAGCATGGCAGGAATGTAAAAGGAGAGAGGTGACAGTCTGGGTGACTCCTTGTGTTCCATTGGGCAGAGAATTATCTTGTGCCTCTTCTCCTTTTCCTGTGCAGAAAGTGGCATGTGAGGAGACCAGCACCTTCCAACAGGAGTTGACATAGAGGAAAGGAGAGGGACAGCTCTCTGCCTTGCCACAGCTCCTCATTGCCCTATTGATGTCGTCCTTGTCATGAATTCTCATTCTTCATCCACTCCCCTCTACTTTTTGCTGTGGTGCTTCCAAATGGGAGATTATGGAGGGAAAGAGGAAGAAGGTGAGTGGAAGAGGATCTATGAAGGGGCCTGTGAACCTTTGCAGGTGTTTGTGTTATGTAGGCTCTGAACCCTGGTGAGAAATGAGAATGAATCCCCCACAGAATGTTGAGGTATCATGCAACCCCTTAGAGCCTGTCTTACATATTCCTGACTTGCACTATAAGCCCAGTCACTTCTTGTTCCTCCAGTTCTGAAATAATGAAACAAAACCTGAAGGGTGCTTGGCACCAGCAAATGGAACTGGATGTCCCATGTTTGATGTATCCACATTTTACGTCTCTACTTTAGACAAGTTATTGTTAATGCTGAAGCTTGTTATGTGAGAACAAGCTTTAAAAAAAAGATTTTCACCTCTCTCTTATGGATTTTGATGCACATTAGGAAGTTTCTATAAATTCCAGAAAAATAGTGATTAAATATTGTACAAAACAAATACACAGATGCACATACATGCATCCTAGGCACAGCTGTATTCTGAAGTTCTTCTTTGTAAAAGGACCCTCATTTGAATTTAATAGAAGTCTATCCATTTTTCAGAGGCCTTTTGCTCACACAGTAGTTGTTTGCTAGGTGTAAATATACATATTACAACTACTTATGGAAAGGAATTATTAACTGTCTTTTTCTGAAATTCTCCAAGAATTCTTTTATGGTGCTGTACCAATAATAATCATTATTATTAAGCAAAATACAGGACTATGTAGCACTTTAAAGACTAACACGGCTACATTTCTATCATTATTATTAACTGATTGCAGCACACACTTCATAAGTGTGCAATGTTTCAAAACAAGATTTCAACAGCATTTCACAATCCGCTGTAGACCATAAATAGAGACTCTCCATACCCTCTCTAGGTTGGAGTCTTTTCTCTCCAGTGACATTGAGTTCCCAGCCAACCTTCAGCCATGAAGATTCTCTACCTTCTCTTTGCTGTCCTCTTCCTGGTGCTTCAAAGCTCTCCTGGTAAGATCTTAATTAACTGAAGGGAGAATATACAAGGACTATTGTGAATCTATGCTAAGATTTCCTAAAACTTTGTATCATAATTTTTTCAGCTTTTTATTTTTCATCCATTTGATATTTGAGTGTAGAGTGTAGGGTGAGAAAAATGCCTATAATACACCTATTAAGAGCCATTCCGATTTGGCTGAACCGGTAATAATATCTCTAACTTCTGCCTGCTGAAATCCTACGGGGATTGGTTTTTGCCACTACACTAGTCAAACTTTTTATAAAAGATTTTTAAAAAACCATAAAATCATCACCTATAAAGTTAGCGGGTGACAAAAATTCAGGGACAGAAACTGTAACAGAGAGATGTAGATCACCTGGTAAGCTGGGAACAAGTAAACAATCATAAGGCTAAATATAAATGTATGGGTCTAGGAACAAAAATGTTGGTAATTCCATCCTGGTAAGCAGGGACTCTGGGCACACCTACACAGCAGGGGAAAACCCGAATTAAGGTACACAACTTGAGCTACGTCAATTGCATAGCTTAAGTTGAAATAGTTTAATTTGGCTTTTGATGCTTTTACACTGCAGGAAGTCTAAGAAAGAGCACTCTTCCTCCGACTTCCTTTACTTCTCGTAAAATGAGGGTTACAGGAGTCGGAGTAAGAAGTCCTCCATCTCTCCATTATTTCGAAATAATGGCTTGCTGCATAGACACGCTCTTTGTTACTTCGGAATAACATTCGTTATTCTGAAATAACGCTGCTGTCTAGACATGAGCTCTGAAAAAAAGATTTGTAGATTCTGGATGGATTATCAGCTAAGAATTGCTAAAAGGGTTCATAGGTACCTTGGCTGCATAAAGATGGAAATCTCAAGTAGGAGTAGAGAGATTATGTTACCTGTGTATTTTGCATTTCCTGCTGTGACCACTTCTGGAATACTGTGTCCAGTAATAACTCAGAAAATATCCTGATGCCCTATATAAATCCATGGTACTCCCAGATCTTGAATACTATCTGCAGATGTCACCCTATCACAAAAAAAGATAAATTAGTATTAAGAAAGTTACAGAGAATGGCAACTAAAAGGATTAGGGGTGTGAAACAGCTATGTGAGAAGACATTAAAAGGATTGGGTCTTTTTAGCTTCCTCTTTCTGTGGCCTATAGTAATGAAAATACCCTTGGTCTAAGGGATTAAAGTGTTTGGATTGAAGTGTGTGGAGTAACAGGGTCTGTGAATCACATTCTCCTTTGATGAAATGACAGACTTTCTAGGGGCTAGTACTATCCAGGAGGGTACTGAACAGTACAAGGTGCACATTTCTGGGAGATAAAGCCTGGACTGAGAGTTGGCAGGTGTCTCTGTGCAGCATAATTTAGGAGTGACCTGCTAGACATATTCCTATAATTGCTCTGGGAGTGACTTTCCATGCTAGAGGCTGTGCAGGGCTGGATTTATGGAGCCCTATCAGTACGGTAAAACTCCAATAGTCCGGCATCCAATAGTCCGGCACTCCTCATAGTCCAGCATCAAAAAGGCAAGAGCCTAGTGAGTGAGCTTCGGCAAAAAATCAGTCACAAGGTATCAGCGGCAGCAGCTGAACTGAGCAAAAAGGGTAAAAAAGGGTTAAAAAAACTAAAACATTACAGTATACTGTATACAGTATGTACAATAAAAAGGGTTAAGAACACTTTATATACAGTATATAATGTATACAGTATATATATATATATATATAACCATCTTATTGTACCTCCTGATAGTCCGGCATATCTGATAATCCGGCACCACCTAGATCCCATAGGCTCCGGATTATCGGAAGTCTACCGTACTATTAAACTGGTAAACAGCCAGGGGTGGGCGGGAGAAGGGTGACAATATTTTAGAGATGTGATTTCATAATCTCCAGTAACATACTAATGCATTTTTAAAAAATGAATGTTAAACTAAGGTCCTATAGATTTACACAGTACATTCAGACACTGACAGTATATACCTGGGGGTGGCAAATGCCTGTTAATTGGTTTCATTACCAATCGAATGGCTGTTTCACTTATTTGATGTTCTGCTAATACATCTGGCAGGTTTTTTTATTTCACTTTTAAGTGAACTAGAACTAGATCCTCTCTGGAGGAAGCACAACCACAGAACAGAAACAGGAAGAGGCAGGTGGGTGAACATTAAAACCTAGTGGTACCCCAAATTTTCAGGTGCCCTACACAGCTCTGCGTATGGGAGAGGATGGCTCTGGGGCTGTGTGTAAGCAGGCCCAGGAGTGATTGCTTTCACAGTGGAGCAGTGTGTGAGGCATACCAGGTTGAAGAGCTGGGGGGACATGGCTGTCGAGTGGTCCTGACTGTGCCTTGGAGAATGTTACATTGCAGGCATGAAGGAAAGCAAAGCTGCAATCTAGTATAAAATATAATATCCTAAATGTACATTTTCATAAGGGCCAGCCTGGCAATTGGTCACTGAAAAAGAAACCCATGTGCTGAGTCTTCACAAGCATGTCTGTGCAGAGTTTGACAATCAGGCGTTCAATCTAAAAGGGGGTGGTTTAAACCCATCTGTTTCTAAAAGTACCAGCCATCCGATCCAGTGCTGGGCCGGTTCATCCATGCTCAGCCAGCCAGCCTTTAGATACTGCCTGCTACATCATTGTTTGGAACCAACAAGCAACAAAATCACTGCAGCAGTCATGGTGAGGCAGTCACGGTGAGAATATCGCTTTGCATTCTGTACAGGGGTGGGGCTGTGAAGGACACCCACGTGTAGCCTGGCAGTTCTGAAATGGAAAGCACTTCTGCTGAATTAATTCCCTCTGTTCAATTCATAGGGACAGCTGTTGAGTGGGCACAAAACAAGAGACATTCTTATATTATCAAAGACCTAGTGAAATGGGCACAGGGAGATAACATGGCTGACTTGACCTTTTCTCTGTAAACTGGAAATTCAGCTAATGGAACATGCCCGTCATGCTGCAGTCACACCTCTTGGTAACACTAATGTGTGAAGGAAAATCAAGACTCTTTTTCTGTGTGCAGGATACACCCAGTTTATCAGTAACTCCGCTGCATGTTATCGTGCTCGGGGCACATGCCGCCGTCTGTGCATCGGCAGCCGATTGATTGGAACCTGCGGTCAAGGGCAGAATTGCTGCAGGAGGAGGAGATGAGTAAGTTTGGATTCTGTAAGTAAGACATGATAGTGTGAACAGAATATTGGTGTCTCTCTATAGCTGCTGTTTCATGACCTTGGTGGCTCAGAACACAGGGTGCAATTCTGGGACATGGGACAAAGGAAACTTTTCTGCTGCCCCGATTTTGGACTCTCTCAGGTGTTCAAGTTAGAATTAGAATCGCCTGATAGCTATTTTACTAAGGCTGACCATAGCCTGTCCACAACTCAGAGCATCCCAGAGATTCTACAGTGCTCAGTGCCACTGAATTTTTCCCTTTGGGTATGTCTACACTGCAAGCTTATTTTGAAATAAGCTATTCTGAAAGGCTTTGTCTACACTGCAAGCTTTTGCGGCAGAAAATAAGCTAAGAAGGGGCTCATTAGCATGAGTCGTGATGTCATTAGCATATTTTCTGCTGATTCTTTTTGCACAAGGGGTTTTTGCACAAAAGAAGCAGTGTAGCCGCTTCCATTTTGCACAAAACTCCTGTTTTCAGCAAGATCCTTATGCCTCTCCCGGATCTTGTGCAAAATGGGGGTTTTGCACAAAATGGAAGTGGCTACACTGCTTCTTTTTGTGAAAAAACCCTTTGCACAAAAAGAAACAGCAGAAAACATGCTAATGATATCGTGACTCATGCTAATGAGTCCCTCATTAGCATATTTTCTGCCACAAAAACTCGCAGTGTAGACATAGCCGAATAGTTATTCCGAAATAGCTTATTTCAAAATAGCACATCTACACTGCAGGGAGGCCTCAAAATTAGTCCGAGGCAGGCTTCCCTAATGTAGACGTGCTATCTCAAGTTAGAGCCCTAGGACGCACTGGGGAGGAATAACTTAGAATGGCCCTGGTGAGGGGCTATTTTGAAATAGCAGCAGTGGAGGGTCTACACACACCTTATTTTGAAATAGCTATTTCGGAACAGGGGTTATTCCTCGTAGAATGAGGTTTACAGATTTTGGAATAAGCCATCTGTTACTTCGAAATTATTTCAAAATAACGGAACAGCTGTGTAGACGCTCAGATTGTTACTTCAAAATAATGTTAGTTATCTCAAAATAGCAGTGCAGTGTAGACGCACCCTTAGAGACCCAATAACATCCAGCACCACTTCAGGAAGATGCTTGCAAGCAGAGCTGCCTTAGGTCCTGTATCGCTCCTGTATTGCAGTTACTCCACCCAACCCATTCTAAAACTCCTCAATTGCCAATATGGCTTCATGCATAGTCAGTGTCTGTAGTCAGGCTGTGGTGTACAGCTGCACTGTTGTTTCATGTAAGCAGATGGAAAACCACCAGGAAGGGCTGCAGTACATTTCCCAGGAGAGAGCCTGTGGGACGTGTCTCCTCTGTATCATTATGCAGCACCTATGAGAACAAAATAGCTGCTCCTTTTTCGGAGGGTTGCGTGTAATAGGAGGGGAGATCCATGTTCAGAAGTTAGGCACATATATTTCAGGAGCCAGGTGGGCAGCCACTTTGCATGTTTCAACATAGACACGGGAACTTCAGGTGTGGCGGATGCTGCATCACCCCCATGTTTTACGCAAGGGTCCCACTTCCAGCCCCATGCAGACAACGCTGCCAATCCCACCCTCCCCATCTGTGGCCTGATCTTTGGCCCCATTTCCCCTGTTCACTTCCCCGTTTCCCAGAGACATGGCCCTGCTCCCAGCCCCCGCTGTGGAGAGAGAGATGGATGGAAGTAAGGGGGGTGGCTTTTAGCACCCCTACCATTAAAACATTCCAGTACATTGTTTTTGGATATAACTGTTTATCTTCATTACAACTCTGTAGCAGTATGTTGACGTGAAGAAAATGAATCCCCTTTTCTGGAGCTAGCCAGGAAAATCTGTACTCACTATTCAAGGATGGGGAAATTGTTGCTCTGTCTTCATTTTAAACACAGGCCATATTTTTCTCGTCTCAATGGACACAGAGCATGAGAGTTTCTTTCTTTCTTTTTTTTCTTTTTTCAGGTCAGCCAGTGAGTGATGGCAGCAGAGACTGGCAATGAAGGATCTCTGGGAATTTGGCAGATGACGCATGGCTTCCAAAATCATCGCATGCTTCTCAATTGGCCTGCAAAGAATCTCGCAAGCTGGAAAATTCCACAAGGGAGCCCTTGTGGCATATCTAATAGCTGCTTCTTCGCCTTTTAATAAAAGGATCTGCTTATGGTGGTACATTGCAAACCTTTGTGTGTGTTTTCATTAGCACGCGGAGAATGGTCTGCTATTTCTTTGTCCATAAAAATCCCTTTCTTCATTTAGGTAAATTAAGTATACATTAGAGGAAAGGTCTCTGTCGTATGTTAAAACCCAGGGTGTTGCTGAACCAGGAGATCTACATATTTATATGACTCAGACAGCTGATATTGATAAATCTTTGCCTTTCCTTGGTCCTTATACCAAGCCGTTTGCTTGTTATCAGAAGAGTTGGGTTCCCTAACATCCATGCCAGTGTTTCATGGCCTGGTGACTTTCTCTCTCCTCCCCTTGCTTCCCAAATGTCTCCACCACTAGGGCACTTCTCCTGTACCTGAACTTCCATGTGCAGGAGCCGGAGTGGAGTGGAAGTATCCTTGAGAGGTTATTTAGCTCAGTCCTCTACACTCACGGCAGGACTAAGCATTTTCAAAACTCTCTTTGGCAGGTGCTTGTCTAACCTGATCTTAAAAATCTCCTATAAAGGAGAACCCTCAAACCTCTTAGTTCATTTATTCCAGTGCCTACATACTCCAACAATTTGGGAATGTTTCCTAATGTCCAATCTAAACTTCCCTTGCTGCAATTTAAGTCCATTGCTTCTTGTCCTATAACTCAGAAGCTAATCAGAACATTTCTCCCTCCTAATTGTAACAACCTCTCATATATTTCAAAACTGTTCTCATGTCCCCTCTCCGTGTTCTCTTCTCCAGACTAAACAAACCCATTTTTCCCATCTTCCCTCATAAGCTATGTTTACTAGATCTGTAATCATTGTTGTTGCTCTTCTGTAATTCATCCACATCTTTCTTAAAATGTTCACATCTTCCCCAGAACAGGACACAATACTCAAGCTGAGGCCTAATCAGTGCAGAGTAGAGTGGAAGAATTATGTCTTGTGTCTGCTAACAACCTAGAATGATGTTTTCTTTCTTTGCAATGGCATCACACTGTTGACTCATATATTAGCTTGAGGTCCACTATGATCCCCAGATTCCTTTCTGCAGGACTCCCTCCTATTCACTCATTTCCCATTTTGTGTGTGTGTGACTGATTGTCACTTCCTAAGTAGAGTACTTTGCATTTCTCCTGATGGAATTCCACCTGATTTACCTCAGACCATTTCTCCAGTTGGTTCAGATTATTTTGAATTTTAGTTGTATCTTCCAAAGCATTTGCAACCCCTCCCAGCTTGGTATCTTTGGCAACCTTTATAAGTGTACTCTCTACACTATTACCTACATTATTGATTACATTAAACAGAATGGATGTGTCTACACTGCACCCCTTTTCCGGAAAAGGGATGCAGATGAGACAAGTCGGAATTGCAAATGCAGCGGGGATTTACATTTTCCCCGCTGCATTTGCATGAACATGGCTGCCGCTTTTTTCCGGCTCGGGGCTTTGCCGGAGAAAAGTGCCAGTCTAGACAGGGATCTTAAAATCAGGAATAAGGGCTTCATTTTCCGAAAGATCCCTGTCTAGACTGGCGCTTTTCTCCGGCAAAGCCCCGAGCCGGAAAAAAGCGGCAGCCATGTTCATGCAAATGCAGCGGGGAAAATGTAAATCCCCGCTGCATTTGCAATTCCGACTTGTCTCATCTGCATCCCTTTTCCAGAAAAGGGGTGCAGTGTAGACACAGCCAACTAGTCCCAGAACTGAGCTCTGTGGGACCCCACAGGATATACCCTTCCAGCTTGACTGTGAACCACTGATAACTACTCTGTGGGAATAATTTTCCTACCACTTGTAGCTGTGAGGGGGCTTTCCCTTTACCATGGCCCTTGCTTTTTGTCACAGAGATAGCAAGCCGAAGACTAAAAATCTGAAGTGCAGGAAATGAAACATTTATTGGGGTTAATTCCAAACCAGCATATTCATAGTGCTACACCCCAGCAGAATCTGTGTCCTCAGTCCCACCTCCTCCGTCTTAGCAGGCCCCAGTATACCTGCACTGCACACCCCTAGTCCCAACCCTTATATATTATCATCATACATGAGTTTGGAGGGTGTTGAAACTAGGGTCTTTGTCCCACCCCTTTAGCATCCCATGGGAGGAGTAAAGGGATGGGTTTGTGTTCTGGCCAAGGCCAGGCATTTCTTTGGCTTTTAGTATTTTTGTGGCCTCCTTCTCTTACCTCTCCCCCTCCCATCCCATCATCCTCTCTTGTCCCTCCTCACTAACTGCTTGACTTTGGCTTGAGAGTCAGCCTTCCATTGTATGTTCCCTCCCTATCTGAAACCCTTGCCACGTTGTTCGTTCTGTTTCTGTTCTCCTTCGTCACTAGTTTACTTCTGACACCATGTCATGTCCTTCTTGTAAACAGTAGATTGCAAGGCTGCTACTAGCAAGTCAGGCTTCTGTATCACATATGGACTGGTCACAGAGCTTCCTTCTCAGGGAGATACTCACCGGGTGCCAGATGTCCCAATTTTATAGGGACAGTCTTGATATTCTGGGCTTTGTCTTATATAGGTGCCTTTTATCCCCCTATTCCATGTCCTGATTTTTCACACTTGCTAACTGATCACTTTAGATACACTCCAGATGCATTCACAGTAAAATCCTTTAATATTATTCCAGGCACAGCAGAAGTTAGTTCATGCTCCATCTAGTGGCTGCAAGGAATAATACAATTTAGGATGCCATTACAGCCAAATCTCACTAATAGGGAAAAATAATAATAATAGTAGCCGTGTTAGTCTGATCTTGCTGAAACTAAAGACAGGACTATGTAGCACTTTAAAGACTAACAAGATGGTTTATTAGGTGATGAGCTTTCCTGGGCCAGACCCACTTCCTCAGATCAAATTGTGGAAGAAAATTGGCATGGCCATATATACCAAAGAGATACGATCAAAAAAAGTGAACACACATAAAATTGACAAATCAGATTTTAGAATGGGGGGAGGGGTGGTGAGGGGATGAGGTTAGTGTCTAGGAGATAATGATATTAGGAGTGATAACTGGGGAAGCTATCTTTGTAATGGGTAAGATAATTAGCTAATGGATGTCGCATTATAAAGCCAGACTTCTGGGCATTTAACACCTCATGTTTACATCAAGAGCTAAGTACTGGGACACTTCCAGCCTACTTAATTAGCCTCATTAGCAGCGGTCCTACAATTGACAGATACTTTCCCCTCCCCTTCTTTTTCTGTTATAAATTCTGGGCTCCTGTTAACCCTTCACAGCTCATCTGATGAAGTGGGTTATGCCCACGAAAGCTCATATTTTTGTTAGTCTCTAAGGTGCCACAGGACTACTTGTTGTTTTTAATAAAAAAAGAAAACAGTAGAGGGAAAATGCCCCTCATGCTAAAATTGCAACTAGTATTTACCCTGCTCCACTGAAGTATAGCTAAGGTTCATCTTTTGTACAGGATTTGACCCCACTCAGAGCTTCCTATTGCAATGTCAATTGGGGGTGAATGGTACAGGGCATGTCCCCACTATACTGTACCCTACAAATGCTGCACACAAAGGCTGTGTCCAGACTCCATGCCTCCGTCGACGGAGGCATGTAGATTAGCCAGCTCGGAAGAGGGAAATGAAGCCGCGATTAAAATAATCGCGGCTTCATTTAAATTTAAATGGCTGCCCCGATCTGCCGATCAGCTGTTTGTCAGCAGATCGGGAGAGTCTGGACGCGATGCCCCGACAAAGAAGCCTTTCTTCATCGACACAGGTAAGCCTCGTGAAACCAGGTTTACCTGTGTCGATGAAGAAAGGCTTCTTTGTCGGGGCATCGCGTCCAGACTCTCCCGATCTGCCGACAAACAGCTGATCGGCAGATCGGGGCAGCCATTTAAATTTAAATGAAGCCGCGATTATTTTAATCGCGGCTTCATTTCCCTCTTCCGAGCTGGCTAATCTACATGCCTCCGTCGACGGAGGCATGGAGTCTGGACACAGCCCAGGGGTCATTTGCTGTGCAACGGAGATTCAGGAGTCCACAAATGCGTATGTAGGTAAAGGATTATTCATAGACAAAAAGAAAGGCTGAGAGTTAAAACTGTTAAAAGAATCAATCAGTTTACTGTATTCGTAGGACTATTTGCTATTCTCCTATTTCCAACCAAGCTTATTTAAGATTGTCAGTGGCTCTATAGAATGAGGATTGAAAGGAGGCTTTAAGTCACTTCTCAAGTGCCCAAATTCTGGGATGCTTTGGGGTTGCAGTGTCTTCAGTATGTTGGAATAATACTGGTGATTGTTCCGACAGCCACACCCTTGGCTAGGCTACGTATGGCTGGCTCCACAGCTTGGAAACTCCCAGAATCTCCAGGGTGTTCAGTGCTATAGAAATTGCACCTCTGAGACCTGCCAAACCCAACGGCAGCTTTAGCTCCTGCCTGCAAGCAGTTGCAAGGGTGGCTATGTAGGACCATGAGCAGAGAGAGAATCATGAGCTTTAGTGGGCAAAACCCACTTCCTCAGATGAGTTGGAGCAGAAAAGGACCATTTACAACCCTGTCCTGCTCACACACTGGTGACCCTCTTCCCTCAGCTCCTTAAAGGTATCTATTCAAGTCTAATATTTGGCTGGAGCAGCTTATACTCATGGAGACTGGGCAAGAAACAGCTCCATGGCCTAGATCTTTCAGAACTGAGAAAATAACAAGGAAGAATGAAAGGAAAATCCACAGGTCACGGCGTATCTCACCTCAGGATCAGTCTGGAGCAACTCAGAGACCAAAATGGCTGTTCTCTGTTGATAAATGATATATTCAGTCATTTTCTCTTACTTTGCTTCAGTATGAAATATACTCAAGAGACCAAATAACCAACATCAGTCCGGTTCATTAATAAGGTACAGGAAAAAGGTTCTTTACAAACCAGTCCCCAAAGGGTTGCCCCAAGCAGACATGTTATATTCCCCATGTGCATGAAACATGCTCCTCCAAAGCTATGCCTCTACAGCTACTTGTTTACCAGTAAAAGGTAACATGTAGGTCATGATATATATAGTAGCCCAGTGTCTGTGAGTCTGTAATGCTGAAATGCTGGCTGTTCCCTCTGGGGGGCGCTGTTGCCTGAAATGCTGGCTGTTCCCTCTGGGCGGCCCACGCTGCATGGAGAGTGCGGGGCCCAAACGGCCACTTGCTCCCCCGCGGTGGCCTGGCTGAGCAGCGCAGAAGTTAGCCGAGTGCCATGGAGGGAGGCGAAGGGGGGCGGGGCGGTGACGTGCAGCATGACATCAGCTCCAGGCCCCGCCCCCTGGCCGTGAATGTCACCGCCCCGCCCCTCTTCGCCTCCCACCGTGGTACTTGTCTGACTTCTGGGCTGCTCAGCAAGGCTGCCATGTGGGAGCAAGGGGCGCAAGCGACCGTTTGGGCTCCACACTCCCCATGCAGCACGGTCCACCAAGTGAGAGGCAGGAGGGGGAGAAGAAGAGAAAGAGAGAGAGGCAGGAGGCAGAGGAGAGCTGAGAGACACAGAGAGTGGGATGCAGTAGGAGGAGGAAAGAGAGAGACCGGAGGCTCAAGAGAGAAGACCGACGTGGAGGAGAGACCTGAAAATCCCGTCTTATGATGGGCTAATTGGCTAGTTGGAAAATAGATTCAGCCAATTAGCTTTGCTTTTATTTTTTTCATGTAGGTACTGTAGTGTTTCTCTTAGCTTTGCTCAGAACCAATCATGCATTCCAAGTAATGATGCACCCTTATCTTTGTTTTGGGTACATACATTCCAGGTATGAATAAGCATGAAGACACATTCTACATTTCTACCATGATGAATAAGTTTGTGGGGGTATCGCTCTTTCTGTTTTTATAAGGAAACAATTATATGTCCTGATGCAGATAGTTTCCCTCTCTACTTAAGCCAAAACTTGTTTCAGGTAATCCAAGGTCATGGGATACTTAGCATAAGTGAACAAACATACAGGCTAATCTGGGCTCTATAACTGCTTGTGATGGGGTGTCTGCCCCACACTGGCCCTATAAGGGTTGAAACCCAGCCCTGGAAGAAGGGGCCAGAGAACAAAGCCTCAAGATGGTGCAGATACTGTCAATAAGGGCCTAGCTGGGGCTGTATCAGTAAGGGCTTCTGGAGTGGAGGAGGGACACTCTTGCTCTAGCTGGGGAGCAGAAGGGACCTGGCTGCCAGAGAAGCTGGAGCCTTCCTGAGACAGACCACTGCTGGGGAAAGGCAGGAAGAGCTCAGGAAGCTCTGGCCTGACCTCACTCCCAGATTGCAGGGCTTGAGGCCAGGCCTGAGGGCACTAGGGCTGCAGGGACACAGCCAGACAGAAAAAGGCAGAAGGTCCACACCCCCTTGATGAGTGGCCATGTCAGACTGCAGTTGGCCAGTGGGGTTAGGTGAAGACTGGCAGTGGGTCCCTGAGGCCAGGTGGGTGTAGCAGAATTGGAAGGGTGGGAGTCCTTGGGAGGGGAGGACCTCAGAGTGCAGGAGCATCGACCTAGGACAGTCCTATGAGGAAAGGGCACCATGGGCAGGAAGGGACACAGAGCTGAGCCAACAGAAGACCTGCAACTGAGGATGGGACCAGGGCCAGATTAAGGGGGAGGCTAGCCAGGCAGGTGCCCAGGGTGCCAACCTATGGGAGGCACCTGATGGCAGCTGTAAGGGGTGCCGCGCGCCCAACCTCGCAGTGCCCCTTAAAGCTGCCATCGGGCACCGCGTGCCCAATGGCAGCTATAAGGTGCACAACGCACTGGGGGGCAGGGCCGCGCATGTGCCGTGTGCCCAGTTGCAGAGCCACATATGCATCGCGCACCCGCTGCCCGGAGCGAAGGAATGGCTCGAGCCGGCCCTGGCTGAGACACAGACCAGTGGAGAACACTCTGAGGAAGGAGCGCTGATTTCCTGAGTGGCCAGCAGGAGGTGCCACAGCGGTGTGGGCTCACCCCATGACCCTGCTATATTTGAGGGTATACTTAACGTTCATTATATCTGTAGGTTGGCTAGTGCAGCTTAGATAATGCTGTTCAGAACTTTAAACTGCAGGGGACAAAAAATAAAAGTCTAAGAGTTTGGAGCTTAGCTTACACCTCAGAGATGTACGTGCAAAGTCAGCCACTCATGTCCCACTAGAAAATCACACTCCTCATAGAATATTTACCCATGCACAACTGTGCACTTGCCCGACATAGCCTAACTGTCCATGAGTATCCTGTCATGAAATAACCAGTCATTAAAGAGTTTTCATCTACTCTTCTTTGGGGACTATTCAAGGTGCCTCAAATGAATCTCTACCACCCGCTTACAAAGTGAGAGAGCTTTATGTGAAATCCTCTCCAAAGACCAGCCATTTGCAAAACACATTCTCTTCTCTGGCCTCCCCAAACCCTACGCTTTCCCAGTGTAGGCTAGCGATTTACATCCCTCAAGTATCATTATCCTCAAGTGGCCTGTCCCGTGTCTTCTAGACACCAGTCTGCTGCTGTGCACCCCAATTCACCACACCCTCACACCGGGCATTTAGATGTGTTTAGAAGAAAACCAAACTGAAATTCATCTCACGCAGCTTGAGAGAAAGATTCAAATAAAAGGAAGTGTAAGCAGAGTTACAGCTAAAAAATACTTCCTCAGATGACTCCATGCATCTGACCGAGTGGTTTGTACCCAGGAAAGCTGATGCCCAAATAACTGTTAATCTTTAAGGTACCACAGGACTCCTTGTTGTTTTAGCTAAAAGAAAAACATAAAACACAATCTGTAGCCTGTAGTTAGTAATACGTTTCTTTCCTGTTTAATAATGTCTTGCTCACCCAATGGTTAGTCCTGATGGCTCCTGTCCAGTTCAGAAAGTGGAATCTACTTTTCCGGAGACGAGGATGTAGCAGAATTCTCCGCCTCCATAGAGGTGGTGTAGAACACACACTTCACAGTGGGTAACAGATGCTTGTTCTCACAAGCGCTCTCTCTTCAATGCAATTGAATAAGTGCCAGTCCACTTTAAGGAAGCTCCGTACATTTCTCTTTGCTTTTCTTCTTCTACAATTTCACAACAATTACAAACCTTGGTGTCTTTACTCAGAATTTCTTTTAATGGTTTGAACATGAAGGCTCCTACAATTAGGTATGTAAAGGGTTCACTGGTTAACCGGTTACCCAGGAAGCGTGCCCCTTACCCGCATGCTTACCTGTGTAACCGGTTAGTGGGTAGGGGGCTTCTCCAGCTCCCCCAGGCCAACCACACTGAAGTGTACCACAGGTGCGGGGGGTGCGCTCCCATCCAGCATGGTAAAATTAATGTTGTAACATAGCCAGGGAATCAGTAGGAAGAGACTTTCTCTATCATTAAAAACCAGAGATGCAGCTTGAAGGCAGGAGAAATGAAGCTGGAATCTCCATGCTAACAACCATACTTTGCTCTTGCAGCTGGTTCACTGTTTCACTGAGCATGCTCAGAGATTCCCGCTCCAATCAGGCCTGCTAGCGTAATGTGGACAGGCAGAATCATCCTGATCTACAAGCCAGCTGGCTCTCAGCTAAGGCTGTAGAGCAGACTCATTACCTGCTTGCCAGGAAAATTGTGCAGTTAATTTGTGAATGGGAAGGGCTTGGCTCTTCCAAGAGGGTACATGTTAATGTCATTATAATTAGATTATTCTTTATTAGGTGAGAATTCTCCATGTAACACAGGTGCTCCTGGGTATCTACCAGTCTAATTACATCTTGGTGTGCCAGGATCTGCCTCTGTGTGGAAATGGAGCCATACTGAGGGCTCTCTCAGAACAGAGGTAGCTGCCATGGAAAAAAAAAAAAGAGCACAGGCCCCGTGCCAGTTTCTCCTTTGCTGTTATTCTGCAGTTTGTGGGTTCAATATGAACAGTACATAACGGTGCATTTGCAGTGTTACAACATGCCTGGTCTGGTGTAAAATGAGGAATTGCCACATCCTGCTATGAAGGCATGGGGATTCCTGTTCCCCAGAATCTACTGTTTTAGACAGTTTCTGCATCTGTCTGTCTGTGTGTCCATCTATCTAGCTGTGAGTCTGTTTGTTCAAGAACTGCTCTTTAACGGCAAGAGCTAGAACCACCAAATTTGATATGCAGCTTCCTTCTATCCTAACTTAAAGCAAGGTCAGAGGTTCGTTGTGCCAGGGAAATGGGATGTCCCTGAAATGTGATTATTTTTCATAAAACAGAAAGGGAGGACTGTGAGGGCAGGGATAGTTATATTTATGAGTGACTACCGTGGATGGTGGATGGAGGGAAGCTTCTAATATGCCAAGAAGGCTAATGGTATAGTAGGTTGCATTAGGAGGAGCATTGCCAGCAGATCTAGAGAAGTGATTATTCCCCTTTATTCGGCTCTGGTGAGGCCACATCTGGAGTATTGTGTCCAGTTCTGCCTCCCCGCCCCCACTATAGAAAGGGTGTGCACACATTGGAGAGGGTCCAGCAGAGGGCGACCAAAATGATTAGGGGGCTGGAGCACATGACCTATGAGGAAAGACTGAGAGTATGTCTACATTAGCCCCTAGTTCGAACTAGGGAGGGTTATCTTGGAATCCTGCTTTTCTGTTGCATGTAGACACAGGCAGTTACTATGGGCTAGTCAGTTTCCAAAATGGCGACCGGCCGGGAATATACTAATCAAGCATGGGATATTTAAATCCCCCACTTCATTAGCAATTTCGGTCGCCCTCATTAGCCTCCCTAGTTCAAACTAGGGAGCTTGTGTAGACGTACCCTGAGGGATTTGGGCTTATTTAGTTTGCAGTAGAGAAGAGTGAGGGGGGATTTGATAGCAGCCTTCAACTTCCTGAAGGGAGGTTCCAAAGAGGATGGAGAGAGGCTGTTCACAGTAGTGACAGATGGCAGAACAAGGAGCAATGGTCTCAAATTACAGTCGGAGAGGTCTAGGTTGGATATTAGGAAAAACTATTTCACTAAGAGGGTTGTGAAGCCCTGGAATGGGTTACCTAGGGAGGTGGTGGAATCTCCATCCCTAGAAATTTTTAAGTCTCGGCGGCTTGGTTGGTTTAGTTGGGATTGGTCCAGCCTTGGGCAGGGGCTGGACTTGATGACCTCCTGAGGTCTCTTCCAGCTCTATGACTCCATGACTGTTTGAAGGGAGGATTCTACCATGAGAGGACTGTAGATAGACTGAGCTCTAATGGGACACAAGCAGAATATTTCACCCACGCCTGTATCTGTGACGCCTGCATCCCACACTCTCTCTCCAAGCCAGTTGTATCCATCAATGCAACAGAAAGGTGCTAATTAAGGACAAATCCTTGTGTTCCAAGGAATAAGCAGAGGGGAGCCAGCTGCGGCATCGCTACCCACAGAGAAAATGTAATAAAAATATATTAAAATTACAAGCTTGCAATTTTGAGCTACTCCTTGCATGCAAGGAGGTTCTACAGCAGGGGTGGGTTATAAAACAGCAGTAGTTCACCAGGGTTAGCCCTTGGTGGGTCGCTGCTGCTATATTTACCTGCACCTCTGCAGGTGTGGGCCATTGCAGCTCGCATTGGTCAGGAATGGCGATCCTTGGCCAACAGGAGCCTGTACCTGTGGAGGCGCAGGTAAATACAGGAGTGTGGGGGCCCGCCAGGGGTTAAACCTGGCAGATTGGATCTGGCCTGTGAGCTAGTATTTGCCAACCCCTGCTCTTCAGAGAAGCAAATGCTCTAGGCTTAGCAATTAGTCAGCTACCTGCCAGCCTGCAATCAGTTGGCGTGAGTGGTACATCTCTCATTTAGGGTGTGTCTAGCCAGCACCCTAAACTCGAAATAAGATATGCAACTTGTACTATGCAAATTGCGTATCTCATTTCAATTGTATTTCAAAATACCTAATGTTGAAATGTGGTGTGGCCACATTCCTGCAAGCGTATTGCTGTTTTTATCTAACTTCTCTGTGTTTACTGGAAGAACATAACAGGGAAAGAAGAATGAAGTAGCCAACCAGATGGATGTCCCCACTTCTTGTGTCCCCATTGGGAAAGGAAGCATCCTGGGACCCCTGTCCTCCACCTGTGTAGAAAGTGATAGGTGAGAAAACAAGCAACCTTCACTTACTGAGAAATAATTGAAATAAAGGGTAATGATTGGAGGATGGGTGAGTGACAGGTCCCATCCAATTGTCTTGTGGCTATCCCCGTCTATAGGTGCATGACAAATCAATTCTCATTCTTGGTCTGGTTCCCTCAACTTTTTAAATTTGGTGCTGCATTATTGGTGGAAGTGAGGACAGGGTGAGGGGAGGTAGATGAAGGAAATGACTGGGAAGGAGAATTGAAAAGGAGTTACGGAGCATGGTGGTGGTTGGTAGTGTGTTGGCTCTGGGCCCTGTTTAGAATGAGTCATCCAGGGAACCATAATGTGTCAAAAACCTCTATAGAACCTTCTGAAATTTCCCTCAATTTTCCTAGCTGCAGGATAAGCCCACTCACTACTTCTTCTCTCTGGGAGGAGAGAACAAGAGAAATCCTGAGCAGTGCTTAGCACATGTAAGTGTCTTTGGCTTCCACTTATTTGGTGCATCAACATTTAATGCCTCTACTTTAGATGGTCATCATTAAGGTAATGTTTGCTATGGGTGGAAGAAAGGGAACATTTATAGTTTTCATACACATTTCAATGCACATTCCTGGAAGAGAGAATTTTCAGTTTTATTCATTTTATTTCTCATTTCAAAAGAGATTTAATCTCATTGTAATTGGTTCTGATACATGAAATTAAGGAAATTTCCTGAATACAGAGGAAATATTGATAAATATTATACAAAATAAAAACATTGATAAAAATTGTACACAAACACACACACACACACACACACTGTGTTGTCAATATTTCCCAATTAAGGCTCTGTTCTGAAATTCACCTCTGCAATACAGCCCTCATTCAAAATCAATGAGAGGATTTCCAGTACCTTCAAAGGGCTTCCAGCCACACAATAAATATGTATTAGGTGTAATGAAATTCTCCAGGGAATTTAATGGTACTGCAGAAAGAATCATTATAATTAAAGATTGCAGCACACACCTATTAAATTTCACCTGTATCAAAACAACACTTCAACCTATCAGCATATTGCAATCCCCAACACCTTATAAAGAGAGATTTCTGTCTCCTGTGCCTCCAAGTGGCTCTTCTCTCCAGTGGCTCCGAGTTTGAAGATTCTTTACCCTCTTTTTGCTGTCCGCTCCTTGCTGCTGCAAAGTCACTCAGGTAAGAGCTTAGTGAAATGACAAGAGACTATGGAAGAATGTTTATAGACCTGAACTAAGGCTGCCAAAAACTTGGTATCATATTTTTTTCCAACTTTTTTCTTTTTCTGAAGCTACTTTGTGCTTTGGTGGTTTGCAGCAGATATTTGAAATGTGGCTGGGGAATAGCACCGTGGTCAGGAATGTGTTCTGGATGTGCCTATGAAAATCTTTTCACCTTTGGCTGAAACTAGATTCTGTAGAAACATCCCCAACATTCTACTTAGTGTGATTTCCCTGGTTATTGGTCCCAGGCTATTCAACGTTTTCGTTAAAATCATTCCCGATAAAGTTTGCAGAAACCCCCAAAAATCAGATGACTGGCAAATAATTAAGAGAACAGGACACAAAGAGAGAGCGATCTGGTTAGCCTGGCGCAAGCCAAACAAAATTCATTTTAATATGGCTGCATGCAGAAGTAAATATCTAGGAACAAAGACTACAGGTCACATTTACAGGATAGGGAGGTGCTATCCTGGGAAGCAGGATTGTGATTTTGGGGTGTGATGGATTATTAGCTGAACAAGAGCTCTGAGTGCAATGCTGTGGCCAGAAGAGCTAATGCAATCCTGGGGTGCATAAAGAAGGAAATCTCGAGTAGGCGTGGAGAGGTTATTTTACCATGAAGAAACTATGACCAGTAGTAAGTTTTCACAAGCAGGTCTGCGCAGAGACTCTCAGGCAGGCATTTATACCAGCAAGAACTTAATCAAATCCTTGCATGTCTCAAAACTGACGTCATCCAAACTAATGGGTTTTTAACAGGGTTCAAAAAAGAGCTAGATAGATTCATGGAGGTTAGGTCTATCGATGGCTATTAGCCAGGATGGGTAGGAATGGTGTCCCCTAGCCTCTGTTTGTCTGGAAACGGATGACAGGAGAGGGATCAGGTGATGATTATCTGTTGTATTCACTCCCTCTAAGGCATCTGGCACTGGCCACAGTTGGCAGAGAGGATACTGGGCTAGATGGACCATTGGTCTGACCCAATATTGCCGTTCTTATGTTCTTATGTTAATGCTGGGCTAGTTCGATCCTGTTCAGTCACTTGCCATTTCTCATAATTTTCCTAGCACATTGCTCTTAGGAGCTAGGGACAATCAAAGCCAAAGGAGCAGCCCCTAATGGAAGTCTATGGTACAGGTGTATGGCAGCTTTTCATCCCTTAAGTGTGTGGGGTGGTGCAGGACACCTGTGCGGAGTTATAGTTCTCAAATACATTCAGCAACCCAGTGCCCCATTTTATTAACTTGCTCTGCTCTCTGTTTAGAAGCCATTGCTCAAGGTACCTAGAACTACAGCCATTTCTGGACCATGAAAGCTGTGATAAAACTGTGCCCTGAGTGACGATAATGGTGCTGTGCCGATGGGGCCAGCTCGCAGCAAATGGGAAATACAGTCAA